>NC_140535.1:26668525-27868525 GCF_057382185.1 Mchenga conophoros | reverse complement strand
TGAATTGAATGACTGGCTTTTAGGCTGCAGGAGAGGACACATTATTCTCATTTTCACCTGCATTTTTTTGACTTCACCAGAGTAGCTTTGCACGATTAACTGTTCAAAAAAATGTCCTGCAGCCCATTAGATGGTTCAAACTCTGTTTAGAACAAGGTCAAACAATTGTCTTCCGATTGGCTGAAAAGCAGGCGGGTGGGGCTTGGGCACTCACAGACAGAACTGCATGTCTGAGATGACCAGATTTCGGCTATCATACAGAGCCAGGAGTATTTTTAAAAAAATGAATGTTTTGCTGACGGGGTGACATAAAATCTTTTTACCATTAAAATATCATTAAACATGAATTAAGGAGCATTCAGCAGGATTTTGCAAAAAATAAGAGATGAAACTGCTGAAAAAACATATTTAGAGTTATCTGAAGAGAATGGTACGTTAGGGTCACCCTTACTAACTGTAGTCATTAATTAATATTCAGCAGTTAAATAAATTAATCCCAGTTCTGTCGCCACCTGGTTATGCATTCCCAATAGAATAAGCATCATTTTAACAGGTTAAAGACATATGGCAGTGTTTAGTTTTCTTGTTGTTGCAAGACTGGCTTTAAATGTGTCTAAAGGTCGAGACCTTCACCCAACAAAACACGCAGACTCCCCACTGAAAGCAGTGAGAGGCGCCCTTTATAGCTGCGGGTAATATACATATGAAATATTTATCTGGACTGAGTGGATCCGTGCACTTGGCTCCCACATACACAACCTGCACTCCCACACACTCTCACTCAGCAGCTTCCATCAGGGCTGACATTCAGCACAAGAGTACTGAAAATAGAACTGCGTTCCTCCCCATCAGGCCAGAAGACGTCCTTGACCCAGGAGACGGAGCTGCTGGAGTCTTTGCTGCAGGAGGTGGAGCATCAGGTTGGTCGTCTGCAGCAGATCAAAGCCTCCATTCATTTTTTTCCTACTGCATATTGTTAGTTGTGTAATATTAAAGCTGAGAAACCCCACACACAATACAGCAATACATGCTGTCTCATTGATTCAACACTATTCCAGTCTTTAAGGTCAAGGTATATTTTAAATCCTCTCTTATAGCAAGTGTCTGGTGCAATATTTTAAAAGTTTCAACTGTGCTGTTAACTGTTTTTAAAAAGGAAACGACTAATTTGAGGTCTATCCAAACAATACATCTGCAAGTTATAAAACCAAAAGTATGATGTAATGGCTGCAGAGCTGGTGAGAATTCACTGTAAGTGCTTTATTTTACACTGTGGGAACTTCTTTTATTCATTATTGAGTAGCAGAGCATGTTGCACGACAAATCGGGCGAGCAGGCATGTTGCATTTGCACGATTGTTTCTTACAATGTGATGTGATGAATCATGAGCTTTTCTGCACTAAGAGTAGCAGCCAGAAAATATTACAGCACATTAAATACAGAAATACTGGCAGCGTTGAGGGATGGGTCATCTCATTTACCATCTTGAAGTTATTTTGTAAAATGACTCCAAAAAAGTTGCACTTTACTATTTTTCATAGATATTCATAGCATAAATGTAACATTTTACTGAATTACAATTACAATTTATTTTTTTTACAAAAGAATCAGATTTTGAGGGGGTCAGGTGGGAGACTGTTTTTTGTTTTAAGAAATGAACTTTTATATTCTGACTTTGCTTCTTTTGTTACTGAATTAAGTAAAACATTTAGTTGAATTTCAGTTAACTGTTTATTTTTTCTGAGCAAAAATCAACACATCATCGATTGTTCAGCTGCTTGCTGGCAGTAACGAGATGATTTTCCTGAATTGTGTGTATGCTGAACAGCTTCACTCCTGCAGTAAGAGCGAACTGATCTCAAAGAGCCCAGAGATCCTCCTCATGTTCCAGCAGGTCCACCGGAAACCCATGCAGTCTTTCGTCACCACGCCCGTCCCTCCAGACTTCACTAGGTAATATCCTCAGCTGCAACACCAGACGCTTTTCACGGTCCAGGGAGGATGCAACGAAATGCCTTAGCTACTAGGGATAACAAAAATTATCATCAATAATAAATGTTATGTGGCAGGAGATTCCCATTTGTTTTTTTTTTGTTTTTTTTTAATCAATCGATTAAATTTTATGGCTCATAATACTAAAGGAAATAACCTGACAGTGACTGTAAACTACAGGTTAATTATTGTGCTTTTATGTGCAGTCATCTTTCCTCTTTGTGCTTTCAGTGAGCTGGTTCCTGCCTATGACTCCAGCACTTTTGTTCTAGTCAACTTCAGGTAAATCATCTCTGAGGCTGCATTTGGTCATAGAGAAGACAAACAAGGAACTCTCACTCTGACATACTGTCAGCTTCTTCCTATCTTCAAACACCATCCTTAAATTTTGTTGAGGATTTTATAAACTATGGAAAAATGTAAGGTACTTTTTAAAAATTTATTTAGCCTTTATTTAACTAAGTTCCTTGAGATTAAAATCTCTTTACACACTATTACAATGTTACAAGTTAAACTCAAATATAAATGCAAAATAAAATGAGTCAGAGTAAAAATAACCAGTTAAAAGCTTCAAATGGGAAATCTATCAAAACATCCTGATAGGGTTTCAGCTCGTTTGATATATGTTTGTTTGTAGCACCCTGAGGCAGCGGGCTGACCCGGTCTACAGCCCTCCCCTGCAGATCTCTGGCCTCTGCTGGAGACTCAAAGTCTACCCAGTGAGTTGATGTATGCCTTTTAAAACCTGGCTGCAGTTCTAGCTGACATCGATTGGTTATTGTGACTGTAGTAATTTAGACAGAAATCACGTTGTCTTTGCTAAAGCAGCACATGTCTCTGTGTTTCTGCAGGACGGTAACGGTGTGGTTCGTGGAAACTATCTGTCTGTGTTCCTCGAACTGTCTGCAGGACTTCCCGAAACATCAAAGTATGTAATATTTTGTTGTACATTGACTGCTCTTTCAATAAATTCCTCCTCTGCTCTGTTTTCTTTCTGTGACAATTTTTTATTTATTTTTTTTACAGTCAAGCCTGGGGCTAAATTGACTTGCGTAAAAGATTTATTTTCAAGTCCAATTTGAATAATTTACAGTTAACATGCAGGAAGACACATAGATTAAAAATGTTCAGTTATAATGCAGCCAGTGTTTTTCATAAAACCATCAAGATTGTTTTAAAATGAAATGAAAATCTGGTCCTAATAGATGCACAGTATAACAAAAACCACTACATTACATGATATAGGATATTTGAAAAATGAGTTTGGCATCAGTGAGGAGATAATACTTTTTCTTTCATGTTTTAAAGACGTGTTACCACTTCAACCAGGGGAGCAACAGGGGAACCCCTGATTGAATATTTAACGAGAAAACTGCATCAAATTTTGTCATTTTTAGCCGATTAATACCAAAATCAGGTGATCCTACTTGGACTCAATAATACTTGTGGCTTGAAAAACTAATCACTTCTAGTTTGGTGTGTTAAATATCCGTTCACTGTCTTTTAGTTCTTTAAAGAAATACATCCTCAAAAGTCCCGGATGAGTTCTGCTTTTGCTGCATTTCCTGTGTGTTGATATGCTCTTTGATATGCGTAGATATGAGTACCGTGTGGAGATGGTCCATCAGGCCTCCAGTGACCCCACAAAGAACATAATTCGGGAGTTTGCCTCTGACTTTGAGGTCGGTGAATGCTGGGGCTACAACCGCTTCTTCAGGCTTGATCTTCTAGCCAGTGAGGGATACCTGAACATGCAGACAGACACACTGGTCCTCCGGTGAGAACACGCACGCCCAATTCTAATCATGTAGAATCAGGTTGAGTTGGAGATCTTTTATCCCAGTGTGACTGAGTATCATTGGTTTTCTTTGCTCAGCTATCAGGTTCGCTCACCTACCTTTTTCCAGAAGTGCCGAGATCAGTACTGGTACATCAGCCAGCTGGAGTCGGCCCAGAGTGGCTACATCCAGCAGATCAACAATCTCAAAGAGGTACTCTGTCTGTCTGTGTTTGTGTTCTGTATTTATAGGCATGTTTTGTTTTTTTACTGTTTGTTGAATTTAGGATTCACTGACTCTCGTCAGCCATTGTTTTAGAGTAAACAGATTCCAAAGTTTTCAAAGATGCCAAAGTCTCTGAGTCACTCTGACTCATCTAGTTGGAGTTGCTTCCATAATTAAGTGTCTGTTTATTTTGAGCTAAATAATATTCCCCGAATCTCTGTATTTCTGATTCCAGAGGCTCGCTATCGAGCTATTTCGCCGTCAGACCTCACGCAGCTCCTCGCCTCCTGACCTGAGGCTTGCTGCGGGCACCACGACCTCTGAAAGAGACCCTCGCTCGGTGAAGAGTGACGATGAGATTCAGACCACTTTGAGCAATAATAAGAAAGGAGAAGAAGAAGAGAGGACGCAACACGATGACTCTAATGTGAGGATGGAAAATACTGCTTGACTTTGAAAAAACAGCTGATTGCTTCTTAATGTTTTCTTATTCGAGAGGGTGTCTGTGCATAGCTGAGCTTATACAGGTTTTCTTAGGTGATGGGCATCATGTTTTCACTGGAGGTGTTATGACTATGTCAAAAACTACTAATTATCTAGTATTATTTAGGTATTTTATTTATTAAGCTATTAATTTATTGGTGTTAAAATTTTCTTTTTATGGGGCATTTCATTGAATTTTAATTAAAAATCAAATGAATAAGAGCTGGAGGTTTTGGGATCCAGCGTCTTCCTGTACGAGATACAGCTCATTAATTGCCTGGCTCCTCTGTTGTCCAGGAGCTGTCAGACGGTGACCTGGAGGTGGACTGTCTGACAGAAGAGGAGGTGAACCCTCTGGATGGCAGCAGCACTTCAGGGAGCTCCACAGCCACCAGCAACACTGAGGAGAATGACATAGACGAGGAGACAATGTGAGCACAAATGGCTTTATTGTGAAACTTTCTACAAAAAATGTGCTTGGTGGTAATTTGATAATGAAGGCTTTGGTTTCTTTGGTAAGCCGAAGAAATGGATACTAACAGAAATATTTTCACAGGTCCGGGGAGAATGATGTCGACTTCATCGGCAACCTGGACACAGAAGAAGGAGAGCTTCCTGATGACTTGGCTGGAGCCACGGGTATAATTTAAAACATTCATAAAACTGTTTGATTTGAGTTTCCCACAGCTGACATGTTTTTGTTTTGTTTTTTTAACACACAGCAGTGTTAAAAATGTCAGATGTCAGTTTTATCGTTATGTTCTTGAAGGATTATTTAACCTATGCAAACAGAAACAAACTTAGAACCATGATTTGTGAACACATGATTTATGCTGCTGAACAACAAAGAACTGTTTATTTTTTTACCCCTGCAAATTGTGTCCTGAAATAAGCTTTCATTAATTTGTTCTTAAGTATAAATCAGCAGGAGGAGAAATCAATAATGAATGACTATAAAGCAGAACACAATTTAAAGTAATATTAAATATGCACATTACTCAAGGTGTAATGTTGTCCATTTACAGCAGATGTTCTAAATAAGGACATTTTCACACATTAAAGTTGATTATAAACCTCTATTTCTTACTTAGAAATATCAAATGGAAGCTCTTAAATCAAAATACAAGTGCAATTTAGCCAGTCTTAATTCATATTACATGAAAGCATGATTTTAAAAAAGGAAAAAAAAAGATTTCTAAATGCTTGAGTTCTTCTTAGAGGGCTGTAACTTGTGGTTAATAGTATAAATTAATATGTTTCAGTTATTTAAATAAAATATGGTGTTTGTTCTCATTGTAACTCAGTAGGGCAGTTAAACCGTTAAATCCGATTATTTTCATGACAAAAATGTTCATCTAAAAGTTGCTACAAAAGCCCAGTGGGTTTACTGAACAATTCCCTCCATTTACGGAGTGTAACCATCAAATATTTATTGTCCTTTCTCAAATAAAGGCCCTGTTGTCTCCTCAGTTGAGGCAAATAAAAGTCAGCCTCTGTTTGAGAATTTTAGGAATCTATTTGTGTTGTTTGACAACTGTAGAGGCAGATCACAGCAATATGATGGTGGACCTCAAAGCGGCTCCTTCAGGCGTGTTTGACTGTGTTGGTGTTGAAAGGCATGAAGAGGATGAGTCAGTGTTGGTGCACCATGCCCCTCGCAGCCTGCCGATATAGAAGCACTTGGTGTCCGTGTGTGTACATGTGTGGGGAGGGGGTGTTAGATGTCAGAGTTGAACATATCTTTGCTGCATATTGTTTACATCCCACATTGGAGTAATTTTTATTTTTTTATGATTAGGTTACAATTCAGCGAGAGACTCCAGCCTGTTTTGTAACTCTGTTTTTGATGCAGGTTTCTTTGTCTGGAAAACCTTTAGAGAATTTTCTCTCCCAGCAGCTGGAAACTGGCCAGTCAGAAACTCATGTGGGCTGTACAGATAATAACATGTCTCACTGCTGCTTGAAACCAGATCAGTGTTTCTGTTGAGCTTCACTTAAACTTGAATCCCAGATTCAGTAGGTCTAAAGATTAAAAAAAGAAAAAAGGGGGAAAAAAAGTATTTTAAAAAATTTAAGAAGTTCAGACAGCTAAAACCTCCTCAGGCTTTTTGTTGGCAAATTTAACCATATTAAAAACTTAAGGACACAATATATCCTATAGACGTTTACTTTTGAATCAAGTTTTTATTTCAGTTAACTGAAAGGTTTTTCACAATGCCTTTTAGTTTAGTTTTAGTTACCTATAGTAACAATGAAGAGCACCAGATCTCCAACATAAAGAAACAGCTCAAATAACACATAAACATGAATATTTGGAAGGAGAAATGGAGCAATAATCACTTAAATAACCCCTTATTCCTCTTTTAATTTAAGCACAGCCACACATGAACCATATAAACCCTGTTTTTGTGTCTGATCTGCAGGCGGTTCCAACTCCAGTGTGCGATCATTACACCGTAGTGCTGCAGCTGCTGCCGGTCGTAGTACTAGTGGCAGTGGAGCTTCCGCTGCTGCTGCTGCCGCCACCGGTGCTGTTGGGCCAGGTGGTAACAGCCTCCTGGAGATCGACCCGGTCATCCTGATCCAGCTGCTGGATCTGAAGGAGCGCAGCAGCGTGGAATCCCTGTGGGGTCTTCAGCCTCGGCCTCCGGTGTCTCTCCTCCACAGCCAAGGTCTGTAGGCACGCTAACAAAATATCAGTCCCACTAAACTGGGAGTCATTACTCAAACTCTGACACAGGGGTTCCTCAAAATAAAAAACACTTTGTAAGGTCACAGGTTAGCATGTAAACAGCACTGGTTTCAACATATTTAAGTATAGAAAACACATGTAGGATGTTCTGTAGGCTTTGGGGATAAACGCTGTGTTTGCACAAGATTACCAGAGAGCCTCATGCTGATTCTTATCAGTCTCGTCCTTTTTCTCTTTTGATGGATTTGAACTTGCTTTCGATATGAATCGGTTTTGCTGCTTTCTATGGAGAAGAAATACATTAGACCAAACTTTTCATTTTCAGGGTGGTAAAATTAAACCTACAGGAATCAGAAAGAAGGGTGCAGCGAACGCCAAGAATTTTGTGAAAAGAACAAAGAAAAAGACCAAAATCAGTTTTCTTGGGACTAATATTGTCCCAGCACCTCTGCTAGGAGAAACATTGGAGCTAATTTGTTGTGGATTTTTTTTTTTTCTTTAAAAATTGGTCAAAACCATTACCACCAGCATCCTTTTGTAACCACTTTCTCTTGACCTGTTCGATTAAAAGCGTTGAAGAAAGGTGGAAAGAGAAAAACAGTTTTTAGGGCAACAAACTACCCTCTCACCTTGTAACAGCTGATGTTATTAAGTCTGAAACGACAGTGATCTGAAGGACTACAAAAATCTCATCTTACGTACTTTTACAGGTCATTAAAAAAACAATATAAAGTAAAATAAGATGTTTGCCACATTGAGACCTTTAGTTCAGCAGTTTATTACGTGAAATAGGAAACAGACTGTTAATTAACATTTATGTGATCTGCACCACTTGTTGTGAGTTATAGGACGCTATCCTCTGCTAAAGGAGGTAATAAAGGAAGTATTGAAGTGTTTTCCTGAGTATCTGGAGAATTTAAACCGAACTTAGCATAACTGCCATGCAGTTTGTGAAAAGACTTTAGGTACATTTGATGTTTAACTTTTTCTCAGTACCAACAGGGAAGCTTCTGATTGGTCCCCGAACCACCATGCAGCTTGCGACCATAGCCCCAAACATAGTTTTAAGCTGTATATTTGGAGCTTCACCTTATCTGCTTCTCTAACTTGTTTCTTGTGTCTTCAGCTCATCCTCACTCGAGGAAGGAACGAGAGCGGCGTCCGCAGGTGGTGCGACGATCAGCTCCGGACTCGGGGGTCCTCATCCGCCTCAAGGCTCAGATGGCTGAGGTCCGCAGCAAGATGGCCGATGTTAAGAGTCAAGTGCTGGAGGTGCGGGGGTCAGCGGAGCCCAGGCCTGGCCCATCTGGGGCCTTCGGTGCTGAAGAGCTCCCGTCTCATCACGGCGATTCAGAGATGGCAGCTTGTCATAAACCCAGCGAGCTTGACCTGGTGGGGAGAGCAGCTGCGACTCGAGCCAGACCCTGCCGCCCCGGTGAGGACTGCTGTTGCAAGCTGTTCAGTATTAATGTGTAAACAGTGACAGTTTCAACCAAACAGGGAATCTGAGTTATCTGGTTACCCACGCTACAGTTGGTCCGTTTGATTATCTCAATCTCTGCCTGAGGAAATGAATTTATTGAATTCTTTTTGAAAAGAAAAAAACATTGTAGAAATGAAGAGCTGTGTGAAAACAATGCTGCTTCTTTTTGCATGGCATGTTATTCTGGTGGACAAAGTACACAGCAAATGTGCAAACCGGAATAGAGAGGACAATCTGTGTGGGTTGCCACACTGTCAGTTGTCAAGGGTACTCATATGTAGGGCTGTCCCGAATACTTTTGTTTAAAAAAAATTTTTGGGGGGGTGCTTTGCAAAAGCAAATGAACATAACAGAGAGAGAGCATCGTATCTGTGCTGGGAGATCACAGATCACAAAAATCCACCATGTTGCCCTGCAATCTTGAAAACAGTGACAAGTTGGACATTGCCGTTCTACCTAATCAGGTTTTATGTATCTTTTTAGAAAGCGGCCACATGCGAAGTAATATGAATTGGCTAAACAACAACAGCAGTTGGTTATAAGCTAATATTTTCCAAGTTATACTCGAGTGTCGCAAAAATCGCACTCGCCTGCAGAGTGCAGATTAATGCACTACAGATGGCCAGCATTTTTAAGCGGACTTGGTCAGAAACATAAAATACTGCAAAATATTAAATTGACACATATCGTTTTTACCCATCAGCTGCAAAAGGCTGATGAGCTATTGCTGTGGGCTGGGTGGGCGGTGTGGACACCCGAGTTTGTGAACGTGATAACTCAAGAAGGAAGTCGCCTAATATTTTCAAATATTGATACCACAGGTACATCTACTAAAAATCTCAGACAACTTCAAAGCCTGGCGACTTTAACCTCAAGGTCAGAGGTCAAGTTTTCTGAAAATATTCTGAATGCAATGACATTAGAACAAGGCGACATAGGATTTTACCACAAGTGTATCTACTACAAGGCTAAGGGACAGCACTGGGAGCCACCAGTATTTTTTATTACTCATTTATTGCCAAGTGTTTATATGATTCCAATATGTTACATGTTACATGGTCTAAATTTTACTGTTTTTGAACAGGATGTTTACATTATATTCTCAGATATACGTATACTCTCAGAATCCACTAAGCTAAAACCTAACAGGTTAACATGCTCTTGCTGAGACTGAAGCAAGTTGACAGGTTGGCATAGCCTCAGTTTCTTTTTTTTCTGTGTCTTTTGGGAATTGGTCAGACGGCCCGGTGGCGCTAGTATCCGGCAGCCTCGCCTCTGTCAGTGCGCCCCAGGGCAGCTGTGGCTACAATGTAGCTTGCCATCACCAGTGTGTGAATGTGTGTGTGACTGGGTGGATGACTGAATGTAGTGTAAAGCGCTTTGGGGTCCTTAGGGACTAAGTAAAGCCCTATACAAATACAGGCCATTTACCATTTAATTACAACATTGAAAGTCAATATTTGCTGCTTCTTTGGATCCAACTAACCTTACATCATTTGTAGCTTTATTTATAGCTTATAAGGGAAATAAACTCTTTTAAACCCTAATCATTGCATAAAACTTGTAATATTGCCTGCTAGCTCTGGGAAACATCAGTGGATGATATTCAGGCTAATTTTTCATTGGAAAAATGTGCCCAGAGAAATTTTGGACTTTTTGAGATTCTATTCTGTCAGGACAGATTATGCTGTTTTTGTTTTGGCACAGTCTTAGGAAGAGATGGATTAGTTTACTTTCCATATTCCCCTATTACACTAAGCCAGGAAGGCCTGCCTCACTATCTTTAGATTAAACTCCAGATAACAAGGCTCACGGGACTTCTGCTGGCACAATCAATATGGTTTTTATCATTATTATTATTATTATTATTATTATTATTATTATTATTATTATTATTACATTTGTGTGTCTGTGTTCTGTGTGCAGCCAGGAAGTCTCTGTCTCCTGTCCTGGACAGCAGCTCTCTGGTTGTGAAGAGGAGGAGTCCAGAGGAGATGGAAAAAGACCTGAGGGGAGCAGAAGCTGCTCTGGAGCTCAGCCTGCATCCTAAAGATGGGATGGGAGGAGCAGAGGGTAAGTGTATTCTTGTTGTTGTTGTTGTTGTTGTTGTTGTTTGTTTGTTTTTTATTCTCCTTTAAACCTGCATAAAATCACAGCCAAGGTGTAACATTGTCCTAAAAAACCGAATTCAAATCTGTGAGAATGACGTGAACAGTAGATGTTGTAAAACCGAAACACTGATCTTTAAAGTGCAATAAAGACAAACGGCAGAGTCAGGTGATCATTTGTTTGTTACTTCGTCACTTCAGGTGAACATTTACAACTGTTTAGACAAAATATGGATAGAGAAGGGTTGATTTATTTATTTTTTTGATTTTGTTTTAGAGAATCAACAGTGATTGTGCTGAAAATTTAGGGTGCAGAGCTTGACTGCTTGAGTGCACTTTACTCAGTCAAGTATCCACCTGATGGATCCTGAAGTTTCTGCAGTTGATTTTTATATTTACTCTCCCCTGTACTGCTTCATTAAGACTTAAAATAGTTTGTGATTCTTTAGTTGCTTTTATGTTTTAACATCGACACAAAAACAGTAACACTTTTCTTTTATAAGAATTTAAAAAAAAAATCTGATTCCTGACTTTTATAGGTGACTTTATTAGATTAGCCTTCAGACGTGCAGTTCATGATCTCCCCTTTATGAGTCATGTAATCATCATAAATTATATATTGTGGTTTAAGAGGTTGAGCTTTTAAAACTTTTCATATCAGTATTATGGTGTGGCCTGCAGTTAGTTCACCTTTAAGACACTCTGAATATCATGGTAACAAAAAAACCCCTTAAAGGGTTTTAAATGAGGTTTTTCATTTGGGGAAAAAAAATCATCGTAACTCTCTTCCCAATACAGACAATATGTGATGACCTCCCCTGTACCCATAATGATTAGTTTTGACACCTCAGTATATATTAATAATGACCTAGTTTAATGACCATTAGAATAGTTTTTTTTTTTTCTCAGGGGTAACTGTATAGGCGGAGACCACCTGCAGTAAACCCAGTCATTTTGTTCTATAAGCAGACACTGTTTGGTTCAGAAAAGGGAAACAAGGGTTACTGCTAGTAGGGTTTTCACGAGGTATAAAGTTAAGGCAGCAAATCACAGTGGTTTTTATTATCCACTGAACATTCTGTAGCACCACCATCTGATCAAAATAAATAGATATCCAAAGACATTATACACTCTCCTAAACCTGCAGTATGAAGGGATTCACTTACCCCAACACTGGCGATCACGATGAGTGGTTACACAAAGCTGGTTATGAACTTTTTTAGTTATCCCAGGGTTTCCTGATCTGCGTATGAACGTTTACGTAAAAATGGTTGGCGTTGCCAGCATCTGAACAATCACACTGTTAAGTGTATCAGCAAGTAAAGCCATAATACAGAATAAAAGTAACACAGCTGCTCCAGATGAGTCAGCGATGTGAGATAACCAATCACTCTACATTAATTTAATACATACAGCTCTGAATAAAAGAGCTACTATGTTAATGAAATTGAACTTATTTGAAGCTTGGAAAGAAAGTGCGCCAACTGTGTAAATATGTGTAAAGATACCGAAGATTAATTATTTTATTAAATAAATTTTTAAGTTGGTTTTGCATGCACACTGGATGTAAGGTCAACAAATACAAAGAAGTGCTCTGCTTGTAGAACAATAAAAATTATTCACAGCCAACAGAAAAATAATGAAACAATAAAATTGTCTCCGAGAATTTGTATTTCTTGCTGATCATCAGGGAAATGGAAAGAAATTAGATATTACTGTCTGCACACAGTGGTCCGAGGGTTTTTCCAGGAATGGTGATGCTGTTTTCCAAGGAATTAATCAGCAGGCGGTGATTTCATATCTGTTGATCTCTAATTATGCTCGCAGTTTAAGTTACCAAGCTGATATACCCTGATAAGAAGTGTGAACCTCCTCCGTGGTACAGAAAACCCAGGATGAACCTGGATGAGACAAAATCCTGCTTCATTGCAGAGGCATTTATAACTTATTCATAGTGGAATTTTCAAACTGAACGTCCCACGATCTTTGACGTTGATTCCCAAGAAACACTTTTCATGCTCCAAAGAAGATAAACTCTTCTGATTTTAATGAATCACGAGCAAGCCATGCCGAAAAAGGTCGAACTTAGAGATTTCTGCACACTCCTCAAGACGATGCTTACGCTAGTGCTTCTTTTATTCAGGCTCTAAGGAAACTTATTATGACAGTGTCTTCAGTGCTTCCAGATTTGATTTGCAGTTTAATGACTGATGGGTTCTGGGATTCGCCAGCAGGGCTTTTTTTTTTAGAAAAATAATACACAATATTACTTTATGGTCACACCCACTCAGCTCCCTGTTTTATCTTTTCTTAGCACATTCCCACTTTTCCATCACGTGACTTGGCTTTTGTCTTCATTCCAGGAGTGCTGAAGGCTGACAGCCTCCAGGGACCCCTGGTGTCTCTCAGCACCGCATCAGAGCAGCCCTCCACCTCTAAGCAGCAATATACGATGGAGCAACAGCTATACGGGGCCTCGGGGTCCAGGGAAGACATCTTCACCTTGGCAGCATCGAGCTACATGGCTTCAAGCAAGAACTGTGGCAGCAGGAGCCTGGGGTACGACCCAGAGACTCCTCACGCACAAGAAAAATTATATCTGCAAGAGACAGCCGTGTAATGGAACGCCAGGGTCCCATATGTCTTTCATTTCTTCCCGCTGCAGGGCAGCTGCGTTGGACTGTGAATCTGAGAGCTCAGGAAACTCCCATCAGTCCTTGCCGGAGGTGCCGTCTGCACAGCTGCTGTCATGTGAAGGTTGGTTCACCTTCTAACTGTGAGCCTCAGGAGTGATTGTGTTTGATGATTTGGATTGGCTCTCTGTATACCAGGCAGGGTTTTGTGCGTCATGCTACAAGGCCGTGTCCCCGTCAGTCAGTCTAATTTAGTCTTGGTACAAGTTTGCAAAATTGAAGCTTGATGATACTTTCTTTAATTAAAAAAGAACATCTGGCACTCAGCATACTTTAAAAAAGGAATCATTCCCCTATTCTGACTGATGGTCTGTGAAATCCATCAATTCAATAAGAATTCTCCATCCATCCATCTTCATCCGCTTTATCCGAGGCCGGGTCGCGGGGGCAGCAGCCTAAGCAGAGAAGCCCAGACCTCCCTCTCCCCAGCCACCTCCTCCAGCTTATCCGGGGGAACACCAAGGCGTTCCCAGGCCAGCCGAGAGATATAATCTCTCCAGCGTGTCCTGGGTCTGCCCCGGAGCCTCCTCCTGGTGGGACATGCCCGGAACACCAACCCCATGAGGCGCCCAGGAGGCATCCTTGTCAGATGCCCGAACCACCCCACGTGGCTCCTTTCGATGTGGAGGAGCAGCGGCTCTACTCTGAGCCCCTCCCGGATGGCCGAACCTCTCACCCTATTTCTAAGGGAGAGGCCAGCCACCCTTCGGAGGAAGCTCATTTCTGCCGCTTGTATCCGTGATCTCGTTCTTTTGGTCACTACCCACAGCTCGTGGCCATAGGTGAGGGTAGGGACGTAGATCGACGGGTAAATTGAGAGCTTCGCTTTTACACTCAGCTCCCTCTTCACCACGACGGACCGGTGCAGCGTCCGCATTACTGCAGCTGCAGCCCCAATCCGTCTGTCGATCTCCGGCTCCCTTCTCCCATCACTCGCGAACAAGACCCCGAGATACTTGAACTCCTCCACTTGGGGCAGGAACTCATCCCCGACCCGGAGTGGGCACTCCACCCTTTTTCCGGCTGAGAACCATGGCCTCCGATTTGGAGGTGCTGATCCTCATTCTCGCTGCTTCACACTCTGCTGCGAACTGTTCTAGTGCGAGCTGGAGGCCCTCACCCGATGAAGCCAACAGAACCACATCATCTGCGAAAAGCAGAGATGAGATTCTGAGGCCACCGAAGTGAAAGCCCTTCGCTACTTGGCTGCGCCTAGAAATCCTGTCCATAAAAATGATGAACAGAATCGGTGACAAAGGGCAGCCCTGGCGGAGCCCATCACCCACTGGGAACGAGTCCGACTTATTGCCAGCAATGCGAACCAAGCTCTTGCAGCAGTTGTATAGGGATCGAATGGCCCGTAGCAATGGGCCAGACACCCTATACTCCCGCAATAAGAATTCTGTAACACTGAATTATGAGCGTGCCTGAGAAGTTGGAACTTAAAGAGTTCTGCACACGTGTAACAGTCTCATTCTTTCTCGTCTCGTCTGCAGATCAGCCGGCATCTGTCCTGGTGACGGCTACAAGCAGCGACAGCGACACTGAGGACGAGGCCCTGCAGAGCAACAACTCTCGCTACGACAACCACACTCCACCCTGCACAGGTAACCAGCACACACATCATGAAATGAGGCAGAGCCAAGGTGCATGATGTAGATACTAAAATCATTGTTCAGATTCTGCAGAATCTGTTAATGTTTCCCTTTTTTCTTTGGTGGTTATCATCTCTACACACTCCTCCCTCTCTTTCTGCTCTAGCGCTTTTTTGGTATGTGCGTGTATAGTATACATGTACAGTCATGTACAGAGTTCGCAGCTTCAGTCGTTCGCAGACTTTTCCTTAGACTCTAAATAATAATCGTTCATGTACAGCCTTGCACATCCTTTACTATTTTTTATTTATTTATTCTTTTTTTTTTTTTTTTTTTTAAGGAGAAGGCAGATTGGGATGGTGTACCACCCCTGTATTCAGAAGCAGGAGGTTTAAAGGTAGCCAGTCCAGGGGTGTTATTCATTTCTCCTTACTGCGTCTCTGGCAGATGGAGTCCAGCATTCCTGCATCATCAGTTTACCACGTGTAGCCATCTCGAGTGTTTTGCTCAGTTTTCTTGTGTTTTTCATTTTGTTCTTCTTAAAGCTCTATGATGCTGCCCAAATGCATATTTAGGGTTTAAACTATTTTAAAGGCATTTATAGGCATTTTCTTTGACCACATCCAAAATCCACAGTTTTCACAGTTCGCTGGTGCTCTTGGAACGTAATCCCCGCAGATTTTGGGGGGCGACTATATTTGATGAGTATTAGTACCACTTCTTTTTATTACTTTTTTTAAAACATGAGAGCAACTGGATGAGGTGAGTGGGATCCCACAGGGGTGGTGTGTGAGACAGCAGACTGTTATCCAGCAAAAAGGATGCACATCATCAGAGAGACTAATGATTTCGACCCTGGCAGTTTTTGTTTTGTTTTTTTCCCTCATCTGTATATTTGTGGATTACTGTTAGCTAAAATAATTTAATAGTCAGATGTTTGGGAATTTCCTGGTACTTTTTGTCTCCTGTTCAGATGCTGATTTTGTGTTGTAATAGTGTTATGAGTAACACACAGATTGGCGTGTTTTTCCTCCTTACTTCTTCCAGGAGAGCAGCTCCTGTCTGATGACATGAGTCTACCTGCTGACAGGTGAGCGCAGAAGGGCGCCAGCTTCACGCCATAATAACGATGCAATAATGGCTGGAGAGGACACACATGCTAGTTACACACAGCTGTAGAGTAGAAACTATTTGTTATGCATGAACTGAAAACAAACACTTGTTTTTTTTTTTCTTAGAGTTTCCTGAATGTCTTTATTATAGGACCATGGCAGAAGTTAATGAAATAACTGTTAAGAGCGTCACTTCATGTTGTGCAGAAACAACAGAGCTGCTCCCTTCAAGACAAACAACATCACCGTTTGCGTTTAAAGTTGTTTTTCTCTGTTCTGGGTTTGTCTTCATTCGGGGGTTTGACCCCTCGGTGCTGCTTTTTGCTCGTCAGTGTGGCTGTTATATAGCAGCACTGGGTTTACGTAAGTCAGTTAGTCTCATTATTTAATAGCCACGTACTAATGGCGACACTGCTGTTTGTTTAATGACTGAATTTCTAACAGTGTTAGGTGCATAGAAGCAGGACTGCAGTGCTTTTTAGTCACTTTATTTAATTCCTTGTGTATAAATGCTTTTCTAAGTCTGGCCTGTCTACAGCATATATATGTAAATAATATGTAGCCTGTCAATAAGAGTTTAGTGTTTCTACTGCTGTGCTGTTCATGCTGAGTTCAGTCTTCCTGCCCTTCAGGCCCAGCACCTTCTCCTCTTCCTTCACCCACTCGGCTCTCTTTATCCACCGCTCAAACGCTTCGTTTCAGACACACAGTTTTTTTTTTTTTGTTCTTTTTCTCGAGGTGAACCATTAGCTTTCCTTGTAAGTCATGTAAATGTCTTCGCTCTTAATAACAGCCGCGTCAGACTTTATTTGACATTTGAAAAGGCTAAACGATCAACTGAGTAACGTGGTTTATGAAGCTGCCGCTGCAGTCTGTGGGCTGAAACTTCATAGCACACCGCAGCCTCCGCGGTGACCCTCAGACTCTCAGGCAGGTGTTTTCAGTTCAACATCTGCATAAACACCAGTGACTGCAGGGCAACGGGCCTCTGCCCGCAGAGACTGACACACATACAGCACACCTGGCAGCTCATCAGTTATTATTAATTTAAAGGAGCAGTCTGAGTTTGGGTCTTCTCTTGATTCTGTAAAAATCTTTGTTAGCTTTACTGGACTCTATCCACACCTGCTCCTCTCCACTCCCACAGATTCAAACACCACTAAAACAACTGCCTTTTTTTTTTATTTATTTATTTTTATTCCATGTTTTAAGTCTGCAGTGAGTGAGCGAGCATTGAAAAGCTGAAACTGAGGCAGTAGCTCTGTTTAAATTATTAGTAACACCTCTGTGTTCCTGATGTGGTGTGTCAGCACATCTGCTCTGGAGAGTTTCTGTATGTGGGCTGTACTCAGGCACAAAAGTGCAAAATTTAAAGGGCTAGTACACCCAAATTAAAAAGCTTACGTAGTGTTATCTATTAGTGAGATTGCTGTTCTTACATGGACACGATGGAGGGGCACGCAGGGCATTTACTTAGTACTCTCTCAATTAATCCTACGGATCATTTTCTCAGGATTTCATTTGGCTTATTTAATGGTTCCAAAGAGTGAAAAATGACTGTCGCAGAAAAAAACGATCGGCTAATCAGAAAGTTTGCCCGTTAATTTCCTCTTTATCTAGATTTACTGAATAATTGCTGCACCTCTAGGTGAGTGCTAATTAGTTTGGGGAGCTCTGAAAAATGACTTTCCTTCTAGACCCTCTTACCATTGATAATTTAATTGGAAATATGTGGGGACCTTCTAATGAAAACTTCCCAGGATGGAAGGTTTTTGGTTTTTTTTTTTTTGGGTGGGGGAGTAAACTAAACAAAAATAATCTGCATAGAATGAAAGTGTGTTTCTAATTTTGGGTGAACTGACCCTTTAAAGTCGAGGCACATTTAGTTTTCTGAGGAGTTGACAGCAGAGCTTAATAAGAATCGCTGTAATTATGTAACGTGTGCTCTGCTGCCTTGCTGGCTTTTCTTGATGGATTAATTATTTCTCACCTCACTTCTCTGAACAAACAGAGCGAACACGAGTGAAACGCTGTTGCTGCACTTCACTGGGAGAAAACATGTCGAGCACTCTGTCAGACCTTTCTCCTTCACCCCTCAGCTGTAACTCATTTTAAAAGCCACTTATTCTTCCCATAATCGGGAGTTTGTGTTGTAAATATGTTGGAGTATGTTCTTTTGAGGCTGTGCCTGAATGCACATGGCTTTAACAGCTGGACTGAAAGAAGATGGACTTCTTGTGCGCACCAAGTCTTTACACTAATAATTGAAAAAGTCCATTGCAGCTCATCTTGTAAATTCTGCTTTTTCGTCTGTTCCACTGTTGCGCACTTTCACATACATGACCGAAACATGGAAAAGCTCATATTCTTCACATGTTGTTTTGTCAAAAGCTGCTTTTGTTTTACATTTCCAGAAGTTGCAGTCTATAATTTTATGTGTATATTTTCTTTTTGTTGTGAGTGTAATAAATAAAATGTTTTATGATACTGAGAAAGAGCACGGTTGCTTATTTGTGTACCCCACAGCTCACTTATGCTCGTAAAGCTCTTGGAGCCGTAGCCGAAACCCAACAGGAAGTTCACCATTTTGAATTTAAGACTCAATTTTGGCCCTGTTTCTTATGCTATTTTAGGATGTTATGTTCCAACCAACTACTAGGGATTCAATTTGATCAATTTTGTTTCTCAATCTCATCCAAAGACCTTGGTGATGCTAAGCTTGGTGAAGCGTTTGCAGCTTCGTTAACGGGCGTGTCTGTGGCGGCTTGGAGAATGCCATTTTATCCGCCATAGCGTTGGAAGTTATCAGAACTCACGTCTTTGTGAGTTTGGCATGGTTGATAAACCTCCAGGGCTGAGACATCTACATGCTGAAAGGACATCGCCACCATAGCTCCGCCCAGTGCCTACAGACTAAAGCCTTTTGTGATTTAAAAATTCTGATACATGTGACCTTTTCATCATGGGTTTACATTCTAACAGGACTAAAAGACTTGGAACAACAAAAAAATCCAGTGGCACTGAAGCGACTCACAAAATGATGGCAAGAGGAAGAATTAGTGCAAATTACCAAAAATGAGATGTGCAAAAATTAGGCTTGAAACAGGCGTAATACACTGTCAACCCAAGACTACAGAGGTCCTGAGTTTGAATTCAGAGCCCTTGTATGTGCAGCTTGTATTTCATCCTTTTACTTAATTATGTTTAATTCTCCTGTCACTGTAATTGTAATTGTAAAAAAAAACAAAACAAAAACGAGAGGGTTTATGGATGTTGTTTAGAACAGCATGCACATGGTGGGTTTGAGAGAAGGGGCATGCTCCTTATTCGTTGTAGTCAACCTGGAAGTGAGCAGTGGAAAGAAGATCAGATGGATTCAAAGCAGGACTGAGAATGACTGAAAATACAAGAAAGATTCAAAGAGACCTCAAACTGATGCAAATCAGCTAAACAAAGACAAAAATGTGCATCAGAAAGACACAAAATGTAGAAGTCTGGATCTCAGGAGGGAAGCGGTGTCGATTTGGAGCATCAAATAGCAGCTTTCACTGAATTGAAAGACCTGAGCCCCTGATATTAGATGCTCAGTGTATTGAAATGAATCAGTAATCATATTTATTACACTCTGGTACGGGTTAATACTGCAGAGCATCTTTAAATGTCACGTGTAAAACACATTATTTACACAGTATTCGCGCGCTGGTTCCCATACTCGAACCCGGTTCTTTTCCTGTTTCCATACTGGAATAAGGAACAGAAACATTGACGCGTTCTCCCTTTTACCTCTGATTCTCATTTTCCTCGGAGCCTGAACTGCTGGAATGGAGAGAATAAAGCCAGATTATGATAGGGGTGAAGTGATGAGTCTTTTTATAGAAAGAATGTGGAGGACTGCTCACTTTTGTAAAGCTGTTTATGTAATAGCAGACAGCACCGTTCCACATGAAAGCCCTGTTACGGCATCACATCTCCGCACACCGTGGCTTCACTTCGCCATACGTGAAAACTCTTTGTGCAGGTTTCCTCTTATTCTCTGCTGCAAATGAACAAAAAAAAAAATGTCAGACCTTCTGTGGATGGATTTTATATCCCTCGGGCCATGTTTGACCAGACCACATTAGTGACTTCACCTTCTTTGCCTTTACACAGATGGCTGCTTTTTAATTTTAGGCCATAAGAAAACAAAAGAGGGACCATCTGTGGAGTCACCCACGGGAGTCAAAAGGGATGATTGAGCCCTCGGGTCCGGCTTTACTGCTCAGTCAGTAACCGGAGCTAGAAAATCCTCGTCATCTGTAGCTCAGGAGGCCAAAAGGTGTGAGACGATTAATCGGAGTGGAAAGGAAAAATAAATCAACCTTCGCTTTTTGTGAATGTGACCTGCTTCAGCCTGAAAAGGTTAATTAAACCAATCCAAACCTTTTTGCCTCAGACCTGTGACAAGTAGCGAAAGCAGTCGTGGAGGGCAACTACATATTTATTAACTCAAAGCCTTTTGCTTCTCAAGTTAATGCAATATAAGAAACTTTCTGCTTCTTCCTCACTGCATAAGAAAGGCAAATGCTCAATTCTCACATTTCTCACACAGCTTTAGTTATTTTTAATATTTCAACACTGACTGACCCTATGAGATCTAACCCTAACTGGAGCACTCAGCTTTAAACATAAGTATTAGACCTAGCCTAAAACTCACTGAAAATCTAGAGAAGCTCCACTTCACCTTCAGGTTATTTACACTGTTAAAAAAACAACAAAACAAAACTAAATCCTTAAAAATAAATTCAGAAAATTAAGTCATTTTGTCCTGATTTCCAGGACTTAGTAGAATTTCCCCAAACTAAAAAGGGTCAGGTATTAGGGGTTAGGGTTAAGACAACAGAGGTTGTTTTTGTGAAGATTAAATCAATACTGGCTAGTTATGACTCTTTGCCATCTTTTACAGTCCTGACTTGTTTTACATTAAGAAATTCCCCTGAAGCTAAAACTCCCTGTTTTAAACAGAAAAGAAAGAAACAAAGTCAAAATTCAGTATTTTATTAGCACTGAGCCCTCTCATTTGTTTGGTTATTATCACTTAGATATTAGTATTAATAATTACAAAGTAAATTAATTCTTTTACTGTTGATATTTAATTAAATGTAGCTGATGAGTCACCTTTTCAGGGCTTCAAATGAAGAACTTTCAATAGCTTTGTGGTGTTTTGTTGGCCTGGTTTATACATGGTGGTGTTGCTTCAGTAGAGGACCTTAGTCCTCCTCACCACTGCTTAAGTCACTTGTATGTAGGGGACTGAAAAGTGTCAGTTTTTTCCTTTTGAAATGTAGTGAAACAGAAGTGTAGTGATCGTCTGGCTCTCAACCACGATACAATACAATAAAAACTAACTAGACTTTTGAAATAAACAAACTGATTGAAGGTACACTGCTCAAATAATTAAGGGACTACTTGGTCATCACAGTGTAACACAGAGCCAGTTAAACTTCAGGGATATTTATCTGCCCAATCAGGAATCAGAAACCGCTGTGAACCTGTCTCAGCTGAGCAAACCCAAGGCGGTGCCACAGACCAATTCTCTCTTCTTATTCCTCCCTGGTCTCCTTGTCACTGCTGGTACCAGTGGCATGATACCTGCAGCCCATTCGGGTTGCGATGGCAGATCCATCCAGGTTTGCTTTTTCTCTCATATCACTCTCAAGAGTGTGGAGGTGATACCAGGAGATGGGTTAGACAGGGGCCATAAAAGGGCAACAACCTAGCAGCAGGAGGAACAGGAAGAGCACTGCCAGAGTTCCTGAAAATGACCTCCAGATGTCTGCTCATGTGCATGTTTCTGGCCAGAGATGGACTCCATGAGGATGACACGAGGACCCAGCGTCCCGCAGTGGGACCTACACCTCAATGCTACCATTCGTGCACCTGTTGGCATTTTGATTTCCCTGACAGTTTACTGACTCGTGTTACTTTATGACCAAGCAGTGTATATTATGCACAAAACTAAAGTATAGTAAATCCAACAGAGATGGAATGTTTTTTAGTCTTTAATGTTTTTTTGTGGTCATTTTGATTAATATGTTTATTGCAAATTGGATGTTTACATGAATGTGAGTCAGGCGTCATCAAACATATTATAATAAAGAAACAAGTAAAAGTAATACAGAAATAATTATGTCAAACTCAATCAGGAAACTGAAATAAAAAATGAAATTAGAATTAAACTAATAAAAGATACAAAACTAACTAACGGGGTTTATAGTTGTGTGATGGCTGCACTTACAGCCACACAGTGGTGATATCACCATGTTAGTGTAGAGGCTTATAAGTAACATTGCATTCACATTTCTTTCTTTAAATATAGGAATTTATTGACAGGACAATAAATAACTGGTTTTGGTTAAGATAAGATAAGATAGAACTTTATTAATCCCTCGGGTGGGTTCCTCTGGGAAATTAGACTTTTTTGGAGGTAATTCACATATCCACATAGACTGCATTCTAAAATAAGTGCGCACATTTTAGTTTACACTGTTATGTATGATTAATCTTTTGTTTTCTGAGTTACCTTAGTTGCAGCTGTTCCAGTCCCTTGATTAAGGAGCCAAGAGGTGGAAAAGGGGCGGAGCGAGGTTTAAAGGAAGGCTACAAATTGGTTCACGCCATAACTCAGGACCATGGGGGGGGGGGGGGGGGGGGGGGGGGGGAATTGGAGTTCATTATGTTTGGTTTAGTTAGGTTTTGTGTGTTTTACCCCTTCTCCTGTTTTTGTGGGCTGATCAGCCACTATTTAAGTTTCCCCTTTGTCTCGTTAAGTTAGGTCAGTTTGTTTGAATTATCAGTTGTGTTGTCAACTTTGAGTAGAGTTTTGTTAGTTTGACCTCTTTTATGGGCCCAAGATTTTGATTCTTTTTGCATGAGTTAACCAATTATGTTTTTTGGGTTAAATAAAAAAATCATTTTTTGGACTTTAACCTGTGCCTAAGTTTCCTTCACTGCTCGGTCCATCACAAGTGGTGTCAGGAGTGGGATCAGCAGTTGAAGGCACAGGATTTTTTTTTTCTCTTTTTTCCCCTCTTCACTCATCAAGCCATGCACAGAATGGGAAGGAGTGGCAGAGGAGCAAAAGGAGATTGTCAAAACCAGCCAGTTGGAGTGGTAGAGCAAGTAGAAGGAGGAGAGGAAAATGGAGCCTCTGGAGGGGTGGATAGTACTGAGAGCCAAGGTAAGGAGCTGACAATGTCAGAACTGATTTCCATGCTTCGTTCTCATATGGGTCAGCAGGAGGCCCAGGAAGCAGGAAGCTTTAGAGCACTGCAACATCAGTTTCAGCTGTTGCAGGTAGAAGTGCAAGCTCGTACCTCCCCGGTCCCTGAGCCTCAAATGGAGGAACCTGAACAACCAGAGGTAGAGTCCTTTGAAGAGGAGGATCCTCCCTGTGCTGGCTCCAGTAATGAGCAAATACATCCTCAGTCAGGTCAGTCTCGCTTTTATGAACCCAGGCTGGAAAAATTGACAGAGGATGATATTGAACATTTTTTTTAACAACATTTGAACGCATGGCTGTAGTTTGCCGGTGGCAAAAAATGGACTGGGTTTTTCATCTGATTCCTTTACTCACTGGCAAAGCAAGAGGTGCGTATGTTCATATGGATATGGATGACTCTCTAGACTATGACAAAGTTAAAGCAGCTATCCTTCAAAAATATGACATTAATCCTGAGACATATAGACTGAGATTCCGTTCACTGGAGGTAAAACCTGATGACAATCCAAAAGAACTATATGCAAGATTGAAAGAGTTATATGAGAAGTGGGTGAAGCCAAAAGGAAAAACGGTGCATAAGGTTAGTGAAATATTAATTTTAGAACAATACTTGAGAATGCTGTCTCCTGAGTTACAGATATGGATTAAAGAACGCAATCCAAACTCTGCTGCGGCGGCTGCAGAGCTGGCTGATGTGTTTGTGGCAGCACGGAGAAAAGGACAGCCATGGAGCCACACAGCATGGAAAATGAGAGGTGGTTCAAAATCTGTCCCTCACTACCAGAAAGCAGGGGTGAGTAAACCTCCAAAGAGCCAGTCTGTCAATATGCCGTCAAGACCTCCACCCAAGACTGTGATTTGTTATTTGTGTGGGATGGAGGGCCACACAAAACCTATGTGCCCAAAGAATTCTACAAAAATAACTCAGATGTGTTTTGTGCCCCGACAAAGTGTGGAGCCTAAAGTGGAGTTTGAGAATGGTTTCAAAATGACCTTAGTTGAGGTTGATGGGAAACCATTAAAGGCCCTTGTTGACTCAGGAAGTACTCAGACTCTTGTGCACCGAGACTTTGTACCCGCAAATAAAGTTAATGTGGAGACAATCCCTGTTCGCTGCATTCATGGAGATGAGAGATCACATCCAACAGCAGATCTGTACATCAAGGTACAAGGACAAACGTATATTCTAAATATTGGTGTTGCAGAGAATCTGCCATTTCCAGTAGTGCTGGGTTGAGATCTGCCTGTGTTGTTTGACTTGCTGAATCCTAGTCATACATGCAATGTTGCAGTAACAAGAGCTCAAGCTAAGAAGAAAGAGGAGTCCCTACACCCACTCCGTGCCTTGCCCTTCTATGATGCGGACATAGAGACTGCACCCGGGAAGTCTCGTAAGTCATGTGGACAGAGAAGGCAAGAGAAGTTTCTACATACTGCTGTTCGAGAAGCTCCTAGCACAGAGCCTGAGTTACCTTTGGGTTTCAAAATCCCTGTTAATATTATTGAAATGCAACATGACGATCCCACTCCTGACACCACTTGTGATGGACCGAGCAGTGAAGGAAACTTAGGCACAGGTTAAAGTCCAAAAAATGATTTTTTTATTTAACCCAAAAAACATAATTGGTTAACTCATGCAAAAAGAATCAAAATCTTGGGCCCATAAAAGAGGTCAAACTAACAAAACTCTACTCAAAGTTGACAACACAACTGATAATTCAAACTGACCTGACTTAACGAGACAAAGGGGAAACTTAAATAGTGGCTGATCAGCCCACAAAAACAGGAGAAGGGGTAAAACACACAAAACCTAACTAAACCAAACATAATGAACTCCAATTCCCAAGTTGTCAGCTGGTGACTGTGTGGAGGTGATTTGAGTACAGTGAACTCACTGTCATGTTCCAGAAACCAGCTTGAGATTATTTGAACTTTGTGGCATGGTGTGTTTTCCTGCTGGAAGCAGCCATCAGAAGATACAGATGGACACACTGCTGCCATAAATGGTTGGATGTGGTCAGCAACAATACAACGAGTTGTATGTAGTGGCTAAATGATGCTTAGTTGGAGACCAAAGCCAAAACCATTGATACAAAGCAGGATGGATCCATACAGTCATAGTGCTAATGCCAAACCTTCCCATCCAAATGTTGCATCAGAAATTGAGGAGCCATTTTTTTCACTCTTCCATTTTCCAATGTTGAGTCAAATTTTACCATTGCGTTCTTGTTCCCATAAGTGGAACCCAGTGTGATCTTCTGCTGCCCAATGCTTCTGCGTCAAGGTTCAATTGTGTGGTGTGCTCAGA
This sequence comes from Mchenga conophoros, assembly GCF_057382185.1. NCBI lineage: Eukaryota > Metazoa > Chordata > Actinopteri > Cichliformes > Cichlidae > Mchenga > Mchenga conophoros. Next base: position 27,842,798 of record NC_140535.1, on the reverse strand, counting down.
GATGCTCTTCCGCAGCTCGAGGCAGTCGGCCATTCTCCTGTGACCTCTGATTTTCAGATTATACATTTGCATTAACAACCCAGTTAAATTAGTTGTACCTAAAAAGTGTACAGTGAGTATATTTTATTGAAGGTTACAAATGATCTTCTTATGGCCTCTGACAGTGGACTCATCTCTGTGCTTGTCCTGCTAGACCTCAGTGCAGCGTTCAATACCGTTGACCATAATATCCTATTAAAGCAATTAGAACATGCTGTAGGTATTACAGGTACTGCGCTGCAGTGGTTTGTATCATATCTATCTAATAGACACCAATTTGTACATGTAAATGGAGAGTCCTCTTCACACACTAAGGTCAGTTATGGTGTTCCACAGGGTTCGGTGCTAGGGCCATTTCTATTTACATTATACATCCTTCCCCTAGGCAGTATCATTAGAAGACATAGCATACATTTTCACTGCTATGCAGATGACACCCAGCTCTATCGGTCCATGAAGCCAGATAACACACACCATTTAGTTAAACTGCAGGAATGTCTTAAAGACATGAAGACCTGGATGGCCGCTAACTTTCTGCTTCTTAATTCAGATAAAACTGAAGTTATTGTACTCGGCCCTGAAAAGCTTAGAAATATGGTATCTAACCAGATTCTTACTCTGGATGGCATTACCTTGGCCTCCAGTAACACTGTGAGGAACCTTGGAGTTGTTTTTGACCAGGACATGTCCTTCAACGCACATATTAAACAAATATGTAAGACTGCTTTCTTCCATTTGCACAACATCTCTAAAGTTAGAAATATCCTGACAACGCTGAAATCAAGTTCATGCATTTATTACTTCCAGGCTGGACTACTGTAATTCATTATTATCAGGATGTCCAAAAAACTCGCTGAAAAGCCTTCAGCTAATCCAAAATGCTGCAGCAAGAGTCCTGACAGGGACTAGAAAGAGAGAGCAGATTTCTCCTGTTTTGGCTTCCCTTCATTGGCTTCCTGTTAAATCCAGAATTGAATTTAAAATCTTGCTCCTCACATACAAGGTCTTAAATAATCAGGCCCCATCTTATCTTAATGACCTTGTAGTACCATATCACCCTATTAGAGCACTTCGCTCTCGCACTGCAGGCCTACTTGTTGTTCCTAGAGTATTTAAAAGTAGAATGAGAGGCAAAGCCTTCAGTTTTCAGGCCCCTCTTCTGTGGAACCAGCTTCCAGTTTGGATTCGGGAGACAGACACTATCCCTACTTTTAAGATTAGGCTTAAAACTTTACTTTTTGCTAAAGCATATAGTTAGGGCTGGACCAGCTGACCCTGAATCCTCTATTTGTTATGCTGCAATAGACGTTGGCTGCCAGGGGATTCCCATGATGCATTGAGTTTTTCCTTTCCAGTCACCTTTATACTCACTATGTGTTAATAGACCTCTCTGCATTGAATCATATCTGTTATTAACCTCTGTCTCTCTTCCACAGCATGTCTTTTATCCTGTCTTCCTTCTCTCACCCCAACCAGTCACAGCAGATGGCCCCGCCCCTCCCTGAGCCTGGTTCTGCTGGAGGTTTCTTCCTGTTAAAAGGGAGTTTTTCCTTCCCACTGTCGCCAAAGTGCTTGCTCATAGGGGGTCATATGATTGTTGGGTTTTTCTCTGTACCTATGAAGCGCCTTGAGGCGACTTTTGTTGTGATTTGGCGCTTTATAAATAAAAATTGAATTGAATTATGTGAATAAGAAGCTGCGCATGAATTAAACTTTATTTTGTGCCGTTCTCATTTATTTAATCTTTGTTAAAATCTTTAAACCCAGAAATGTTTTGATTCAAGGTTGTTTATAGGGCAACTTATAGGTTATTGTGATACTCTAGTTCTGGTTAATTATCATAGGTGTCTTGTAAGCCCATTTGGGATGGGTATAATGTTTTAAGCATCATATAATAATAAAATTTGATCAGTTAGTGAATCTATAAACCTGTTATGTGTCTAATTACCAACGAAAGTATCTTCTATAGATGTATTTTTAAAACCAACCTGGTGTTTTTTCTGGTGGGCCAAACCAGACAAAATGTGAAAAAATGAAGGCAAAGAAAAAATTATATAATAATTACTTAAATAGCAATATTTTGTAGGTAGTTGATAATTTTACTTGCCAAATGTTAACATTTATTCCCAAAAACATGCCTGCAGACGGTCCTATTGATGCAAATGCTTCACAGCTATTAGATTCAATAAATTAAATGAGAACGCATCAGCCGACAGTCTTTTATGCGATGTCAGACAGTCACAGTTAAAGAAAAAGCATCAGCCAGAGACTTGGTCTAATCTTTATATACATAATTAGTCACCAGTTACAATACACATATTTATATACTACAGGAACACAGATAATACAGGTACTCAGTGTGTGTTTTACATTTTTTTTTTTTTATTATTATAATTTTTTCTTTACCTAACCTGCATGTTGAAGAAGTGCCAATCATGGGGTTTGTCTTCAAGCCTGGAGGACAAGAAGGGGAGAGGCTCTCACTCTCAGCCCTACTCCCAACTCACCACATATCCACTGGTCTACATTTGAGCAGTGCATAGGTCTCAGAAGTCCGGACTCCTTTTCTAACGCACACAGATGGCTTATACAAGTTTAAACATCCTGCCTCTTTTATCCCAGCTCCTTTTTTTTTGTTTTTATAGAAGAAAGCTTCACATTCATTCTTCTATCTAATGCTAAAGCTGATCTGAGACATATTAGGACTCATCTGCAGATAAAATGAATGGGAAATGGACTTCATGGACTCGCCCATTATGCCCTTTCAAGTATGGCTTAACACAACTGTATTTTGTTGCATCCTTCAGCAGAAGACAAACCCACAGAGAGCCTTTAATGCAATGTCATTATTGCTTACAGAGTAAAAGAAAAAGCTTTTGTGTACATAGACACAGTGCAGATTCACAGAGGGCCCTATAGTTGGACGGTGATCATGGGAGAGCAGAGCCGAACCTCTGCTTGCTTTCATCATGAGAGCGGGGACACGTCCGACTCGGAGGAACTTATTAAGAGCAAGCAGAGTGTGAGCGGGTCGGGAGTGTAGGGTTTCTCGATCTAAGGTGGAGGATTTACCACAGGGAATGATGGCAAATGCTTTCTTTGCTTATACAGTGACAACTTCTGTGGTTTTTCAGTATGATGGGTAACACTGTATTCACATGAATGCAGCCAGCGGGGATTCCTGGTCACTGAGAGCTGTCACGGTTTGAAAAACTGAACAACAGGACACCGAAAACTACAACTGCACTGCAAAGCTGGAGTGGGCACAAGTAAAACGAGCTTCAGAGTGTCAGTGTGCACACAGCAGTTTCCTATAGCAGAGCAGAACTGCCACCAAATATCAAAACCTCTTAACATCAAAGGAGATCTCGTTCTAATGAAAAACCATCAAACTTAATGTAATACAATTTTATGTTGGAGTAGATGGTGCAGACTGTGTGTTTGCTGGATATTTAGTGTTTCTCTGCTTGAACAGATATGGGTTCAGGATCTAAAATAATGCATCTGAAATGTATTCAGGCTGTGAGCGGCTCACTCAAGAGACAGATATGTCACCATAGTCCAATATTTCAACCCTAAACCAAAGTAAAACTGTATTAAACTAAGCATTAGAGAAATGAATGTAAATAAAATGAAATTTTCGAGTCTCTCCTAGGAGTTATTAATTGAGAATTAATAACTCCTAGGAGAGTTATTAATAACTCCTAGGAGAGTTATTAATTCTTAATTGAGAATATCTGGACCATTTCTTTAATGCAAAAATCATTAAGTAGTGAATAATGGTGCGATTGTTCCTTTTTGTATGGTCTTGTACAGACCATTGCATCACTTCCATGCATTTGTATTTTGACTAACAACTGATCTCTGATAGTATTACTGCTATTTTTCCACAGTTTGTTCAGAAATTCATGCTTTCCAGAGGATGAACCCTAACAACTTTGGTAGACCCATGATTTCCCCTCTATCACTACCATCCATCTGTCCATCTTCCAGTTATCCAATTCAGTGTCACACAGTGGGACCGGAGCCAATCCCAGCCATCATGGTGAGAAGCAGGGTACACCCTGACAGGTAGTTTATTAACCTAACGTACATGTCTTTGTGACGGGAAGCTGAGGCACAGAGAAAACCCCAGCCGGCTCATGGGCTTGAACCCAGGACTGAACCCATTGTCCTCACTGCACCACTGCTCCACTGTGCTCCCCTGCAGTAAACAAAATATAATAGAAATGGATGCTGCCTTTTGGTGTTAGTGACATAATTTGGATCAGAGATGTTCGGCAATAATCTGGGAACCTGTCAATGCATTTGCAGGATTTTGGCTGGGAATTATAGGCGAGTCGCTTGTGGACGCACACCCATGCCTTTTTAGCTAACAGCTGGTGGATAGTCCAAGCTCCAGTTGCCAAGGTAACCCTGTAATGTATTTCCAACATTGTCATATGTCTATCATTATAACAAGACCCTGTCACCCAATGGCGGCTCTGCTTCCCCGGAGTTCGAGGCTTTGTGAAAGCTCTAATCTTTGAGCTAAAATGGTTGTGTTTGTAACGCAAACCTACTGATATGACTGGCATTTTTTAAGGCTGATACTAATAAAAAAAATCAAAGCTATTGCAGAAGATTAAGCCAATAATTTAATGTATGTTTTCATGACTTTTTCAAGTAGATATCTCACCAGCTGATGGACTAAAACCATTGATTTACAAGACAGAATTATTATATGTACACTCCTCCAGCACCCAATTAACTCACATTACTCATAATATACACACATCCATTCCTAAGTGATTTTTTTAGAATGACTTGATTTCCTTGGTTGCCTATCGTCTTCACGCTTCTGGAGACAAACACTGCAGATACAGTCCCACAAAATGTGATCCAGTGGCTGTAGTTTGTTGAGTGTCTGGACGGTACATTCCTCAAAAAACTATTCTTACCCTCACAAAAACAAAAACAAAGTAAACACCTCATGTTGACCCTCTTCACCAAGTCTGTCAGGACATTCTGGGACATGAGGTACATTCTGCTCGTGCTCGTCACTATTCAGTCCACAGGATGGTTACAGGAGACAACAGCAACAGGGTTAGTGATGCTGGGTGTTTTGTCAGCCAGTGAAAGTGGATGAACTGTTTACAGATCCAGGTTATCACTAACATTTGGAAAGAGTGGAGGTACAGTGTTACAGGAAGAATTAATATGTCCACACAAAAGCGTAGCAGCCAGATTTTTAGCCTTTCCAAACCTCAAAACACAAGAAACAAAGGTAAGTAATCCCATGGTGAGCAGGCCTCTTGGACCAGTGCATGGACTCACAGGCTGGAGGGTTGGAGGAGGGGGTACAGGTGGCTTACATCTTCAAAATGGGCTTCTGTATGCTAGCATAGACAATGAAAAAATGGGTGTAGCTTCCAGGCCTGAAAACTGAAGCCAGCATGGAAGTGCCTTCAAGATACATTTTTTTAAAGGGCACCAGGAGGTGACTTCTCTGGCTGCAAAAGGACTTCTGGCCCTAGAGAAGCCTATGGAAAAATATAGCTCAGAGTTTCAGGTCATATCAAATAAACCGTCAGGTCCACTTTGTTAATTGTCAGAAAGGAGAATTATCCAGGGTATACTCACTGGCTAACAAGTTCTGATTGGTCAGTTGTCGCATCGAGTTTCAAAACACTGAAAAAGTTCCGCCTAAGGCTTCGTAACGTCATGGTGGCTACATCCATCTTTTATATTGTCTGTGCACTTGCTCGTATTGTAACCTCATTAAATAGCTGCAATCTCGCTGGCTATTGTTTCGTTTGGTTACCCTTGATAATCTGGATTTGAAGTTGGACTTTAATAACAAATAAAGCATGGCGAATATGTAAAAAATATATAGGTGCGCCACCTTTTTTATATATCTGCTCAGCTGGATAACTAGTTTACTAGTATTAAAGCAGACTAAGAGACAGATGGCATTAAATTAATCCAGAGTATGTGGGAGAAACAGAAACAATGGTGGCTAATGGAGAACAAAAATCCCATTTTTGTGGCAAAAATCAACAAACGTTTTAAAGTTTTTTTTAAATCAGGGTTTACAGGTGATTTTTAATGTCTTAAGATAATTTAGATAATGATTCAACATAAATACCCACTTTACCCCCTTTAAAGTCTTTGCTGAGTGGTCTTAAAACACGGCCACTAAAAACATTAAAATCACCAAACACTGGTTAGCCCTGATGCGAGCCTTCTCTCATGTGGGCTAACATTAAAAGTCCAATATTAACAGCTGAATGTCAGATAGGATTTATACTGATTCCATGTGTTTTTTCCCCCAAGCTTTAAAGAGGGTTGCATCAAAATACCTTTTACTTTTAACGCTTTACAGGATTTTTGTTGGAACTAATTAACTTTGCCCTCAGTACAAAAATAATTTTCTTTTGTGAAAAAGTTAGCATTCTCAGTAGCTGTAGAGGATGGTAAACTTCTTGTTTTAGCTAGTTATGAGGGTATATTTGAGAACCTTTTACAAGGTTTTTGTTTCAAAATTGAATGACCCCATAAAAATACTAACCACAGCTGTTGTTTGAACTAAAGTTTGTTGGCCAGGAATCAATCAGATTAGTGCACGCTTCTGTATAAAGGTAAATATTTTTCAGAGTAAATTTTCAGTAATATTAGATTATAGCCATAGAGTATGGTGAAATACAAAAGGTAATATATTTAATGCAAAGTGAGATTATATTGGGTTTAAGTGTTATTAGTGTCATTAGAAAGGGATTAATGAGTCCAATATGAAAAAAACTGTCTTTGTAGTATTATCACATAAAGTCAGTCAGAGGATTATTGTTTGATGGCTACATGGTTGCTTGGTATTTATGATTATGAATTATTGTTTATAGGATCTGTACTGAGTGGATATTTGGGATAAGACATGAAAAAACAAACATAAATGTGAGGAATATCTATTCAGGCAAAGTGGTATAAAAACTGAAGATTTCTATGGCCTGATAAGATACCTGAAGTGAGCCTGTTGGACAGCACAGAGGGCCTGTCCATTGCAGAATCTAGATCAGATCCAATTATAAAGGCTCTGTGAAGCCATGGGAGTCAGCCACAGTGGATTTCTCTGACAGTGGCAGCTATTTGTCTATTCATGTGGTGTTGAAAGGAATTGGAAAAATTAGCTACCAACTGCAAAACATGCCCTGAAGTTACAACAACTCTGAATGTCTGCAAAAATTTTGCTACGAGACAAATGAAACAAAGTGTTTGGCTTATACTGAGAAATCTTTGATTAGTGGTGCAAATTCACATTTTCATACACATTTGTGATGAAAATTAATTTTGGAAATGTTTTCTTTATTAATTTGCCATAACTTTGGATAACAAGTCAGGTAAATCCATATTAATTCATTATAGCTATGAATATGTGTGTACTTTTTAAAGCACTTAGTAAGAAAATACAACATGTCTTCTTTGTAGCACTCATGTTGTTTTCACATTAAATGCTATAGGCTACATGAACAGCGGAAGTCGGAAGAACAATTTTCCCAACTGGGACCATCTAAGGAGGATGTGAATGCACAGTAGTAGCTGCACTATGTAATGTAGATGATATACTGTTATGCAGTGATTCTTTATTTACATTTTGATAGCTGTCTCTTAGGCTCCTAACTTTTGGGGACACTGGCTGGGTCGCTTTCTTCATGAGAAGTTGAAACCACTCCCACATCTGTACACTTAGTTAAACAAGAAGCCACTGCAAACCAGATGTCAATTAGCTTAGCTTAGCGTGAAGACTGGAAGCAGGTACCCTACAACAAAATCTGTTTGGGGCAGTGTAGCGGCAACGCCTCCTCCTGGTCTCTTACATTTGCTCGACATTTAAAAATGACACAATACTAACATAAAAGAGAAAGCCCAGTCAAAGCAGCATTATAAAACATTATAATGTACCTCACATGTATGACATCACCTCCACATTTTTCTATAATGTTACTATAACGTTGCAAAATAGTCTGGTTATTTTGCTACAAGAGAAGCATACAAACTTACCAAGTTCTTATGACAAAATGTAACAACGTGGAATTATGTAATATGTTTGTTGGGTAGTAACATAATAGTCTGCCGAAAGGTAGCAAAATATTAACGTTACAGTCTAGAAAAACTTGTATCAGACCCCACCTTATTAAAAACGTTTAGAAAATTTCCTGTTTCTCTGAATTAATAAATAATACAGCTGGAAAATATTGCATGGTCATCCTATCTTGATAGACATAGCGGTGATAGATATCGGTGTTATCCATAAGTAAGCATCAGTAAGCTGAGCCAATCAGCTGCTGGTAATAGCTTCATATTTATCAGACAGATGTGAGAGTGGTATCCATACTTTTATTTTGGCAAAATAAAAATGTTAATCTCTTTTGCTGTTAGAGCCTCGTGATATGACTGGGCTGAACGCACAAGCCAGACTTGTCTTTAATGGTGATAGGAAACAATGAGTGACTGGGTGTGCATAAAGGACATGGAGCTCAGTAACTCAGTAATATGGAAGGTATGGAATACCTGTGGGAAAAATGCTTTTCTTTACTGGGTTTTCTGTAAAAAACAAAAACAACCAAAACTATGATGAAATTGTTTTTTTGTTTTTTTTTTAAAAACCCGCTCTAAAAACCCCATTATCTCAGGAGCATATCACCATCTGGACTACATGAAGAATTTATTCAGGTAAGTGACTGCTAATCTTTTATAATCCGGTGCTAAGTGCTTTTATCTGTAGACAAATGTGGCTGGATAATGGCTGGGTCATTGACTGAATTGGAGGGGGCAGAACAGTGTGTGCTTCCAGTCCGAGAAACCAGGAGCAACAATTGTTCCGGCCTCCGTTTACGAATGTTATTCATCTGCCACTGAGGGATTGTTGAGGAGACAGAGAGGCAGGCTGCGCTATTAGAGCTTAATTTAATGCTGGGTCGCTCGACATTCTCAGTAGCTTACTCAGAAGAAAAGATGATATGTGACACCTCGCCGTGCATTTATACCTGGGTATGACTGCACAGTGAGATGCAGAATTTAAAAAAAAAAAAAAAAAACAGTCTGTGGATGATTACACTTAAAAGCATGAAGTTCAGTTAGAGCTACGGAGATAGATTTGACTCCCCCCCGTCTGTCCACTTTGTGCGAATGAGCAAACCACAAAAAGTAGTTTGGTGGTGGCTTATACATTTTATATATTGTAACAAGAGAGTAACAAGAAATGACGGTAAAGATGGCTAAAAGGGATCAGATCCCTGCAGTACATGATACTTTTGTCCACATACTTTTGACCAAGCCGAGCAATTTTTTCTTTATTTCATCCTCAGTTTTTCCTTCTTCAAGTACCAGATTTAATCTTTTCTGTGTTGCATCTTCTTTCTTTTTAAAATGGTCTCTTCAAAATAGTCTGTAGAGCGACCAAGCACATAAATTAATCTTAAATGTGTTCAGACTGAATATGTTTCTCATCAACAAAACTGCTTCTAAATGTTTCTGGTGTCCAGTTCTTTCTGTTATTTGCCTTTAAATCTTCACTTATATCCTCGTTAATGAAATACTCAGACGTAAACTTTATGTAAGGTGCCTACGGTAAGCTGTGTCCTTCAGTCTGAACACATCTTATTAACCTGCACTTCCAGCTCTGGCTTCATTTTGACTGGTCAGTGGTCCCAATGGAGAATGCAGTTATGAGCTTTACCTACAGCATTGAGGAGTGGGGCTTGTGTTAATGGGCCAGCTTACAATTGGAAACATTTCAGCTTAGGACAGAGAGCACCACTCCTCTGACAGAGATTCAATAATCACATAACAACTGCAGGAGCTACAACTACCAACTATCAAAGAAAGACATGTTGACGTGTTGTTGAAGGCAAAGGTGGATGGGTGGACTGCGGGGCAGGAAGGAGGGTTGAAGGAGATGGTTTGGTCTGGGTCACCTCTTCAGATGGTGGCATCATGGGGCAGTTGAGGCACTGCCACTTCGGATTTCTGGTTGGAGTAGCGCTGCATGTGGGGCAGCAGGGGGCCAGATGGTAACAGGCCTAGCAGCTCCCTGGATCTGCTTGGCAACCTCCGCCCCCACCGGCGACTACCATAACCGAGCTTGCGACTTCGCCTCACTGCCTGGCCTAACAGCATGGCTGTGTGGGGCCACAGTGGGTCCGTGAAGCTAGAGATGCTGGACTCCTGAAGAGGGACACAGGACCTGCGCCTCAGTGCGCGTTCTCGGAAGATGTGAGAGGCGGCAAAGAGGTCGGGGCTAAGGCCGAAAGAGCCGCAGGTCAGCGAGATGCGGCCCTCCAGCGATGGCCCCAGCAGGCTGAGGCTAGTTCTGTCCGTGAACGAGTCAGTTCGGTCTTCGTAGCCAAGGTCAGCGGGCGCTGAGCACTGCTGCAGGGGCCAGCCTCCACGGCTCTTCCCCCCATTGTCCGCATTGCTTCCTCCCTCTCCGCCATCACGCTCTACCCTGACCGCTTCATCTTCCTCCTCATGCTCCTCCTCTTCTTGCTCCTCCTCCTCCACCTCTGCTACCTCCTCCTCGTCCGCCACCTCTCCCTCCACCACACCCTCCTCCTCTTCCTCGGTGCTGGTGGGTGGTGGCGAGCGAGGATCCCGCAAGAAGACCACTATGACAGTGATATTATCGCTAGAGCCCGCATCCCGGGCTGAGGCCACCAGCTTATGAGCTACCATGGTGGTGTCCCCAGCGTTCTCCTGGAGATGATCGCTGACCACGCGCACCGCCTCATCTGGATTCACCGTGTCCCAGAAGCCATCGCAGGCCAGAATCAGGTAGTCTTCTGAACCATCCAATGGGAAGATGCCATGGTCTGCGTCGCCACAGATGTAGGGTTTGTGCTCAGAGTCACCTGTCAACACAGGTAACAGTTTAATCTGTGAGGATCTGCTCAGACTAAGGTAAAAACATCCAGGAACATCTCATGAATCAGGAAAAGGAATCTAGTAGGAAATTATCTAAAATAATAACATTATATTTATAATAACTGCTTTCTAATAGTGGGATTAGCATATGTACATGTGCTGCTTTAAATGTTGGGGTGGGGTTGGGGTGGGGTGGGGGTGTTAAAGTTCTCTGTACTCTTACATTTAACACCCTACCTTAAATCTAACTCTGTTTTAGGGTTAAATTGTAACTTTAACCCTAAAGGAAATCTTTAACTCTCATGTTAGTTCTTGAAGGGATGTGAAAAAAATAAGAGTGAACCGATACATTAGGGTTAGGTGCAACTTTTCCTTTCCCTCACTCTGCAGCTCTAAAACTAAGTCTGGTTCTCAAAAAGATAGCTGGATCAATTTTTCTGTAAGGAAGCTATTTTTGGCTGCTCCCTTATTCACAAAGGGTCACCACAAAAGGTAGCTCTGCATATTTGATTGGTCGATTTTTTTTACTTCCTGACTCAAAACCTCAAAGGGATTTGTCTGTATTCCTCGGTCTGAACCAGGGAGTCTTTTCCTTGCCAGGTAAACGTGTAAGCTGCTAAACTTGGATATGCTTTTACGGATGTGTTTTAATGTCATTTTATATTTGTTTTTTGTCTTTTCTGTAGCAAATGACTTCTGTCGTTCTTTTTGGATGAGCAGTTTTCAAGAAGGGTACCACCCACAACCTGCCCACAGTCTGCCCACAATTACACATATTTCTCTTTTCAAAAGAGAAACTTTATGATTAACTCAATGTGACACGTTTAAGGGTCATCTATGAAGCTACAAAAATGTATGAGAATTGTGCAGTAAAAAGAATGTGCATGAAAAGTTTACCTATCGCTCTGGATACAGACAAGCTGCCATTGACCCTCCACGTGCCGAACCAGATCACACAACCTCCGAGAGCCTCGATCCTCTGCTTCTCATCCTGCAGACACAAAATGATTGGAATCATCTTGTGCTGCCATTCTGCAGCAGAAAGCTCAGTACTAAAGCACAATGCTTTGCCCGCCTCTGCTGTGCCCTTAAAATCTGAAATGCTGGTGCTGTTTCTAGATTAATGATGCTGGAAACAGGCTGGGATGTAGCAAGGAAGGAGGACGGTGTCCTGTGTTACTATTGTTGTTGCAGAATTAAACAAAGAAACACATGGTGAGCAATAATGGAGTGGAAATTTTGCGACAAATTACAATAATGAACAGGAAGTGGAAAACTCATGAAGCACAAGTTTTCCTATATACAGATTTTTAAGGGAGTTCAGTTGTTTGACTACGACGTGCACCTTTCAGGTACTCAGCAGGCAGGTGGTATAATACTGCTCTCACATTTGGTTGTGAAATATAAAACTTTGGCAGAAATCACCCTAAAATATCACTAAATAACACATTATATCTCATTTGTTCTCATTTTTTTTAAAAGAAGTGTAAATTAACAATGTGTTGTTTTATCTGAGTTTATTGGTGCCAGAATATTTTTTTGGCTGTAACTATTAATCTACGAAAGTTCTCACCGCCTGCCAACTGCTCAGAGAAAATAAATATTTTGCCACATAACGCCGTAAAATGGAAACTCGACGTTTTTACACTTCAGTACTTTTGCCGATTAAATCAACACAACACAGTAACGGGATCTTTACATAATGCAAGTGCAAATATGATTAATCTGAAATCCATCTAAGTCAAAATGCACCAACGTATAAAACAACTCTTTATTAAAGTTGATAAATTATTGTCATTTGTCTTATCCTTGCCACTGTCTATTTGAGAAAGTTTACATCTGATTGACTGCCCCTCACAAACAGAGGGTCAGAACAGCAGGTAGGCGTGGCTGCTAACAGAGTTTCTACAATCCACAGAGAAATTCATAAAGGACTCATCATGTCTGAGGTATGAGGAGACTGAGTTATCTCACCTCTCTGTCTGGTTTATGTGGTTTCATCAGCTCCACCACCTGCCCTCTCCTGACCAGAATGACCTGGGAGTCTCCAAGCCAGGCCACGTACAACGTCCGGCCCCGCAGGAACGTCACCACCCCTGTTGTGCCGCAACGTAGGTTCTGCCAGACAGACACATGTCACAGTGTTCTCAAGAGCAGCTGCATCACCACAAATACTTTGAAACGAGCAGAAAAAAATGTTGACAACATTGAGCTGTTTAGAAAGACACCTCTGTCTCATTCTTATTAAAATTGGACTAGCTGTTGGAATTATACTCATAGCATAAATATAATAAATAAATAGTGTTATTCACCATGAGTAAACTTAACAGTACTTCATAGTTTAGGAATACTGTGCAGTAAATACTACTAAATGGTTTCGTCCTTGGATTATGTGGTTACCTCTCGCGAGGCCTTCTTCACAAAGCGTTCGTCGGTGAGTTTGAAGGCTCTGCAGAGCGCCTCGCTGGGGTCCTGGCTGAAGGATTCCTGCCGGACTAAGTTCACGTGAAGGTGATTGGCTGCATAAATGGCAGCATCAACACCTCCATGACCGTCAAACACAGCAAAGAAAGCCTGCTCTTCCTGATCCTGGCAGACAGGAAAAAACATGATTTTGTAGGCTGGACTGCATGGCGTGAAACTCCCATATCACAAAAACAAATTTCCACAGTTATCTATTTGGCATTAAACTTTTGATGTAGTCCCTAAATACAGTAAACTCAAATGACTTAATGGCCTAATTGGTCAAATGATGTAATGTAATATTGAGACTGCAAACATCACAATTTGGATATATCAAAAGTTACTATATGCAATATTTGCTAAGGTATTCTATATAAAATATACGGAATTACAGGTACTTAAATGCTACATATGGGTCCTTTTAGCATGATGGTGGGTAGTTGCTAGGCACCATGATGATGAAATAAGATCCTTCAGGGGCCCAAGATGTACCTGGCTGCTCAAGGTCTGATCATGTAGTTTAGGGGCAACCAAACAAAGAGAGAGAGAAACTGGGTGTTTAATATCGTTAGCTTCATAGCATAAGTGCCTAAGTCATTGACTTAGTCAAATGACTTAGGCAATTATGCTATGAAGCTAACGATATGATTTGTTCCAAATCGACTGCATTCTTTCTTATTGCCAGCAGGAGGCGACTCCTCTGATTTCAGAAAACATTTTACTATGGAGTTTATGGTCCTAAGTTTTCGAGCCCTATTTCATCAATAAATAATTAAATAAAAATAGCTTGAAAAGGCTTGTTGTTGCTAACAGAGTACAAAAATAGAAACAAGGGGCCAGAAATGATGTATTAATGTGATCACATTAATGTGATTAATGTGATCAAACATTAATATGTATTAATGTTTGATCTGATATTGTCATGTTAGTGTTGTTTCTGGATAAACAAAAGTAACGTTGGTCCAGGTTCAACATTGTAGTGATGTCATTGTTTTGCGATGTGGAAAGACCGTCCCACCACACACAAAACCGTAACCCTGATCTCATAACCCTAACCTATAGCCCCGTAATCCTAAACCTAACCTAACCTTTTCCTAAGTGGACATCAGCAAGTTTTTTTGCAAGTCGCAAAGCTATGACATCCCAACAATGTGATTGGTCAGTTCCAGTGTTGTGGAATCATTATTGTGTTGATCCAGGATAGTGTATTAATTAGGTTATGATTGACCGTAATTCTAACCCATGGCTCATGAGCTGCAGTTTGCTGACCTCTGGCCTAACGTAACATATTTAATGCATGAGTTTTTGTGTGTTTTTGACACTAACCCCTACCTGAATATTGAAGAGTGTGTTGAAGTCAGGGATGATGATGTGCTTGTCCTCCATCTTGCGCCGCATGTTCTTGATGGCGTGGATGGACGTCTCATAATATGGCTGTGGACGACGGCGGAAGGGGAGCTCCTTCAGCCAGAGGCAGCACGTCTCAAACAGTCTATTAAACACCAGCCGGGCCAGCTTCACAGACTCCATCTCTGACACACACAAACACACACACACGCGATGAGCCAGGCTGTTCTATTTTAGCTTCATTGCTTCCACTGTTGGTTTGGAGCTCAGTTTATAGAGCTTGCACTTTTGAAAGTATACTCTATCAGAGATGTATCTTTTGAACATCAAACAGTGCATCTCTAGGTGCCTCTGAAAGCTGTCTGAGAGGTGATCGCTCAGTCTGCAGTAACAATAGCTTCTAATAGTGACACAGAGTACTGGAAAGATAAAGAAAATGTGCATGAATCACTCTTACAGTTTAATCCAGTTTTCTTACCATAGCGAAAGTAAAACAATATTTCGGTTACCCTGAAATGGCACATCTGTAAATCTGATCATTTTTGTGACCATTTAAATTTATATGATAGTTATTTATTTCATTTAAGGAAAGGTTTAATGTAGGTTTGCAATAACTGTTTGAGGTACAAAGTACATTTATTTTTTATGTCAATTAGCTGTTCCTCAATGAAATGTCAGGAAAACACAGAAAATCTTCAGTGTAGTTTCCCAGAGTCCAAGGCAACATTTTCAGATGTCTAATCTAAAACTCAAAGACATTCAGTTTACATTTATATATAAACTGCAAAGATTCATGTTTGAGAAATTAGAAAACACCTGGTGTTTTTGCTGTTCAAAAAATAATGAAGGGAGCACTTATCGTCACAATATAACACAACTTCAGGGTTATCAATCTGTCCAGTTAGGAAGCAGAAACCACTCTGAATCCATGTCAGCTACTTTAGTGGAAATCAAAGTGATTAAAGGTGCATTTGAGAAGAAACAACAAGACAAGCCCTAAACAGGGGATGGTTTCGCAGGTGGTGCTTCAGGGCATCGCTCTCTCTTTCTCCTTCCTGACTGATTTTTGCTGGTGCCTTTGTCACTGCTGGCAACAGGGGACGGGACCTGCAGCCCATTCTGTTTATCCAGCTAGACCAGCTTCTCCAGGATTTTAGACAGCATCTGTCTAATGAGCTCAGTATAGACCTGCCAGCTCTGTTTCCTGGTGAAAGCCAGTAGAAGTGCATTTTTCTCATCTATGAGCACAGGCCCCACTCTAGGCCGTTGGGACCTCATGCAAGTGAATATCCTGGCCGAGGTCATAATTTACTGGACTTTGGCAGTTTTCCTCCTGTTCTTTCACACATAAAGGAGGAGATCTCAGCCCTTTTGAGCCCTTGTCTTGTTCTCCCACAGCCCATCTCCTTATATCTCCTCCACGCTCTTCACACAGGAAACCTTTTGATCGTGGAGAAGCTGGACTCCCTGTGCAACAGATACCATCTCGTGGTAACAGCAGTGATCAGGACACTGGCAAAAAGCAAAACTGTAGAAAAAAAAAAGAGCCACAGAGGAGAAGGAGAGAGCAATGATCTGTGGCCACCACCTGCAAAAACACTCCCTTTTTGGAGCTTGTGTTGTTGTTGCCTTTCAGTGCACCTGTCGTCAATTTCATTTGCATCAAAGCTGAAATGGACTCGCAGTGGTTTCTCCTTCCCGACTGGAGAGATTAATATCCCAGACGTTTGTGTGTCATACTATGATGATCAAGTGGTCCCTTAATTCATTTGAGCAGTGCATTAAGTGATTACATAAATGAGCATAAATACATTTTCTGGTAACTGATCAGGATAAGCCATTGCAGGGGTGTGACGTCTGTGTCTGTCACCATATCAATTTATTTTAATTTACCGACTCTGTCTTCAACAAAACCTCAGTAGTTAAGTTCAGTTAAGTTGAAAGGGGGGGGATTTAATAGCTGAAAATAATTATGTGTTAACATTGTTATCTTGCTACTTCTTTGTTCCTATATTTTCCTCTGGCAGGTTTTGCTCGTACTGGCCAGATGGAGAGGAAAAAAGAAAGTTAATGAGTCGAGTTTCGAACCTTCATGAGGTTGGGCTACATTCAGCTTACAACAAGAGTATTTTCTTTAATGAGTAAGTATTTGAATAAATAAACCTTTTTATTGCTTCATGTGGATCACAGTTCCAATTTATTGGTTGCACCGTTGCCATTTCATCCTTACAGCACAGTTTTCTGGACAAGGTTTAATATTTCTCCAGATAGCAGAAGACAAATCGTCAGTAACATTTACCAAGAACTGCTTTGCGAGATCTAAAAATTAAAGAAACATTGGTCAAATTAAAGTACTTTATCCCTGGGTAGTCCCTGCACATCTTCCTCTCAGAGAGATTTTACAGGGTGAATTAAACTAAAAGGTTCTTGTCTAAATTTTTCTGCTGTGTCAAAAAATACCCAACAATGACATTTGAAAACTCCTCATCCCCCGGAGGAAATTACACCCTTGTGAACAGAGGCACTCCAGGGGCCTGTTTTACTTTGTCAGAAAGGCAAAGTCATTGGCAGATTTCACTCAGGTACACAAGTTAGTGGAACAGAGGCGAGCCTGTAAGCAGAATATGCGCTCGCTGTAATAACCACGTCTGTGCGAGTATGTGAGCGTGACCTACTAATGCTATCTGCTGGTATTATAGTCTATCCTGATTTTTCTCTCTCTTCTCACTGTCACTTTGCTTGAAAAATATGGCATCAGCGAGATGGAGAGCCAGCTGGTGCTGCATCCACTCATCCTCCTTTTTAAAAGTATGTGCACATCAAACCCAATGTCCTGGTAATAAACTGCACTTTGTGAGCCGAATGTTTCACGCTCTCCTCCCGTCTGTCTTGCTCCAAATGGAGATGTTGTAAAGGTCTATTCATAACACCTTGCAAATAGTTGGAGGGGAAAAAAAAAGAGAATTGTGGCGTGCAATGAAGCGGCATCAAACAGGATGTGATCGGCTGTTACACAACACAAGACGCACAAGCAGAGAGATGGTGGTGGTGGTGCACTCTGAGCCTCACTACAACTCCAGCAAGAGCAGAACATTTACAACCTTTCGACAGCTCCTGATGCTGGATTCACTGTATGCGCTTCGCCCGCTTAAAGCAGGAGAACTAAAGAGAAACTGGTGTAATGTAATGGAAACAAACCCAGTCTTTATGCTTTTATGGTTTTAGTAAATAATGAGTGTTTTTGGTAATTGGATTGCATTTATATTTTTGTACTTTTTCTATTTATTTAATTTTTTTCAATGTTGTATATCTCAGCTGACGTTCTCTGCTCCTTTATAACTGCTCTGTTGAGAATAAATAAAGCATTTTTGAATTTTAATTTGAAACGTAAAGTTATAATTTCTTGTTCACTGTAAGAAAAAAACAACATCTCTGACATATGTTAGCAATACTAGATTTTTGTGACTGTTAGCAAATGATTGGCTGCACGACAAATCAAAAATGGTTAAAAATTTGTTTTCAAAGAATAAATCATTTTTAATTAACTGATATTTGCACGTGCAATATTCTTAATGTTTCCTACCATGAACCTCTGAATTTACTTCTCCTACAACTTTTAGTATTTTGCAGAAATAGGTCCATTGTTGTGGCATGGATAATGGCTGTCAGTTAATACCTCTATGTTTTTTTTTAACATTATCAGATTCGATTTTATTGGAATTTGGTGCTAATAATTCCATAATTAGGCATCTCAGTTTAATATTTAAATATTAAACTGAGATGCCTGTTAACATTTTAAATAATTTGTAATCATAGAGACAATTTCCACAATGGAAAATAGAAAAAGCTATATTTTAAAGCTATATATAACTTATATGCACATAAGTCGCTCAGACTGTGAGTAGCAGACAATAAGTTACATTAGAACATACACTCAACGGCCAGTTTATTAGGTACGCACTGTTTGTACATTGTTTGATGCTTTATTTCTTTATGCAACAGAGTCAACAAGATGCTGGAAACCACCAGTCCATTTGAGTACAGTGAACGCAGAAACGAGTTTGAGATGATTTAAGCTTTTTTACATGGTGTGTCTTCCTGCTGGAAGCAGTCATCAGACGATGGGTGGACTGTGGTCATAAAGGGATGGACCTGGTGTTTAAATGATGCCCAGTTGGTAGTAAGAAGCCCAAAGTGTGCCAAGAAAATATCCCCCACACAATTACACCACCGCCTGCCTGAAATATTGATACAAAGCAGGATGGAGCTATGCTTTCATATTGTTTATGCCAAATTCTGACCCTACAATCCAAATATAGCAGAAACCAAGACTCAAGACAAGACAGCAATTTTAGTGAGCCTGGTGAACTGTAGCCTCAGTTTCCTGTTCTTAGCTGACTAACTAGTGCTGTTGCTGTAGTCCATCTGCTTCAACATTCAGAGTTGCTCTTCTGCATTTCGGTTGTAACAAGTGGTTATTTAAGTTACTATTCCCTTCCAGAACTGATGCTCAATGGATATTTCCTTTTTTCCGAGTATTCTCTGTAAATCCTAGAGATGGCTGTGAAGTAGATCAGCAGTTTCTGAAATACTCAGACCAGTTTGGCACCAACAACCCCACCACCAGGATTAAGAGAGCAAGCTACAGTTGAAGGACTCCCTTTGAAATGAAACTGTTTTCCTCATTGATTTTTCACAAATTGATCAAAAGGGCTAACAGAGCAACACTTTAGACTGTCAATACTGAACGGGTTCCTTTACTTTAGTTCCCAAAGAAGTCATTAAGTTAAAAAACAAGTCATAAATACATCATTTCAGCTTATTTAAAAAAACAAAAAACAAAAAGACAGTTGCCTTCAAAAACAGCTGGCAATGTACATGTCAAACAGCAGTTCTTTGGGACTATTTTTGACTAATACATATCTCGTCCTCTGCAAAACATGACAGCTGACAAACTGACAGCCTAATTGCAGTTTGAGCAGATGTTGACTGTTGAAGGTAATTTGTATATCTTTGCATGCTGTGTTTTCTCCAGTATACAGCTTTCATGTAGCTTGAAAGCCATTTTGATGTAAATATGCTGGCCATTGTTGGATTTAGCACATCCTGGCTGACAGCTTTGGGTGTGCTTCGGAGTTTACTTTGTGCCCTCTAGCGGTCAAACACCTCTCCGTGCAGCTTTGTGGGGGAGAACTGGGACAAAGCCCTGGTGGTTATATGCCTATGTGCATGTGTGTGGGATGAAGTGAGAGAGAGACCTAATTTGTGTGAGAGAGCGGTCTCGTGGGCTCCCTGGGGACTCACGTGGTAATGGGTCAGCTCCATCTTCTACAGTCTTATTGAGGTGGTGAATAGAGAGGTCAGTCTGCAGGAGGCTGTCTGCTGTGGCTCTGGCCAAGGCGGCAGCCAGGGAGCACGGGCAGTTACTGTGGTGAGGAGAGACGACACAGTTAAGAATGGGTCAGAAAGAAAAATCATCTTACATCATCGACTGACAGCATGATCTAGGTTTATTAGGAAATATATTCAAGGATCCACAATACTAACATGCCGGAACAAACAGCATTACTGATGCTTTCTTGGAGCCTTAACACAAACAAGTTTTGGCAGGTATTATTGGCTGGTTTTGGCTCGTCACAGGTGTGGGCATCAGCACAGATACTGCATATCTGATTATAAGTAATAAGAAATGACAGCACACAGATCTCAGAAATATACATCTGTGGTCATTTTTCTGCTTCAGAGCAATCACATTTTTACATAGCAGTAAAATTATTAAAAGTTACATTTTTATAATAAGTCATGCCATTCACTTAACAAGGCAAACCCGCACTCTGGCAGGCTGAAAGATGATCTAAAATTGCAGTTCCTCTAGTCACCACTTGAGGCTGGCTCCAAAAACGAGTCAGTCCCGATAGACTCCCATGTTAATGAACGTGTTTGCAGCCTGGTACAAAAAAGGGTTGGGTCTCTATGCACAGTTTCTTCCTTTATATTAACTGTAAGGTAGGGAATTTATTTTTCATCCATTTTCATCCACACATCCATTTGCATACCGGTGAGGCTTAATCTTGGATATGGCTTTCTTGATTGACATATGTGGTGTAACTGCTAGCTATGTGCTAGGCCTCACCTCTACTATTCGGGTTTTTCAGTCATGGATTATCTTCTAGGCACATGGTGCTGTAGGGTCAATGAATAAGAGCTCAAACACATAAAATCAGTCGGGGCCCATTTAACATACACAAGGCTAATCACCAATTTCACAGCAAACACTTGCCAAAGGGTCAGGGAATACAATTTTTTTTCTCTAGAAACCAGAGGTTGTATCACGTCCAACATGGTGGACCACTCTTGAGAAATATGACATCACATGAAAAACCTAAACAGAATTTATTACATGAGTGATTCTCAAAGTGTGGGGTACCGCCCCCTAATGGACACTGCTGATGAGCTGTACAAGATATTTCACAA
Organism: Mchenga conophoros; assembly: GCF_057382185.1. NCBI lineage: Eukaryota > Metazoa > Chordata > Actinopteri > Cichliformes > Cichlidae > Mchenga > Mchenga conophoros. The sequence continues at coordinate 27,821,579 of NC_140535.1, read as the reverse complement.
TAAACAAAACACCTTTAACTTTACACTTTGTAATTCTGTTTGAAATTAACATTAATACTTAAAATATAGGTATAAAATATAAATCAAATATTAAATACAGAAACCATTTCTAAATAATCACAGTTAAACAAAGCCATGCAATTTAAATTACATGTTTTTAGAGCTAAAAAATTATAAAAAACAAATCACAAATGAGAAATCACTTCATTTTGGTTTGTGTGTGTGTGTGCGTGTGCGTGTGTGTGTGTGTGCGTGTGGCTGCAGCATGATTCAATTTGGGCACTCCCTGAATTCTGATATCATGCATGTCATCTGTGGAATGCCCATGTGCGTATTTGCCTTGAAGGATTTAAAAATTTTATAACACAAAGTTCTGCTTAGTGCAGCAGAATATCACAACATCTGGCCACATCTGCACACGCTGGAGGAGGTGTGCCTTTTTCTTAAGGTTAACGAGAGCTGGGGAGGAGGAGGAGAAGGAGTGGGAGGAAGCAGAGGAGGGTCGTTTGAAGGACTGAAGGCTTGCTGTACATGAGTCACCACGATAACTAGGCCACATCCAGATGCAGGTAACCATAGTAACCTAATGTCTGGATAGTCTCCATAGCACTCAAATTAACTTGAAAATATATCTGAACTGAAGTGATGTTAGCTCAATGGCTTTTTAATTAAGGAGCCACAAGCAGTGAAAAACGACTCTCCTGAACTGGACTGATACAATAATCTGATCTGGTCACACCTGAAAATCCTTCAAGCATTCACACAATCTAAAACTTCCGGCAGGTGTGTTGAGAAGCTCTGATTTTGGTTACATGATTTGTTAATGAAGCAGTAATGTTGGTTTTAAAGAAAGCAGGGCATGATCGAACAAAGGTTCAAACCAGGAAACAGCACCTGAGGCTGTGCACTCCTCTGGGGGTGATTCATTAAGTGGGACAACAGATGGGAGGCAGCGAGTGTTCAGAGGTTACTGTGCTGAAAGAGAAACTTACAAACTGAAGTATATATGTGTCCAAAAAAATGTCATGCTATATTCTAAACATATTCTAACACCCTATGCTTACATCAACCGAATATACACAGCACACCCAGACTACCAGCTATGTAAGGCTGTAATAAACCAAAGCAATCACAAGGATTGCTTTGGTTGCTAGCAAGTCGGCATGGTCGCCTTCAGTTTGAATGGATGTCAGTGCCTCGTCTGCAAAAAGATAGTGCTCGATCAGCTGTAGTGAGGCTTTCTCGTCAACGTAAAAGTTGTGCCTTACCAATGCAACCAAACATGTTTCAAAAAGCAATAAGTTAGTGTCTTCCATGTGTACTCCCCAACCAGTTGGGGAGTACACATTTCTCCCTAGCAACTAGAGGTGCGAGTGAGTTGCTGACTGGTCTCTATACCTATGATTGAGGACACTGGATTATATTAACCTGAAACCTTATCTTTTGCTAAAGTTGACCAAGTAGTTTTGGTACCTCAGCCAAACTCTGCTGCAACTAAAAACTGACAAAGATCACTGAAAAGTGAAAATATTGAATCAAAGTAGGTCTAAAAAACACTAACGACACTGTTTCCCAAAGAGTTGAATAATTTTTTGGGGGATGCTGTGCATATGTGTGGGTGAATGGAAATGGAGATAAACTATCCATCCATCCATTCGCTTCCGCTTATCCTTTTCAGGGTCGCGGGGGGCGCTGGAGCCTATCCCAGCTGTCATAGGGCGAAAGGCGGGGTACACCCTGGACAGGTCGCTAGTCTGTCGCAGGGCTAACACACAGGGACAGACAACCATTCGCGCTCACATTCACTCGCACATTCACACCTAGTGGCAACTTGGATTATCCAATTAACCTATCCCCACAAGCTGCATGTCTTTGGATGGTGGGAGGAAGCCGGAGTACCCGGAGGGAACCCACGCAAACACGGGGAGAACATGCAAACTCCACACAGAAAGACCCCGGCCTGATGGTGGAATTGAACTCAGGACCTTCTTGCTGTGCGGCAACAGTGCTAACCACCGTGCCACCGTGCTGCCCCGAGATAAACTAACCCTTTAATAAATTAAAGATTAAATAATATGATTAATAGTTGCTCGGACACATAAATATGTTTAGTTATCTCAGCAAATTCATCCACTTCTGGATGGAGTGGCCATTCAACTTGCAGTGAACTCAAGAGCATAACAGGTAAGCACTTGAGCTGATCAACCCCAGGACCAAAGACTCTTTGGGAGGCATCTGAAGTGACTGGCTTTGTCTGACAGAAGTGAAACAAAAACAAAAAGTCCAGGGCTGGTTGGTTAACAATGACTTGAACCTTCAAAATAAGAGCGAGGGCACTGTCCACCAGTTAATCCATGGTCCTTCAGATAGATAATTTAAAAAATGTCTTGATGTGGAGAACACTTAACTCAAAGTTTTGTTTTTAGATGTTAGGCAAACCCCAGACTAGTGGGTAAAAAAATCTGTTGCACATCGCTACCACAATGATAACTTGCTGTGGCTGGACATTGTTTACTATTTAGTTCAGCACGTAGAAAATTGACTAATTCTAATTAGTGCTAAACACAATAGGTTTTGTGTCTGTTTTAGTGCTTAGATTTAAATCTAAAAGCACTTATGGTCAGGTACTTTGTTCAAAACAAAAATATTTCAGCATCACTGGGATTGCCAAAAGCAGTTGCAGAACAACAACAACATCATCTGTACCAGATGTCAGTAGATTTTAGTCTAGACCTCGATCAGCATTTTACAGCTGGGTTGTTCCTACATCTAAAAAATGATGGTGTCCGAAAAGGCATTTTGACCTTTCACCAGAGAAAAATCACCAGCACTATGTTTCTTTTTAATAACCTTTGATTTATTTAAGCTGAAAATATGTTTTTGTTTATAAAATGTCTGCTGTGTAGACTCTTAGCTTTACCTATATCAGCCTTACATATATAATCACTCCCAAAGGCTGATTTTGACCACATCCTGCTTGTGCAATGTGTCATTTTGAACTCTGTTTCTTTGGAGCACAATATATCCATCGTATTTTAACTTCAACAGATATACTGCATAATGTTCCATATTAGTTTAAAATGTAGCACTAGGGCAACTGAATACAGATAATCTCTGTTGGACACTTTCAGTACAGTACTCAGTGCACTGCATTTAATTTCCCCCTAATAAATGAGCTGGGTTGGCTGAGTACAACGCAGGGACATATTCTAAAATTAAATACAGTCAGCGTGAAAGGGGCCTCTGTGGCTCATATGTCAAATAGCATGGGTTTAATCAATGAAAACTCAAAGCCAGCGGCAGCCAACCTCAACATTTTTAATTAATTCAGCTGTACTCTTGCTAACAGAGACAGCTAAGTGAGTTAATTTCCATGTACGACTGAAAAGATGTGTGTTTTTACTAGCAAATACCATTAGACGACTCTAACAAAGCGTGGTCTCATCGCAAGACTGACCTCCCAAGCACATCAACAGCATGAGCCATTTTACTCGTACCCATGGCAACATGGTGTCCTTTAAAGTAACAAAGCTTTCTTGCGGGATTAATTATGACAATGCAAATTCACAACCAGAGGAGGTCAGGGTGGATGGGTGGGTCCTAAATACATTTGATTTTAAGTAGACGTAGCTTTATTTAAAGTATTTTAATTCATGGACTCAAATGAGAGCTTCTAGAGTAGCTTTGCACGACTCATAGTTTAAAAAAAGAAAAAAGCACGTCTCCCAGTGGTTCATGGAGCCATGTTTTAGTATTCTGGCCATCGCTGTGGTGTTTTTGTAATAGTGGCTATAAATGAATAAAAATGCTAAGGTATCAGCTGATGCATTCACTGACTGTGCAGGTATGGGGTGTAGATACTTAAACCTGCTGAGTTGGATTGGTGTGAAACAACGCATTAATAAAAGAGTAGAATTTGTCTTGTTGCAAAGGCATTTAGTGCAATTTATCACACAGCAAGCTATTTATTTTTTAGCTAATTTAAAACATAATAAAATCCCAGTGGGTGAGTTTTTTGTTATAAAGGTGCAAAATATCTACTTTTTTGTATGAAGCTGCAGATGTAGTTTTGGACTAACACTCCTCAAGTGGCCACAGCAGCTGCAGTTTTTTGCATTTACTCTGCAGCCACTTTTTTATGATGAGATATTCCCTTGATTATTATTTGTCATCCATCACGTTGGAGCAGTTTATTTATAGATTAGATGAAAACAGTTGCACCTGCGCATAAAGTCTTAATTTACATTTCATGTTGCCAACAAGAAGCTCTAATTTGCTTTTTACATTTGCAGTTACAACCTGCTGTTGCCTCTCCTTTCTTCCTGCTCTCTCAATACTTTACAGTGTTGGAGAAAGAGCCATGCCATGGCAACCACAAAAACTACAAATAACTTCACTGACGATCATCTTTACAGAAATAGTTAAATATGTTGAAAAGGCAATTACTCATTCCCCTCCTGACACTGAGCTGAATATATCCAGTTAGAGTATGACGTATTCCTGTAGCTTCACGACAGACTTGAACTCTCATGAACCTCAGGAACTTTTCAACAAAAGGGAAACTTTATTTGTGTTTTACTGTACTAACACGACAGTCCAGAATCGGTGATATCTTGCAGCAGCTTTAGGATCACAGTCCTGTTTACTTTATAGTTTAACAGGTTCATTCAACCTGTAATTTTTACACAAATTACAGGTTGTATTTCACTGATAATTTATCATCAGAGTGACTCAAATGCAATCACATGCTATGGCCTTTCCAATCACTATATCTCACTTCAATATTTGAGAGACTGGAAGGAGGAAAAAAACAACAACTCTTTGATTGATTACAGCATAAACACCTGGTATATACACTTAAAAAAAACAAAACTCATTTATATCAGTCACATGTGCTCAGTGTCACTCTGTCCTCTGTGAAAAGATGGGGCTGCCACCGGTGCAACCTACCAGTTCTGTAGCGAACGCCAGGCCAGCTCCACCCTGATGAAGTCTGATCCTGACAGTTTGGTCAGAAACATGCACAGGAGTATCCACTGGAGGTCATTTGGCAGAGCTCCGTCAGCGCTCCACGTGTTACTCCTTGCACAAAATATCTCATACTGCTGCTGGGTTGAATCCCTTCTAGCTGTCCAGCTCTCCTCGTGTCTCTTGATATCTCCTCCACTCACTGGGAGACATTGCAAACCCTCTCGCATGACCCTGGAGAAGCTGGGCAACGTGTCCAACCTGAATGGCCTACAGGCATCATCTCATGCTACTAACAGTGACAAGGGAACCAGCACAAAGCAAAGAGAGCAACGATGTGTGGCCACCACCTGAGAAAACATTGTCACTTTGGGTTGCACCAAAGCAGCTGAAATGGATTCACAACAGTTTAAGTGGACAGATAAATATCACAGAAGTTTAACTGACCAGATGCTGTAAAAAAGGCTGTAAAAATTCTTTTGAGGTCAAAGGCCAAAAGAGGTAGGGGGTAGGAAGCTGAAGCATATTCAAGGTGACAGGGTGAAACACAGGTGCACAGACGAACCATCAGAAAGCTAACAAGCCTTTAACTTTTGACTTCCACAAACCAAATACGTTCATCCCCAAATCAAGGTGAATGTTTTGGAAAGTTTGAAGAAATTTTCTTGAGAAATCCTGGAAATATCGTGTCCATGAGTTCAGAGCGGAGGAATGGACAGATAACCCAAAAACCTCATGCTTCTGTCCACAACTCACACCACTGAGGAGAAATAAAAAGGCAAAGTAGCTTGAAACTCTTTACTGTGTTTTAAATCTTTTTGGTTTTCATTCAGCATCATATTTCTTTATCTGCCTGACAAAGAAAAAAGTTTTATATTACATGTCCTCCTGTAGAAACCTGTCTTACATTAGGTCCTTGATGCTGCTCTCAAACTGGGTCAAGGCCTAGAAACATGACGAAAGGAGTAGTAGACGCCTGCTCCCATAAAGCAGCATCCACTGTAACCTCATGGGTAAACTTCTCCTTGAAAGTGTAGACGCTGTATTGGTGAAATATCTAGTTCTCATTCTTAAAGCGCAGATCAAAGGAAAGAACAACACTGTCTGTCTGCAAAGCCGTAATGTGAATTTAGTCATCTAAGCCTGCTGCCAACATCAGGTCAAAAGATATCCTTGAAAAGGAGGTCTTTGAGTTAGAAATGTTTCTAAAGTGCTCCCAAAATATCACCATCACATCTAACTTTCTGCAGTAGCGGTGGGCTGTTTCACTTTAGTAAATGTCCCACCAAGCACCGAACATTTTCTGGGTTAAATCTGCCTGTCACTGCATTTATTTAGTCACTGACATCGGATTTTGTCCCAATTTAGCCTAAGATCGGCATCTTTTTTTTGGATCATGGAGATACAACCATGAAAACGATGATCATAGCACGTTCAACTAAGTCAGGCAGATATCTCATTAACTTTGAAACCTGGAAGGTTAAAAGCCATCTTTGCAGATTGGTCCCTTTCCACTAAATTTGCCTGAAAAGGTGAAAAAAGAACCACCCTTTCAACCAAATCTCAATGTGGTTTGCGACGTATCCAAAGCTATCTTTTCAGCGACTTTTAGAAGTGGGGTTACTGTTAGAGGAATGGATCCAATGAATCCAGTACAAATATTTTTATTGTTTTTATACTTGCTGTGGTTTGTTTAGCGTGTAGGTTTTAGCAGTTAATTTTGCTCTCTGTTTTATGTTGCATGCTTTTAATTTTCACAATTTCATTGCACGGCTTATTTCATTTAGTTTTACCTCCTACCTGAGCCCTCACCTGATTAGCCACTAACTCAGTCTTTTGCTTTTATCACTTTTTACTCTGCAGAATTTTATTAGGGTTTTTTTTTTGCCTTGCATGGCAATGTTGAATTTTGTTAATATCATTTTATCCTTTTGCTATGAATAAATGCCTTTTTAGCTGTTCTTCTTTGACTCTGTTGACCCCCATGTTGCTTTCTCTTGGCTGCTCTCCACCAAACATAAAAAAGAACCGCCTTCCCCCCTTTCTTTTACACAGTCAGCTCCCATTAGAGACATAATAATGTGTTTGTTGAAAACATGAGGTGGGGAGGGGGGGGGGGCTCTTATCTGGTACTGAGTCACTTCCAAGGTATTTTCATGATCACACAGGCATTTAGCGATAAGAATATGTTTTTTGTCTCCCTCCAGGGCAAAACCAGCAAACTCATCCAGTATTTCCACAAACTGTGCCCAGGTCTGTGTTATAACAGCTCCTCTGTTCTGCTTTTTGCTTTCAAAGCTGCGTAAACATACAGCATACTCCATTACTGGTTTAAACAAAAAATTTTCTCTTTAAGGTTTTTAAAGGAGATTTTAATGGACATAAAGAAAAAAAAACAAGGTTAGGATTGTTTTCCTTTCTGTTTGTGATTTATTCTTCCACGCTCTTTGAAGTAATTAATATTCAAAGGGACTGCACACTGTGTGGGTTTTCTCACACAGTGTGGTGAATCCAAATTAGCCGTAGGTGTGGATGTGCATGGTTGTCTGTCCGGGATGAATGACGCCTCTTGCTCAGTGTCAGCTGAGGGTAGGCAACTGTCTGCAAGATAGAGCAGGAAAAGCTAATTGATGGATGGTTGATTATTAATCAAGGTGTCAGAACCTGGCTGAAAACACTGTTAATGCAGTAAAGCAGAGAGATGTGCTTTTACTTTAGTAACTCTTCTTGATTGCTTTCCACTGTTTAATTATGCATCTAGTAATTTTTAGGTAAAATAAAGACAGACAGAGAAGAGGGTGGACACCAGGAAATTAGACAGTATGGGACTGTCCCTATTTGGGCTTCTCCATCACCAGCATCCTCTCCTCCATGTTTCCATTCATAGAAACCCATATTTTCCCCTCCCTCTCTCTCCCCTCTACTCCCCTCTCTCCTCCCTCACTCTCGGCTGGCTGTTGGGGGTGGATGCTGAGCTGAGGAGCTCTGATTGGCTGCAGGTCACACAGGAGAAGACGTGACGCACCAATGACAGTTCCCTGTGGCTCATGCATCACAGTGAGGTCATGTGGAGCGGAGGAGGATTAAAGCAGGGCTTAATCTCAGTTCACACCATCACACTGCAGCGGCACGACTGACTACATGTTACTCGACCTGCGCCGGTTCAGCCGGGCTAAAAAATGCTTCTTTAAAATCAATCTGCAGGCGCTGCTCTGCCCTAGTTTACATATCCTTCCTTCTCATTATTCTTATGTTATCTTATGTTTTTTCAGTGTGAATCTCTGAAAATTGAAAGGAACAAATACATAGATAAAATCATCCAACACAATTGGAGCAGAGTAATACTGAGAAAGAAGGCTGGTGCTTTGGATTAGAGTGCCTTGACTGGTGTTTGTGGTACTGAGCTTGCCACTTTACTGGTGACCTCGAGACTTTGTAAAGGACAAACTGGTTTCTTGAGGAAGAAGAACTGCAGTTTTATTACAGCTTTAATATGTGTGTGATTTTCAGTGGATACTTGGTTACTTTAGAAAAGAGCAAGGACATCCTGGACTGATTTTATTTGTCCAAGTAAATAAAGCTGCAGGTTTGGGAAGCTGAGGGTAAAAGAAATAATATTTGGAAGCAGTAGTTAAAAGCTAAAAGCCTGAGACTGCCCAGCAAACAGAATCCACCTAGTAAATGTACTGAAAGCATTCTGAAGCTCTCAAAAGTGCTAAAATTTCTTCATGAGTCATATGTCTGTGAAGGTTCTCAGTCATCCAGGTGATCGTAGTCTAAGGAGTTTGGAAAGAAAAGCGTCTGGGCTTCTTTAAGCAAGTCTTCAAGCAACTTAAAGAAGTCCAGACGCTTCCTTTTCCAAGCTCCTTAGACTTCATACGGGCTATTCAAAATTAACTCTATTCATAATGATATAAAAAAAAGAAAAAAATCCTAGTAATAAAGGCAAATATACTGGAGACTATTTGTTGTATTTCCTTTAAAAATGACTTTGGCTGTTGCTGACTGGATTTCCCCTCTAACCCTTTCATCTTGCTGTTGCTGGACTGTGATTAGAAATGAGTAAAAGATTTGCAGCTGGTATGGCGGTATGCTTGAGTCAAAGGTGATTACTGGCTTCCCCCCGTGGTCCTTAACTCAGTCTGTGGTTGCTTTTGTTCTCTCATGTGGTCTCTGCTGCGGCTGTGTTTAGCTACAGTCGTGCAGGGAGCTCTGACAGGCTGCTCGCAGTGATAAAACTGGAGAGCTCTGGGTGGATGTGTTAGCAGATGACTCATGCATGCAGCCATGTTTTTTCTCTTTCTTTTTTTTTCTACCAATGCTTTCTACAAGCTTTTTCTTAGCCCCGCAGCGGAGCAACAAGGTTGTTTCCATAGCAACACGGAAGCAAGTGACTGACAGTCGGTGGTGTCAGTCGTCCTGCTGCCAAGCCCACAGAACAAGCTCCCACTTCATTATTCTAAATATTGAACCTTTTCTGTGCCAAGTGGAGGTGAGAGTGGAAATCCACGGGAACTCACTGGGCTCCATCGATATGTTCTGGTTTGGCCGCCGGTCCCTTGTAGCAGGCATCCCTCATATTAAACCTGGAAGACGGCAGAGCCTTTTCTAGCAACAGAGAGAAAATCCTCAGGCTATTCCCAGCCTTACATTTCCAAAGGAAATGTTGAATTAGCCCATCCCTAACAACTACTGTTATGTGAACACAGTATTCTCAAGAGGACCTGATAGGATTACATAACACAAAGTGTGCCAGGAAGCCTTAAATCGTGGCATTTTAGTACTGCTTCTCCCTTAAGATGGCTTTCAAATGACTTTGATGAATTAATTTGTCTCCTCAGTCCACACTCACCATGTGGTGCTTTAGTCAGTTACTGGGGCCTTCTGGCATTTGATGGCGAGTAGCAGGAATCCACTGATGCCTCTTCTGAATGCTCCAATATCAAATAATTCGCTTTCATTACATCTTTTTCTGCTAAATCAAGGGTAAAGCTTGGCGTTTTATATTTTTCCATTCAGGATTTTTTCATGTTTTAAAATAACACCATGTCGTAGTCTTAATATGTGTTATTAAGCAAAAAAACAAGCAAACAAACAACATAATAAATAAATAAATCACCCCTTTTGTTCTTCTAATTTACCTATATAAATAAAGCTGCCAAAATATAATAACCCAACATGCATGTACAAGTTAAGCACTGTATAATCACTTGGTAATAAACACTTAACAGTAATTACTGTTTTTGTTCCTCTTTAAAGGATAAAGCTTGTGCATTTCCGCATTATCGACAAATCCTATTAAAAAGCCATCTTGCTCTCGTAAATCTTTAAAAATGGGTCAGACATGTTATAGTTTCATTTTTATCAAACTGCTGCATGATTCCCTAAAACAACCACAAAGCACTTTAGTTTTTAGCAGACGTTAACAAACAGATTAAATCGTTCTTTTGTTGTGGACTACATTCAGCCGTGAATTAAGGGACATTTGGTGCTGTGGCTGCAAAGCAAAGGATGGATACAATGAGGTTGGATATATGCAATTTCCTTCATTTAAGCAGGCATTTAAATATAAAATAGAATGTGTGGTGAGAGCATGCACACCTCCAGGATACTACTGCAGGTGATACGAAGTCTTTCCACAGTTTTCCATTCTGTAGTTAGAGTAAACAGAGCTGAGGAAATATCGACGCTTGAATTGGTTTTAGAGGAGCTTTCATGGTTGCAATGATCATGTATTGACTAAAATGTTGGAAATTTTTTGGTTCAAATTAAAAGAAACCAAGTCAGGAAACAATCAAGGTGCAGCAGCCTCCTGTTTTAAAATGAAACCTGTGGTGAGGCTATCCATCCAACCTTTCCTACTCTCTTTGTGACTCTAACAGATAAGATAAGATTTTGTAAGTTACTCCAAAAGTTGGGAAATTCCTCGAATACAGCTGCCAAAGCCTGAAAAATAACCTTAAGAAATAATAATAATAACATTTAAAAAAAAGACAAAAAGTTAAGAGGTCAAAAAAACTAAACACTAATAGCCAATAAGTAGCTTAATAAGTAAAATCTAAACATTATAAATGGAGGCGCTGTCTGTATTTGTCCTTGTGGAAGCAGAAAGTTTCTCTGCTGCCTGCACAGTAATTGGTTTAGAGGGTGGTCTGGATTCATTAATTACCTACAGTCATTCACCGCAGACATTGGGACGACCTCTGCGTCAGCTGGTGAAGAAGCTTTTAAATGGCTCTATATAGCATTAGCATGACTTTGATCTTTAGATCAATCTACTCACTATAAAGGAAGGTCAAAGGTCAAATCTGATATGATATTTGAAATCATATATGATACTTTCTATATGTTGAAAATATACACCACAAGTATCATAGTTTCTAAGTTATACAACTTTTTGTCCATTTTATGACCAATAAATCATTAAGCTGATCTTCAAGACTTTGGTGGATTTCAGGCAAATTTTAGTGGGTTTTTAACACGGCCACACTCCTACAAGGTTTTACCAGAATTCATTCAATTTTTTTTGAACTGTTGTGTTTATTTGCAGACAGAATGACGTGCACGCTAAGGAGGTTCAAAACAACAATGTGCAGCACTATTGTAATTTTGGACACAAACAAAGCTGGAAAGCTGAATACCAGAAATGTCTGGAGGATTACTGACGATGCATTAGCTGGTATATAATGATCTACTACCTCATGGCTAGCTCATAGACAATGTAAAGTTGAATGTAGCTACAGCAATAAGTATTTTAACTGTCGCCATCTGACTGTAAAACTAATCAGGACCCGAAATCCATTTCCAACCACAGGTATGCCCCCCTGCTGGCCTTTAAAAACGCTGCAGATTTAAAGCATTTCCATGTTGGCTTCGCTTTTCAGACCTGGAAGCTACGTCCATCATATTTGTGTCAGCCAGGAGATGGGACATCAGTACCCCATCTCCACCTCCTGGAAACCAGTCTGTGGCCTCCAGTTACAAATTACATCGCCAGGGAACATGGCAGCGGCGATTTACTGCAATATTTTGGCTTCACTCTTAATAATTATAACAAAACTAAAGTAATAATATGCACTAGAAGCAGCAGCATTTGTAATTAATGATAAAAACCTAGATGTTGTGTAACAGCACCATATCTGATAACACAGTGACACTATGAGCCTCAGCTACAGCGACTCTTTGTGCGTGGCGGTGAAACAGAGGTGGTTCTGTGCAGATGTGTTGCCCATCCACAGTCAACCTGAGCAGTGTGATCTGCCATCGGCTCTCATCAAGCTGCAGTCAAGAAGAAAGTGTGCTGTGTTTGGCCCTTTCAGCAGCTCTACCTCATAACCTGCGTGCCCCTCCGGGTGTTTTCAGAGCTCTGCTGATGTAACATGGTGTGCCTCAAACAGAGTGGAAATGATGGACCAACTGTGACTGCAGACGTCACACAGTGGTGCCGCACGCACTCGCAGTGGCATGTTCCACTTACGATGAATTGCACAATGTTGGCTGCAGAGAGGCGTGTCTAATCTGTCATAAAATTAGAAAACCCTTCAGAGCCGCAGAATTCGTACAACCGCCTACGGTACATCTGGGACTGCTGTGTAGGCAGCGGCTCTACTACTTCAACAAGACATGGCAGTAAGTGGAGACTTAAAGGTGACACACTCTGAGGAAAATGAGCCGTACAGCTCTGCATGTGTCATGTCGTTGAAGTGGTTGTGTGTCTGTAGTAGCTGAGTGTAGTCAGTTTTCAGATAAGCCTCGAGCCTGTGCTCAGCCTCTGCAGAAAGACTGGGGAACTTACATGTAATTCCCTGTGAGGTTTTTGAGCAAGCCCAGCGCTGCGCTGCACAAAGCCTTAAGGCAGCATTATGTAATCCACCAGCTGGATCGTTGGTGGGTTGGTGAGAGCCTACAGGGAAGCCACATCATGTCCTGACCTCGAGTATCCTTTAATTGATCCGCTTTCTCATAAACAATAGTGACATCTGAGACAAGGGAGTGATCAAGCATATTTTGAGCTGGCAGATATTTCAGCCTCTGCTCTGCATTCAAATCACAAAACAGAGACAGACCTGCAGTTTATTTGATTTAGTTGCTGTAGTGGTGCTGTAGCTTAAATGCACAGATGGATGGCTGGGCTGTAGTTTCGGGAAAACATACTTCTCTTTCTTGAGATGAGAACATCGATACCACTTTGTGGTGTCTCTGCCCTAAATACTGCCCGGACATTGGATTCGTTTAGCATAAAGACTGGAGGCCAACAGCTGGTCTGGCCCTCCAAAAACACACCTAACGACCCCTCTAGAGCTCACTAAGTATAATGAGAAGCGATGGAGCTGAAAGTTGCAGGCTGTGGGAGGGGTTTTCCATCTCAAATCCCGTAACAAACATCCTCAGTTACTTAACACAGAAAAACAAGCCCTTCACAAATACATTAATAACCCTAAACAACTGCCAGCTTTTAACATGTTAGCTGATGTTCTACGTTTGCGCATCAGTTTGGCATGGTGAGAGCATTATTTAAACATCAGCAATGTGTATTTAAATATCGCAATGGCCATGATGACCCAGTGGCAGCTAATGAGGAATCTGGACAAACAAAAAGAGCTGTTGCAGCAGAGAAAAGGTCAGTCAGAAGGGTGGATAAAAGCTGCTCGGAACAGTTTAGTTTCTAAACTAATTTTAAAACTGGCACAGCATTTACATTTAATCTGGTCTTCATATCTTTCTTGTAAAGCTTCTTAAAGTTCTGTTGTTGGATGTTTTGGGGGGATATTTGCCTGATAAGTTTTTATGAGTGCACTCTTTAACTTTTTGTCAAAGAAGATATTCTTTAGTTTAGTTGGGCTTTACCCCGAGGTGAACATGAGGTGCTCACACTGCCAGAAAGCTTAAATGCACCGCAGACATCTCCACCTGTTTCTGCCATGAGCTGCAAGGTTTTAAAACTGTCAGTAGAGCCAAGAGGAACATTGTGTGTGGGCTCATCACTTCAAGAGACTCTTTTGACATAATTCTATGTTGTTAGGTATATGAATGACACATGCTTTAAAGGAGACCTCTTACGGTCATTTCCAGCTCTATGATTTTACTCTTTGACTCTACTCTAACCGCGCATGAGTCACAGTTATCTTGAAATCCTGATTTATCTCAGTTCACCCCCTATGTGAAACAAGCTGTTTTTGCTCCTTCCTCTTAAAGACAACTTTCTTCTGATTGGTTGCCCCTCACAAACAGAAGATCTCAGTGTGGTTGGAGCTGCTGTGATCACAGCTGGAGCTCTGATATCACAGCGATCCAAGAGTTTAAAGCAGCTAAGGTTTATTTGTACATATTTGGCTCTAATTATTTGAAGAATGTAGCAGAACATGAGGAAAAGTGGAATATGTCCCATTTCAACATGCTGTGCACATGGGGGAAATAATTATTTGATCATCTGTTGAATTTGTAAGTTTGCGCACTTACATTGAAATGAAAAGTCACACGTTTTTTATGGTAATTTCATTTTAATGGAGAAAGACAGAATATCAACCAAAAGTCCAGAAAAAAATTACATAAAAGTTAAGTATTTGCTATCCTACAACCCACCCAGAATTCTGGTTATGTGCATAGCTGTCCAAGGAATCAATTTCTTCCGTTCCACCACCCTAAGCGAGACCAAAGAGCTTTTAAAGGATGTCAGGGATAAGATTGTAGACCTGCACAAGGCTGGAGTGGACTACAAGAGCATCAGCAAGAAGCTCAGTGACAAGGTGACTACTGTTGCTGTGATTATTCAGAAAAGTAAGAAATAGAAAATGACAATCAGTCACCTTCGGGCTGGAGCTCCATGCAGAGAGGACCGAAAGTGATGTTAAGGTGCTGCAATCTGTGAGGTGCACTCCAACCAGAGCCTACAGCAGGCGAGGGTGTGATTCATACCTCTCTACCAAATTCACTGAGGCTGCCAAGCAGAAAAATTGCTCTTGAATATTTTTTAATCATCCTCTTAAGTTGTTGTAAGATAATCGTTGTTTTTACTGGGTTTTTTTTTTAGATTTATTGACAATATAACATCATATCAGCACTGCTGCTCACCTCTAGAATATTTTTTTTCTCTTTAACTAAGTGATTTATGTTGATATAGTTGAAAAAAGAGACTCAGATACTGACTTTAAGGCTGTCCAAAGGGAAGCGAATAGTGCAAAATGAAGTGTCCCTTCAAGCCTGAGTGTGTGGACGATCATATCTCGTACATCTGTTTTTTTAAAACACATTTTTAAATCGCTCAGAGGATGACATGCTGGTGATTTGGAAGCGTTCCCTGCATACTGATGTGGCTCAGAAAACAGCTGTGAAACCTCTCACTTATAAATCCAGCCTCGACCAGGCGTGACAAAATTTAAATTCAAATTTTCCTTGTATTTTATCATTTCGTTATTGTGAGCTTTCATCCGTTAAACGTTGTGTCGTCACCACAAGCCCTCGTGCATGTTTGATGACTTAAATTGTATTAAAGGCCACAAAAAGAGCAGCGACCTTTACTCTGAAGCTGAAACTCTGATTCATTTCACTTCCCATGAAATTAGCCGCGGATGTTCCCAGTCTGCAGGGAGACTCAATCCTC
Source organism: Mchenga conophoros (assembly GCF_057382185.1). Classification (NCBI taxonomy): domain Eukaryota; kingdom Metazoa; phylum Chordata; class Actinopteri; order Cichliformes; family Cichlidae; genus Mchenga; species Mchenga conophoros. The sequence goes on along the minus strand of NC_140535.1, from coordinate 27,806,011 downwards.
GTGTATTTGGTGACCTCCCCTGACATTTTCTGTGGTATAAATGAGGCTAAAATTTCAAGCTGAAGACAATTTCAAACTCGCTTATCTCTTGCGACACACCTTGAAACATCGAAATCTAATCTTTTCCAAAATCACTATTCTGGATTTTAAGATGTGCTTCTTAGTCACCGAAGCCAAATCTCAATATTTAAAAACTGGTTCCCAATTGTCAAAGTGTGCAATCATCCATCCATCCAACTTGAGCTGGAGCCTATCCCAGCAGTTATGGGGCAAAATGATAACCTATTAGACCTAGCCTGCTAATAGAATGAGGCTTTAATGGTATTATCCATGTACAGTTATAAATGAACTGTTCATTTACTATAATGATTTAATCTATAAACAAAACTAATTTCAAAGGAAACCCCAGTCTGATTGCACAGCTGCTGGATAATGACACATCAGAGGCCAATCTACCTTAAGAAAACAAATATCAACAGCCTCAAGTCTGAGTGTGTCATCTGTCGGGGAAGCCGGCTAACGGTATGGTGCAATAAACCAAACATGCCTTCAAAGAGAAGCTAGGCCTATTTCTACAGACTAATTTAAACCAGAGGCAGCAAGACAGCCCAATGAGGCACCAGAGGCAAGTTTATTGTAGCGGGGTAACACTCTTGCATAAAAAACGTCATGCTAGGGCTGGATGAGGGAAATGAGCCATCACAGATACAGTCTAATGGCATGTAAGATGACATATAGAGGCTATCCCTCACAGACATGAACAGATTTTGTGGTTTCCCCATTTAGCGTGCTTTGGGCAGAAGAAAGATTAAAACTGCTGTTTAAAGAATCACCAAATAAAAAAACAAATGTTTGCACGTTTTAGGTTTCACATTTTTGGGCATTTAGGACTGGTAAAATAAGACATTTGACTTTAGAGAATTTATTGAGAGCATTTTTCAGTGTTTTGCAACATTTCAAGATTTCTGTAAACTCACAGCTAACTAGGACTTGATTTAGTGACATTTAAAGTCACCGTGGCTTTCTTCTGTCACTGCCCATCAGTTTTTATTTGTACAAACATTAAATTCACAACCTCAGTTATCTCTGTATGACCCTGCATTAGCATACAGAAAAAAGCCTGATATCGATTCAATTCCAGGAACAATAACTGCACTTGTGCCGTTTGTTTCTGCAGGTGCTCGTTCAGATTCAGATAAAACAATGTCGGTTTGTGCACGGCTGCTTTGGGGGCATTCGTTCAGCAGCTTTCAGGCACATTTTTCAAGGTCAGACAGGCAGGGATTCTGGACTATAGCATGAGATGAACTGCTTTGCATTCAGTTCGTCTGCCACAGACATATGACTCATCATTTGAATTATGGGCACCTTGTGTGAACAAAGATGCCCAGCACTTTCAAGCAGCAGCAGCAGGCTGGAAGAGCTTCTGCAAAAGCATCCATAATGCTGCAAAAGGAAAAAGGAGGACACTGCACACTTTTGAAGGTCATTGCACTTCCAAAAATGGGGCCTCTCCAGAGCTGAAATTAATTAAGGCGCCTGTTTTAGAGACATCAATGTGAGCCACTGCTGGAAAGACTCTCCATTCTTTACAGCCCAGTATGAGTCACAAACCGTGAACCTGCCACGCTGTAAAACTGGACTGTAAGTAAATGCTCCTCCGTTAACCTGAAGCTCATCTTCTTTTAAGAAAAGCAATGAAAATATCTTCAGAAATTTCTGCAGCTTCACATAAAAGATTTCTATTTTTAAGCATTCAAACCAACACGGCTCCAACTTTTAGTTGTCCTCTTGTAAATGTCAGTAAAAAGTGTTTCTTTTTGAAATACCAAACACATTAGAACAGAAATGTCTCACTGAGTTCTTTTCAAAGAAGAAACTTATGTTGCATCTCTCACACAAAAAGGGAAAGTGCTTTTCACACAGTAAGAAGCTCCAGTTGATTAACTTGATGCTTAAAAATATCAGAAAACAATTTTGTGAAGAACATGGTAATAATCAAATAATCTAATTGTTTTTTTGATATTTTCAGAAGCCAAAAAGCTTAAGGATACTGAATATATTAGTTTAATTTTGAAACAAAAAAAAACTTATTTTCTTTTACATTTTTTGAAGGTGTGGTTAGAGATGTTTGCTTAAAAGCCTGACACGGCAAGATCATTTATCTGGACATATGAAATTTTAAATGTATGCTGTGAACTCTTCACCAAGTCTCTGATGTTTTGTTTCATATCTGGAGAACACGAGGAAAAACAATGCAGGATGTTAGAAATGTTGCTGACTCGTGTGCGATCAAAGATATCACAATGTGACAAATATCAAGATTAGCTTTGTTTGCTTCCATTAAAAAGAAAAAAAACCTCCACAGGCCACATTTGGAGGAGGTCAGGACGCTGCTGCGATTAGATCTCGCCACATGTAAATGCAGCGTGACCACGATCTAAATACAAAAATCCACCTATCAGGTAGAAAGGTCACCCAACAGGGCCTCTTTCCGCTAACTCACACAAGCCCAACGAAAAGCAATAAGTAGCATTATCTAGGTACATTATGTTTGTCTGAAAGAGGGCTACTGATGGAACTACACAATGAAAAAGTAAAATGATAAGTGTAAGGCTTTAAAAGATGAAAGTTCAGGAAGAATGGTTCAAAACTCATCTCCTTGTCTCGTAAGAAGCTAGAGGAAATGCATGATGGAGGTTGTTGTGGTTAAAGGAGTTTTTAAGAGGTAGTTAATTTTAAAAAAATCCATGAGGTGGCAAAAAATCATTTTAAGTGAACTTAAATTGGACACATTACCTTAATAATAACTATATCTGCTTCAACAACACCTTGAAGGCCCAGTTTAAGGCAGGGGAAATGCAGCAGTTCACTTACTTTTTCAGGTAAGTGATCATTAGGATCATTAGAAGTGTTTGCTTTAGTGAGACTGTGTTCACAGGAGTAAAAAGAAGCTCAATAATTGGGTCACAGAATGACTGCGAAGCTATTCCCAGTGCAGGCAGTTAAACTACATACACAGAGGAAGGCAAATACTAAATAGAAATGAAGGCCCCAGTAAGTCCTTGTCCTCTAAAATGACTGGATCCTGTGCACGAGAAACGAAAGCAAAATGAACAGGTTTGCTCCAAATGTCTCACTGATGTGTTCAGATAAGGATGATGAAAACAATCCAATGCTGTTTATTCAAATTTTATATTTAGAGCTGCCATTAACTAACTCCACTTCCTATTAGCCCTAGAAGGCTAAACGTTACAGCTCGGCAGACGAGGGGAAGGGCAGAAGGACAGAGAGGGTAGTGTTTTTTTAGCTGAAATAAAAATGAGAGAGCATCTTAAAAAAAGAGGAAGAGAAGTTTGGTGATGTACACAAATCTCTGAGATGATACACAAAACCACAGATGTGCTGAATGTGTCCCTTAAAGCAGAAGAACTTCTTAAATGAAACACTTTGTGTGTTTGTGAAGAAGACTGGCTTTGTAGCACATGACAGCCAGACTCCGGTTCCTGTCTGCGTGCAGTTTGCATGTCCTTTCCATATTTGCATGTTTTGCCTCTGCGTGCTCTGCTTTCCTCCCACAGCTTCGGTCAACCGGACACTCACGCTCATGACTGTGTGGCCTGTGCTGGTTTCCCTCCCCAGTCCTCCCGGGTCATGTCACATAAATCCATAACTAACTATGCATTCATAAAGAGGAACTCCATTTACTTCTCACAGACAGGAATGACTACTATGTTTGATGTGAGCCCAGACAGGCTTACCATTATCATTAGCATCACCGGTTACTCTTAATATTAGAAAATAAAGAGGGGTTTAACCTCAAAACAATTACTCAGACTTTGTAGTTTCTCTATAGAAGGGATGTGCATGATTTCCAGATACTGAGATAGTCAGAAATCAAATGGTTTATGCAAATACACGTTGCATTAAACCTATATAAGAATAAAAGGCATGACCAGCAGACTCAAACAGAGCTTCTTCCCATGGGCCACCAGGCTACACAGTAACCACAATAAACTTTAAGCAGTCACTGAACATTGCCGACCCCTATGCAAAACCTTATTTATTTAGTGTTTTTATTTATGTTAGAATAAAAATTGTTTCTTGCTCTTTTATTCTAATAGCACAGCTCATCTGAACGCAGCGATTTGAGTGGAACGAATGTTTCAAATTCACATACATGCTCTGACTACACTTGTGTGACACGCCAAGAAACAGACAGATGATGCCTGGAAAATGCTGCCATTAGTTTCCCAGCTGACATCTGGAGCTCAGATGAGTCCACACAAATGTGTTACTAACAGCTTAAAAGAGAGGAAGGAGAAATGTTATCGCATGTGTACGTGCAAGAGTCGGAAACGGGTGTGAAAAAGTTGCCACCATGAGGCATCCCTGCTGCCTCATGGTGGTGCTGGATGTGTGATGCTGCCTAAATCAAATACTGCAGGTTCAACAATTGCCAGTAGTGGTTGAGGGCAGTAACTGAGGCTGCCCTCTGTGGTAATCCCAGCGAGACTCTCTGATTAAAGGATTATTTCTGAAACTAATTTCAAAGGCTGGGATAGACCAGAGCAGCGCTTGGAGGAAAAAGAGTGGGAGGAATGAGAGAATGAGGATGGGGATGCATGCGAAACAGCCCTTAAACGTGTCGAAGAAGAGCACCGATAACTCTCTAAAAGCTTCCAGCACTGTCTTTCATTGGTATACATTACCAGGCTGGTGTTTTTCTAAGGCAGGATGCCTCAGACTAACAGAAAAACCCCTTTAAGGACAGAGGGAGGCTCTCACAGCCTAAAAAACACATCTTTAGTTTTTAGAGCTGCTCTAGAAAGCCATACAGTTACTTCCCAGAAGCCTCGATGGATATACATCTCCAGGGGGATCAACTCTCCCGGCATCATATTGCTCTGATTAAACAGAGAGAAGCCAGCGGACAGACAGATGGTAGCATGAAAAAGTAGGACTTCAAACATTCCAGGCAAATGCACTTTCTGTGCTCGGGCAGATCTTGAGTTTTCCTTTAAAGCTCATGATAACGACTTTTGATGGTGAGCGGCGGCTTTCACACAAGCGGCGAACGCGCCTGATGTTGTTTTATAGTGTGTGTGCGGTGAGGAAGATATCCGCTGTCTTTGAAACTAGTTCAGCTCAAAAGGAGGTCACTTCATTCTGAGACAGTGCAAGTGGGACTTTGGTGGATGTTCTGATTTGTCTGCTGCAAAGTGACAAAACCAACTAACATTTGCTCACTGTCAGTAAAATCCACTTTGAGCTCTGGACCGCAGCCTTGTTTTCTGGATCATTGCTATGGTAATACACACAATACATTCCCTCTGTGACTTTGCAGTACCGTTGCTGTTGACACATCTTCTCGGGCTCTCTGACCTTTATGATGTTCTAATTAAAGCAGAAAGAAGAACGTATTGTCAGCTGTGCTCGACAGCCTGTGCAATGAATACAGCTTCATTCTGCTCTCTGAAGGTGAATGGGCTTCTTTTATTAACAGAACGCCTTGGGTTGCTCCACTATGAAAACCAAGGTCCTCCTACAATGTGAGGAATCTTTGTTGCATGTCTCCACTCGATTTCTGTCATGTTTCTACTGTCAACCTCTCGACTGATTCCCAGCCCCCTCTGCGCACTGTAGGAGTGATTGGCACTTCACAGGTTCTCTGTGTCACCAGCATAAAACTGCTGGTCCACTTTCACTATTGTACATGTTGTGTGTCAGGTAGAATATCAGCAAGGTGGAGAAAAGTTACAGTGCTGTTAAAGTATTACTGATCTCTTATTTTTGCATTGTGGCGTGGGTGTGGTCTCTGGCCAGCTGCAGAGGAGGGGTGACGCAGTGAGCTCCCGGGGCGGCGCAGGGGCGGGGTGAACAGGTGTGCTGGGGATCTGTCAGTGATTGTCTCTCTTTATATGTTGACAGTGACAGTCACTGACAGATCCCCAGCACACCTGTTCACCCCGCCCCTGCGCCGCCCCGGGAGCTCACTGCGTCACCCCTCCTCTGCAGCTGGCCAGAGACCACACCCACGCCACATGCATATTTGTCACACGTTTCAGCTTTAATATTAGACAAAATATCATTTTAAAATTATGATTTCATTTATTAAGGGTGAAAACGTTACTAGTTGTGCCCTACCCTATCATGTGACCTTTTGAGGTCACCTGATGGAAGCTTAAGGTCTCTGAGAAGGCATCTCGAGACGGCATTGTAAGTGGCTGAGTTGGTGTCAGCCACCACCTCTGTTCAATGATGGTCGTTCACCTTTGGGATGGACATAGAAGTCCAGTCGCCTTCTTTTTAAGCTCTTATGACGACTTGTGTTTCAGATCAGATAACCCAAGTGAGCTTGAACTTCAGGGCATAAACTGATGGCCAGATATTCTCCTTCAGCATTTTCTGGTAGAGAGGATCCATCAGTCATGGCAAGTCATCCAGGTCGTGAGGAAGCTAAGCAGTCCCAGACCATCATACTACCACCACCATGCTTGACTGTGGGTAACATGTTCTTATGGTGCAATGTTGTGTTTACTGGGACTCAAACCTTCAAGAAGCACAGTACGATGGCACTAACCCGACAGGCTTAATGAAACTATATGTATAGTTTCCCCAGTGGGGTTGAATTTTCTTGCTTTAACTCCTCCACCTGGATAAGTACGTTCGGATGGTGGCAGCAGGTGTCCCGACATTGGTGACTGCTAGGCAGAGATGAGCAGTAACGTGTGTAGAAAATAGGTTTAAATGTTTAAAAAAATTCTTCAAGTCAGAGAATGTTGCATATAATTTAATTTTTGCGTGATGCATAAAGTTAAAAGATTAAAACTAATAAAACAAGTTTTAAAAAAGAGACTTTTCCATTTGATTACATTTTGTATGATAGATTATGCAGAAAAAGTAGAATTGGGCTGAAAGATCTATCGTTTTATCACCTATTCAGGCTGTAAATCGTGTTTTTAAAAAAGTAACTAAGTAATTAATTACTTTTGAAAATAAGTAATCAGTAAAGTAACCGGATTACTTTTGGGGGAAGTAATCAGTAATTAGTTACTGATTACTTTTTTCAAGTAACTTGACCAACACTGCTGCTAGGCCTCATCCACTACTCTGACTAATTTAACTAAATCTCTTTGGTGTGTTTGCACTGTTGGAGATTTTTCAATGGATTGTAAGACTAATGTTATTTCTTTCTGTGCAGTACACACCATCCAAAAAAGTTGCACTTTCATTTTGGTGGATGAAGTTCGAGTGTTTTATCAGTCCATTATATAGGCCCAATTTGCCAACACGTGTGTCTGTGCCATAAAAGATGGACATAGCTTCCGGGTGTGAAAGAAACAAACAAAAATGAAATAGTAGCAGCCAAAGCGCCAACAGTGAAGCTTAGAAATGGTTAATGTCACTGTGGATACATACAACAGGATTCTGCCTTGGAGGCAGATGGTAGCTTAGCACCATTGGCTTCTCAGCCAAGTGCATACACCAAATGTCTAAACCTGCAGTTCCTCTCATGCTTAGCAGGATTACTGTTGCAACAACACATCATCAGGCGGGTAAAATGAACCCGTCTCAGGTCTAAACCTGGGTCACTTTCTCTGCTATTGAGTAAACAATGCAAAGTTTGGTGAATTCTGCTTCACAGCCAAAACAGAAATCAACCCACTGAGTTGCTATGAGCGCTTAGACACCACAAGTCAGTTACCTCGGTGGGATCTTGTCTGACAGCTCCTGCTTAGAAATCAATAAGTCAAGACGATCATAAGGGCCCATGTTCACAGTCTGTATTCATACTAAAAAATTAAGATGAAGTAAGCTTTTGTCCTTCTTCTCTGCAGGAAGTGTTACATTCCTAATATAAACTATTCTTTAAAGAGCACCGACTGGTTTTGGAATTAGATTTCATTACTTCACAATATGTTCTTAGTGGATTACTTTTCCTTTTATTAAAACTGCTCCTTGTTAACTAAAATCACATCATGTTGCCGCTTAGATTCAACTTAATTATGTTTGGATTACATTCACATTGGGTCTCTCTTGTTAAGACATTTATTTATCGTCACAACAAAATGATAAATAATAAAACATTTCAAACTGTGCTCAGGAGAGACATCAGAGACAATTAATGTGAGGTAGGCTGCGCCAAGTGGAGAGAGATTGTTCATATGAGACAAGACAATCCCCTGCGTGCTCATAAAACCACAGAGTGTGTCTTCTTTCATTAAACTCCACAGAAGTGTTCACATGAAAAACTGTGTGTGTTCGCATTACGAGCACAAAGACTTGACCTTAAAAAAAAGCAGAGGACACACACACACACACACACACACACACACACACACACACACACACACACACACTAGATGTTTGGGCCTAAAAAAACAAAACAAAAAAAACATGTCCAACTGCTCCAGATAGGATTAAAATCATTTGATAGCACATAATATTACACCATTTCATCTCCCACTAGGAAATAAATTTTGTATCCCAGGATAAGATCCTGATATTTAATCAGCATCAGCTTTGTACAGAATGTTTTCATTTGTTATCAGTTTTAAAGCCGATTTACTGTTAAAAATGCTTTTACTGCTCCTTAATTTAACTGTTATCGCTCCGTGCAGATTGCTCAGTGTTACTACACATTAAAGGTCACTCATTTTTGCGATGCACCAGCTATGTGTGAACACATCTCCTGGCGTGTAGGGGTGGGAAGACTGTGTGTGGGCAGCTGGACATCAATGCTGCTACACACACACGCCTGCACTGGCAGTATTTTCTCTCTCATTTGCAGCATCCTACAACCCCAGGTCCAAAAAAATACCAGAAGCTGCCGGTGCTACCCCTCAGCCTCGCAGTAGATAAACCCCGGGACAGGGTTACGACTACCCATCAACTTTTTACTGCTGAGGGGTAAGAAGTTGGGTTGTTTTTTCAAATGTAAATAAAAACAGATCTGTATCTGTAAATCTCATATAACATATTTAATTCACATTAGCTCCCTTTGAATTTGATGACTGCACGACATGACTAAAAAAGTTGGGACAGGGACAAAAAAAAAAAAAAAAAAAGGCTGGATAAGTAATTGATCAAAGGAGCTTGCAAAGAAAAGCATCTGGACTTCTTTAAGTTGCTTGAAGACGTTTCACCTCTCATCCGAGAAGCTTCTTCAGTTCTAAGGTCAAATGGTGGAGAGTCCCAGATATAAACCTAGTGGGAGTGACCCCCCACAGAGGGACAAAAGGACCCCCTGATGATCCTCTAATTGCCTGAGCCAAGGTGGGAAACTGGGCGTGGGTCCCAATCAACCCGAACACACCCGAAACTCTGGCTGATTGGGACCCACGCCCAGTTTCCCACCTTGGCTCAGGCAATTAGAGGATCATCAGGGGGTCCTTTTGTCCCTCTGTGGGGGGTCACTCCCACTAGGTTTATATCTGGGACTCTCCACCATTTGACCTTAGAACTGAAGAAGCTTCTCGGATGAGAGGTGAAACGTCTTCAAGCAACTTAAAGAAGTCCAGACGCTTTTCTTTGCAAGCTCCTTTGACTACGATGACCTGGATGACTGAGAACCTTCACAGACACAAGTAATTGATACTAAAAATAAACAGCTGGAGAAACATTTTGGAACTAATTAATTGGCAACAAGTCAGTGTGACATGACTGGGTATAAAAAGCATCTTAGAGAGGCAGCGTTTCTCAGGAGTAAAGATTTGGAGAGGATCACCAATAAAAAAAATAAAAAAAAAAAACTTCTACAAATGTGAAATCATTTCACAGTAATGTTCCTGAGTGCAGAATTCTGTAGACCTAGAATAACTCATCATAATACCATCAAAAGATTCAGAGAATCTGGAGAAATCTCTGTTAGCAAGGGAGGAAGGCAAAAATCTGTATTTCGCACTAACGATCTTTGGTCAGCCATGATTCTGTCATGGAAATCACTGCAAGGGCTCAGGAACGCTTTCAGACCGTGCCATCCACAAACGCATCATGCAAAAAAAGGAGCCATATGTAAACATGCTACAGATACGCTCATCATTTAAAACGAACTGAGGCAAAGTGGAAAACTGTGCCGTGCTCAGACGACTGGAAATTTGAAATGAATTTTGGAAAACATGGATGTCCTCCGGAGTAAAGAGGAGAGAGATCATCTGGTTTGTTATCAGAACTCAATTCAAAAGCATGCATTGCTGATGGTATGGGGGTACATTAGTGCCTATGGAACTGACTGTTTATGCAGCTAGAAAGGGTCCATGAGTGCTGAAAGGTATATACTCACTCCCATCCAGATGATGTCTTTTTCAGGCTTTTGAGGCTCTATTACCCCAGCAGGGCTTCATAGTAGAAGAGTCCGGGTGCTGAATTGGCCTGTCTGTGATTCAAACCTTTCACAAACTGAAAATGTTTGGTGCATCATGAAATAAAAAATACAACAAAGAAGCTGCTGAACAGCTAAAATCCTATATTAGACAAAAAAGTCCATCAGCTGGTCTCTTCAGTTTCCAGGCTGCTGTTAAAAGAACGGGGATGCTACACAGAGGTACACATGTCCCTGTCACAACTTTTTAGAGATTAATCATTCTGTTTTATTTTACATTGTCCCAGCCTTTTTCAAATTGGGCTTGTACTTCATCGACACAGCCTGAGGTAAGTCCTCATTAAAAAAAAGCCCTTGAGAGGTATGCTTGTTCTAAACAAAGCTAAGCTTGTCCTTGACCTGCGGACATGACTTATAAAAGCAGAGGTTTGCCCAGCCCGAAGCAGGCAAATGTCAGTCAGTTAAAGTCAAAGAGGTTGATCACAGCAGGCTATAACAGGGTGGCAGCTGTCACTCTCTTTAAGTATGAGTAAAGTTCATCATCTGTTGTCAATTATCTGTTAATATATTTCTGATAAATTAATACCCACCATTTAATTATTTTAGTTTTGATTACTGAAAGGAAGAAACTGGTCTTTGGAGAGACATCAGAAGGCCTTTAGCCTGCTAGCCTCAGTGTGGGTGTGAAACCGTTCCGGTGTGATTGACAACTAAGCTGGCAGGAGCATAGGTGTAAACTAACTTCCGCTACAAACTGTAGCTCACAAGCTGAGAACAGACAGAGGTTTGTTAGCACTGATACTGAAGGAACAAACCAACAGCAGCAGGAAGAGGAACCTTTCAAACAACTTCCTGCTATTCCACCAAATAAACCAGGGTCCAAATAAAGCTTTATTAAACACAGTGGTTTAAAACTATTTGGATTTTTGCACGTTCAGCTGAACATATCACACCGGCTCCCTGTACTGCAAAGAATTAGCTTTAAAATACTATTATTAGCATTTAAAGCTCTTTAAGGAAGTGAAGAGAATTTGGTTGGAAACACAGGATTAGTTTTTATTACACCTTACAGTGGAGGGAGTGCCGCCACATGGGCGCCAACCATTCACACATATTTTAACCACACAGGAAAATTCTAATATTTTGGGACAATATATGTTTTAAAGAAGGACCCAGGGTATGAAAACTTTAAAGGTGCCATTGTATTGTACCTTGGGCTAATAAAAGAAAGTGTTGTTAAAAAATGAATGGTATATGTTAAAATATTACAAATTTTTGGTAAAAAAAAAAAAAAAAAAAGGAGACGGACAGAACTGGAGTAAACCTGATGCTTCCCATCTTAATGATGACCATGACTTTCACACCAAGATTTTACGGGGAAATGGATTTCCTATACCTGAGATGAAGAGGACGCTGGCTTCCTGCAACTTGGATGGTTATAGAAGTTTGGGACATTTGCGATCTCCCACGTGACCTTTTTCTTCTCTTTCTCTTGTAAAGATGTTAAGAGTTACTAATTTCCTCACTGAGTTATTATAGTTTTGTATTTTCTCATTTTCATTTTGTTTGACTTTTTGCTTTTATGTTTAGTTTACTTTAGTTTGTTTCCAGAACCGGTTTAAGTTTAGTTTCTCTTAGATTCAGTGTTAGTTTTAGTCATTTTAAATTATTACCATTAAATGGACAGCATATGTCAGAGGCAAGATTTAGGAAAATCAGTGCAGGTATTATGACCCACAGCCTTGTAGACATCCAAAGTCTCAATAAATGCATCCATCAAAACCTCATCAGACAAGTTGAAATAAGATTTATACCAAACTCACAAATACTAAAACTTCCTCTATATTTTTTCATTTCGGTTATCAAAGTTCACAAAATGATTTTTCACATCAAGTTTTACTTTTTAGTTTAATTGTAGCTACCTATTATAGCCTTGATTCCTGACCTACCACCAGGAAACTATATACTTTGAGCGTCAGTGTCCGCAGCCCCATCGCCATGTTGGACCCTTGTGCATTTTGGTTGATTAAAGAAAGAAGACACACCGACAGCCACAGCGTTGGAGCAAAAGTTGAACTATTCAAATAAGAGTGCCTTGAGCGAAGTTAGCAAACAAAAAGCAAAAACTTGAGTATGGTATCGTTTGGCACCAAGGACTTTGAATGCTGTCAACTTTAAACTTTACAGGATTTGTATAGGAAACCTATGAAGTTTGCATTCGCACAGCCAACTATGGCAACTAACCATAACTAGGCAAACAATTGCGTCACTAAACAGTCATCTTGTCCTGGAAAATTACCTTCCCTAACCTAGGCATTAAGAACTACAACTATCCCCAGTTGCTACTGTGCTAATTCTTTAATTGCACTCACCTGAACTAGAAAGCTGACTACTTGGACAGAAAGTACACAAAGAAATCCTGACAAACGCTTATTGTTTGTCAGATCATTGTGTTACAAAGACTCCTAAAGGGGCCACAACCACATTGAGAGGTCCAGTTGAGGTCATTGAATGAGCTGAGGTGATACCTTCGGGGAGATAGTGGCTTAATCGGTACATCTCTCACACCCCTAATAATGAAAAAGCCTCAATACAATACAAGGAAAGTAATTTAAAATTCACCCCAACACTGTTGTCAACCATTTTGGCCATTCAGGGAACGGCATTTCTGGGACTTCAGCGCCAGCAGATGTACAAAATAAGGGTATTCTTCCTCCTACAGTTGTTATAGCAGTCCAGAAACACCTGTTTGTCTTAATTAAGCGTTATGGGGAATTCACTGTCTTGTTGCTAATGCACAAAAAGCAGAAAATGGTTGAATGTTTAACGGCTTTCGTTTTATTGCACATGAAAAACAGCTATCTGACTAAAGCATTTACTGATACAAACAAAATTAGACCGCAAGTCCTCAAGAATGAAGAAAATAATGCTTCTTCTCAGTGCCAGTTAATTAGATAAATATCATCTTGATTAATACATTGATTTAAAAAAAACATCAAAATTTTTTTGTAAATTCCCAGTATAATGGGCCTGAACCACTGCAAGGCATCTACAAAGCCCTGGTTTTTCACCAGTAGGCTACATTTACTGCAAAACTTTAAGAAGAAGACAAGTTCAGTTGTCAATTAAAACAGGAATCATTGCAATGAAATCCATGTGAAGTCAAACTTTGGCTTTGACATTATACTCTGACGCATTTACGCCAAACATATTGTGGCGTTATATAATAACTGAGGCGCAGGCAGTCCTAAACTGTAAAGGTTAGTGCTAAATAAAGGTTAGGAAAGAAGAGAACTGTCTGTGATGTGAGGCAGGTGATTTGTGGCTATCAGACGCTCGTCATGGAGTCATACAGTACATGTGCACAGCGGCTCGTCACACGTTGTGGTTTATCCTTTAATAAAGCCGTCAACGGCAGCTCCTCTCTCACCGCCCACTCTTCTATAACAGTGTGTGTGCTTGTGTGCAGGAGGAAGCCGGATCCTGCCCCCTGGTTCTTTACAGCTGTGGGAGACGTTTCTGTTTAATGAGGTATAGAAAGGCTTTCCCCTCAATTACTATCTATCAGCTGCGTGTGTGTGAGAGAGAGAAGGGGTTATTTAACTCCCCCTCTTCCTGCTCTTCAAGTCATCATCAATTCATCAACATTCAGCACAAACTGACAGTGATGACTGCTGCCCACTTTCTTTATTCCGGAAAAGCTAAATTGTGCCCGATGAGGCCAGATTTACATTTATTTTCGTTTTAGACAGTTATTAGACAAAGGACAGTACTTAACAGTTCATGGACGATAACAAATTTATAATTTAAAGTATTGTAATCTAGCAAGGACTCAATTTGAGGGAATTCCTTCAAAGGATCAAATGTGTGCAAATACACATGAAAACAATCAGGTGCAAACAGATCATTTCATTTGCTCTAAAAACAAAATAATCTCTTCACTGGAAATGTATGGTTGCTTAACTGTGCTACATGTAGTAACAAGAAAGAGATCAGCGGGCAGACAGCTCACCCGGAGCGTTGTGCAGAGAAACTGTCTTCAGTCGATAATCTCCTGGCAAACATGAGCATTTATTTAGGATCCTAGTTTCAACTGGTCAACTGTTCAGACCGTATGCTCTCCTAGGGAGATACAAGTCACATCATTGGCCTCTGAACACTGAGCCATCATATACACTTCGTGACATCTGAGCAATAATCAGATGTATCTCCAGCCACTTCTTCTGCAGACTGAAGTTAGCTACCTGCATTGAGGTCCTCAGAGTAGCCCTCCAGATCCCAGAGCAGAAAAAGGCAATCACCAATAGATGGAGTCCAAAATGATGGAGACAGACTCAGCAAGCTGACCTACCTCTAGGGCAGGGGTGTCCAACTCCAGGCCTCCAGGGGCGGTGTCCTGCAGGTTTTAGATATCACCCTGGGTGAAAACACCTGAATCAAATGATTAGTTCATTACCAGGCCTCTGGAGAACTTCAAGACATGTTTAGGAGGTAATGTAGCCTTTTAAATCAGCTGTGTTGGATTAAATACACATCTAAAACCTGCAGGATACCAGCCCTTGAGGCCCAGAGTTGGACACCCCTGATCTAGGGAAACACTAGAAGAGAAGAACTGTGTGACTCTGGTTAAGGTGGTTTGCTTCCCAGATCCTCCAGAATAAAGCTGCATATGAAATCTTTGTGAGTGTGGGGTTTAGTTATATTAGAAAAGCACCTTATATGCTGTACATAACAGTCTATTAACTATTTAACTGGAGTTAGCTAGTTTTCAGTGATTAAACTTTCAAAATAAGAACTAGGGGCTATACCAAAAACAAATTGCATCGCTGTTTTAAACATTGGTGGGTGCAGTGTGTTTTAAAGTACCACATTACAATAGTCACATTACATTTTTCAGTTGGTATTGTAATGATTTACTGTACTACATTCAGTAAATACATTAAAGTAATTATGAAGTTCTTCAGTTATCTTAACAGCAGGCCAAGAAAAGTATCAAAACTTGTCCTTTCCGTACTGGGCAGTCAACACAGAGCCAAGAACCTCAAGGGATGACACAGCCAAATGTCTGCTGACCCCAGCCCAGCAGCCAGAGCCTGATCTTCAACTGGTAACAAAGGTGGTGACCAAGTGATGTAGACTCTGCTCCTACCTTTTTGTTTTTTACAGTAGAAATTTTGAGCAATACCCCTCCACAAAAAAGTGTGTTTATGAAAGTAGTAGAAGTAGAAAAGTGCTATATAAGAACCAGTACAATTTACCATTTACCAGTTTTGGAAGATGAAAGGATAAAAATGTATCCTAACCCTGTAAAACTAAGTTCATCATATATGATACATGAGTTTTTGATGCCTCTACATCATCAGTGTGATTTTTTTTTATCCTTTAAAAACCTGATGTAGACACATGCAGTGCTACTGCGAACAATAAAATGCACAAAAATGCTGTAATTAGAAAAAAAATCAATAACCATTCCTGTTTCAAAAAATTTGAATTTTCAGGGAATTATTTCATGGTTCAGGCTTTACAGAGCTGAAATTTACTTGCGTGGTGTATGTTTAAAATGCATGGGTGACCCGCCCAAGTAAATTATATGAGTAAGGAAACACTGCTGGCTTATTTCAATATATTTAGTTGAATAATTATCACCAGCTTAAGGCTCTGTCAGCAGCTCCACCCGCTCCAAGCTAAATGATACTTGATACTTATATCTGTGTGTAATTCTATTTAAGCAGATAGTGTGCAGGATTTTCCTTAGTTAACCACAGCCTCGCGTTTAATAATAGTGCAGCACATCAGGGGTTTTTTTTTTTACTGCTGTCTGATAGAAATGAAGTAAACATCAGCAGCTGATTATTTTTGTTTAGTATCTCTACTTATATAAAGATACTGAATACTAAATTACAGGTTCCAAATTATAGTTTGGACACATTTCTGGACAAGAGTAGTTTAAAAAAGCAACTTTACAAATATTACCCAGTCTGTTTGTGTGTGTGTGTTTCCCGCTAATATCTGTAGATATTTCAACAAATGTATCAATTATCTACAAAAATCACATATTGTGAAAGCCCCCAATAAACACTCAGATTTAGCACTATGCTGGTTTCCATGAACAGGATGACCTGGGATGGAGTTGAATTCTGGGACTGAATTGTTAGTGTTGGTGTGTGGATGGATGGTACATCTCAAAGTAACACACGCATGAATGTCTCAGAAGAATAATGCATTGTAATGAGATGAAGTCATCCACTTTACCTGTCAGTGGTTTTAGTGTTGTGGCTGATGGGTGTACGCACCAGCATAATGCCATCCACGTACATTTCAAATCAAACTGTGTTTAGAGAGAGTAAACCGCAACCTCTTCTTTTCAGATGTGACTCCCAGCTGCCTGGAGGAAAATGGATTAATACACACACACAAGCTCTGTCCACACCTCCAATCACGTTCTAGCACACCAAGTGCTTCACCCACCCCCTATTAACGCACACATTCACACGCAGAGGGGATCTCTCTCTATTTGCACAAGTCTATTATTAGCTGTTCAACCCAGAGACAAACTAATGACACGTTGGGATGAATCACCAGAGCTGCTGCCTCCGACTATCATTACACTCACAGCAGAGCTACTGTAGAGACATCCATGTAGGATGCTGGCCACCACAAATATAAACACACTCATACCATTAGTCTGCTTCAACTGCTACAGCTTCTCGTCCATTAGCGTCCGAAGCCCACGTGTCTGCAGGTACAAATCTAGATTCAGCAAATACCCACTGTTTTATTTCATATCAAATCCATCTGAGGATTTAACCTCATTACTGTGTCGATGGCTTGACAGATTCATATCCTAAAATTTTTTGTCAATAACCCCTGCAAAGCTTTTTAGCATCTCTCAGCCTCAATGCTCAGACCGATCAGGTATCAGCCAAACTCCACACTCAGCACGTATTCTCTGTAAATATCTTCATTACATTACAGTTCAGTTACATGATCAGTCAGTTCTAACAGCCACAGCAGAGCCTCCTGTTACCGTGCATTAAAATTATCCAGGCAGTGAGGTATATAAACAGCTTCCATCTGGGAAAGGAGATTTCTTTTGCATTGCAGAGAAAAATAAGAGGCGCGCATGCACCATAAGAAGTTCAAATCCGCCCCAAGGCCTTTCTTGATTCCTCTCCCCATTGTCCTATAAAATTAAGCCTAAACAATTTTAACTGTTTTACAGTGCTTTGCTCATAAATTTTTCTTAAACTAGTTTCGGGTGACCTGTTCCAAAGGGTCATCGTCTTCTGATGACCAATACCATCACCAACAGGTTGGCAGAGGAAGCACAGGTAGGCATGCTACCTCAGGCCTAGAGACTGGTCACCAATGGTCACGAGCTGCTGGTGGAAAAATTGTTTGAAAGACCTCCTTGCAATAATTTTGGTCACTAGCAGGTTGCCACGGGCAATGATTTGTCTACAACCCCCTGCTAGTTATTGTCCAAGCAGTACTGAAACTCTGAAAAGTGCGACTCGAATGGAAATCGCCTACAAAATAAGTCAAGCCTATTCTAACACGTTATGGCGGAATTTTTACTTTGAAGGCAAATGTCCTCTATTTCTGGTTTTCAAGTAAAGAGAATTCAGTCAAACAAATCGCATGGAGGTCTTTGATGCAGCACAATCTTTAGCGTTTGACGGCAACCTCAAAATAATTCACTCACAAACCAATTGGGGACTACGTATTTTTCCCTTGTGACCAGATGATCATTCAAACCGGACTCTGCCTAAGGTTGTGCTTCCAACCCTTCATGTTTGCCCCGAACACAAAAAAGACAACACTGCTCTCTCTCAGCAGCACATACGTGTGCTGACACTGTTGCCTCACAGTAAGAAGGTTCCCGGTTTGAGGAGTTTGCATGTTCTCCATGTGCCTGCGTGGCTTCCTCCCAGGTTATCTCGGGATTCTAATGTGGCTGTGAATGTGAGGAAGATAAAGAGCTTAAAGCATAGAGAATAAAGTGCAGTATGACTGTATAGCTAGATGTAGTCTAAATTGCTTTGAGGAGTCACTAAGACTAGAAAACCTCTATAAATTAGAGAGATGAGAGACGTCTTTGCATGGTTACCTGTTCTTTGCACGATTTAGCCTGCCGTGATAAGTGGACGGATATCAGCCGAGCATCTTAAATGGTATCAACTTATAGCATCTCCCTTGCTCTTTACTTTTTTCATTTTAGATCTCGAGATCTACAAGCATTAATCATATCTGGAGATGGCTACATGAAACTACAGCGAGGCAGACTCAACTTGTTATCAGTCCTGTTATAATAATAATGTTAAACTGATGAGTTAGCAGGGAAATGAGCAAATTGCCCATCACCTCGACCCCGTGAGGACGTTGTCCATTCACACAAACCCAATTTAAACCATAAGGTGATGATTATCACATACATACCATGACATACATAAAGAAACATACATGACATACAAAAAAAACAAGATTCAAGAGAGCCCAAATTATATCACAGCACAATACAACCCATTGATCTCATTTAAGAGGAAAGATAGCTGCTACATATATTAACACAGCTACTTTTGGCTGCTTATTTGGTTAGCACTGGGGATAACCCCATGGAAATGTAAAAGAGGAACTCAGGGTCAGAAAAATAGTTTTTCCGGTTCTACCCATTATTCCAAACAGCCAGAGCAGGAAGCTGTTTTCAGCTTTCCTTCCCCGCGTCCCTTTACGCTCATTTAATTCTTTTACTGCATCCCTATAAAAGCAAAAGACCAAGACCCTGTGTTAAACTGAAAAGGGATTTTATGTTATAGTTAATGTTTATTTATTTATTTTGCAAAGTAAACTATAAAACTCGGCTCCACATTCTGCTATAAAATGTCCTTCCCACTGATCTGAACACACTGTCCTCAGACAACCAGAAATTAAGGACATGCCAACTCAAACAAGTAAAACTAAGGAGCTAAATAATACAGTGAGAGTGGACCAGGCATACTGATTGGCCATGTTGTTGTCTGAAGCACTGTTATCAAACTTCACATACAAAGACGCTTGATTGAAACATGATTAATCTGCTGCTGTTCCTGCCTGCTGTACTCAGACTGACCATTGTTACTCTAAGCAAGAGGATACCTGGGTTGCTACAATGATAAGTGCTGTAAATTATGTAAAAAAACAAAAACAAATAATACACGCAGCTAATACTTCTGCATTTCCACTCGCAGCCTTAATGCACAAAGAGCCCAGCTTTAAGAGCTTGCAGCCAAGGTTAATGGGCGCTTAAGTGATACATTAGATCGTGTATCGGGTCTGAATTGGAGGTGATACGTGATCTATGTGTTGCCTGTTTCTCCTGTACCTGCAGGACTGCCTCCAGCCTAATACTGAGGGAGCTCATTTTACATGTTAAAACACTTTAAACCAGACGGCACTTAAATCTGCAAGATCGGCTGCTAAAGTGATGAACTTCCCTGGTTGGATTCAAGTAAAATAACAGATTTTAAACAAGTTGAGGAAACAACACTGACACATCATCCACTTTTTAGTTTGAGCTGTAAGTTTTTCTGATCCCTTTGCAAATGTGATTCACTCTCTTTTTTGCTATAATTTTGGTTTCAACCATCTCATAACGCGTTCTGTTCATTTTGATCTGATGAAAGTTTAGACAGTTTTTGTGTTAATTCCCGATATAAAATGGAAGGACCTACTTCTGGGACTGAAAAGTGAGGCTTTAACCTGAACTCTTTCCCTTCAGGCGGAAACTTCTCTGGCTGTAAACGGTTGTATGGAAATCTATGGGAAACCGACCCTTTAGCTCTGTTGATCTATGAGCTTATAGTCTCAGTCATTAGTTTTAAGTATTATTCAACACAAGATGATGTTTTTTCTGTCAATTATTGTCCCAATATGGTCAAAAATTAAGATACAATGGAGATGACACTGGAGAAAATGCTCTGCTCAGGCTCATACACTGCAGGGCTCTAGTTTTAATAGAAAACTACATCATGAAAACTGTGACGTTTCACCAAATCTGTTTTGTGCAGCCAAAATATTTCTGGCAGAAAACGCTCATCTCTAGGCTTCAAAACGGGACTTCAGAAACCGATTGGAGTGAGGTCACAGTAGCTATGTCCCATCTTTTATACTGTCTCTGTCAACTACTGCTACCGTCTTCAAGCACAAGCGCTTTTTATCATTTTGCTAGTGCGATAAAACAGTCAAACTGGAGCCCTGCAGCGTGCATGCTGCTCATTTCATTTTCAATATTTATCATATTTGGCTTGTTGTCGTCCCAGCAATAGTATGGTTTGATGTGTATCTATGTGTATTTTTCTAGTTTTTTACCATCTCTGATATACAGCTTGTTTTTGTTGGTTTGTTCAGAGGCCGTGCTCTCTTGCAAGAACTCTCCTTGAGGCACAACTTCTGAGAGTGAGCACCCACTCGTCACTGCATGTGAGAAAAACAGTGAGACGGATATTATTGTTTCCAACTTTCTCCCTGACTGATTATTTTACTTGTAAATATTGCCAAATGGTCTGGACAGAACGAGTTTAAGAGCTTTTCTCTGAAAACAGCTGCAGCAGCCCAACACAGCACAATGTGAGCAATAAGAGCGACATAAAACATACCTAAATCACATAAAACTGAGCCGAAAATCAGATTCATCCAATCATTCACTGATTCAACCCATTCAGTGCACAGTAATTTAAAAATGTAGTGAAACATTGGGGTTTAAACATCTTCTCTGCTAAGTCTAACTAGTTATAATAATAAGTTCATTGAGGTTTGGGGGGGAAATTGTGGATTTTATTGAAGCAAACCCGAGTAGCGTGTGAATCTGAAATAGTAAATGAAAGGTCGTCTCTACAGTTAAATGTTTTATTGACCCATCCATCAACCCGGGCTGCTTCACACGTCCAACTGTTAGTAAATTTTATGGCTCTGCAGTAAATTACTCCCACTTCTGCTCCCAACTGACCAGCGTCATGGCTTCTAAACATATAGTTTTGCTCCGCTGGCTGAAATGACTGATGCTTTTGATTATCTTGGAGAGCCGATCTGGGATATTCATGTTTCCCAGAAGACGAGTCCTCTGGGTTTTTGGGAACCAACTGGCTTTTCCTTAAGCAGTATATATTAATTAATAATTTAACGCCTCCAACATTTTGCCTTGGGTATATAAGATGGGAGAAATAAATGGCCCTGTTTGACCTTCATACAGTAGCTCCTCAAATCTGTCTCCCTTGAAAATATAGTGTTACATGGAGAGTGGCCAATGAGTGATTCATTGCCTCTAACAAGCCAAATGTACAACAAAGTGCCTCTGCCAGAAAACAGAGACAGTGGGATATTTTACAAAGTAAGCCTGTGCATTGAGCTGCAGTTATTTTGGTAGGCTTGGCTAAAGGATGCTTCACACATCCAGATTGGACGGACTCTTATTTTTAAAATGACTGCCACAACTTTAGCTTTTCACTCGAATCCGATCAGCAGTAACTCTCACACGATGAATCACACAGAGCTGCGCAAAAATATTACTACAGTACATATAAAACACCCACATCTTGCAGCCATGCTTCTGCCTTGTTTCACCTTCACACCTGTTTCAGAGGGCATGAAGTTTCCGAGGGCTGTAGTAAAACGAAGTTCAAGCAATAACAGCATCTAAGACTAATATCATTCTCCAAATGGCCTAGTTCACTGTTATATTACCATTTATATATTACAGATGAACAAACATGCTGTGTGGCAGTTGGCTAAAATGTTTTTTCACACCTACTTTTACTTTTTGGTTTAGCTTTAGTTATAAAAACACAGTCTTATGTAATAATCTTGGTGTGCAGCAATTATTTTGCATTATTATTGATAGTATTTTAATTCATTTATATCATCAAAGAATTATTACAAAGTTAAGAAACAGATAAAGAGGCAATGTGGAATACCTTTTGATTAAAGATTGGGATATTTTCCAGGGTTGTCTTAAGCAAGGTGCCTGAATTGGTAACTAGTCCACTGAAAGATTAGGTGTGCTACTTTTTACTAGTAAGCTGTCGGGTTAAAGATCAACTAATGTCCAATTTCATCACATCAGACATTTGTACTTTCATATGCAGCTCTGTCAGCTCTGAAATCGGTTGAATACAACCAAGAATGTATGAACTAACAGTCACTTCTATAGAAACCCATCAGATTCAAACTCTTGCTTCGGGCCTCAACTTTCTGCTTCCTTGGAGTGGTTTGGCACCAGGTGGTGAGGGTGGAAGCTCACGTTCACCCAGCTGAAAGCTCAGACTTGTGAGTCAGAGCGAAGTCACACATCTTTGGATTAAAGTATGAAGCGCATTAGCGAGTAGACTCCTAATGTGCAGTATGAACTGGAGGAATCATCACAAAAAACCAAACCTGTTTTAGTGTCCATATGGGCAGCTAGATAAAATATATGATGTGTGATTTCGGGCTTTCCAAGACTAAAGATAAGCATGCTGAAATTTTCCTGGCAATGTCTTTGGTCGCTCATACGAGATGGCTGCTGTTGATCCACTAACCAGCCAAGCAATAGGAAACGTGCATATCTACAGTGCAAATCTGAAATTTTAACAAAGATTGTGTGATGTCTCCTCCCTGTGTATTCCACCTCTGTATTATCACGATGCAGGAGGGAGGATAGTGCAGACGTGCATCTCCGTAGGTGATATCATCGTACAGGCGACATGTTTTGTCGTATCCAGGTTTATAAAGTACACGAAGCACAGTGTGAAGTGCAGTGACTGCTTAAGGCCTCAATCACAGTAGAGGAAAAAATAGATCATCAACCTCCGTGTGACCACAAAAAAAACATGGTTGGTGAGCGATTGCATTTAAATGGTTTCCCAGACGTTGAGGTTGTGAAGCTCCCTCAACGTCTTGTCGAAGGTAAGTGTGCAACAAGCTTGGAGTAAACTTGGGTTGTGTTCCCTTTTGTGACTTTAGCTGAACCCGGCAACACCAAGAGATTTTGAGACTTGAGACTTGTGCTGTAATGTTGAGAAAAATTCTACTTTTTGAGTTTTCAAATATGTTGCTAAATTTAAAAATTCTGGCCGCGTTTGAAGTTCTACACAAAACTAAGGGAGAAGCTGATCGTTGTGGGGAGTGATCACGTGGTCCAATAATCACCTTGGCTGTTTTGTTTTATTAATAAGTGTAAGGCAAAACTGCTGCTTAGATTAAAATTTGATTAATTGCACAGTTTTACTAAAGGCTAATCAAAACTCTGTAAGCCCACCTTATGGTTGATCAGTTGCTGAAAGATCAGGCACGCCTACTGTGAAGCGTTGAAACAGTGGGTTAAAAAATATATATATATATCTGCAATACAGTCCCAATCACTTGTTTGTGATTGGATCGTGAGCGACAATCTTTAAACATTACAGCTTTCACTAGATTAGCATTCACTGTGGGTATCAAAGTATCACGAAAAGATGGAAGTGTGATGTGACATTGCAAAAGATGAATGTAGATGAACGGTTAAAAAAGTGGCATCATGAAGCCTCAAACTTAGTATTTTCACTATCGTCATCTTGATATTTGATACAAAATGTGACGAAAGGATCAGTCCGAAGGGAAAACAAAGACACTGCATTCTCATTGGCTGGATTTTTATGCTGGATGATCCTCCTTTCTAACTCTAATAATAACTATATTTTACAAAATTGACTTCATGTTTTAATCTATGACCTTAAACTAGTGATTGGGCCTAGGAAGTCATCAGGACGGCATTTACTGAGGTCATGGATCATAGGAGCCCACAGTCATTTTCCCATAGACTTCTATAATCTGGACTTCTTTTTGGAACCACATGAGTCGCCCCCTGTTGGTCATTATAAATACTGATTTAAGGTTAAAGGCACTTCTATCTTTCATGCTTTCTTTGGTTATTGTGGAGGTTTCTCAAATACAGAAGACATTAAAAAAAAAGCTCAATAAATTTAGAGTGGGTAGTAGCTAATTCCTCCTCTATTGTGCATCTCAGTTTGGAAACCTTTACACTCAGTGGTTATGTATTGTACCTGCTAATAACTTGTTAGCTCCTGCTCTTTGAATATTTAAAACCATCAGGCACAGGCACGCCAGCCGATGCAGCTGCTCCTAAAGAGCATGAGTTAAACAGAAAAATCTACAGGTTTTTTCATACTGTTCCCACTCTTTGTCCTTTGGGGTTAACCTGCATGTGAAGACAGGGAGAGGGAGGAGGTGGCAAGCTGCGCTAGATGTTAAGTGCTGAACGGTCAGTGACCTTGTATCCGCCAGCCAAACAAACCTGGACATTGCGATAGAGACAGCGTGAATGTGCGGTGACACTGATCTGGATGTGGCTGCTGCTGCAACAGGTTAAATACGCTCTGCAGAAAGCCCCTGTGAGCACTCCGGGCTGTGCGTGAGTTTATCTTCACCACAGCTGGAAGAGCATGCATGCAGACCGGTCGGTGCAGTCATTTTCAACATGCAACCATGCAGTCCCCTTGCCACTCGGTGCCCTAGATGAGTCCTTCCACCCTCTTCTTCCCAGCACAGTTTCTGCACCTATTTTGGATTCAAAAACCAGGCCAGGCAGCAGAGCTCAGGGCAGCCGTACATTTCTGTCTCAGCTTTACCGTTCATGCCAAGTTTGTTCGTGCCTCAGAAGCTGGATTGTTACTAATTTAACTGAGCAGCTGTTAAAAGCGTGCATGTTAGAGAAGAGTCCACTCATAAACATATCTGTACTTTGCTTCTTTTCCTTTCGCAATGGGATTGAGGTTGAGGTAAACAGCACACATCTGTTAAATGTCACTGATATAAATGTGGTAATCTCAGTCTGCGGCCATTCATTCAGTCTGCGACTTGGATTTTAGAGCGTAACGATTCAGGCTAATAACGTAACCGGTGGGTTATTTTTAGCCCGTGAAGATGCGCTCAGCAGTGATGGCGATGGCTTCCTCCTCCTCCTACACCACAATGACGTCGTGCTGTTACGCAAAACCAGGGGTTCACCTTTTGTGGACCTACAGCTCCGACGTAAATTTCTGGCACAAAACAGGCGCAAGTGCGCAAATAAAACACGCAGAACAACACGAACACATTCCGAGGCGAGGCGGCTTTTAACTTCTGCTTTAGCTTTAATTCCGCATCTGTAACGGCACTTGTCTAAACTTGATGCTGGCACACCCTGGTATGCCCAGAAGCAGGCGGCTGGCCGCCCGGGAGGGCAGCAGGCTTCGGGCATCCCGCTTCATCCTGCTCTGGACCCAGTCGGGGTCGCAGCTCCGCTCACCTGGCGCAGCTCTCCACAAAGTAGAAACCCACATTTCAAAAGCACGGCCACTGACATTATCTGACTATACAGAGACACGGAAATGACAGCATGCCACGAACAAAAAGTGGACACTTAACTATTTGTAGAGGTGCTGGAGACACAGGTCGAGGCATTCCCCCTCCACTTCGTCCTCAGACACCAGGTCCGACAAGGGGCGCATCGGCAGCGGGTCGCCCTCCTGCAGAGGCATCCTCATCTCCCGAATAAAGAGCTCCAAGAACCGTCGGAAGGTTTTCTCCTCTGCTGCGGCCATCATTTCTCATTCCTGGACAGACAGAGACAGCTCCGCCCGTCAGTACACTAACTTGCCGGGCTAAGAAGAGAAGAGTCAGTACACTAACCGAACTAGTTGGACTGACAGTGCAGTACCATACTACCTGAATAAATGTGTACTACCGGAGGAGCAGGGCCGTGGACTACCGGCGCGTCTGAAAGCAGCGGACCCGACTGGATGAGCGGACCGTGGCCTCTACGGTTACACTACAGGACGAGCTGTCACAAGCTGGACTGAGCCCCCATTCAGAGCAGAGCGGGAGCGCGCGCCGTGTTATCAGGGATTTCGGATGATCAGAGGGCGGTGACGTCAGAGAGACGACGCCAAAGCGGGGTCGCGAGCGCGCACGCAACGTTGCCTCCTGACGTCCCGAGACCTTTCTGAAGACATGCCATCACGATGAAGGTGATAGGTGTTTAAAGTAAACACGAGTGGAGGAAGGAATTCAGATATTTAACTCGAGTACAACAGTACTAACATATCACAGTCAGAATGGATTCACTACATATATATATATATACACACACAGAGCACTTTATTACAGCTTATACACTTTATTACAGCTTATACAGAGAACTTTATTATACTATTTAAATGTAGTAGTTTTTATGTGTTTTCATTTTGTGAGTTAGTTTTAGTGCTTTTTTTTAAATATAACTTTTTCTTAGGTTGTAGTATTCTTGCAGTATTTTTGGGAACAGTACTATGACTATGTTTCAATTTACAGAATTATTAATATATTTTGAGGAGAGCACGATGGCGTCGTCATTAGCACTCTGCACTCCGCACACAGCAAGAATGTCCTGGGGTTTGGATCCACCATCTGGCCGTGGCCTGTCTGTGTGGAGTTTCTGTGTGTGTGGGTTCTCTCCGGGTACTCCGCCTTTCTCCCACAGTCCAAAGACATGCAGTTAGTGAGGTTAGGTTAACTGGTGGTTCTAATAGGTGTGAATGTGAGTGTGACTGGTTGTCTGTCTTTCTGTGTTAGCCCTAGAGACTGAAACGATATACTGTATATATCCACTTGATAAAGAAAATAGCAGGACTGATAAGAGCATGTATTTTACTAAACACTGATACCTCAAACAGGAGTTATGACTTAGTTTTTTTATCTGGATTTGAACAAACTGTTTCAAAGTCTTAAATAACTAATACTTGTCTACTTACTTTATTTCCTTTCCCCATGAACACACATCTGGCTAAAGTCCGGAATTCCCAGATGATTTCCCTCTTAGCGATAATTTTGGATTAATTTACTTACAGAGTACATTTCCATGGAGAGAATAGCAGCTTACAGAGCTTAGGAGAAATGTTATAACGGTCAGAAGTGATGTACATGATCACAAGTTGCAGGTATAACCTCAATGTCACAGCACACCCAGCCATACACAGAACACAAGCACACACATCTCTACACAGTATATTTTGCATTTTGCAGCCTACATTAGCTTCATTCATATTCATTAAGAATTAAGGCAGTTCTGAAGGCGAAAGGGGCGTTCAAATCAATACTTGCAGAGTGTGCTTAATAAAGTGGCCATGAGTGTATATCCAGATAATTACACAGCTGTCTATTTGTCTATATATATAAAATTGATCAATTCGAGTAGAATAAAAAACAGAACATTAATGAATATGTTATTTCATCTGAAAGTGTATTTTAGGTCAATCCACTCATCATTGATAACACTTTTTTTTTTTCATTGATAACACTAAAAACACATTTTTCCAAAGTAAACAAAAAACATCAAAATTTCAGTACAAGAAAAAACCTCATTGCATTTATGTGACAGCTGCTGTCGCTTAAAGATATTAACAGTTAAATGCAAAACAAAAGCAGAGCTAAAACATGAGACTTACTAAAGAAAAAACTTAGAACAAAACTTTAATGATTGTTTATGTTAACTACTTAAAATGGGCAGTTTAATTTTTTAAATTTGTATTATTTTTTTTTTACAAATTAAAATTTCAGTCTCACATCATTCTTACGGTTTATATTTTGACAGTATGGTTTTGCTTTACTTTTATTTTTTTTATTTATTTATTTTTACATCTGAATTAATATTTATGTCAATTAAGGTTATTCTAATTAACTAAAACTAAAAAAATAACACTAAAACCACGTATGAAAATAAAAAACACACGCAAAGAAAACTGTTTAGTTAATGGAAAATAGTAATTAATTTGAAAAAGAAATTAGAAAAAAGGAAACAAAAACAACTGAAAGCACATCTTGTTATTATCAAAATAACTCAAATTAAATTAAAAAAAAATTTTTTTTAATTTAGTCTTTGGTCACTAACAGCACTAGGAGAGTTTGCGGTGAATGTTTAATAAGACTGGGATGTCTATTTTCTATTTAACTTCTTAAGTCTTAGGATCCTACAAAGAGCATCCGTACGATGATAAAGAAAACCTAAACTACTGAAAAACTGTTGTGACGAATAAGTACGAATCAGGTGGGCTTAACATCTTAGACTTTTCTACTTTAAATAACACTTTCAAAATTAATTGGGCTAAACATTTTCTTAAAAACCCTACCTCTATCTGGAACTTTATACCATATCATATTTTCTCTCGTTTTGGTGGCTTTAATTTTATTTTAAATTGTAATTACAATGTTGAGAAACTCCCTGTAAAGCTTTCATCCTTCCATAAGCAAGTCCTCTTAGCGTGGACCCTCATTTATAAACACAACTTCTCACCTCACAAATACCTTATCTGGAACAACAGAGATATTTTATATAAAAATAAATCACTTTTCCTGGTCCAAAATGGGATCCTATTGGTGGCTCAGCTGGTTAACAAAGAGGGACAACTACTTACTTACAACGACTTTATTGCACTATATAATTTTCCAATCAGTGTTCAGGAATTCTCAATGGTGCTTGGTGCCATACCGTCAGGGACTTTAATGTTATATAAAAACACTGACAGCTCGATATCTACCTCAGTCACTCTCCCTGATCCAGCTGAGTCACCAATAGGAAAAATCTGCTTTTCACAGGAACTTGGTAACAGCAATAAGAGAATACGTAGTTTATTCCAAGAAGATATCGTCTCTCTCCCATATATAATATCTTATTGGAACCGATATGTTCCAGATATCAAGTGGAAGACAGTCTGGATGATCCCCCATAAATATTTGATTGTAAATAAGGTGAAAGAAGTCTCATTTAAAATTCTACATAAATGTTATCCAGCCAGTCACTACATGGTAAAATTTAAAAGGGACATAATTGTACTTTCTGTGGGGATCATCCAGAAACTGTGACACATCTTTTTTGGTACTGTTCTCTTACACAGAGATTCAGGAAGGAATTTAGCAGGTTTGTTATTGTCCATATTTTAACAAAGTTTTCTTTACGATGGGAAAATGTTTTATTCTGTTTCTTTAAGTTCCCCAAGAAGTATGATAAATGTGTTTTTATGATAAATTTGTTAATACTTTTAGCTAAATTTTTTATCCATAAATGTAAGTTTACTAACAAAACACCATATTTCTGTCATTTTTTAAGGATGTGGAAATGTACATACAATCAATATCAGACCCCACCAACAAAAAGGCTCTCAAAACAATATATGTATGTGAATTGTTGCGTGTATTCTTATAATTGTTATTTTTTTCTTTTACCCCTGCCTTTTGGTGTTCATGTTCTGTTGTTTTGTATACTTCATCTGTTCGTATTATGTATACTCATTGTTTGTTAAATAAAGTTAAAAAAAAAAACTACTGTCTTCTTCTTTCTTTAGCAGCTCCTTTTTAGTGGATCGTCTTCCTCCTGGTATGCTCCCATCCTAGGACAATAGCTGAAACCGAACAAATAAAATAAAATAAAATAAAATAAAATAAAATAAACCCACAATTTAATAACTCTGTGACACAAACTGTGGTTTAAATTGGGAAGAGGAACGTTGAAGCTAATGCTGCACTGACTCGGACATTTTAGTACAAGGAACCGGAAATGATAGGGGAAAAGAGTCCGGGGTTGTTTTCATTCCCCTGGTTTTCAACATGAAGGAAGCAAACATGGCTCGTCCCGTCAGTGTGGGGGATCTACTACAAGCGGAGCTCTTAGAGGACGCTGCTTACCGGGAAGAGGGGCTGTGTGTGGTCGGTATTTTCGGTAAAAGCAACATGCAGCCCGGCGCGCTGAAGGAATCTCTGATCAACACACTGGCGGACAAACACCTTTTCTTGATGTTCGGCGGACCGGAGGACGGCGGCACGCCTAGCAGCCACATCCAGGCTTTTTACGACCAGGAGAACCGGGTGCTGTACCTCCTGCTCTCCTCCGTCTGCGACAGCCGACAGCTACTGCGAGCCTGCCTGTCTCTGGACACCGGGAACGGACACTCGGACGCCCACGACTTCTGGAAGGGCCTGGAGCGGCAGCACTGCCTCCACCTGCTCTACATGTTCTCCGTGTGTCACGTCCTGTTGCTCGTCCACCCCAACCAGACCTTCGACGTGACCTACGACCGGCTCTTCCGAGCTCTGGACGCTCTGCGGCAGAAGGTTCTGCCTCTGATCCGGGCTGCCATCAAAGACTCCCCGGTATCTAAAGAGTGGAAGCTGAACTGCCGGCCCTGCCCTCCACGGCTCCTCTTCGTCTTCCAGATGAACGTCACTCTGAAGGTCTGCTCTCTAACAAGTCCTTATTCGCTCTCATTCATATATGCACTTTATATTAAAACTGAAATATTGATATATATTTTAGTATAGTTACAGTGCTTTGAAAAAATCGTTTCCCCTTTCCTGATTTCTTTGGGGGTGGATTTGGCATATTTGTCACACTTACATGCTTCAGATCATTTAAAAAAATGAACATTAGATAAAGATAACCCGAGTTGACACAAAATGCCGTTTTAAAGTTATGATTTCATTTATAAGGGGGGAAAAAGTTATCCAAACCTACATAGGCCTTGTGTGATAAAGGAATTGCTCCCTAAACCTAATAACTAATGTGCAAACCTTTGCAGCAAGAACGGCAATCAAGCATTTATGATAACTGGCAATGAGTCTTTAATTGTTTTCATTGTTCAGCAGTGTTTTTCTCCTTTGAAGCCCTCCATGAATGCTATTTTTGCCCAGTCTCTTTCCTACTGTTGAATCATTAACTCTGACCTTAAATGAGGTAAGTGAGGCCTGCAGTTATTTAGTTGTTGTTCTGGGTTCTTTTGGGACCTGCTGGAAGATTCATTGATGTGTTCTTGGATTCATTTTGGTAGATTCAACACGCCTGGGAAGTCCACCCAGGACTCCCAAAGCCTTAACTCTTTTCAGACAGATAGCCGTCAATGACTTTGTTTCTCAGCTGTTTCTTTAGATTTTGGCATAACATGTTGCTTTTTGAGATCTTTTAGCCTGCTTATTTTTTTGTCAGACAGGTTCTGGTCTGGCAGTAATTCAGCCTGAGTGTGGCTGAAAATGTGGCTAATTGCAGTTAATTAATGAGTCAACAAGGGACAATTACTTTTCCCTTAATAACTGAAATCATGATTTAAGAACTGCATTTTGTCTTTACTTGAGTTATCTAATGACCAATTATAAAACCATTTGTTTGATCTGAAACATTTCAGTGTGACAAACATGCAAAAAACAGAAAATCAGGTCAATATGTTTTGATGGAACTGTTTTATTTTTTCTTTTAACACAGAATCTGGACTTTAAGTAAAATAATGACAGTTCAGTCCATAGGAAATTTTGCAAAAATATTTCAGAAACTGTCAAATCTTTCTTTAATAAATGGTCACGCCATATAAGAACTCAGGGTAGCCATATGAATACAAATGATGTTGTCTTTGTTTGTTATTCTAAAGGTTTCTGCAAACGGCTTAGAGTCAAATCCTGACAAACCAAAGAAGCACTCCCCCAGGCGGAGGCTTCAACACGCCTTGGAAGACCAGATTTATCGCATCTTCCGTAAAAGCCGAGTTCTCACCAACCAGAGTAGCAACTGCTTGTTCACGGTGCCCGCCAACCAAGCATTTGTGTACGTGATCCCAGCACTAGATGAGGACCCCTTAGGTGCATTACTCGGTCAGCTGCGGTCCAACTGCATGTTGTCTGAGCAGGACTCCTCCGTGCCCGTGTCGGGGCCGAGGCGCTATCAGCAGATGCGGCATTCATCTCGGCACCCCAGCAGCAGCAGAGACTCAGGCAGCATATCGATAGGCAGTCAGCTGGTGGACTGCAGCTTAAAGGAATTCCTCTGGCAGCATGTCGACCTGGTGCTCACCAAAAAAGGTTTTGATGACAGCGTCGGCCGCAACCCGCAGCCTTCGCACTTTGAGCTGCCGACCTACACCAAATGGGTCCAGGTCGCCTCCAGACTCCACCAAGTCCTCATCAAAAACACAGATGAAGAAATGGCTGAGCTAGCCACAAAAGTGCAAAGCCAGGTGAAGGTTTTGGAGGGTTTTCTTGACGCTGACACAAAGTTCTCTGAGAACAGGTGCCAAAAAGCGCTGCCTCTGGCTCACAGCGCCTACCAGTCCAACCTCCCCCATAACTACACCACCACGGTCCATAAAAACCAGTTGGCTCACGCTCTGCGGGTGTACAGCCAGCACGCTCGAGGAGTGGCTTTCCAACGCTACGCTTTACAGCTTCACGAGGACTGCTACAACTTTTGGAGCAACGGACACCAGCTGTGTGAGGAGCGAAGTCTGACTGACCAGCACTGTGTTCACAAGTTCCACCTGCTGCCTCAGCCAGGTGAGCGCATCATCTTCCTCTGCACAAGTTTGAGGAGGGCCCCTTTAATGCAATTTTTTTCATTGACTATTTCACATAATTGTCGTAGCTCTAACACTGAAATAAAATAAAAGCCAAAAGTGTGAAATCTGACACTTAATTCCACAGGAGAGAAGCCTGACATGGATCACAACCCACCAATCATGAATCACAACAGTAGAGGGCGCTCCACCAGCTCCTGTAACTGTGGACGGAAGCAAGCTCCCCGTGAGGATCCTTTTGACATCCAGGCAGCAAATTACGACTTCTACCAGGTCAGGATTTACTCCACATGGGTCCTGCTGAGGACCACAGAGGGGCACAGGCTCTCTGCTCTGTCAGTATTTCTACATACAGCTGTGAAAGACTCAGTCAGACACAAAATTTTGAGGGAAATGTCTCACTCTGTAGCTGATAACAGCTCCTTTATCAGCTCAGGTAGTACGCTGTGCGCTTTTAGAGATTTTCTTATTGAAAATTGTCAAAAATGGCTCTAAGAGCCACGAGAGTGAAGCAAAAACAGAAATGTCATCCGGTTGCAGATTTATGGTTCTTCGCTACGAGATTATCCCTCCACATTGTTCAGTTTTCTCGTGTCATTATAAAAACACTGTGTTTTTAAATTGTATATCTAAAACACAACATCTAATCACTCACAAGTATTTGCTTGTTAACTGTCTTTTTCCTGAGTAGATGCTGGAGGAGAAATGCTGTGGGAAGCTGGAGAGGATTGAGTTTCCAGTGTTCCAGCCCAGCACTCCTGACCCGGCCCCGGCAAACCAGGCTCAGAGAAACCCCTGTGAGGCTTCAGGATCGGGTGATGCAGAGAGGTTGAAGGAGCCCAGCACTGCCCAGAGCCACACGCCTGGAGACACCAGCCTTAGCCTCGCTCTTAGTCTAGGCCAGTCTACAGACAGCCTGGGGCCCTACGGGGACGGAGACGGAGCCGAAACACAAGTCCAGCAAAAGAGGCCGAGCCTTGTTGACCGGCAGCCTTCCACTGTGGAGTACCTTCCTGGAATGATGCACTCTGGCTGCCCTAAAGGTCTCCTCCCTAAATTCTCCAGCTGGTCACTGGTGAAACTTGGCCCAGCAAAGTCGTATAACTGCCACACGGGCCTGGAGCAGCCAGGTTTCCTCCCTGGCTCCTCATTCCTCTTGCCGTGGGACTTGGTGATTCGCTCCCGATCGGAGGAAGATACAGGACTAACGGAGCCTTTGGACGGAGGCACGTCCTCGTGGCCAGTGCCCAACAAGACCCTTGTGGGAAAGCGAGGCAGCACCGGTGGGCTCGGTAGGAGTCGCAGGAGGGAAGACATGGCTCGCATCTTCGTGGGGTTCGAGTATGAAGACGGCAGGGGGAGACGCTTCATCAGCTGCGGGCCTGATAAAGTAGTGAAGGTGCTGGGGCCGGGGGGTGCTAAAGATCCTGCCACCAGGGTGCTAAACACCGACATGCCGCTGCACATCCCTTCTCCCTCCCAGGGCCGTGGCCTGAAGCCCCACTTCGCCCAGTTGACTCGCCTTTTTGTTGTAGTGCCTGACGCCCCGCTGGAGGTGACCCTCAACCCACAGGTAAGCAGCAGGAGGAGACTCCAAGTCATCTCCAAACAGGGGTGCACCTGATGATGATTTAATGGACTCTTATCTACTGTTTATTTTCTCAGATGTTTTTCAGCGACGTAAACAAAAACTCTTTTAAAAAGGGGGATTCATTTTCTGTCTGTTTTCAGTGAGTCAGCTAATTCTTTCAGCAATATGTCCATGATCACTATGTCTGGGACTCTGTAAAAGCTAAAGTTACAGTTCAAAGCTAAACTTTTAATCTTTTTTTTCCCCGCCTGGAAAAGGTTGGAGTGTGCAATCTAAGTCGGGGACAAATTGCCACGAAAAGTGGAGGAGTTTAGGTGTCTCAGGGTCTTATTCCCAAATGAGTGAAGCATTAGATTGACAGACGGATTGGAGCTCTGCCGGTCCGTTGTAGTCTAGAGAGAGCTGAGTGTAACCTATAGTTGCGAGCGCTGGGTAGAGACAGAAAAAATGAGGTCGCAGATACAAGGCGTGGAAATGAGTTTCCTTTGAAGGGTGACTGGGGTTTCCCTTAAAGACCCAAACCAAGCAAGAACCTATTGCACTGTTCAGTTCATTGTTCAACAACAGGAATGTATCACAAAATGTGCAAAGAAAAGGTTAAGATATCTGCAGCATGTCACTATTTAGGCAGGTATGAAAACTAAAATGAGCATGTCACAGTTTTAACAAAGACAAACCTTCAGACTTGGCTGTAGTTGCAGATTCTGTTGCCCTTTAACACATATATGGTGCATATATATAACAAAGAGGAGTGAAATCTGCCAAATGATTAATAAAGGCAACTCAAGCTGCTCTGCATCATACACTAAATTGCCTCATCCATCCATCCTGCTCTTATCTGAGGTCAGGCTGCAGGTCATTCCAGGCATCCTCAGCTGTACTTTCCACTTTCTTCTGGGTGATCCTAGGCTTTCCCGGCCAAGATCTTAGTAAGTTCTGGGTCTGCATCAGGGTTTCCTCCCAGTTAGGAGGCATCCTAAGCAGATGCCTAAACCACCTCAGCTGGTTTCTTTTGACACAGCTCTACTCCAAGCCCAGACACTCAAGTGAATAAACAACTTTACTCTTTTGGTCACTACATGCCTCATTCTTGACCAAAAAAGCAGCAAAATTTCCCATCTCTCCATTGCTGCCTCCTGTTTGAACCTCTCCACTACCCCAGTATCCACCTGTAACCTGTCAAAGTGACAATCTTGAAGCCTAGATTTTCAGTTGTGTGGCTAAATTATTAGGGTTCAGCACTGAATAACATCGTCTTTTGTCCTCTGCTGTGATTTCAGGTACAGCCAGGCCCTCCTCCCTGTCCGATCTTCCACCCAGAGCAGACTGAAATATCGTTGCCATCTGATGGCCTTTGGGTGCTGCGGTTTCCTTATTCCTACGCCACAGAACGTGGTCCCTGTTACCCCCCCAAAGAGAACCAGCCCCTCAACAACTACAAGGTGCTGCGAGGCATCCTGAAAGCCACCACCGCCACCTCTCCACAACAATAACCCTTAAGGTTTTATTCAAGACTCCACCTTCGCAGACCCTCCCAGTGTTGTTTCTGTACATGCTGTATATTTGCAGACACTGCAAATATTTCCTTTTTTGTTGACATCTTTTACTCTGGATTTCAATGAAATGACATGCGGGCGTGCATGGTCTCCACAGATAAGCATTTGCACACATGCTCTGGTGTATGTGAGACCGTATTAGCTGCTCTCTAAACCATGTTTAGTGTCAAATCCATTCATGCAATACTGTGTTGCATTTACCTCTCCCAGTGCAGACGCAAATGCTGGTGTGGTCGAATGTTTCCTCACCAAAACCACGGAGAAAGTTTGTGTTGAAGTGGGCTATTTCCCAAGTGTGAAAAATAATTTGATCTGTCTCAAGTGAATATGTGACAACAGCTTTGTACACCTACAGATTTGGACCACTGGTTCTCAGACTGTGAGGCACATTTAAGCACAGAAAAAAAGCCTTTAAATTAAGACTTGGATTATTTTATATTTTTATCAGTAAATAAAAATTGCAAAATGTGATTTAAAATAACTTATTTTCACTTTTTTTTTTGCTCCCCAGAAGACAGATCAATGTTGCAGTGACATTAATCTTCACATTTCAAGCTTGAGCACAATAATAGCACCAGGAAAAACTTCCTTCAAAGTTAACATGAGGGGGCGTGGATCCTGTGGTAGCTGTTTGCAGCTAAGCTAAGCTAAATTTCCAGTACCAGCATCCCTGCACATTCACGCTGGCAGGCTTTAATAATGATGTAAATTTTCCTGTCACTGGTCAAACAGTGAAGCTCTCATTAGAGCAGAGACTAGAGTCGACTGTGTACGTCTGAACTTGTGTTTCTTTTGTTTCAGTTTGTAAAGATATCACAACACACACTATTGCTCACAAACAAAGATTTAATACACTCGAACTAAACCGAAAGACGTTTTTTGTTTTTTCTGTGTAAATAAAAGCGACTCGGACATTCTGTTTCATGTTATTGGAGGTGATTTTTTTTCCTCAGTGTTGTAGATGTCAAGAAAGCAAGTGCAAAAAAAAAATCCTCAGTTACACTTTGAGAAGTATTAATTTCCTCTTTTGATGTCAAAACAGAACTTCTTGAGTCACCTGTAACATCTTTACAATTCACCAGGAAAATAGGTGAAAACATTCTAAAGGAATTAAATAAGGTAAAACAGAATCTGTCTAAATTCTAAGATTGAACGTCAGTGTTTGTAATGACCACATTTATTCTTCAACACAGCCTGAACTTTCTTAGGGAAGCTTTCCTGTAATTCCTTTAAGCAGTCTTCAGGAATAGTTCTCCAGGCTTCTTGAAGGACATTCAAAGCTCTTCTTTGAATTTTGGCTGCCTTTTGTTGGCTTCTCCAGCCCCCCTGGCGACCCTGAAAAGGATAAGCAGAAGAGAATAAATGGATGAACGGATTCATCACTCCATCAGAGCTGTTGCTGCTGATTTTCAGTCCAGCTCTTGTGTAAATTCGCATACCTCAGACTTTCCCTGTTTCCCTTTCTTAAGAATGGCTTCTTGACAGCCACCCTTCCACTGAGACCATTTCTGATGAGGCTTCAGTGAACAGTTGATGGATCAGCTAAAGGGCCAGATGCATCTCTCAGGTCCTGTGTGAGGTCTTTGTTGGATTCTTTTTCCTGTTTCAAAAGAACACGACTTTCAGACACTGTTCATTTTAAGCTTGCCACTTCTTTTTTTGGTCCTCCACTTTTCCCATTTCTTCAAATTCTTTAAGGATACAGTGCACACCATGCCGAGATATGGAACATTTTAACGCTTTCCCTCATAAAAATGACACTTGACAACCTCAGTATTATGTCAAAGGGAAGTGCATTAGATCACAACATTAGAATAGTTTCTGGGTTTTTACAATGTTAGCTGCATAGGCAGAGACCACCCTCACTAACTTCTGATACTTCATTTTGTTTTATAAGCAGGTCTGAAATATAACAGAAACCTGACAGAAAGCTCAGAAAGGAGCTTCAAAGATGACTCCTAGCTGGCTTTCAAGGGGTAAAGAGTATTAAATTGATGAGAAAGGCTGTCTCCACGGAAGCAAAATATAAAGAAATTAGACTTTTGCACACTACTGATATGATAGATCATGTCAGGAATACCACTAAGACTAACATCTTTAGAAGAGAAGCTTAATTTTCCAGGTAGGTTGTGTTTGGTTTCATGAATAGCAGTACACTTTACGTCCACTAGGTGGAGCTGGATTCTTTGGGACATATTTTCACTTAACTGTAGGTTCCCACACATTAAAAAAAAGCGACTTGGACAATTTATGTGCTTCATCTTACAGAAGAATTTAGGACGTCAAATCCATAATTTTCTTCAATATACGTTTCTTTATACTTTTAACTATGTTTTTTTCCACACAGTTCAAACTTTACAAAAAGAAAACACGATGTGCTTATAAAACAGAGACAGCACACTAGTATAATCAGACCACTCGGCTTCACAAAAATCAGTGCATAGTTTGTGTCCTTCAACACATTTTATATGTTTGTGAGTTGGTAGTTGTCAGAATGCCTTTTAAATGTTTCAAGTGGTTTAATTTAAATCACTCCCAGACACTCGGACAAAAGTACGAAAACAGGTTTGTTAATTAGTACTTAGAATTTTCTTTTTTCTTTTCCCAGTAATCATCACACAACCTCTGAAAATGATCTCATGGCCCTTTAGGGCATCATGCTGTAGTCTGGTGGACACAGAAGTAGCAGTAAAAAAAAGCTTCTTAAAGACAGTTTTACATGTGTTTCTGACAATATTTCTGTATTTAAACTTCACAGAAAGAATGCAGGTGCATGCAGATGACAGGTTAAAAACAGTAGTTTTCTTTGTGTGTGGGAATCTCATCTGCATTTGAACACACTTTGATTCTCAGATTTTCTCTTGGATAACAGAGAACCAGGAAGTTAATGGGCGATCTAGCTCACACACATAACCTTCAGGAATGTGCACACTAACAGGGAGGTTAATAATAAAGCCAAAGACGCTGATTCAAGGTCATAAAGACTCAAGGGAACACTTAAATCTGACCACTTCAGTTCAGTTAAATTTTACATTCACTGACACATTAACAGATTTTTACATTTCAAGTGACTCTTAAATTTTTTTGCTACTTTTAACAGTACCTTTTAAACTCATCTCACTGATAACACATCAATTGAAACTAAACACAATTTTACTTTTTCTCTCTTTAACCGACACCTAACAACCTTTCAGGACTTTCTCTGTCCTTCTGCTGTCTCACTTTTTAACTCACACTTCACCTGCTTGAATTTTGATTGGCTATTAGGTCATAACAAAGTCAGTCACCTGAACTTTTCTTTTGATGCAGAGTCAGGCCTGTGAGTATTTTGCTTTTGATTCATGTCATGCCTAAACAGCAGAAGTCTGGTTTCCTTTAGCTCAGTTAACCAGACTAGTGATGTGGTCCCTCAATCCTAAAACTTAAAGAAGCATCCACAGTTTTTCTGATGTCTTCTCCTTTTTCCATATGAGTATGAGAACAGTTGGTCCATCACAGCTGGTCGAATTTAGTGGAAGTGAAGAATATTTCCAAAGCATTTTGATCCATCAAAACAAGACTTGGTACGTGGAGCACATAGACTGTATATAAAAGATAGAAGTGTACGTGGCAGTGCCTTGAAACTGCATTCTTTCTGATGGCCAGCAGGGGGCAACTCCTCTGCTCACAAAAGGGCATCAAGTTGTATCCAAGTCTATAGGTTCCTTTGACTCTCTTACTCTGTGACCTCATTAAACTCAAATGCGATGAGTTTATGATCTTAATCATTAGTTTCAGGTCCTTATTGAGTACAGTATGATGGTTTTTTAGTAAATTATTATGAAAACGTCATAATTTACTACAAAAACGCTCAGCTTGAATGCTTTACTGTGCTTTATCAGTGCGTGACGTGACAGATGCCATCTTTTGTACACAGTCTATGGCATGAAGTCTGGCTCCCATTTATTGAGAAATATAAAATAAATAGATAAATAACTGACCATGAGGATGTGCTACAATGAATAAAATGCCACTATGGCATACTAATTGAAGCTATCGCAGTATGTTTACCTTTAGAAGGATTTAAATTTTTTGAGGGTCAAAAACATTTTTATACAGATTTTTTATAAATTGTATGAAAACGATTTTTGCATCCATATGTTGACATTTCAGATTATGGTTTCAATTTTGAGTCTTTTTTTTTTTCAGAACTTTAAGTTGTATATCAGTTGTATTTATGTCAGACATTTGATCAGGAATTGCAGCTAGATGCTGAGACATCCAACATTTACTTTCCATAACCACTGACAGTGTGAGGTGTTCTGCAGTAAACTGGACAAACCAACATAACTGACTCCGAGGCATCAGCATTGCACTTTTTAAAAGTGTGTTTTCTAAAATGTCTTTCATGCTTGATTATAAATTAAAAGTCAGTGCTGTAGTGCAGACATTAGCTCTGCTGCTTTGAATGTACTGTTATTAAAATGTGCAGCAGACACCTGACGATGAGTCACTGAAATGACTTTTATGGAAAACACAAAAAAGCCATTGTATCTGCCAAATCATTAACTAACATTACTGTTGCTGTACTTTTATTATGAGTATTATACTGTAGGAGTAACAAGCTGGAGGTCTTTTACAGTCTATAAAATTCACTTACTATTTGATTCTGTCTCAAATGGCCACCAGTGGAACTGCAGTCTAAGTCTAAAATATATAAGTTTTTATATATTTATATATAAATTTGTGAAGGGAAAAAAGTTAAAACTCATTTTTTAATGTTAGAAAATGTCCACAAGGGGGCACTGATCCATCCCAGGCTGACATGTTTAAAGGTTTACTGACTCAACAGGTGCAAACATTTGTAACAGTTGGATTTGTTTTTGTGTTGCACTACAATGGATGCGGCATTGGGTTAATAAAGTGACAACAATGTACAACAGTTTTCGCTTTGACGAGAGTATTACTTATTTGACAGCCACTTATTATTAATTGTTTGCAGTATTTTGACATTTCTGCACTGTTTTAACACAAGCTGATTTGGTGTCAAATTTCCTTAGCACTATTTATTTTCAGTTACAGCCTGAGGGCTGGATTTAGACAGACCACCTTTTATTCGTTTTAACTGAAAATGTCCTTCAGAGAAGTTCTGCGAGCAGTAAATCTGGGTATGTGTGTAAAGCAACAACATACATAAAAGCAGCAAAACAAACTTGAATGTTG
This sequence comes from Mchenga conophoros, assembly GCF_057382185.1. Lineage (NCBI taxonomy): Eukaryota > Metazoa > Chordata > Actinopteri > Cichliformes > Cichlidae > Mchenga > Mchenga conophoros. The sequence goes on along the minus strand of NC_140535.1, from coordinate 27,764,983 downwards.
TCCTTACCTGCGGACAGGTAGAGGAGGCGGACGAGGGGGAAAGGAAAAGCCAGCCCACATTCAGATCACAGTTAACAGCCAAGCTTTGTCTCCCATTTCTGTTCTATCACTGAAAACCACTGTGCCAAAGTTCAGATCTCACAGGTGGGCACAATAGGCGAAAGAAGACACTGAACTACATGTTCTCGGGCAGCTTCATCTTGCAGATTGTGTCAGAGACAAGTGAAAGCAAATATCTGGGACTATTCAACAAGGCAAGACAAAAGGATGTGAGTAAAATACAGATTTATGAAGTAATTAATGATTATTTAAAGTTATGGCAGGTGCTCTCTGGCTTCTGTAATGGTTTACTACCAAGTTAACTTTCAACCTTGTCTAGCAGTACTCTGTAATAGCAGCATATTATTATACATCATGTGGGGTTTTAAAAAATATATGTGTATTCCATTCATTAAATGATTATTTTGTCACATTGTTGGATTGTACTCTACTGTGAATACAAATTATGCTTAACTTTCAAAGAGCATACCAGGGTTTTTACATGCTTTGCCTTATGAGACTAACTGAGTCCATTAATTAATGTAAAACTGTATATTTTTGAGGAACTGGAGTGTTTTTGTTATATTCTCCTGTATTTCACAGCTACTCTTTCATTTTTACACTTGTCATGAGACTGTTTTAAATATCTAACACTTCCTTAATGATTAATTATGTAATTTTCCCATTGAGACTGACCTCTATTCAGACTAGCTTTCAGCTTTAAAGTAGTTAAATTAAAACCAGTCTTCACAATCTGTTTACCTTTGACTCTTAATACAACATCCATTGATAGATCTACTTCATTTATGACTTGATTAGGTTCGTCTGCTATTGTTACGTGACTTTTTCCACTTCAGTCGGCTATTCTTTTCCCTAATTTATACTTATATAGATAAAAAAAATATCTTTTAGGATAAGGGTTTCAAACAATAGGACCAATCTGGCCCATTTGATGGCATTAAAACTGTGAAGGAGGGAGTAGTCTTTTGACTTTTAACTATAGTTTTATAGTTTTACAGCTTTCGCTTCTGATAAAGATCATCCCCATGGCCATCCATATTGCACCAAATAAATTATATAATAGATGAAATAACAGAACACTTCCTTTTTTCTTCTTTCTTGAATTACTACAGTAAAAAAAAAAACAGCACTGTGAATTAACAAAAACGTTGTGTTATTATTACATTCTGGACAAAAACTATGATATACTACTGACATTGCACTTCTTTTCCTTACATTAATATACTATCTCAGGGATTAGTTGTGCAGTTAAACATCTTTACACTGATACAGAGTCGCCTGGTCCAGTCAAAGTGGGCTGTATGTGGCTCACAATGAAAAAAGTTATCTTTACATTTTCTTCAGAATGAAAAAAAAAACTAGATGTGATCAATGATCCAAGTCAGTTCTTTGCCTGCAAATTATTTTTTAAGAATAAGCAAATGACTATAATTCTGTGTCTGATTCTTTTTGCCTAGAATTAGGGCTGATAACAGCTTCTTATTTGAATGCTAAATAGATAGTTAGCCTAGCGGAGAAACAGTTACCTATCTCTATCTAAACGTAAAAAAACAAACAAGAAAAAAATATTAAAATCAACACATAAGATTCTTATACAATCTGGAACATGAACTATCTATGCTATATTTACTTAGACTTGGGTAAAAAGCTGTGAGTTTCATATCTATATGCGACACATAGCCATAGCTTAGCTTAGCTGGGATTCAGGAAACTGAAAAAAGCTATCTGGTTACTATTTTACTGTTAAAAAAGTCATTTTGATTATTAAATTAAAAATAAAAAGATAAAAGGTGATGAATTACTTAAAAGTTACATATATCTAATTATCTTATTTCTGAGTAAGTTCAAATTTTAAGTTCATAAATAGAAATTTAAAGATGCGTAACTTGTATCTGAAATTTTTAATGTAATAAGTTTCTAATCCAACTTTTTTGGATAAAAGCTTGAAATAAATGGCTTCACCTTTAGCGGTTAATTATTTACATTTCATATTTGTGTTATTTTACTATAACTCCAAACATAAGCTTGCAGATCAATTTTATTTTATCTGCAGTAAAGTTAGGGTGTTAAGTAGCATGAAATTAAAATTAAAGTACCTCAATTATACTTACAAGTACTTTACCAAATGCACTTACTGGCTGTACCACAACTAGATAGTACTGAATGTGTTCCCTAACTATATCAACAGACCACAGTGAAGGGATGATTTCTTTTGGAGTTTTATGTTAGTTGATACTTAAAATATTAAATGTTTAAATCATAAATGGATATTTGTTCTTTAATCAGTTCCAGTCAAAACCTGGTGACCTGTACAGAAAGAACACTGTGTTATTTTTAGCGAAACTTAGAAGTACTGACAGAGGCCATAAACTCATTAAGAAAGTGTGTGCTAAGGCCATAAAACAACTAGAAGATAGAACCGTTCTATCATAGACTTCAATACAAGCAGACTTTACATTGGCCTCGCTTTTCAGACCTGGAAGCTATGTCAACCTTTTATATACTGTCAGTGATAACACAATTGGTAAAGTATAGCTCATAAAAAAGTATAGACATAAAATCTCAAAAGCTTTACAGTTACTTTGATAACAACTCTGTACACCTTATTATCAAGTTCTAACACATAAGCGACCATCAGATCGCTATGATACTCCCTCTAAATCTAAATAAAACTGAACTGAAAAATTATTTCAGTTGGGTTTTGCGCCGTTCGAATTTCCTTGTGCACACTGCTGCAGCCAATGCATCTCACAAGGCACAACTTTTTACTTTGAAGGAAAACATTCTCTATTTCCAGTTTTACTACTGCTCAACATCTTTTTGCAGACAAGTCGGTGTCTTACGTGCTAATTATGGGTAACTGTGGCAATCTCCTCGCAAACAAAGGAGTATTGAATATCCCTTCAGGATTTTACAGCAACCACTCTCTAGCTTGTCAGAGAACACACTTTTGCCTAGCAACCAGGTTGCCAGAGCATCACTGAAAGGTCCAAAGGCTTGCTTGAATGGAGCACTAATGGTGACTACCAGAATACTCTAGCAACCACTTGCTAGCTGGTTAAGGAATACACATTTTTCCCTTGTGAATGGTAGATGTTAGATGGTTGCCAACTGGTCTTTAGGCTTTTGTAACTGAGGAGTAAGACTCACCTGTTAACTCAAAGCTGTTCTAGGTGCCACTTTCATGAGGCAGATTAGGGCAAGAGGTCAAGACAACCTGGCTGCTTTAACAAGCCTTCAGGGTTTTTTTCCACATTACAGAAAATAGTATAAATAAGTAAAAGCCCTTGAATTGGTTGCCATCTCCACTGATTTGACTGGTGCTACAGCTCAAAGTGAGATATTAATTAATATCTTTTATCTCTTTTGCCAGACCTTCAATTGGCAATGCCAAACTAAAACCTCAGACGTGACCTTCAGTTTGAATTGACCCAGAGCATCATGGCTAAAGGGAATAAAGATTTCCAGCGAAGGATTGTGTCCAAGGATGGGCACAACATGGTAAGGATCGATAACGTGGAGGGCATGGTCAAGCTGTACCTGCACGACATTTGGACGACTGTGGTGGACATGAAATGGCGCTACAAACTCACCTTATTTGCCTCCACCTTTGTCATGACTTGGTTCATCTTTGGGGTCATCTTTTACTTCATTGGAATGGGCAATGGTGACTTTGAGCCAGATTTAAATTCTACCCACACTCCATGCCTGATGAACGTGGAAACGCTCACTGGAGCCTTCCTCTTCTCTCTAGAGTCACAGACCACCATTGGTTATGGTTTTCGTTACATCTCTGAAGAATGCCCTCTGGCCATCTTTACTCTGGTGGCTCAGCTTGTCATCACTGGACTGGCTGAGATCTTCGTTACCGGTGCCTTTCTGGCCAAACTAGCTAGACCCAAGAAGCGAGCAGAGACCATCAAGTTCAGCCAGGTGGCGGTGATCTGCAAGCACCAAGGAAAGCTGTGTCTGATGGTGAGGGTGGCCAACATGAGGAAGAGCCTCCTGATCCAGTGCCAGCTAACAGGAAAGCTCCTGCAACCCTACGCGACTGAGGAGGGCGAGAAGACGCAAGTCCATCAGAGCTCTGTTGATTTCAACATGTACTCCGGTGGCGAGTGCCCCTTCCTTATCCTCCCTCTCACCTTCTATCACGTCCTAGACCAGCACAGCCCGCTGGCAGGACTGACGGCAGAAAACCTTGAAACGCGTAGGTTTGAGTTGCTCATCACCCTCAATGCCACCATGGAGTCGACGGCAGCCACGTGTCAGAGACGTACCTCTTACATCCCTGACGAGATCCTGTGGGGTTATGAGTTCAAACCGGTGCTGTATAGCACCCCCAGTGGACGCTTTGTGGCAGACTTCAACTTTTTTGACAAGGTGCAAAAGAGCAGTGATCCAGACATCCACAGCGACAGTTCAGAAAAGCTGAAACTCGAGAGGGAATTCAGGGAGGAATAGAGGATCTTAATTACTGTTAATTGACCTGAGGCTCAGCCACTGTGTTAATGTCCCTTACAGCTATGACCTTTGATTTAAACACGTAAAACGTTTATTTTGAATCATATAAAAGTGATTTTTTTATCTACACTTTTAAGAAGACTAGAAACCTGACATGTGTTCACTGTAAAATTCTGTTTATTCGTTTAATCATTATGATGTTTTTTTGTATTAATATTCAAGTTAAATTAATTAAATGTAGGGGAGACCGGGGATAGTTGTAACGTGGGTCAGTTGTAACACTTCCAATTTCTCCAATCAGGGCTAAGTTTCAAATGATGTGACTCATCCTGTGCATGCCCAACTCAGTTCTGCTATCACATGTGAAAAATCAGCACATTTTGTCAAACACAGACAATTTAACATGAAAAAAAGTAATTTGTATGCCAAAAAGTAAGTTTTTCTACTTTATTTCAATTTCTAATAACATCATCTGCTTTGCAGTTAAACTCATCAAATTTAAATTATGTTATTTGTATGTCTATGGGGATATATTCTGCGTAGGTCTTTAGTGCTAATGTTTTAGCCGTTGGCTGTAATGTTAGCTAGTTCGTGGCTATAGGAGTCTGGGTCAGTTGTAACAGCAACAGTCTGGGTTAGTTGTAACAATAATGCAGATGTTGCAACTTACCACACTATTACTTTAACTTATATTAAACAAGTTGGGGCAACGACATCAGCAGAGAGAGGTTCACTGGTCGCATTTGTATATGTGGTTAATGCCATTGACAACACAATTCCTCCACTGTTTGTGTTCCCACACATACATTATGCAGACCACTGTGTCAGAGATGGACCAGTAGGAAGTACTGGTAGTGGAAATAAATCAGGATGGGTGCAAGAAACAGATTTCCTCATCTTTCTGAAGCACTTTGCAAACCACACCAAGGTAAGCCATGATAAAAAGTAATGGAATTGCGATGCTGGTGAACAACTACATTTTTTCAGCTTCATTGTTATGTTCAAAATTGGTGCAAGAGTTGTAGGCTATAATGCCCACTGAGCCAATGAGGCCAAACTCAAGGAAGACCAACCAAAATTAATGAAATATTCAGTTGCAGAAAATTCCATAACTTGTCTTTTTTGGGGGGTTGGAATATGTTCAAAAGCTAGATTTCTGCATTCTGTCACACACACACACACACACACACACACACACACACACACACACACACACACACACACACACACACACAGCTACATAAATGGATGTAAATGCATTCATGTGTTGAATAAACAAAGATTACATGTTAATGTTTTGTTAGTACCCTTTTTTCATTGTGTTACATTTTACCCCAGGATATGTTACAACTAACCCAGACTATGGGGTTAATTGTAACATTTCACTCTTCGTGTTTGAGACCATACCATGCAATGGGTAATTGTGCTGCAGAGAAAATAGCTGCACTATTTAATAGCAGAGACATGTAAATACTTTGCATTACATTTTGAATCCACTACCTTAAAAGAGCTTCAATTTACAGACAGAAATGTCAAAAATGTTACAACTATCCCCGGTCTCCCCTACCAGAATGAAGGGCTAACAGCCCTGTATGATTCTTTCATTTGGGTTTTAATAATGGGAGCAGAGATGGGCAGTAACGCGTTACAAGTAACTGTAATCTGATTATTTTTTCAAGTAATGAGTAACGTAAGGGATTACTATTGCAAAAAAGGTAATTAGATTACCATTACGTTCCCGTAAGAACGCTGCGTTACTGCGTTACTAAAACCGTGATTCTTTTGTGAGTGTCTCATGACAATGATGTAAGCAAGTGCCACGTTCCTGGCAACAGCTGTGTGCAGATCAAGAATGAATAATATAATGAGTACGGGAGAGAGTATGAGCATGCAACGTTTAAAGCGTGGAAGTACTGACCTTACTTTGAGTTTGATTCCTTAAAAAGTGACAAAAACATTAGCGTCCGCTGTTCACTGCATGGGAATAAAAATTTTTGCAGCAAAAAACCCCTTAACTTCCCAGCAAGCACCGAGTACGCTACGATGTAATGGGAAATTCACAGAGAAACTCGCGGATTCTTCCACTGACCGCTGCGGCACACCTGCACCAGAGCAAATCTCCGCCTACCCCACTCCTGCTATACAGGTGAAAATAGAGCGACTGGACCACTAGTCTTTGATTTTATTTATTTTCTGCTGTGTTTTACTTGCATCTATTTGAAAGACTGAGTGTAAACACAAAAACCTATTTTATTTTATGTGCAGGATTGTGCAGAAAATAGGTAATTAGTTACTGATTACTTTTTTCAAGTAACTTGAACAACACTGAATGGATCTCTTTATAAATGCTTTTGAAGACCTTTTTAGAATGAATAGAATGTTAAGTTATACACCGATAAAGTAAGAGTTTAGTATTTAAAGACGTGTTTTGGAGAATTATTTTATTATTAAGATTTAGATGAAGTAACTGATACTTCTTTCTGAGCTGTACTTAAATATGAAGCTAGAATAAGCCATTGCTTAGCTTAGTTGAGATGGAAAAAACAGTGCTCAAGTAGTCCTGTCAAAATATTTCTCTAAACATCACTACTAACACTTTACAGCTTGCTTTCTAATCGCTCCCAAAAAGCGAGGTGTAAAGATGTAAAATATCCCAGATTGTTCACTTGTGATTAAAACATTTCCTGCAGAGCCCCCTAAAGATCATGGCAAGAGTTTTCACTTGCAGGACTAGTGATGACACAAACAGCTCATAGTGTTTGCGCATTTCATCTGAACAACAGTAGATCCGAACAAATTTTTTAGTGGAAAACCACAAAGACTCTCATATGATAAGCTTTTTACGTAACCACCAATCGATAATTGCTTGTTTCAAGTTTTATTTTTAAAATTGTTGTTACACATAACAGATGTTTTTAAAATTCAGAAGACATTTACAACTCTGTTTAGAAATTTTGCAAGCATTGAGAAATAGTTCCACAAAACAGTAGTTACTGAATATAGCTCGTGTTCTATGAATGTAGGCCCTCCTAACAGGCTTTCAGCACTGGGCTGATCAGACCTTCCTGTGAGACCAGATACAATGAAAGTGACTGAGCTGGATATTAGTGCCACAATTTAGACTGATCCACTCATTCTAAGCATACCAGGCAAAGATACATAGAATAAAGCAGAGATTTTCAAAGTGTGGTCCTAGTGGCCTGTGAAGGTACTACATGTAGCCGTGCAAGAAATTAAAAAAATAATAAAAAATTAAACCAATATGATACCAAAGAAAAATTTACTTTTATATTCAGGGCAGGGTGACCCCCAGATTTTCTGATTTTAAAATGGCTCAAATAAAGGGATGTAAGTGAGTGTGAATCTGGCTTGTAGTATAAAAATGAGTTGAGTGGTGTATCAATACTAGTCTGTTTACCACAGTAAATGTGCCTGCTTTGGTACAAATCTTTGAATCCTACTGCTGTGCACCATCTCTCTCGCTGACACCTGCTGCAGAATTGTATTTATATCATTATGGTGACACATCAGTTTAAGTTATTATTGGCTCAAAAACATAAATATGGGCTCTACAGTGTATCTGGCACTATAGTGCCACATGTATTTAAACACAGCAGTAGGTGAAGAAGAATTAGTCCTAAATGCTTCATGTAACGTTTCAGTTTCCATAATATCTGCAGGGTTTCGATGTTGTGGCCGTCAATACATAACTGGATTAGACAAACACCACCAAAATAAATTTCAAAGAAAACTTGCTGTGATCTTTAGTCGGCGCTATGATTTCTTCTTTAAATAAGGAGTTCCTCTGCAGCTTGAGTAATATTGCACCTGCCAGAGGATATTTCTACATATGTTTGAATCATCAGAAAAATGTTAAAGCTTATTACACATTTACAGTTGTTAGTGTATTCGTATGACTAATGTTGATTGTGTTATTCTTGGAAAAAAACAAATGTTACCTTTAGTTGTTGTGTTTTAGACATAAATATCATTATGGTATCATAATAATAAATCAGGGATTGTGATACAGGGGTATGTTATGTAAAAAGTAATAAAAACGAATCCCTTTTGTTAGTGTGTTTCTTTTTAGCTAAAAACAAAGTGTTGTGTTTAAATCATCCACTGCTTTCACCTCCCCCCAGCCGCTGTCCTCCCCCATGGTGGAATAGTGGAAAGTATATTTACTCATTCAGTATACACAACAGTTAATTTGACTAGTTGTTATATACAAGTAGTTATATATAATGAATGGAGAAAATGCTTCTTCTTTTTTTTAACGTCAGGGCATCTGTATAATAGTAAATGAATGTGGGAGTTCTCTATAAAAAAATACTTGCAAGCAAATTTGCATAGCGACAACTTCTTCACTGTAAAGAAAGTAGCACTGTAACTGAAAGATGAAGGGCTAAAGCCTTTCAAAGGACGAATGAGGCTCAGCCTGCACACAGTTGTCTTTAGCTGTCATCCTTGTGTTGTGGCAACACTGTGGAGCAGCCACTGAAGTTGAGATGGCTGGTGGCGTTTGTGTCTGGTCCAAACAATATGGTCCAAAGTAACTAATATTTACTGTAACAGACAAAGCAGTAACATGTCAGCAGAATTTTTCTTTCAGCTTGAAAAGCATTAAAGCTGCACTCAAGATGTCAAATAATGTGAGAACCACCGGTGAGATATTCTGGAGGTAACTCACAACCCCTGATGCAACATCCCTTCACATGAAATAAATGTTGAAGCCTGTGTTTGCAATGCACACACAGGCTCAATGTGAGCTGATTTGAAATGAAAGTTGAAAATATAATGAGCCACACACTAAAACACAAAAGCCCCTGTTAAAGGATTTTATTTGCTGTGACATCTTGTGTGATGTTTTCTGCCTATAATCTGAGATGTTACAAGTATCCAGTTCCAGCTCCAGTAAGCAAAGAGGGACTTTATTTTCATTTTTATTAAAATTAAGGGTTTATTCACTTTTATTTTCTTAAAGAAAAGCAGTTTTTTGTCATGAGGTCTAGTTCCTGCCTTTTCTTCTTTTTCTTAACCTTTTTGCTTTTAGTTTTCCCAGGACTCACTTGAGAGATTATATCTTTCAGCTTGCAGTGCTCCACAGGATAAGCCGGAGGAAGTGACTGGGTAGAGGAAAGTCTGTGCTTCTCTGCTTAGGCTGCTGCCCTTGCAACCTGGCCCCAGATAAGCGCAAGAAGATGGATGTTTGTGGTATAAAAGGGGATTTATATAAAACAAATAAAACGTGTAACCTCATTCAGAATTACATAACTTTGAGATTTGAGAGATATTAAATTTTCAATAACGGACTTTAATTGTTTGGTTTGTACAGAATATTGACAATATCCGCACAATAACACCTGTTACAAGTGCATCAAATCAAAAAACAAGGGACAACCTCATATATCTCATTCTGAACAATTAAAATCTAAACGTAAAGATAAGATTTTTATGTATTTGTTTTGTGTAAAGTAGCCCAATGTAGCCATCTAGTGGTAAAATCTAAAAGTGACTTTAAAATTTCCAAAATAAGAAGCAACAAAAAGGTAAACACTGTTAAACAGCAATTTACATTAAAAAAAAAATACATAAATAAATGCACAAATTTAGCATATCTAGTTCAGTTGCTGCTGGATTAAAGAAAATGTGTCCAGGTCTACAAATATTCAACATATATGTTGGTGATTGGCTAACACACAAAACCATGAAAGTAATTTATCTCAATATTAGTCTGAAGTGATGTCACTTTAAGACATCCCGATATGCTCCAGTACCAGTTGGTGGGTCACCTCCACTGTACTGTTCTACGCAAGCTGCAAAAACAGACCTGAGCACACAAAACCAAAATCTTTTTTTCTCTCCAGGCACCAGCAAAGCTATGAAGACAGTGTTTTTGTTTCATGGAGAGTGCTCCATAGAGTTTAACGTTGTTTTCAAGTTTGTTTGTTTTTTACCCTTTTGTAAATTATTTCTCTCCCTTTAGATTGTTTCGGTTTTTACTTTGAATCATTTGGACCGGAAATCCCCATCGTCTTTCGTGTTGTCGCTTTATTGTGAAGGATCGGACCGACCGGATACGGTGTTGTTGTTAGTCCAAAACGGAACATGAACTCGGCTAACAGATGTGAAAATTAGCGCTTTTAGTGTGTTTGTTTTGATTAGTAAGGTGGAGGCCGGAGAGGAGGTAGCATTTTTTTAACTGACTGTGTGCCGTGTAATGATCAGAAATGAGCGTCACGTTGGATATAAGGCTGAAAAGAGCAAACAAAGTTTATCTAGAAGGGGTAAGTTGCCACAGCTAGCTAGCACCAGCAGCTTCTGCAACCTCGTCAGCTAACGTTAATAATACAGTATTTTTCTTTATTTATGAATAATGTAGCTATGTAACTGCTACTAAACCAATGTACTGTAACAACCCGAGCTAGTTATTTAGCTACCAGTCGCCGGCGTCACACGATCGGGCACCTGACTGTCGGTGTGACGGCGAAATGTGTCTGTTGTGAGGTTCGCCACAGAAATCCTCACAGATTGATCAGATATATACACATAACATCGTAGTTTGTGATGGAAAATATAAGTGAAACCTCAAGCAGAGACTAATGCATCTACATTTTTAGAAGCCAAAAGTAACTGGACATTTGACTGCCAAGCAGTTCCAGCAATGATGGAGATAGTTATGGTATGGGTATGATCATGTGACTGCTGATAGAAGCAGGAAGATGAACTGTGAAGTGTTTATGGTTGTGTTCTCCATCAGATTCGGCAAAATGTTGCTAAAATGATCTTAGTTTGACCAATTGTTTTTGAGCCTTTGATAATGTGGGACTGTGTATATTTAAAAAAAAACTGATAGACTGTAGCTCATCCGTGTTGCTTGGTGTGCAGGAAACAGTGGCTGGTGTCATCCTGCTGGTTTGTAAGGAGGCACTGCAGCATCATGGCATCTCTCTGAGCATGGAGGGAGTCGTGAATCTGCAGCTGAGTTCCAAGAGTGTCGGTGTCTTTGAGGCTTTCTACAACTCTGTCAAGGTGAACGTCTAAGATATTGTTTTAAAATCACTTTGAGTGGAGATAAAGACTAGTAAAAGGGTCATTTCCTTTACCATTTGACAAAGAAGTTTCACCAGCATAAATATGAGACAGAAGTATTTAAAAAAAAAAAAAAACAAGAAAAAAGTAAATAAAATCATCATAAATTAATCATCCAGAAGTTTTATTTACCTGAGCTGAACTTTCAAACAAAACAAGACTATTATAAGCATCAGTCATGCCTTTTGTTTTGAAATATTGTATTAAGTAAACGTTTAATTAATTCAAAATATAATTAACAGACTCTTAATAAGCGACATAAACTGTTTAACCCATTGTTTTACTGTTTGAGTCCTTACTTTTCATCAAATAGTGTTTATCTGTCATTGATTTTGTGTTATATTTTACCTACAGGATACAAGTTTCACTTTATACGTTTATAATCATTGAACTCCTGGTTTAAAATGTTTAACTGCTAGGTCAGACTAACTGCTAGTCAATTGTTCCTAATAATAATCACATTGAAACATGTTGCAGCCCATCCAGCTGATCAGCAGTAACATTGAAGTGGCCAAGGCTGGAAAAATCCCTGGAGGAAAGACTGAGATTCCCTTTGAGTTCCCTCTGCACACCAAAGGCAACAAAGTGCTGTACGAGACCTACCACGGAGTCTTTGTCAACATTCAAGTGAGTGTGAAGAACATGGTGTATGTCAGGGTTTTCTGTTGCTTTCAGGGCAGCAGTGCAGTTTGTTTGGTCCAGACAAAAGAAAGAAGAACATGCGTTTTTATAGCTCTGGACCTTCGAAACAGACATTTAACTCAGTGACTGGACACTTGGAGGGAAAATATCATGCATCGTCGTCAGCTTTACAAAGATTCACATGGGTAAAAAAAGTTTTGTCCCTTTAATGAACCTCACCAGATTCAGTTCAAAGAATGGACAGACTCCTACATATCTTTAAGACATCACGCTGCCATGCTTCTTTTAAGTAAACCTTGTAAAGAGTATAATGTCGTGGCATCCTGGCTTTAAACCTTTCTGTTCACTCCTCAGTACACCCTCCGCTGTGACATGAAGCGCTCCCTGCTGGCCAAAGATTTGAGCAGGAGCTGCGAATTCATCGTGCACTGCCAGGTGAGTGAAACACACCTGGTTATTGTTATCTGATCTGCTGTGTGTGAATAAGCTTACAGCAAACCTTTTCCATTTTACCCTGTTTCCATCACTGATAGGTAATAAAACATATCAGGTCAAATATGGTAAATAAATTATTTAATAACACTTTTATGGATCAGAATTACCTTTGAATATTTAATCATAAATATTTGATTGTCATTTCTAACTTTTTTAAATCATAATAAACTTTCATTGGCTCACCTGCAGCGCTCTCTCAGTGCACCAGGGGGCAGTAGTCCGTGCTTTGGGAATCACTGTATTAACGGGACTTTTTTTAGGACTATACTGAGTCATTTAAAAGCAGCTGGATGATGATATTTTGTTTCTATAAAATTGACATATTGGTAGCCACAAAAGAAACGACATTTATACCAACAATTAGTTTCTCTCATTTTTGTGCCACTCACTTGTTGTTACAGACTTATTTACATTAAAAAAAAAAGCTAATTTAACCTTTTTAATGCTCACCAATGCTCTGTAGCTCCTGTAAAATCTGTGCTCAGGTTGTCTTTTGTTTTGTTTTGTTTGTTTGTTTTAAGGAAGAAAGTATCTGCATCTAAAAAAAGACTTCTCTGTTTCCTCACCTCCTGATTTTGTTGAAAAGTTATCTTTTCTTCAGCTTTGTTAAACTGTGTCACATCATTTTCTGTTTGACTTCCAGCCTCAGAAATCTAAAGTCATCCCCACACCGGTGAACTTCACCATCACTCCGGACACTCTGCAGAGCCGCGAGGTCAGAAGACGTGTTAAATCTCTTCATTTTTATTTTATTTTTATTTTTTTGCTTGATTTCTTAAAGTTTAAAGCTCTTCTCAATGGATGAACTTGCTTTGTGTTTTCAGAAAAATTCACTTCCCAAGTTTCTCATCCGAGGACATTTAGATGCCACCAACTGCGTGATCAGCCTGCCGCTTACTGGAGAGGTGGTGGTGGAAAACTCGGACGTCCCCATAAAGAGTATTGAACTGCAGCTGGTACGGGTGGAGACCTGCGGTAAGTGCACGCTGTGAGGCAATCAGTCTAACTTTCATTGGGCAAGGCCCAAGGTTTTATGAGCATCTGCTGTGTTCAGGCTGCGCTGAGGGTTACGCCAGAGACGCCACAGAGATCCAGAACATCCAGATAGCTGAAGGTGACGTCTGCCACAGCCTCGCCATCCCCATCTATATGATCTTCCCCAGACTGTTCACCTGCCCCACGCTGGAGACAACAAACTTCAAAGTCGGTCAGTAAAATCCATTCCTGTGATTCTCACACAAACAATTTACTCCAAGGCTCAGTTTAGTTTTTTATTTACTAGACTTACTGGTTAACAAGCCTGTGGCTCTTATTTTGAAAGTTCAGCAGACTAATTTTATTATAGTTTAGCATTTTTAACCACAAGTTCTTACTTTGAACGTTTAAATCTTTTCAGATCTAGAGAGTGTTTGCTCATGTTATTTACAATGATGACATTAAAACAATATAAAACACTCATCACAAAGAGACACACTATATTGCCAAAGTTATTCATTTGTCTGCCTTCACATTAATATGAACTTGAGTGATGTCCCATTCTTCATTTAGGGGGTTTAATATGATGATCATTAAGAGGTCCTTTCACTTGAACTAAAGGGGCCGAACTCCTGAAAAACAGCCCTGCATAATAATCCCCCCTCCACCGAACTTTACACTTGGCACAGTGCAGTGATACCGTTTTCATGGCAACTGCCAAATTCAGTCTGATCCATGAGATTGCCAGATAGAGAAGTGCTATTCATTTCTCCAGAGAGCTGGTCTCCACCTCTTTACACCGCTGCAAATCGCTCCACTTTGTTATAAACCCACTAACAGTTGAACCTCACTATGGGGTGTTTTATGTTCTTGTTTTTGCTGTTTTATTGTATACACTGATAACCAGTTTCCACAGCTTTCTGATTTTGTATACTATCTTTTTCTGCCACTGGAAAAACATTTTTTCCCCCATCTAGAAGTCTCTTGATAAAACAGAATTTCAGGGCATTTTGACTTCTGCTTCCATGTTCAGACAGGATCACGACCATGTCAGTCTCCATCTGCAGCAGGTGGAGCTAAACAAGGACTATGGCCTGCATTCTAAAATCATAGTTAATCTGCAGGATGAGATTTATTGGACTGGACTGGCATTTGTACAGTGCTTTAGACTACAAGTCACACTTTATTCATGTCCACAACCAATTTGGAATCACCAGTTAACCCAGGTAGCACTGAGGGATGCAAACTCCAGACTGAAAGGCTCTAGCTGGGTTTCAAACAGTAAACCACCTTTCTGTGTGGTGACAGTGCTACCCACTGTTCTACTGTGGCATCAGTGTTCAGGTAGTTGGCATATAAAATGCTTACATTAAAGAAAATTAGAACAGGAGGCTTCTTTTTCAGTGAACATGGGGGTGAACATTATACAGAGGTCTCTGTCATTAATTGTTTCTGCCCCTCAAATGATGATCAGGTAGGTGAGACATTAGTGTTATTGTTGGCTGTTCTGCAGGACGCAGTTGTAAACAAATATCAGATCTAAAGGAAAAAGTCCTCACTGCTGCCAGGAGTTAGGACATTATGTGCTACTGTGGAGAACTCAATGAAACCCCAACTTAAATTTGACATGCTCTTGATAAAACAAAAACTTCTCTGTGCAGTGCGATCATGAGTGTTTCTTTCCTTCAGAGTTTGAAGTCAACGTTGTCGTCGTGCTCCATGATGATCACCTGATCACAGAGAGCTTTCCTCTGAAGCTGTGCAGACTCTGAACTTATCATTTCTGAGAGAAGCTCAGAGACCTTCACACTTCTCATCCTGCAACAAACTCGTCTGCCTGAACAGATTCTTCAACATGCAACTGAAGCTGGAGAAATTATTCAAACCTTCAGAGACCTCCCTAATAATACATCATGTTAATGTGACCAAACTCTTTTCTTTTTAAAGTTTTATTTCAGTTTAATAAATTTCTCTTTTGAAACTATTTCATATTTCCAAGTTGTTTTTTTTAAGGATGTGCAGCATCACAGGGACTGTTCTTTCAGGACCTGGTGGTTTAGAAGTCCAGCTGACATCCAGTCAGCTGCAGCTCTGTGGGTCTAGTCCTGAAAACCTCAGAGCTGCAGCAGAAGTCATCTGAGAGTACAGCTTGATTAAATGAGTCAGTCAGAATGCAAGTGGGTTTTATAACTTTAATGTTTTTTTTTCCAGTACAGCTAGTGTTTCAGCTCTAATGTCAGCATTTCTGAGTCCAAACCAACACTTACCTCTTATTTTATTTCCAGAAGTCACATAAGAAAGACATAACCAGCATTTGGTTAGCACAGCTTTGCACGAAGATAAAAATAGAGAAATTTAAAAAAGAAAAATCCCAAACATTCACCCTGGTAGCTGCTCTGAAGCTCACAGATGAAGACTTGTTTAATCAAGTGAAAGCGGCACATTGTGGATTTACCGGGACTTCCTCATTCACCAGCTGCAGGAGTCTCAGCAGCTGTCCACAAAATCTAAAATAACCCTTGTTTTATGGCAAATTTAGCCACCATAAAATAATCCCAAGCAAAAAAACACGGAACAGTTATTTCTTTCAATTACATGAAACCTTTCATTTAAAAAAAAAAGTCAAAAGCCTTTTTAGATTTTAATGCAATAAGAAAAGCAAAAAGATAAAAGCGTACACATGAGTAGTGAGAGGAAGCAAGGTTAAGACTTCATGGAGCTGGACGTCTCCGGCCAGTCAGCATGGGGAAATCTTCTGGCAGCAGGGCGTGAGTCCTGCAGGTTGGACAGGTGCTCTGCTCCTTCAGCCACGATCTGATGCACTGAACACAGAAAACAGCACTTTAAAGCCTGAAACTAGACCAGACGCCACATCTGGATGCTTTTCACTAAAAATCCAGTGTGTGGTGTTAACGCTTTCTTCCATTTCCTAGGCCTTTTTATAAAAACAAAACCAAGCTTAGCTCGTATTACATTGTGCAGCCACAATAGTGCAGCCACAATATTACAACCAATTGATGAAGTGAAAATCATGCAGTTCACATGATTTAGCAGCAGCCCTCTTTCTTTGTGGGTTAATATCCCAGCGCCTGTGCAGAACATGGTTACACCATCCTCTAGTTGCCTTCTTTTCCTTGACCTCAGTGGAAAATGATGTGGAGGAAAATTCCTCAGGGCTAGGAAAAGAAGCACAGTGCTTCTCCACTCAAGACACAAGACTCCTCAATACTTCAGAAGTTGAGAATGTCCTGAAGATGGACTACAACAACTTTCATAGGCCACATGAGAGAAAATATTAGTTAATAACCAACGTCTGGATTTTAAATAAACAAGAATAAACAGACTATAAAGAAAAAGGACATGTTGCTTATCCAGCTTGTAACCCTGCCTCTATTCAAGCTTAATTAATGATAACACCAATGTTGGCAGTACTACAAAGGATGTAACTAATGCCGACTAACTCATGACAGACCTTAAAATTCACTTTAACAGGTTTTTATATGTAAATAAGCTTTTAACACAAGGAAATAACTTGATAAGAAGATGCATTATGCTCATAGTTAACCTTTGGGTTTGACGTCCTGTAGCCAGCAGTGTGTCCTCTGCTAAAGGAGGCAATAAAGGAAGCACTGAGGTACCCTACCTTTTTCTAAACACTAAGGAAAATAGCTCTTGTTGTGGCTGCCACACAGATACTGTGCTACAAATCTCTCCAAGCAAAACTCAACTATTTATCTGCTGCCATATTTTGCACCTTGCTTGTTCCACACCTTAGACCCAACAGTTTACCGTGAGTCTCTGGTATCGCTGCTCACCTCATTATGGAAGCTGTGTCTGCACTCCAGCACGCAGGTGTCATCCGGGCTCATTTCGTCATGACAGATGATGCAGGGATCCTCCATGTTCAGCTGCAATCGACATGCACAGTCAGGCCCTGCTAAACGCTCACCCAACCCTATCAATGCTGCACATACCAGGCTGTATTAATTAGCAAATGAAACTAGTTCTCAATAAATGCACTCCTTTTGTTTGATGTTTGCTCAAAGGAATCGATTTTTTTAAAGTAAATTCGAAGATTTACTGGTCACTAGAAATGAGTTACAACTCTGATCAAGGCTTACAACAGCACTGCAAGTTGACAGCAGGAAAACAACACTAACAGTGAAATGATGAAAATGTGCAGCTTCAAACTTGAACACTACTAAATGATGATTTTTGGACTCACAGCGTTGGAACTTCTGACTCTCTGTTGTCCGATTGGCTGCCACACCGGTGCTGGGTTTATCAACGGAGGGGTAGCACACTGAGCTGGACTCCTACGACCCAGAACGCTGGATCTGGTCGAGTTAAACCTCTCCTGAGAGGAAGAAATGAAGTCAAATAGTCAAGAAAATACTTTCTGCAAGCCTCCGCAAATCCTGGTATCAGTCACCTGAGATGGGACCTGTGTGATAAAGTAGACTGCAATATGCTTTTTACTGGTTAGTTTTAAAAAGTGTGAACAGGCCACCCTCTTCTGGCTGAGAACCATGACCTCAGAGCTGGAGGTGGTAATTCTCATTCCTGATGCATCACACTCGATTATGTAACCATAATGACTGAAATTATTCTATTATTCAGCTCTCCTTCTCTTGTGTTGTTCCTTCATTTGCCAGAAGCCGTTATCCTTACTCACATTGGTCAGAACAGTCCAACAATTTTGAGATGCTAGTCTTTCTATCAGGGCATCATGATGGTCCAAATATACCATTGGTTTAGACAACAGATCAGTCCATAATTGGACAGATATGGTGTAGTCTGAACCCAGTATTTGCATCATCTCCCAATTTGAGCTTCGACCAGGAACCTCACTGCAAACCCTTAAAACCACTTTAAGAATGCGTCTACCTGATGGTCCAGGATCAGTTGGGTCACACCTCCGACTACATCCTGTAAAGACATGCTGCTAAAACTTCCACCGCTGGATGAACGCAGCTCCTGAACAAACTTCATCAACTCTGACCTGAGCACACAAACACAGTTAATACATTTTATTAAGTGGGTTTGAACACTATGGTCTAAATGTGAGTCTGCAGCAGGAGGATGACACTTTTCTTTTTAAACAGCTGCTCCAGTGTTACCTTGTATAGTCAGGGAACATGGTGGACAACGTCTCCATGGCTTTGCCGAACACTGTGTTTGGCTGCTGTCCTGGCTCCGATGTCCTGATTGGATGTTTGTGCTGAGAGGGCGGGGCCGGTGCCTCAGCCGCAGGGGGAGCAGAGTGGTGGATGGGTGGAGGAGTGCCGCGTGAGGCCTGAGCTGAAGACTGAAGAGTAAACTCTTTGGCTGTTGCAGAAAGCTGGAACATCCACACAGAAGAGTAGGAAGAGTTAGAAATGTAATGTTACAAGTGAGCTAACAGAGAGATCCTGATCAGGACGTTCAGCCCTTTATCCAGTTCACCATCTGACTGTTAGCTGAATGTGTAATAAATATGAAGTAAATAAATGCTGTCTCATTCAGTGCAAAGGAAGCAAACTATTTTTGACTTCTATTTGATGCACAAAAGCTAAAGAGAATTTATAATAAATGAAGAATAAATCAACATAATACACATACAGCTGCAAAGCTGCTCATGTGATCAGCCCAAGTTATTGATATAAATAAAGCTCAGCTGAGTGTGTAATTTTATTTTTAAAATATATATCCTAGAGAGAAAGCTCTGAGTGCTGTGAGTAAACTAACTTTTTGTACTGGTTTTACTGGAGCAGCTGCAGGTTCAGGATGGCTGTTGACCGCATGCATCTCAGTGACTGGCCTGCCGGTGTTCACCTGATCCATCTGATCCTGGTACTGCCGCTGTGGACCACGTGGAGACAAAATGTCACAATATCCATGCAGAGCCTCTCATAAACATGCAGACGGTCAAATGATATCAGATTATGTATATTTTGCCTCCTCCTGTGTCTTATGTTTTACGGAGTCGTGGCTCTGTGAGGACATCCCGGACTGCGCGCTCAAGCTGGAGGGCTTTCATCTGCTGCACGCGGACCGGCAGGCCTCTCTCTCTGGTAAGACCAAAGGTGGAGGTGTCTGCTTCTACATTAATAGTGGCTGGTGCACAGATGTAACAGTGATTGCTCAGCACTGCTCTTCCTCTCTGGAATACCTTTTTATTCACTGCAAACCGTTTTATTCTCCGCGGGAGTTTGCTTCATTCATCCTGGCCGCTGTTTACATCCCGCCAGATGCGGATGCGCAGGCAGCTCAGTGCGCACTCGCGGAGCAGATACTGCACATGGAGCGGACATTCCCGGACTCTCTCATCATTGCTCTTGGGGACTTTAACAAAGCCAACCTGAGCCATGAGCTTCCCAAATACAAGCAGTATATTAAATGCCCGACCAGAGAGGAGAGGACATTAGACCACTGTTACAGCACGATCAGCGGGGCCTATCGTGCGGTGCCCCGCGCTTCACTCGGACTTTCTGACCACGTCATGATCCACCTAATCCCCGCGTACAGACAGAGGCTGAAGCTCTCCAAACCTGTCGTGAGGACCAAAAAACTGTGGAGCAACGAGGCTGTGGAGGAGCTTCGCACGTGTTTGGAGTCTACAGACTGGGACACACTGAAGGCTGCTTCTAACAGCTTGGACGAGTTTACGGACACTGTCACCTCCTATATCCACTTCTGTGAGGACAGCATTGTGCCATCACGCACCAGGGTGAGTTATAACAAT
This sequence comes from Mchenga conophoros, assembly GCF_057382185.1. NCBI lineage: Eukaryota > Metazoa > Chordata > Actinopteri > Cichliformes > Cichlidae > Mchenga > Mchenga conophoros. Next base: position 27,744,531 of record NC_140535.1, on the reverse strand, counting down.
GACAAACCCTGGTTTACTCCTAAACTCAAAAAGCTGTGGCTGGAAAAGAGAAAGGCGTTCAGAAGCGGAGACAGGGACTGCTACAGAGAGGCCAAGTACAGGTTCACTAAAGAAGTGGACATTGCCAAACATCAGCACTCTGAGAAGATACAGCAGCAGATCTCAGAGAATGACTCGGCCTCTGTGTGGAAAGGTTTTAGGAATATCACCAACTACAAGCCTAAAACCCCCCACTCCACTGATGACTTGCTCTTGGCCAACACCCTCAACGACTTTTACTGCCGTTTTGACGAGCCATCAGGCAGCCTTCACACCTCCAACGGCCCCAACAATAGAGACACTTTGGACACTAATTCCCCCACCTCTCCCCCCTCCATAGAGCCATCACCACCTTCAAACTGTTCACCTACAACACCCCCCTCCTCACCCCACACAAAAGAGGATTTCACACCACCTCCTCCCACCACAACTCTTCATATTCATGAAGCAGGTGTGAGGAAGAAGTTTAAGAGTCTGAATGCTCGAAAAGCTCCCGGCCCAGACGGTGTGTCTCCTGCCACCCTCAGACACTGTGCAAACGAGCTGGCCCCAGTGTTTTCTGGCATTTTCAACTCCTCACTGCAGGCATGTCACGTGCCTGCCTGCTTCAAGTCCTCCACCATAATCCCTGTCCCCAAGAAACCTAGGATCACTGGACTAAATGACTACAGACCCGTGGCTCTGACATCTGTGGTCATGAAGTCATTTGAGCGCCTGGTTCTCTCCTATCTCAAGACCCTCACGGCCCCCCTCCTGGACCCCCTGCAGTTTGCATACAGAGCCAACAGGTCTGTAGATGACGCCATCAACATGGCCCTACACTTCATCCTGCAGCATCTGGACTCCCCAGGAACCTACGCCAGGATCCTGTTTGTGGACTTCAGCTCTGCCTTCAACACCATCCTTCCAGACCATCTCCGAGACAAGCTTTCCCAGATGAATGTGTCTGATCCCATCTGCCGGTGGATCACTGACTTCCTGACGGACAGGAAGCAGCATGTGAGGCTGGGAAAGAATGTCTCGGACTCCTGGACCATCAGCACCGGCTCCCCTCAGGGCTGTGTTCTTTCTCCTCTGCTCTTCTCCCTGTACACCAACTGCTGCACCTCCACCCACCAGTCTGTGAAGCTAATCAAGTTTGCAGATGACACCACCGTTATTGGACTCATCTCGGACGGGGATGAGTCTGCCTACAGGAGGGAGGTTGAACGTCTGGTGTCCTGGTGCAGCAACAACAACCTGGTGCTGAATGCCCAGAAGACAGTGGAGATTATTGTGGACTTTAGGAAGCACACAGCTCCACTCCCCCCCATCATCCTGACTGACACCCCCATCACCTCTGTGGACTCATTCCGCTTCCTGGGTACCACCATCACCCAGGACCTGAAGTGGGAGCCCACCATCACCTCCGTCATCAAGAAAGCCCAGCAGAGGATGTACTTCCTGAGGCAGCTGAAGAAATTCAACCTGCCAACACGGACGATGATGCAATTCTACACCGCAATCATCGAGTCCATCCTCACCTCCTCCATCACCGTGTGGTACGCTGGAGCCACTATCAGGGACAAACAGAGACTGCAGCATGTTGTGCGTTCTGCTGAGAAGGTGATTGGCTGCAGACTCCCATCTCTGCAGGACCTGTACACCTTCAGGACACTGGGGCGTGCAGCTCGGATCTCAGCTGACCCTTCTCACCCTGGACACAGTCTGTTTGACCTGCTCCCCTCAGGCAGGAGGCTCCGGTACATTCGCACCAGAACCTCTCGCTATAAGAACAGTTTCTTCCCCTCTGCTGTTGGACACATGAACAATAACCGTATGACTGTTCCCACCACTAACACATGACCCTACGCTGTGTTCACTGCATCGTTCCATGTTTGGCACTGATCACCACCTGCACTCATGTATATATCTATCTACTTAGCACTTTTAATTCTTATTTTTATTTTCATGTCTATTTAAGCGTAATTTATGACAGTATGTTTGCACTTGTAAACCTGCTCAACATTTGGCAATAAAACCCTTTCTGATTCTGATTCTTTTAAAGACAGACTGACTGTGCGTGGTTTTATTTTATCAGGCTGTTCTGGAGTGTCATAAGGTGTGGGATGTCATACGGTGATCTCTCCACACAGGTAAAATATAAGCTGCTGCGTTAAATTCAGTCCACCCATAGAGGTGATGGGCAGGACTGAAGACCTCTCAAGCAATGACAGCTAAACATTTGATGGAGACATTTTTCTAAATGACTGTATGAGGCCTGAGTTTAGTATCGCAGTTATATGCAAAATCTTTGTCGAGTCCTGCTTCTTATGAAGCTGCCCGATCTTACACCTGCGCCACAAACATACGTCTGATCTGAAGGGTTCTTGTACCTCAGCAGTGGAGATTCTCTTTTCCACTTCTTTGATCTGGTCTCTGCAGCTGTTTCTCGCTGCTTCCAGGTCTTGATTTGGGAATCTGCAAAGAAGTCAGATATCACACATAAGCCTGAAAACATCTGAGCTATATCCGGTCCATTCCAACATCAACACCGGCCACTGGGAATATTCACATTCCCAAAGCACCAAGACCTTAATAAGATTCAGCTCACCGAGGCAGAGCCAACCACTCTCCACTGGCTCAGTAAAATGACGGTGTAGGAGTGCATACCAGGCCGGCATGCAGTCTGGTCTTATGGCACCAGACATAGCCCTACCTCACTCCAGTGCTTTAAAGAAAATCCATTTAGTTTGAACAGGAACAAATTCCCATTCTTTTTAACTCACATCACTGCTGCGAAAAGCTTCATAAAGAAATTTTAAAAAGTAATTTTCATCTGGTGCATGCAAAAAATAAAAGAGTGCTGCAGACTTAATTTATTTTTGCAAACACTGGACCTTTAAACACAATATAGTATAGTCCCTTTTGTTACTTTACTTAATTACATGCATTGTTTGACTGAGCAGATTTTACTCAGTGTCTTGCTACAGATTAGGGCTGGGCGATATGACCCAAAATTCATATCTCGATATTTTTTAGCTGGATGGCGATATAAGATATATATCTCGATATTTTTTTAAGCCATAAAGTAAGAACAAAAAGAGTTCTTAGTCAAAGCTGTGTCCCAGATGTCACACATGCACTTTTATTAACATACAGCACAGATGTACATGAAAAATTACTCAAAATTAAATTATGAGCATTCATTAAATAATAATGCTCCATAAATAAAAGAAAACAAGGTTGTTTTTGTGCTAAACAAAGAGCTCACAATTGTGCAGTCAAAATGTAAACTAAAAGACGCTGAGCGTAATAACAAAGACAGACAGATTTTACAGCTGCTCTGTTCCCAAGTTTTACTGTGTGACTGATAGCCTGGAGTTTGAAATCCGCTTCATAACCACGTCTCTTACAGGTGCCATTTATGGTCCTTATACACACACAATACGGTAATATTACGTTGATGCACAGTACGTATCACTCCGCGAAGCTCCTCGGTAGCCGTAATGCGCCGACAATCTATCAAGCGGTGCAGCTCCGTAGCTTACCAAAGTCGTACTCAAACATTTTTGACAGATTGCTGAACGCCGTGTACCACATAAAATCGGTTCGCGGCCACCAAGCACAACCAGAATTCATACATAAGGCGCGCTATCAACTTTTGAGAGAATGAAAGGATTTTAGGGTTAGCGCTGTTAGCTCGTTAGCGCGGTTAGCTCGTTAGCATGTTTAGCTCGTTAGCACGTTGACGCCGTCCAGCCCCACGCATGGGGCGATGCGCAGTAACTCGTTAACGGAGATTTGCCGTGTCCGTCTTGTCGCTGCCTGCACGTGAAGCGATGGGGTAGGAGGGGGAGTTGTCTTCAGTGAAGGCGAGGCGGAGTAACGTTGCGTAGAGACAAAAGTGGACGAAAGAGAGGCAAACTTGCGGCTCCACAACTATAATTATAACGTAACATAGACTATATCGATATAAAGGATATTGTCACATCTTATATCTCGTATAAAAATATATCGATATGTTTTAAAAACTCGATATATCGCCCAGCTCTACTACAGATTACTTTTGGTACTTTAAAAACAGCAAAAGCACTTCAACGTTTCGAGGCCAACTCAGGCTGCTATGAGGCATTAGTTCCGTTTCTTAAATGACTTGGCTGACGCGTACTCTTTCCTGCTCTTACCTGTGTAGTGCTTCATCCAGTTTGTTCAGCAAAGCCTTGGCGTCTGCCAGCTCTTTGTAGAGGCCGTGCAAGCTCTGATCCCGACTGCTCTCCATTAGCGACAGCTGGTGAAGTAACACAAGCGGAGGATGGGTCGTCATTATTTCAAGTCAGTTTTTGAGTCAACAACGTGCCCCCAAAAAAACCTCTACCAGCAATAAATAATACATTAAAATAAACATTTCTTGTTGCTAAAAGAGAGCTGTGAGGGACTTGAAAAACATCAACATATGTAGTCAGAAATAAGATGGATCAAAGTGTAGGCAATACCAGAGCTGTGTGAGACCTCCTGGTGGCCGAGCTAATCAAGGCTTTACATCGTTTGATCTCATCCTCCAGACTCATCTTTTCAGCTGCTAACTGATTACTGGAGGGAAAAAAAGGTGAGAGAGAATCTTAAAAAAAAGAAGAAAAAGAAACTTTCACTTTAAGTTTCATTGTCCTGTCTTACCTTAGCTCCAAGAAATCATTCAGCTTGGCTTCATAGCTGGTTTTCTTCTCCTGGAGGCTTTGGGCAAGTCTACAAATAAAAAGACCACAAAATTGAGGAAATTTAGAGATTAATGTAAGAGCAGCCACGACACAGAGAATGATTTAAGATAAGATTTAAAGTCTTACCTCCCTTGTTGCTCCAACAGTTCTTCTATCTCCTGCTTTAGGGACCTCAGTGCTTCCTGATTGGCTTTCTTCTCCTTCTGGTCCTTCTTCACCTCATCCTCTAGCTTCTGCTGGAACAGCGTCAGCTCCTTATTGGTTACCTTGATGAGAGAGAAATTATTAATTAAAATACAGACACGTTAAGTTTCAGCTAATGACATTTGTAAATGTCAAATGTATTGAAATTACTTGAATATTGGCTGTGATCTTCTGCACTTCCTCCTGTAGTAAAACGACGTCTTCTCTCTCGCCTACATTTACTTTGTCATTTGTCATTTTCTTGATCTGCTGCTCCAGCGACCTGTTGCTCTTCTCTTGCTTGTTGATGTCACCCTGGAGAAAATATGAACAGTAAACGACAACTTACTGTAAATACTGAAGTAACACTAGTAAATCTTCATATTTTACATTGAATCCATGCAAGTACAGTGACTTATAGTCTCTCTCAGTGCGAGACTGGAACAGATGTTAAGCACTTATAATTTGTGCAGTAGATAAGACTACTACTACTATTATTATTATTAATTATATTTACTCACAGTATAATTATTTATTTCTTTGTTTTCTGTAACAACTGTCTTGTTTTCTAGTGTACTTACCTTTAAATATTTGTCTATTATTATTTATAAATATACCTCAAAATTACATTTAATTACAGGGGATTTACGCTCTTAGTCTTAGCCATATTGTAAAGTGTTACTGAATATTTTAAGCTTCAGTAAATAAAACTCCACTAACAAAATACTTGCTATGAATCACATTGCTGGAGGCTTTCCTTTTATGGGAAAAACTGTGACTGACCTGGGATTTCTCAAAGCCCTCATGAAGCTCCGTATTCACCGCTACACTCCTCATGGCCTCCTGGCATGTCTGAGGCCACAGCAAACACAACATTTCAGACAGACACATAGCAGTGTGTATTTATGTACATATTCCACTTAGTTAATTAAAAGAAACAAATGTGTTGGTGTTGACCTGCACTGCTGCATGGCTTGCATGGCTCAAAAAGATCTCATTGGTTGTCACCGATGTCCCCAAAGTTGCATTAGTTTCCCAAACTCCACGGTTAAACTCAGAGGGATCAAGATACAGATCCTCGTAGCCATTGGGTGAAAAGTTATTGTCTGGCTCCTGATCATCACCGTTACTCCAAGCAAAGTAGGACCCAATCACTGGCTGGTATAGGGGCTGAAAACCAGATGCATAAGGATTTGGGAGCACTGTATAGCCTTCAGTCTGTGCAGATGAATAGTCATGCATATAGCTTGTGAAACTAGTTTCATCGCCTGTATACAAAACAGGAGATTCAGAGTTATCGTCCAGATCAGCTATTTCGTCCAGATCGTCCAGGCTGGCTCCACGTTCAGCCTGCTGCAGGGACACTGCATGCTTCGCCAGGCCAATACACCTCCCGATCTTTATGAAGCGAAGGGAGTCCAGGAGAAACGGCTCGAAGCCCCCAGCTGCTTCGATCTTTCGCTTAGCCTCAGAAGGGAAATTTTCAAGTTCACCCACCAGCAGAGGGTCTTCAGCTACCAGGGCACCATGTTCGTCCAAGATCTGAGCAAAGTAGCTGCAGGGGGACAGACAGTCCAAATATTACTCGCACTTACATATGCTCACATAAGAAAGCGTAAATGTAACCTCTTTAATGTGTTTGCACTTACTCATACAAACTCTCTTTTGTTGAGTCAGGGTTGTTGTCCAAAATATGTTTATAGTGACTTCTGTGTCTCCTGCTGTCATACTGATCCTCAAATTCCGCCACTTGGTCTCGAAGGTGGCTCGGCACAGTGAACGAATCGAGCGTGTCAAGGAATGATCTGTAGACAGAAAGCTTGATTGTTACCAACAAGTTTCAGCTAAAACAGTCTCTGCATGTCCATGAAGACAAAGGAACTTACAAAGAATCATCTTCAAAAAACTCTTGGTCCCACTCATCCCTTGGATTAACACTTCTCATCCCAGACAAAACAATAACACCCTGAGAGGAAAACAAGGAAGAAACATTTTAGTGTGACGCTGCATAAATTAATTCCTCTTACATGCAACAACTAATATTGCAACCTCTGACCTTTGGCTCTTTCTGTTTCTTTTTCCGGCCTCGACTCTTAGCTTTGATAGGAGAATTCTGAAGGAAGAACAAGTGTGATGAGCATAAAACTAAAGCTCCAGTTTGGTGTTGTCTACTCCATGTTTGTTACTGAGAAAAATCAGTTCACTTTAAAAGGAATAGTTTGACATTTGAGGAAATTACTTGTGTGGACAAACCAAGTTGAAGGTTTCAGCCAAGACTTCCAATAAAGTGCTGTATTTACCTCTTTAAATGCAGCATTTACCTATGACCAGGTAAATACTTAATTGTACTACTACAAATGTGCTCCCAATTCAATTCAATTTTATTTATACAAAGCCGAATGATAACAACAGCCGCCTCGAGGCACTTTATATTGTAAGATAAAGACCCTACAATAACAGAGAGAAAACCCCAAAAATGAGCAACCACTTGGCAATAGAGAAAAGGAAAAACTCCCTTTTAATAGGAAGAAACCTCTGGCAGAATCACGCTCGGGGAGGGGCAGCCATCTGCCATGTACAACTGGAGGTAAGGGAAAGGAGACGGGACAAAAGGAACGTTGTGGCAGCCATTACTCAACCGTGCCTCCAATTGAGTGTGTGTGATAGTTAGAAAGCACTCAAAGGTTTAGAAAAGAAAAAGTTTATATTAATGTGTATATGAGGCTTATGGGGAAAAGTCCTTGTTAGCTCATTTTGAGAATCCACAACTAATCCCTGCTCTAAATCATCTATGGTGATAGTACTAAGTAAAGACCTCCTTAATATCGGTCTCTCACACACACACACACACACACACACACACACACACACACACACACACACACACACACACACACGTCCCATCTGCTGTTTAAACCTTCAGTTTGGGAGGGGTAGCCAATCAGAATAAATCAGGTTCAAAGGGGAGGAGCTCAAATGTACTGTTTTAGGCAGAGGACAAACAGGCCTTTTGTCCCATTTACCCTCCCCTCAACTCCAACTGGTCATGGCAAATGTTTGCCCCCCCCTGAGCCTGGTACTGCCAGAGGTTTCTTCCTGCTAAAAAGGAGTTTTTCCTTCCCACTCTCACCAAGTGCTTGTTCAAAACACCCTAAAATATAGTTTTAGTACTTTCCTCACCACCAGTGTATTTCTGAAAACGTCAAACTAATCCTTTAAGTTTATAGACCTGCAGCCAGATATATTTTAGATTTCCAAAAACCTTACATTTTGACTTTCATCTGACTTTTTTAAGACCGAACAATGCCCATCTGAAAAACAAACAAAATAAAATCATGAGGTAAAATGAAGGCTCTCCCAATCAAAAGTTAGTCGAGCTCAAAATACTCACCCAACATATCAAAATATTCATCCAGAATAGTGTGGCAGGAGACATACTCATCCCTATGCTCGTCCATAGTCCAGATAAAGAGCCTCATGTCATGTGGCGGGGCCTGTTTAAGGTATTCAGTCACAGTTAAGCCAATGCTTGAAAATAACTCCGGGCTCGTGCCCAACTTCTCTATAATCATATCCTGCAAAGGTCCAAATTTTAGCAGAAGAGACAAGTCCAGTTGCTCCAAGCGTCCTGCGTAGCGTTCAATGAAGCTCTGGGCAGCATTCAGACCTGCAGAAGAAACAGTAATCCATTTAACAGTATGAATACCTTAAAAAGCCACTTGTAATGCAACAGAAACTCTTCTGACACGTATTTCAGAGTATCAGATTAAGTGGATAAACACCAACCTCCATCATTGAGCCGGTGCGCCCAATTGCTGAGTTTGGGATTTATGTTCACACAGCTACTGAGCTCCTGGATAAATACACGAGCCAAAACCCGGTTGTTCCTCTCCAGCAGCAGCTCAGCAACTTGTCCTAAAGTCTCTAGCTGCTCCTGCTGCCAGTTCAGCATCCTTCCAGCTAGCTGGTTCCCCCTAGCAAAGTCCAGCTCCAACCAGGGTTTCAGACTGCTGAAGAGAACAGAAATATGGAGGCCATTCTCCCCCCTCAGAAGCTCCACATTCTGGTTGATCTGCAGAAGAACTCGATCTCTGTACACTAACCAGACTGAAACAAGGGAAACAGACAAAAGGTGAATCAACAAGTGTTTGGGTTGAGAAAAGTCAAAATGTTAAATTCTAACTAAAGGAAACCTTTTTAACAAAAATTTTAACAAAAGCTACAGGAGGCACCTTTCTGCTGACTCGGAGCTGCCGAGTCTTGCTGCTGCTGCAGAATCTGCTTATCCTCCTTATCCTGAAAAGACACTTTATGCTGCTTCCTCCTTAGCTTGTGCTCGTCCTTTGATTTTAACTTCTTCAGACTGAAAAACAGCAAGAAGTAGTACAGATTTTCAGAAAGCAGCTGCACGTGAATGTGAATCATAAAACTCCGGTCATGGTTCGATCCCCAGGTTCTCCGATCTGCTTGTTGAAGTATTCTAGGAGAGAGAATCAACTCCGAGTAGTCCCTGATGCATTCACTGGAATTTCATTGTGCGTGTGAACATCAGGCCAAGTGTTAAACACAAAATAATAAAAATACTGGCGACGGCCGGTGTTCACTGAGACTCAAACCTGTCCAAGATTTTTTTAGTAGACACACTTAACTTGTAACTCCTACACTGAATCACACTTTGTAGCTGAGCCGTTTGAAATAGAAGAGCTCTGCAGATACTGTGACGCAAATTTTAAGAATGTCAGAAAAAACAAATCAGCACACCGGTCTCACACGTGACTGAACGAGCATCTTTGGCAGTCATTGCAATTTGGGTGTTTAAAAGCCCTTACTGGTCAGGGAAATCTTTGAGCTTGGCTTTAAGTGAACACACAGGACAGGCATGCAGAGGAGTCAGCTGCTTGTAGGTGTGAGACGGACACACTGTCACTTTATAAATTCAAGAGGGAGTTACCGAGTCCCTGCTACAGCCAAAACAGCTGCTGACACTAAAGTATAAGCAAGAGTGTGAAATAACCAGAACATCTAGCTGGTAATTATTAGCTAGTAGCTACATAGTTGTTAATTTTTTCTTAAGTTCACAAACATCTAGAATGAACTCTGTAACTTCAGCCTCACCTTGTACATTTCTGATTCACCTTTGGCTTCTTCACAGTCTGCGGTTTGGGGACTGCAGCTTCAAACTGAAAAGACAGAAGAACTCAAGTCAACAACAACTCTGTGACTCATGACCAGAGTTTCTACGCCACCCCCTCAAAGAGCTTTCGCCTCTCACCTTACACTTCACCACGCCCGTCGGACAAAAGATTGTTATACTACAGATCTGACCGATGCAGTCTGGAGTCAAACAAGCTTCTTGCAGCAAATCCTGCAACACAAAAACAAGTAGGTTTGTTCACAGCTGGAAATTGTAGCTTCATGATAACAAGAAAGCAACAGAATACACAGAAGGATGATGTAACAAGGTCTAAATTCACCTTTTCACTCTTTTCTGAGAAGGCTGATGCTTTCAGGGTCTTCCAACATGTGACGTGATATTCAACTGTGCAGTCCTCACAGCAGCATATCCGAATGAAGCCCTTCATAAAGTAGAAAAAAACATTATGGTTTCCATCTTTTCTATCTTTCTTTAAACTGTGAAAAATTGACTGGATGCTGTTTACTTTAAAATCTGGGTCAGTAAAGTAGATTTCAGCTTTCACTGGGCAAAGACATTTGTCAAGGCGACAAATGGCATCAGGAAGGGGAGGAAACTTGCACAACTCTATAGCATCTTCCAGAATTTCCTAAAACGAAAGAAAACATGAGCAATGCTTGATTCACATCACACATTTGTTAAAATATAAAGCACCTGAGACTCACCTTGAAACAGTCTGGCTGTGTTTCTTTGACAGTCTCTTTTGTCAAAGGCCAGGTGAGTTTACCAGGTGTTATTTGATTCTTGACCATCTGCAGGGAATCTAAAAACTGCTCCAGAGCTACTGCAAACCTGCCAGAAGCAGAAGAATCCACACATTGTACAGTTTGAAAATCCAAAAGTCAGAATCAGTGGCAAAACTTCTGTTAACTGATGTTAGTTGTGTACCTGTTCTCCCTGAGATATAGCTTGCCAAAGGCGTAGTAAACTAGACACTGAAACGTCCTCTCGTCGTATGATTTGATCTTCTCCAGCAGTTTTTCTGCTCCTGTCAGTTCCTACATATGAACGACAACCACATATGAAGTGAATGCAACAAAGTCCACCTTGTTCCACTTTGCTACTGAAAATATTTCCTGCCTTAACTGCTTTATCTATCAATCAGGACTTCTTTTTGCAACAAGGATGTACGGTGACTTAGCTGTAGTCCCTGGTGCAGAGTTGTGCTTCTGACAAAAAATAAAATTTGACCACTTTGCTTAAAACTTACCTCCGGCCGGCCGATCTGTATCAGGGCTGACGCATGGCCAAACAGTAACAACAGCTCATCTATTGTTGAAAGTCCAAGTTCCTGAGAAGAAGGAGAAGAAAGGACATTAATCATTCTGTTGAAACTGTAAATCACCTAAAAGGATTAAGATTAAAACCTTTACTTAGTGCTTCAAAAGTAATTGTTTGTACAGCTTAGGGGAGCAGAAACTTAGTTTCTTCCTCACAAGAAGAGTTGAATAATCTCACAGGTTCCTATTGGGTTTTTCTTCTTCTTAAATTGTTTATAATGAAAAGTGAGAGGAAGCATGGTAGAAGAGGAAGGAAGTGACTCGCCAGAATAGGCTCCCTGCTCTAAATCAGCAATTAACCACAGTGAACAACTCACTGGGGCAAAATCTAAGAACCTCGACCTAATTTCAAACAGAAACTTTTCATTTTTAATCCCAATTTTAAATAAATAAAAAAAAAAAAAGATAAAAAACATTTATTATCCTCAATTTACATCTTAGGCCAGATCTTTTAATTTTTCTGACTTTTACAAAGACAAAAATATTTCTCAAAGTTTTCTGCAAGATTTTATTTACTGCCATCCTTTTTTTCTTTTTTAAAATCTTGCACTTTGACGGACTTTGGTCTGTATGTGCGTATGAAGAGTGCTATGTACATAAAGACAAATAATCCAGTTAAGTTTCGTTTCAGTGTTATGTCATCATCTCTAGAAAGGATCAGTGTAGTCACGCCTGCAGTTAGTGCAAAATGCGGCGGTGCGATTTTTAACCGGTAGTAGGAAATTCGATCACATCACTCCGGTTCTGGCTTCCTTGCATTGGCTTCCCATTGAATTTAGGATTCGTTTTAAAGTCCTTTTATTGGTTTTTAAATCTTTAAATGGTCTGGCTCCTGTCTATTTATCTGATTTGCTGAAGCCACATGTTCCTCCTCGCTCGCTCCATTCAGCTGAGCAGCTGCTGCTGTCGGTCCCTAAGTCGCGGCTGAAATGCAGAGGAGACCGTGCCTTTTCAATTGCGGCTCCGATGCTCTGGAATAACCTTCCCCTCCAAATTAGACAAGCGTCATCAGTGAAGGTCTTTAAGTCCAGATTGAAAACCTATTTTTATTCCCTGGCTTTTAACTCTGTAGGAAACTGACACCTTCTTATTTATTTTATTGTATGTAATGATTTTATGGTATTTTTAATTTGGTTGTTGTTTTGATCTGTGTTGTTCAGCACTTTGGTCTGCCTGGTGTGTTCGTAAAGTGCTATACAAATAAACGATGATGATGATGATGATGATAGTGTGAGAAATGTGGAAAAAACGAAAATTTGTACACAACACTGCAAATCTGCAGACAAACTAAAACTATTGACACATTTTTTTGTATTTGGAGTTCATTGGGATTCATACTTTAGCCTTTAGCATACTTTAGTTTAGCCACAGTAAGAACTAATATTACCTTGGTTGTTACAGTTTCCAGTAAGGTCAGCGCCCTGCTGAAGGCCTGCTCTGCGTTGCGGGTACGGAGGTCAGCCATTGCAGTGTGAGCATCTTCCACCAGAGATCTGAACTCTTTCAATCTGTCGGCTTTACCGTCAACCACTACCTGGCTCTGAACAGAGGATGGCCACTTTATGTAACGGTACTGCTGATGACTTTGAAGCAGTGCTAAATGTGAGAAACTTACCTGTTTTCCAGGATGACTAGTTTTGCTCTTTGACTTCTTCTTTGCTGTGGCGTTGGACTCTCCCTTTTCACTCTTTGAAAGCGGCTCGCTTCAGAACACAAAAGTTTTAAATTATGCTTAAACATTTCCCCTGCTGAAGTTGTTTTTCTGTGCTTGACAGTACTGTCCAATGGAGCCAAAGGTTGTGGTAGAAAAGTGAGACAGTTTTTATGGGTTATTAATAGTAGTGTTTTCACCAACCTTTTAGATGGTTTAAGGTCTTTACTGTTGCTGTTCTTCTGTGGAGTCCTTTCAGTTTTTCCTTGGGAGAGAATATCAGACTTTAAAGTGGACCTTTTCTGCTTTTTCCAAATTTCCTATCTTACACAAACTCTTACAAAGTTCATATTAAACATACAAAATTCTAACTAAGGCCATCAGTGTTTATACAGGTAATCTCTGAGTCCCAGAGCTCAGTGCCTCAGACTGCTTTAAACTGACAGGGACAGAAAGGGAGTCAACAAGTTTGTTTCAGCCAGAATATGGACCGAGTGGCTGCAGCAAGGCCCAGTTTATGTTAAATAAGGAATATATTCAATTGTTACTCAAGTAAAGCCTAATCTGATTTCTGATCCTCCTAAGAGGAAGCAAAGTTTCACCTTGATTTACTCATGTGAATGCAGTTATGTTTGAGCAGCTGAGTAACAGCAACAAGAAGAGATATAACTATATTCCAGATATCAAAACATTTATAAAAGTGACCAAACGGTCCTGTAACTTTCTTCACTTTTCTCCAAGTTTTTTTTTTAAAGCCAAGTTGAGCCAGCTGCCCTCGAACACCATCAAAAAGGCCTCAATTTCTGATTGTGAGTGCTGTCAGGAGTTAATCAACAGTCTGTCAGAATCACAGCTGATGGGTTTCACTGATTTGAACAACAAATATCTGAATTCACAGCAACTCAAATTTGATTCTATTCATGTCATCAACTGCAAATAAGCCTAAATTTGTATCACTTCATGGTCATCATACATATTCATGTCATGTGGCAATTTAGCAATAAACTTCAAAATAAGCCTCAGAGCCTCAAAGGGTTAGTTTTCCATACTGGAAAGTGCAACTATATGATGAAAGATAAAAACCAAACGGATGAAAACACACTCACTTGTTTGCTTGTCCATGTTTACTACCTGTTAACACACAAATAAAATATCAACTCTAAAATTAAGCAACAAAACATGAGTCATACTTTTAAAATGTGACAAAACTAAAGCTGCAAATTTTCATCATCTGAATGTTCTTTTAAAACCACCACCATTAAAATTTAAATCGATACCAAAGAACATCTATAGCTGAAGATCATGAGACCATAGTTATCAATACATATACATTTACAAATATGCATAAAAAGGAATTAATAATCAATCGTAGAATTAAAAAAAAAGGAAAGAAACAGAACACTGAAATAAGAAACTGAAACAAAAACCGAAATCAAAGTCAACTTAAATGTAAACGCTTAAAACAAAAACTTAATTGAAAGAAAAAAAACAAATAAACATTACAAATACTGTTACTCATTTTCTTTCTTGCCACTTCCATTTTTCTTTCACATATAAGCTCTTCTGTATTAAAATATCAATATTTTGACATTTCCCCTTTTATCTTAGACAAACAGACTGAAAACTAAAGTTTGATTACAAAATACAAAAAAGAACCTGAATTAAGGTTTTGTTCAGCATTTTTGATTGAAAACTGGATTATCAGAATTACTATTAATCGTTTATCAATTAAACCACTCTATTGAAGATTTAATTCACTTAATATTTCGACAAAAATACTTAAAAATCTTATCCTTACCTAACAAACTAATTTATTATTCTGCTTTACTGACAACCTCAAATGATGCGTTACAAACCTTTGGGGACGTGCTGGCAGCTGGATGACTCTTATGAGATGGTGTCACGAGGCCGAGTCTTAAACTGTGAAGAAAAAATAAAACTGCATGAAATAAGAATTTTACTAGCGGTTATTACCAAATGCACAAAGCACATACATACCTTTGACCTTGCTCTAGTGGTCCAGCTGAAATCAGAGAACAGAAATATCAGTTTGAATTTGGAGGGATATGACAGATTATTTTTTCACTAAAACCAATAACAGGATCTTAATTGGAAGGTAAAAAGTGGAAACATTCAACAACAAAACAAAAAAAGAAATAACCCTTTGCCATTAGCCACTGTAAGAAGACAGGGTTTTTAAGTTTACCTGAGACATATCCTCGAGGTGGGCCTGGATGAGCCATTGGATGTGTCGTTGTGTATTTGCAGAACTGCGTTTCCAGATCTTTGACTCCCTCGTGGTCATCTTTACAGAGCATCTGGGCCAACTTATTTGCTTTTATTGCCATTTCATAGTGTCCCAAGGAGAACAAGGCCTCACAGTAACGGTAGTGACCCTGTACAAAAACAAGAAAGAGGATTTCTTCATCACAGCAGCTGTTTGCTCACACAGTTCACATAATAATGCTCAGTGTTGCTGTTCAGATAAGGTACTGTACACTAAAGCCAAACACAAAGTTACAAGCATGGTGGGTGGCAGTATAATGCTCTAGGGCTGTTTTGCTGGTACATTGCACAAAGTGGATGGAATAATGAAGACGGATGACATGACTACTTCCAAATTCTTCCACTTCACCTCAAATCAGCAGCTAGATGTTTGAAACTTGGACACAGCTGGGTGTTCCAGCAGGACAATGTTTTGGAATGGATAAAGCAGGCTAACATTAAGCTTCTGGGAATGGCCTTCCCAAAGCCTCAACCTCATCTCCATTGAAAATGTTTGGACTATTCTTAAAAGCTGGTACTGTGCCAGGAAACCAACCAATCTAAATGAACTCTACCAAGAGAGGTGGTTAAATACCCAGCCAGAATTATGCTATGCACTTGTTGATGACTACTAAAGGCATCTGGTCACGGTGCAACTTGCAAAAACAAAACTAATCCAAAGAAAAGTAATCAAAATCTGTTGTGACACAGACTTCAGTCTACTCTAATAACAGAAACTCAACAGAAATGAAAGCAACAGTGGAGCAGAAATTTATTTTACTGAATATGAACTCAGAACATTACAAACAAAGATTATAATTAAGACAAATACCTTTGCCCACACAGGTTTAATCAGAGTGGCACGTTTTCCATCGCCGACCGCTTTTCTGAAAAGTAAAAATAAAAAGTTTGGATCGAAAGATCCACGAGCTTGTGACTTGCTCTGCTTCGCAAAAACAATCTGCAGTAAAACACGCCTCAGAATGGGTGTGGCGTAGTTTTACAACAATCACAGGTGCAAAGTGAAAGCATTTATGACAAGTTGTTTTCAGTAAGTTTCGGGCACAACTTCAACTTATCCAGGTACACAGAGAAGAGGATCAAATGTGGAGAGGTTAAAGCTCCAGCAACGCTGGTTTTACATACAACAACTTGTTTTTAAAAAATCTGATGAATGTGTTTCTGCGTGTGGTTGTTATGCGTAAGTGCTTCCAATACTTTTTGGAGTATCAGATAAGGGTAATAATGTCCTCATGTGTATTTGAACTAGATGGATGGCAAACCTTTTAGAACATGTCTGTTTTTTTATTCGCTGAGAATAAATAGAAAGTCCACTTATTCTTTGGTTTAGGTCACTTCTGTCTTGGTTGAAGACAAAAGTGACTTCCTACACAAAGAAAGTTGGTATTAAAACATCTGTCAGCCTAACAGCTTTTTAAAAAGGCCAGTTTCAGTTAAATATTGACTTTAGCTCAAGATTAATTAAATAGGGTGCCAAGTAGGCTAGAAAGTACACAAAGACACAAAGATCAACAGGAAACGTACAGTGCTTAACAAACCTATTAGGCCACTCACCATAAAAATAAGAGCACAAAATATATTAGAAATGAACCAAATTCATATTTTTATACCCAAATTTGAGCCGGAGCGCTGGATATCTCTGAGGAGTCAGAAATTAATCAAGCAAAACATTCAACCACTGAAATTATTTTTCTGTTCAGGGATGTAAGTGAACAATTAAGAAAAAAAAAAAAAAAAAAGGGAAAAAAAAAAGTGTTTTAATATCCTCTCAGCTGTTTTGTAAAACAGAAAATTTAAAAAAACGATTAACAAAAATTATGTTTTAGCATTAATAATAAGATTTTGACTAATGAGACTGCGCACACTTATTGATTAACTACTACAGAAATATAAAAATTCCCAATGCTGTTAATTTAGGGCAGCTGTGAGTTAAAATTTACAACCTTACATTGGGTGGTGGTATAATCAATTTATTAAGCATTGCTTTTTCTGCTTTTTATCAAACAGAACTGTGGCAAGTGCTCCAGAATGAGTGGTACTTACTGATATTTCTTACACCTGATAAAGGATAGGGCTCGGTTTCCATAAAGTTTGTGATTGTCAGGGCTGGGAAGAGAAATAAATTAATTTCAACTACAAAAGGCACAACTTTTCTTTTTAGTGGACAGATATGTAGAACATGTTTTTTGACATATTTCCATGGATTAAATACACTCAGTGACAAGCAACATATTTAGGCTGTATTAAGAAATGTACAGCCACAGTCACATGGGCTTAATGGCCGGCCAACAACACCCTGGCAACCAGTGGTTGCCGGGGGGGGGTGCATTCCCACACTGGTTGGACAGTGGCTACTGGAGGTCACAAGGTAAAAATTGGTGTCAACAGCCAGCAACCATTCACCAACCAGTCAAGGTGAATATACATTTTTCCCTAGAAGCCGGTGGTTACTGAACAGTCTCTTGGCATATGTGACCGACACCTTATCCATCTCACTATGATGGTGCTGCAGTGTATCACAGTTGTCATAAGGTAAAGGCATGGCACTAAAATGTAATGTCAGAGAAGTATTACTTACTAATATTCGATGGCTTTAGAATAATACTTCACCGCTTCTTCATAGTGCTGTTTCTCAAAGTGCTCGTTTCCTTTCTTCTTCATCTCTTCACTTTTCTGGGGGAGGAATATATTTATTTCCACTGGCAGTAGAGAAATGCATTCAAACACAGGAAGGAAATTTTTTTTTTTTTTTAAACAGCATTAAATCCATTGAGGAAGCACTTTAAAGTTATTGAGCGTCTGAGGTTGTTTTCAAGCATGTTACAACAAGTAGACTGCCTGCTGGGCTCTACTAATGAAGCAAGATTTGTAGCTGAGCAAGGTCACGTGAGGACACGCATGCAGCACATTGGTGTCCTGTATGAAATAAGTTCGACATAACCAGGCTTCTTTTCTGTTAGCTGACTGTTAGCTTGACATAAGTTTAAATCCCAGTCAGAGGTAATGGATATCCATTTCTATATTAACCAAGTTTCAGTTTCAGATTACCTTTAATTCAGTGTCAGCTTATTTTTAAGCTTTTTGATTTTTGTCCCCAATCTAAATTATTTGATGTTTTACTTGCTATGCCACAATATGATCAACATTCATTGTCTTTAAAGTTATAAACTTGGAATAATTATGTGCCTTTATGTCCATGTTCGAAGATGGATACTTATCTTTAATGTGTAGCTTTTATTCAAACTGTGAAGCACTCGGATACTTTTCAAAACACCATAAAGATGGAGTTAGAAACCTTGTTAAACTATTACTACTACCACTAAATTTTTTAAAGAGCAACTCACTGATGACTGTAAAAATTTAACAACGTCAGAAATCTGCTTAGTAGCAGCAGCTAAACAGGCCCAAAAGAAGTGGGGCAGGGAGAGAGGGTAGAAGTGACCTGGGAATTTATAGTCTGACCATCAATAGGTTTTAATCTGGGTTTCAAGTCATTTTTTGCATTGTGGTCTTTGGTTCTCCTTTTGTTGGTTTGCAAAAAAATATCCTTGATATTCCAAACCTGTCACCTCTCCTGGTAAACACTGTCAAAGTATCAGAAGCCCCTTTCTTAACTGCACTACTGTATAGCTCTGTGTAAATAATCATTCTGTACATTCGATAATTTTTAATCCTACAACTGTTTACAACTTGCATAGTTCCCATTTCTGTATAGCTGTATATCCCAGATTCTGTAAAGTTATTTATTTCATATTCTGTATAGTTTTTCATATTTATATCCTGTTCATATCCTGTACATAGCTTGTACTCACTACAGCCTGTACATACTTATAGTTATAGAATATTCACAACATACTTCATACCGTGTACATTATAACATACCATAATAGACCCATTTCTGTAATATACTCACATATCTATATTATTGCTAATATATATTGTAATATATCTATATCACTAAAGCACTTCTGGATGGATGCAAACTGCATTTCGTTGCCCTGTACCTGTGCATGTGCAATGACAATAAAGTTGAATTCTATTCTATTCTATTCTATTTATCATTACTACCTAATCAGCTCAACTCTACTCGTTCTTGGTCATTATAGCAACGCAACCGAAAATCCCACGACGTCATCTGAATGAGATACAAGTGGCAATGGAGGATGTCGAATCGATGGTATAAATACTGCTCACTTTCTGGCTTTTTGTCACACTCTGGGTCCAAGGTGTTGGTTTTTGTGCAGCCATGTCTCTCATGGCCGGGTTTCAAAAGCTCTCATGACTCATTTAGTGACGTTATTGATTGCCCAGACAGTGGCTTGCAGACTGTTGACATCACATTTCCAGATTGAGCCATCTTCCTTGGAACTTCGGCGCAAGAAGGTACTTAAAAGTATTTGGTACCAAGTACTACCACTTAATGAAAAACCCTAAAAAGCGAGTCCAGTTGAGCTGAGCAGGCACCGGGGGGGGGGGGGGGGGGGGGGGGGGGGGGACTATGAGAAACAGTGTGGTGGCTCTTACCTCAACATGAAAGTCCAACGGTGGAGCCATCAGCTCCTTCATCCTCCTATCTTGGCTGCCTCCCAGATCCTGAATAAGCCTGGCATCTGAACAAAAGACAAGTCTCAGCTTTTAAAACACCACCACCGAAGTCAAAGAAAATTATCAACAAACCAGTTCACTGTTTAGAAAAGGGAAAAAAAAAAAAAAAAAACTATGAATATCACAGACTCAACACATAAAGATACCCACAGGAATTACTAGAGCTGAGCACTCAAAAGCAGATACTGTGTCTTACACTCTGTGAAGATGAAGTGGAGAGCTGTGAAGCAGGTGTGCCCAGAGTTGAGCTCAGTTATTTGCTTTTGTATATCAGGTTCTCCTGTTCGCAGCAACCAGCGAAACGCATCATCCAAGACCTCTGCACTGCGCTGGTTTCAAACAAAGTCAACACACCATCACACATAAGCACTGTTTGTACAGCTGCATTACATTTGTACCCATTTTGGACAAAATAACAAAAATAACAGAAAACACACAGGTAATCAGGTGAGACCCTGCTACCAAAAATACATTTTTGGTGAATAACTCTGACTTTTGACATTCACGTGTCAGAAATCAAATGAAAAACTGGTCACTTTTTAGAGCTCTTCATTTCCAAACTTACCAAGTTAAGCCTGTTGCTAAGTAGAACAATATATTTTGAATCATTCCTTTTTACCTGGGAGAGAGAACAAACAAGCACCTGTTAGAAAGAAAATGAGACTTACAGACTTATCTTATCTGTGTCTGACTGACATATTTAACTTACAAATCCTCTCTCCAAGGCCCTGAAGATTGTTTCTACTATTTCTATTCTTCTTATGTGCTTTAGATTTATATCGTTGTTTTCACTGAAAAGAGACCATTACACATTCTATTAACAGTTTAAACACTGATGATGAAGAGGTATTAACTGCAGGTAATTATAACTGTGCTTACTTTGCGCTGATTAGACCTATTTCAATAGCCCAGCGAACAGTACTGCACTCATCACGCTGCAGCAGAATGGGAAGCCAGAAGGAACAAATTTTCATCCTCTGCACTGCTTCTCTTTTTTTGTCAACAGGGATATCATACCATCGATTAAAAATGTCCTCTGGAAAAAAAACACATGGAGAAAACAATGCAAGGTGTTAAGCAACAGCAAACAGAAGATGGCACATTATAGGATGATTATTCTATTATTCTTAAAAGAGGGAAATAAAACATTAAAAAATGTTTTTAGTGATTATTACTGTTTTTGAACAACTAAACTCAACAAAAATACTTACTTCACTGTTAAATCCAGTCACAACTAATGCATATATAAGAGGAGTTTGTAACCAAAGTTTGTAACCAAACTAAAACTCACTCTACAAAAGAAGTGAGAAAAAAAAAGAACTCAGAAAAGTACATGTAACAAAATATATCTACAGTAATTGTCTAGGTCACAACATAGGACTACAGTGATTGAACTTAATATATTATTAAAGCTTCCTCTATCATTCTCATTGTTACATCTGTACTGGAGACACTGCTTTATACAGTCAGATCCACAAATCTTTGGACAAAAACTTTGTCATTTTGCCTCTGAGCACCATCGCTGTGGATCAAGCAATTAAGATGTGACAAAAGTATTGCATTACTTTTTTATATACAGGACCTGATTATCACAGGCTCAAAATTACTTGAACAAACTTCTGAATATGTGTTGTTTTCAATACTTGTGTAAAATTCCTTTGCAGTCTGTGACTGCCTGAAGAAGATTGTTTTCTGGCACTCTGTGGCTTCGGAAACTGAAAAGCTCCTCTGTTGAGCTGAGATCAGGTGACTGACTTGGTCAGTATAGAATATCCAATTTATTTTCCTTGAGAGACTCTTGGGTTGCTTTTGCACTATGTTCTCGGTCATTAGCCATTTGCACTGTGAAGCACTTCCAATAAATTTTACAGCATTTCTCTGAATCTGACCTAAAAGTACAGCCCTGTACTGCTACTTCTATCAGTAGTCACATCATCGCACACACTAGTGACTCATTTCCACTGGCAGTCACATGTGGTCAAAACATAACATTGTGTCCATAATGTTTGATAGACAATGTGGTATGCTTCAGATCAAAAGCTGTTTCTCTTCTTTTGTGTACTCTCCAATTTTCCCATCGTTTTGGTACAGGCTCATCCTGCTTTCTACTATCTAAAGACAGAATTGAAGACTACGACACCAGCAGTGTTTTAAACATGCAGGGCGAGGACTCAATGGGGAGCTACATGATGCAAAGTTGAGGCATCTCGCCCTCAGTTTGAGTCATCCACCCACATCAGCCAGACAGCTGTCCTGATAGCATCTCCTATCTTATCCTAGATAAATAAACTGGTGCAAACTGTAACAGCTGCATTGGGGTATATAATTTCCGGGTATATCACATCACTCCTCTATCTGAGAAAACATTGTTTCTATAGGCCTCCAAATCTTTCTATGAAAAACTGAGGTGGTCAGGTGGGATGAATTTGCTTTATTCTACAGTAATTCATCAAAGGAAGAGTCCTACAAATGCATATAAGGGTCAGTGTCAAATCACCTGTGTTCATTCTTTTCAGTGACAAAACTAACAGTCTCTCTTTAGTAAACAGCACCCTTTTAACACCAAAGAGGCTATGTGCAGCTGCAGACCAAAGATGTGACCCTTGCTCTAAGATTAGTGCAATATGCAAGTGAGTCAAAAAATGTAAGTGCATGTTTTTACTTACGCAAGTAAAAACATGAACTTTATTCATTAGCAATGATATTATACATTTGAGTTATTGCATAAGGTGTCATTTAAAAGGGTTGCTCAACATTAAATGTAATAAATTACTGATTGTATATGACAGCGGTCCCCAACCCCCGGGCCTCGGACCGGTACCGGTCCGTGAGTCGTTTTGTACCGGACCGCGAGAGTTGAGGCTCAGTTGTGAAATGTATGGTTTTCAGGGTTTTTATCGGTTTTCAGCGTTATTTTGTAAATGGCCTGTATTTGTATAGCGCTTTTACTAGTCCCCACTAGGGACCCCAAAGTGCTTTACACACCCAGTCATCCACCCAGTCACACACACATTCACACACTGGTGGGGGCAAGCTACAGTTGTAGCCACAGCTGCCCTGGGGGAGACTGACAGAAGCGAGGCTGCCATATCGCGCCATCGGTCCTTCTGGCCAACACCAGTAGGCGGTAGGTGAAGTGTCTTGCCCAAGGACACAACGACCGAGACTGTCCGAGCCGGGGCTCGAACCAGCAACCTTCCAATTACAAGGCGAACTCCCAACTCTTGAGCCACGATTTTGTTATCGTTTTTATCGTTAACTCTGTTTTCCTGGTCTTTTCACGTGTGTTATGAATAAATCTTTTTTTTCGGTACCTGTACTAGTTTTATTTTGTTGTATTTATCCGCTGGTATATGACATGAAAGAACACAGTTATTATCAGATTATTATGATGACCCAGTATGTAACGTTAATTCTAGAACACCAATTTGCAGTTCTGAAACATTACCTCTAATGTTACGTATAATTTACTTGATAAAACACACTTCCCATAAAAGTATATTAAATTACAACAATACCTGACAAAAAAAAAGTACTCATTTCCCCATGTACATTGTCACAAAAAGAAAAAACAATGAAAATCATGTGGGTGAAAAAAAATAAATCACTCAACATTAGTATTATAGGGTTAATTCCTTATAACTGTTTGGGCAGCTTCTTACCTGATGGACGAAAGGTGATGATCATATCTTCCATTTTCTGAGTGACCAAAGGGGGGGAAATGTTAATCAGTGACATAAAGGAAAGAAAAATAAAATAAGTAAATCATTTTATTAAAAGATTTTTAACTCACCAAAGGTGGTCTGGTGCTGCCCAAGACACCACTATCAGAATCAGAGTCTGAATCTGACATTTTGTTCAGCTCTGTAAAAACATTCACATCAACCACCAAAGCCAATTTTACAGTACATGCTAAAAAGATGTAAATACATTTCTGCCGATGATTTGAATTTACTTCAGTGAATGCAAATCAACAAGCAGAAGCTTCTGTCTATATTACAGTGAAACTACAACACAACTGACCATACAAGAGAAAATCTAGTTCAATTTAATGAAGCTTGGCTCCACCTCTCTGCAATAAAATGTTCAAACTATTTAGATATTATGTGAAAAAAAAAGCTCTTAAAAAAATAAAATCTATCACACCATAACCTGCAATCTCACTGAATGTCAGCTGCCTTTTGTTCTGTTCTCTGTTAAAATAATCCCACGCTGTCTCAATGTGGTTCGGGCTCTGGGAAGGCCAAACTGGCAGACTGATAGAAAACCACAAAGTGAAAAACTATCCAGGTATATTTTTACAGCACTGGCAGTGTGTTTGGGATCATTGTCATACTAAAAAATAAAGCCGTTGCCAATCAGATGTTTTCCAAGACTTTCAGATATTCTTCATCCGCTATAGATATATTTTTTAGGCTTGCCACTTCTTATTCCACTACTTAAGTTGTCTCAAATTTTTGGTGGTTGGTTTTTGGTGGTTCCATCATGCTGCGGGGCTGTGTGGCCGGTGCAGGGACTGGGAATCTTGTCAAAGTTGAGGGACACATGGATTCCCCTCAGTATCAGCAGATTCTGGAGACCAATATCCAGGAATCAGTGACAAAGCTAAAGCTGCGCCGGGGCTGGATCTTTCAACAAGACAACAACCCGAAACACTGCTTAAAATCCACTTAGGCATTCATGCAGAGGAACAAGTACAACGCTCTGGAGTGCCCATCTCAGTCCCCAGACCTGAATTTTATTGAAAATCTGTGGTGTGAGTTAAAGAGAGCTGTCCATGCTGGGAAGCAAACCTGAATGTACTAGAGATGTTTTGTAAAGAGGAATGGTCCAAAATACCTTCAACCACAAGACTCTCACCTACAGGAAGCATTTAGAGGCTGTAATTTCTGCAAAAGGCAGCTCTACTAAATATTGATTTCATAAATTTTTTTGTGGTGCCCAAATGTATGCACCTGCCTGATTGTTTAAACAATCATTGCACACTTTCTGTAAATCCAATAAACTTCATTTCACTTCTCAAATATCACTGTGGTCAGGTACAAGAACTGGACTGAATATGAGTGAAAAAATAATCCAAAGAAAAACCTGGAAAACTACTACTCAAGACAACTCTAAAAATAAAAGTCTGGTTACCAGCAAAATAGAAATGAATGAGCGGACTTTTTGACAATATTGTACTGTCTCTGTCGCCATCCCTGGCTGAGTTTGCCCTTTTGTTTGCTCAGTAAGATTTTAGACACCACACCCACACATACAATTGACAGTGTTATCTAACAGAACCAGACTTCCTCGTGCAGTCTCCTCTCAAGGATTCATTTTTTACACAACTTGGGAATATACTGAGAACCAAACTGCAGTTTCCAGAACATCCAGTTACCGGGTGTGGTGAACTAGTCTTCCATCATAGTAAGGCCATTACGCAGAGAAGCGGGCATGTAAGACACCTGAAAATCATGAGGTGATGCCCAATATATATGCAGGCAACCCCAGGTACAGTCTGAGTTATTACTAGAAATGCTTGAAGCTCATGGTCCCCCGACCTAAAACAAAAAAGATGGAGGACTGTCCTACTAGTTGAAACCTAATCTCACAGGAATTTGCCCCAATAACAATGTTAGCACTGTAGCATATGAGCTAACCTACGTAGTGGCTTACAGAGCCATGTTAAACGGCTGGTAGCGGAAATATAACACAATGCAGTAAGTGTAAGCAACATTAGCTTTAGCTTACACATACTTTCTAACAACGTGGCATACGTTAATGACTGTACAACAACGTTTTGACACTTTTTCTCCTACTTTGTTTTAGCGCGACACCTCCCAGCATCAGCCTCAGCCAGCCTCGTAGTGTAGCTGGGTGTTGTTTTTTTACTGGGGGGGGGAAATAAAATATTATGGACAAATAACAAACAGCAGAAATTCAAACACGTACCTTATGATAACTGCTGTATGGATGCTTCACAGTAACCCTCGTTGCTCCTGTTCATGCTAGTGTACGGAAATGAAGGCGCGGTTAACACACGCATGCGTCAAAGTAGGCGGATCCCGCGAATGAATTGCGTAAATTTCCTGCAACAAACATTTTTGTTATTTCAGGGTTTGTTTGGTTTTTTTTCCTGATTTGGTGAAAGAGCTTACGAAATTAAATATAATTATTTTAAAAATAATTTTTTGTAATAAAATACCTGTTAGGGAAATTAGCATTAGCTGAATCATAGCGTCTTACAAGCAAAACCGGTCATGATATTATAATAATATTATGAATACTATGCTTACATAAACTAAACTAAAATGTGCACTTTTTTTGTCTAGAAGGAGAGAAAAATCATTTTACCCGTTTAGCTGCGTTCACTACTATTCACTGTTGAATAGCGCCTCCTGCTGCATCCGGAGCTGAACTACAACTGTACAATTGGAGTAGTGATGCCCCTCCACAGATGTACGCGCTGTTATTAATTTATATTTTTAGGTAAACAAATTACGTTAAAAATAAAGTAACTCAGTAAATGATAATGAAATTTCACACTATCTTTTTCAGTTTTATTTGCGTTTATTATTATTAATTGTTAAGTTTTGTTTTTAGTTCAGTTTCATTTCAGGTAGTCTCCAGCGGGAAACTGCTCATTGAAGTTCAGTTTTAATTCTAATTAAATGTTAAGTTTCAGTTTAATTTTCTCGTATACAATGTTACGTTTTGTTTAGGTTAGTCTCAGTTTCATTTATTACAATGTGTGCTATATTTTTTATTGTCTTCTCTTTGGATTACACTATCTACTAGTATCTAATAGTTTTGCTTTTGTGGTACAACTTGTCATGTTTACTCAATCCAGCAATAGAGCTGAATTAAAATTGCATTTCCATAGTTTTTATGATTAAGAATTTTATGAATTTTATGTTCAAAGTATTTTACATAGTTTGTGTTTGCATTATTGTGAAAAATAATCAATACCATTTAAGAACTGTCACTAGTTCTTTTTTCCAAATGTGAGGTTTTTTATTAGGGTCTGTTTAAATTTGAAATGACATTTGACATTTGATGACGATTTGAAGAAAACACTTTCATTTGTTTCCTAAATTATGTGAAAAATTTCATACTGTTCATGCGAAATTTGTATTGAAAGGGTCTTATATATGTGGTAACTGACCCAGTTTAATACACTGGTAGAAAATAGGAAACACAATTGTGCTTTTCTGGCTGTAACAATGTTGTGTTAGTTTTTGTGGCTGACTAATCAGATATTTGTTTTTGTCTCATTTGTCCTCAGTTCGAAGTCATCCCTCTGCCTTAGCAGGCTCTGAAAAACTCCGTCAGCATACAGGAAAAAATTTCCGTTGCTCTCCAGGTCCTGCACGTTGATTATTCGAGTCACCAGAGCTTCTTGTATGGCTGGAGACTCACAGGGGTGATGCTGCACACTGTGACTCACGTTTCTCGAGGGCTCGATGACTAACAGTCCAAGCATGCTGCCATCCTCCGTCCTGCTGTATCTGGATGAAGTGTAGAGGGTGTCTCCTGTCATCGTGGTGTCATTGCTTCCATTTAGGACATTAAATCCAAAGTCTCCACCTGCTTCATCAGTTTTACAGCCTCTGTTAATTCCTGCAGTTGAACTGGGTGTGGCAGATTTATTACTTGGACCAACCTGGCTACCATTAACAAGGAGGCTGTTGGAGCATGTCATATTGGTTATAGTAGATGTGTTAGCATGTTTAGGTCTGTTGGCAGCATTGGTTCTTGGTTTTTGTGGACCAGGAGCTGGAGTCTCCTGGATGTTTGCGCGTAGGTAGGCTGTATAGCCCCGAACCAGGTGACCTAACCCCGTCTTATAAGAAATGCGCATTGATTCAACTGATCCTAATGGCACAGACTGCAGACGGGCCTGTGGGAAGAGGAAAGTGCTTTAAAATCAACTCAATACCTCCCACTCAAAGCTCTCTGTAGCTTTGGTTTTGTGCCATCATCTAAAGGGAGAGAAAGAACCTACAATATGGGATGTAAACACTTACCTACATACGAAGCAGATTTTACAATGTAGAGGCGTACCGATGCACTAGAGTAAACACATACTATCATAACCTGAGCTGGACGTGTTTTCATCTATCTGTTCTGACCTGGTGGATTCTCATGTGCAGGTGAATTGCAGCTCCTGTCAGCCACTGCTGCATCGACGCTGAACTCATTCTCTTCCTTGTGGTCATCCTATCATAATGGTCGAGAAGCTCAAATTTCAGCCAGTTATCGTAGAGCTCTGTGGTCTCAGCCATCTGATCCTGGTTGTTGGCGATGCCTGGGATAAGGGTGAGGAAGCTGTGGATAATCCAGCCGATTCTCGATGAGCTGCTGATGCCAAAAATCCTCTTAAGCCGGGATGGTTGAGTTAACGAGGGACCCTCTGTTGATCCTTGTGCTCGGACCTGTTTGGAATACGAAGCACAGTTTATAACACAAACTGTCACGCTGGCCCAAACACGGACAGAAAATGAGGTAGTATTTGTGTCAATAGAGTACTTCAGACATTAAAGAAAGACACCTCATAACTCCAAACACAGAGAGCCAGAAAGAGGGAAAATGGGAAAAAACACAAGGCTTTTTTATTTCATGAATTTGTGACTCCTTGGGTACGTTCCAGTAGTCCATTTTGCTTAGAGAGGTTTCTAACAGAGTGAAATGACACCAAAGTATCTGCATGGCAGTCATCATTTGAGCAAAGAGTGACACACATTCTCCAAATGCTTAGAAAAGGAGCTTCCATAGAGGATACAACTCTATCCACAATCACTCTCCTTCGTCCTCAAGATATCTTTTAGGAATTGAGACATCTGGTGCAGGAGGGAAATAAAAATACTCTCCAAAAGTAGATGTAAGCCCCAGAATTTGAATGTTTGTCCCTTTGGAGATGCCACAGGTTTTAGAACAGAACCTTCCTGCTGCAAGACCATTAAACCACTGCCAGTATATTTATAGCTAACTCATGTAAGTAATCTAATTACACTATCAAGCACATAAGGTTGGTTAGTCCTCTGCTCACTCCCTGTTTAGTCTGCGGTCCATTTTCTTCCACTTATGCACTTTAGGGTCATGGGCTGGGTGGCTGAAGCCAGGCTGGACTGTTAATCGGGCATACCGGCCATTTGCCCAATGGGTCAATATAGTTGTTTTTTCTTTTTCGATATAACTAAACATGCTGCAGGCCGGCTGCTGTGCACCCACCCTACAAGCACTGATAGCAGCCCAGTGGTTCATTTTTATTACTGACATGGGATTGCCTGATCAAATCTCTTAAAACAACTGGCGCTTCCCCTTTTCCCCTGTGTGCTCAGGGTAAGAGGTAAGAAACTAGATGTAGGGACAGTTTTTAGGAAGGAAGAAATTCAAGTAAAATGAATAGCTACTTTGATCATGAGCCATTTCTAAAGTGCAATGGTCACATATTGCACTACTGTCCAACTAAGATGTCCTAACCCAAAATAAAATGTTTTTCATTTTATGTATTTATTTATTTATGGTGGGCAAAACAAAACTGAAAATGTTAAACTATAATCCTAAAAACAAAACCTAAAATTTTGACTTAATACCTCAAAATTTCATTTCATTTTCTTGTTTTCGAGTCAGAAGTTCCATTTAGGAAGTCAACATTTGTAATTATGTATGACATAAAAAAATATATGAATAAAATAAAGTTTTGTGGTGGAAGGAGGGTTCTATAGTTGTACAAACAGTGAAATGAGAAAGGATGATATACCAAAGAGACAGAAGGATGTAAAAGGTATAATATTGGGGGTAGTGTAGGAAGTAAAAAGGCAACAAAACCACATGAAGATTGGACCTTCAAACTAAAACAGGATGTAAAGTGAAAGTGGGAACACAGACACAGCAAAGAGGGGGGAAAGTGATGATAATAAAAAATAATCTCACACTAACATTAGACAAAATGCAACAGTTTTACATACCTGTTGAGCAACCTGATCAAAAAGCATGGACAGAGCCAGAGCAACAACCCCCACTCCTCCACAGGTTACCCTGCTGCCCCCCAGCTTCGCCGTCAGGTTGAGGTTGAACGTGCTCTGCTGCTCCATGCTCATGCTCCGCTGTAAGAAGTTGTACTGATGCTGCAACGCTGCTGACGAATCCAGCGACAGGAAGGTGGTGAGAACAGGATCCAAGGAGATATCAGGGATGATACTGGCATCCTGAGCCACCGAGAAGAGCTCCTGGACGGTGGCTCGAGAAGGAAGACACAAACTGCGGCCCGTCAGGATCATGGCTGAATCTGTCTGTGTGTGCTCAGTGTTATCAGTGTTTCTAACCCACTGTGTGTTTATTTGACCCAGTCCGAAGGATGTTATCAGCACGGCCAGTCCTATAAAAGAACTCATGAGCAAAAACACTAATGAGCGAACCATTTGCTCAAATAAAACAAGGTTTTTACACACATACATGTAGCTGCACAAAAAGCTTTTTTATGTTGGTGCAAAGCTGTTTGAGTCAAACAGTGACTCTCTTGTGTGCTTTTTAATTTCCTGTCTCTAAATGTGCAGAAGTAGGAGTGGAACAGCAGAAGCAGGTGGTTTGGTGCTCATTTTAGCATCAAACTATTTATATTTCTACAAAGAAAGCAGTTTCTGTACCCTTAAAGAGAAGCATAACAGTGGGTTGGTTTCACTTCCCTTCATCCTTGAAGATTTTGAGTCTGGTTCACCTCAGTAGTCAGATCACTCTCATCATGTTCAGTCAATCACTGAAGTCAAAAATCTTTCATAGATTTTATTGCTGGGGCAAAAAGGAGAGAAGCAAGGAGTCCATACCTCTCATGGTTTGTATCTAAGATTTGTATGATCAAAACTCTGAGGTTTTTGTGTCTTTTGAAGAGCTGAGGTATAAATTCAGTATAAAAAGAATAAGTTACTTTAAATGTGATTTTTCTGTATATAATGTTCTGCTTGAGCTGTTTCTCTTTTATCTACATACACACAGTATACTGTATCTCATTTCTTAACATTTTGCTTCCTTCAAAAAAAAAAAACAACTTTGTTCACATTTCTTTAGTTGAATCTACAAGAAATTCCAAAGATTTGACATTTGACAGGGATAAATTGTATTTTTGGACTAGCAAGGTGATTCCACAAGATCTGTTAGCTCATATCCTATGGTGTGCACTGTGTCCCTAAAAACACTTGTGGAACCTGGACAAATGAGGGACAGAAGAAGACATGGCAGCAGTAGAGGAGTAGAGTAATATTTATTAAATGCCTGTCAGGGCATCCCCACCGAAAGTGGGGGCCTAGGTAACCCTCTACCATCCATGTGGTTAAAGCATATAAGCCAATAATTTCATTTTGTTATGACATCATCCTGCTGTGCTTTATACCAATATCTCATTAATATTCTTTAATAGATTAGATTACTTAAGTGGATGTCATGCCGTGTTTATCTCACTGTTGGAGTCTGATAAGGCTTTATTTTTCTGTCCATCTGGTCTTGTTTTAGCTTCAGATTGGGTCTCTTTTTCTCTTTTTCAAGACAAATATTTTTAAATTCCTTGTACCTGACTGCTTTGTTTGAAAGTGCTGAAAATGATAAAATGCCTGAGAGCTTTGATAAACTTAAATCTAGCCTTCCAGAAGTCAGAAGTGCCAGGTTTATTTAAAGGTCAATAAATAAACGTAATCAAAATCTGAGCTCTTTTGTAATTAGATCGACATTTAGACACAGACACTGATCATTAACCTCGATGTCAATAAACAAGGTTCACTGGGATGAATTTACTGTGCTGCCCTTCGGCAAAGTCTGAGGCTCAAATAAAAGACCATACCAAAGACCACCAAGCTCATTTTTCAGTCCTAATATTTAGCTAACAGCACTTCTTGGCTGGGCCTAGGAAAGTGACAACAAACTCTTGCCCATTTGTTTAAGCTCCTCAAGATTCTGTTTATATTTTTCATATACAGAATGAACAGCATACTTTCTCTATACAGTCCGTACATTAAATTTCTCTTCAGTCTTTCCGTTTATAATATTCAAAGTCTTGAGTTTAAAGTTTTTATGGTACTCTGTGCAGTCCAGAACCCAAATGCAGGACTCCAAAGTAAACAAGATAAACAAAAAAACAAACCTTTATTAAAGATCAAAGGTAAAAGTCCGAAATACACTTCTCCAGGGCAAAAGCATGACTGTTGAGTAGGGACACACAAGAACAACAAGCAGGGTAAATTAAGACACTGGCAAGGGGGAATTAAGGGCTATTAATAATCACAGAAAACACTTAAGGTTAATCCGGACGATGAAGCACAGCTGGAGAACAACGGACAGGTGAAACTAATCAAAGACAATGAGACATTAGAAATAAAATTGAGGACAAAGTGGAAGAGAGATCGTCTGTTATCTCACTTCCCATACCAAAATAAAATGGGAAGTGAGATAACAGAGGAACAGTATAAGAGCTTTGCATTGAAATGCTGTGGTTTTCTCCAAATATGGTGCTGTACATTATGGCCAAACATCTTCAATGGTTTGGCCAAGAAACCCCACGACGTCCAAGAAGTCGTGCGGTTTGCTCAGATGTTATGATGTACTTTTTCGAGAGAAGAAGCTTTCTTCCAGACAAATTATACATAACAGTTCCACAAGCATGCAGAGTCTCGTTTCTATATTGAATTCATATTCTATTCAATTTTATTTTTAGAGCTCCAAATCACAACAACAGTTGCCTTAACGCGCTTTGAGGAAACTGTTGTAAACATGAATGTAAACGGTTTCAGACGTGTACCCCAGGGGTCTGCCAAGTTCAAAATGTTTAGTTTCAGATCTGTTGTTAACTTACAAGAACACTTTATGTGAAGGTTTTGCGCCTTTCTTCTGGGAGGTGTAAATTACAATGAACATGTAAGGACGAGAGAGTCAATGGGTGCGCGAAAAGTGAGAAAGTCGAAACTGCATATTGTGTATGATCTCAGCCTGTTCATCAATATGACAACAATAACCCATCCTTTAAAATAAGTCCTCCATCTGAAACCGAAGGCACTCTAACCACAATCCTTGGTTAGGAGAGTCTTGTACGTTTCTACTTCCGCTCTGGGTAGTTAAAATGAGATATCGCGTAGCTGCCGGACTTCCGTGTTGTCTGCGTGATGACGTAGTCGTCCGGACCCTCACGGTCTGGTCAGCATACCGGGCACAAACGCATCGGAGGCGGAGGTCTGTTTCCAGCTCCTGGACAGTGAAATCACAAACAGGTGAGTACCTGATCGGCACAGCGGGCACACGGCGTGTTCAAAAAGTAACAAAACAAGTAATATTTTTATTTAGCTGCCTTATTTTCCTGCGACGGCCGTTAAAACACAGCTGGACTGGCTGCTCGATGACCTCCAGACTCCAGAAAAATTGAAAGGGAAACCTGATTGAAAGCTTTAAGGACTTGAAGGAGGGCTGAAACTTGTTTTGTGTGTATTTGCGACGGTCTGATCTTAGCTAAATCGACCACCCGTGAGAGATTTGGGTGATACAAAAATACAGGGTAGCGAAACATTTTCATAAGGCGGGTCATTCTTCACTGTTTGAACTGCTCGGGAGCTTTAAATCTGCCCTGAAGCTGTAGCTGGAACGTAATAACGGTTCCAGCTACAGCTGCCCTCAGGGAGAAGGTACAGGTCTATACAGGCCAGAACATCCAGACTGGCCAACAGCCTGTATCCACAGGCTGTGAGGCTCCTGAACTCTCTGCCCCCCTCTCACGGACAATAACCATATCCAACTTCTTAATAGCAATGAACTGGTCTGCATTGGTGCATCATATCTTTATTCTCTTCCCCCTCCTGCCCCCCCCCCTCTTTCTTAAATAGATAACTATCATATCTGATATCATATCTCACAGTACAATAATATTGAATGGGTTGCATTGTTGTATTTTGTCATGTTTCTCAGGTCTTTGTCTGAATTTCTACGAACATTATTGCTAAGGATTGTCTTATTGCATTGGAGTCACACTGGGTTAAATATGTACACTTGGGTTTTAAGGGGTATTTATTATTTTCTTCTTTTTTTTTGGGTTGTATGGAAGCCCCAAACGCAATTTCATTGTTCTTGACAATGACAATAAATAAATAAATACTAATACTAACAAACCGTCTTTTGGAAGCTGGAACAAAGAAGCAGCTGGGGGGTGTCGGGAGTTGCAAGAGCGTTCATGGCCCTCTTATGGTTGTAATGGACAGGGCAGCGCCCAGGATCACGGCAGTGGGGGGCCCACAGCAAATCAAAATGCTTGATCAGGAGAAAAACAGATGTGGAAACCGCTGCAGCCCTGTGTCCTGCAGAAGAGTTTAAACATTGTTTTGTCTTGAATAAGAAGTGGATGATCTGATATCGTCGCGTTGGTGTTGATCCTGGAACAACATAGTAAATGTTGTTCCAAGATCAATATTGCAAGTGACTAATCTCATTGTTGTGACGTTATTCTTTGGCGTGCCAAGCCATTCGTGCATTTATGAAATTCCAGTGTTGCAAGGACAATATCAATTCTGCTTAGCGTTTATTAAAGGGTTAGGGTCAGGGTCCGTTGATCAGCGGACAGAGGCGGTTTCTCGCAGCTTAAGTACAGTTTTTTGTTTTATGGCGGTTTTTCCTGAAGTCGCAAAAGTATGACGTCACAACATTCTGATTGGTCACTTGCAATGTTGATCCTGGAACAACATTTACTATGTTGATCTGGGAACAACACCAATACCACGATATCAGATCGTGCAATAAGAAGTCCAGTAAAAGTCACACCCTGCTAATCAGTCTTAGCATCAAAATATACTTAAAGAGTTAAAGTACTCATTCTTATTAGTAGGTCAATATGATTTATTAATTTGTGTGTACACACACACACTTTCAACTTGGGACTTGGGACACTTACATGTGTGATGTGCTATAAATAGAAAACAGCCTCAATATAAAAGAAAAGTGGGAGCTTGGATTAATGATAGGGTGGGGCTAGGTTTCACAGCGGGTTCACCTGAAACCTTAGCTGACTGTGACCTACACCCATTTTCACACCTGGACTCCTGTGATTCAGTAGAGGA
This sequence comes from Mchenga conophoros, assembly GCF_057382185.1. Lineage (NCBI taxonomy): Eukaryota > Metazoa > Chordata > Actinopteri > Cichliformes > Cichlidae > Mchenga > Mchenga conophoros. Next base: position 27,709,531 of record NC_140535.1, on the reverse strand, counting down.
TCAACAGGGGGCCCATGTCTGTCTTGGGGGGACACTCGCATAGGGCTTTAATCTGGGACTCTCCACCATTTGACCCTAGAACTGAAGAAGCTTCTTGGATGAGAGGTGAAACGTCTTCAAGCAACTTAGAGAAGTCCAGACGCTTTTCTTTCCAGCTCCTTAGACCCCGAGCTTGGATTAAGTGTGTCCACTGAGGACAGCGCCCGGGTGGACATGTGTATGAATTGTCACAAAGGTATTAGTAGTAATCTATGGGAAAAATTTTGATTGGAAGAATAAATTAGTTTTTAGAGACTCTCAGGTCTCAGCATCAGATAAAGATTGGAGGAGCTGCAGGTTCATTGGGGATCATGTATTCTGGGCCTGTCCAATAATCCGGGGATATTGGCAGTTGTTACTATGTTCCTATGGTGTTTGTACTTCCTCAGAGCGCTATCCGGTTGTTCAGTGATGACGCGACGGATCCTACTTCCGGGTCTAAAGTAGTCTGCGTTTAATATGGCTTTTGTGTTGTTAACATGTTTAATGTTATGCATTTTCTTCTATTTGATCTCAAAAAGCTCCTAAAACAGTCAGTGATCACTGTTGATCTCCCTCGGCTTTTATTACCGCTAATCATTTATTTAAGCTCAGTTTTTAAAACCTTAGGATGTAACTACAGCCCAGCCCATGCAGCAGTATATGAATGACTAACCTCGTATTGTGGATGGATTATCTCAGTTGTTCTCCTGGCTGAAGTTTGGTCCTTTTACAGCATCCTGCCATGCGATTACATTTGTTCCTGACCACCGAGAACACTCACGGTAACTTTTATCGAGTGGAAAAAAAGTTAGCTTGTTTATATTATGCTAACGTAGCTGTGTCGCTAGCGGTCACGCAGCACATCATTATATACCAGCTAGCCCAACTTCAGTAACCCTACAAACGTCACTGCTGTTTAGTTTTCTGTCTTCATTTATGCTGGAAGTGATAACAGAGCTGTACGTTTTAATTTGTTTCCAAAACCCCGCAGTCAGGACATGCTATATTGTATTTAGATAGAAGCTAGCGAGCTAACTCCCTGCTAACTTCTAACTCCGTTAAATGTCATAAATTCCGTTTTCATGGATGCCTGGATGTTAAACTCAATTGTTACACCTGGTAGAGCAGAACGCTGATCATTTTATTAAAGATGAAAGACTTTAGACAGTTTTTCAACTCTCAGTAATGCCATAGTGATCGTTTGATATATGGACGTGCAGCGGAGTTTAGGTCCAGACACGGCTAGTGACGTCAGACTGAACAACCGGATAGGATAACTGTGAACTGGAGGAAAACATCACCACCAACAATAATCCAGTGGATGCTTAGACTAATATAGATAATTGAGTACATGACATCATAGGTAACAGTAATTCTGATGTATTTGAATGCTTGCTCAGAGGACTCGAACACTGCATTTTTCATTAGTTTTAATTTTTATTATTAAAATCTTTGCTTTTACATCTTCTTAGTTTCAGCTAGGTTCTGTGTGAGTTCACGTGTTTCACTTTAGTTTTAATTTAGTTTGTAGTAGTTTCTGTATTTGCATCATCTGCTAAACGAAAAAAAACCCAAAGAATTATTTCCTATGCAGAAATAATTCAGGAAACACAGCAATCCCATTATCATTTATTACTGCTGTTCATGCAACATTTATAGAATAATTATGAAGTTAAATTGAACAAAGTGAGAACTGAAACAAATAAAATTGCTGTAATATGTGCAATATTCTCATTCTCATGTTTTCAGACTGATGTAATTCAATCAGATGTAATAATACTGGTTAAATTATTAAATTCCACTTCCACTTAGTGCTATTTGGCCTGCTGTGCCATTTGACTTAACTGACAGTAATGAAGAAAAGCTAACCTATGAAGACGAGTTTTTAGCAAGTTTAACATTCCTGATAGAACCTGATAGGCTGAGAAAGGCTGTTCCAAAGTTTATGTGCTACAACCTTAAAAGTGTGATTGCCTTGCGTGAGCACCGCCTAGTTTAGTAGATAATGTCAAAAAAGCAACAGAACAAAAGGCAGTTGGTTTAAAAAAAAAAAGAAAGAATGAATAGATATTCCACTACAATAGATTCCTACATAGCAAACAAAACAGCCTGCTTTGATGAGTGTTTTTCCACTTTGCTGCATATTGTCATTTGCAGCCATCTTTTGCCTGCAGTGTCGTGTTCCCTGCATTTTGGGAGCTCATGATTCTTACTGATTCTGAGAACCTGTCATTAGAGCCTTGCATTTTAGGTTCACCTTTGGAGTGGGTCGTCTGTATATCTATGCTTTAGGTCAGTGTTTCCCAACCCTTTGGAGCCACAGAACATATTTCACATTAGAAAATACACACGGCACACCACCAAACAATAATATCACAAAAAGCATATTGATCATTTTCCCCCTGCGCATCAGGTATAGCGGAATTGACTCGGTTTGTCTCCAGTATACCTTTTTGTTTTTCTTTTGACCGCTACTCATGCAAAGGCCTTCATCTGGGTCGGAATTTCTCCAGGACCCAGGTCAGATTGACTACTTTTTCTTTTCAAATATTTATCTATTGCTATTACACGCTGTGCTGTCTCACTCACAGCATGACTATTATGTAATTTCTTCTTCATCTTCTTCAGTTGTGCTTCCCTCTAGTCGAAGACGGTGTAATTGTTCTGCCCATTACTCACGCCGGTCGCTTAGAGCACTAATCAGGTGGAAACAGCACACCTGATCATTTCTCATGGCACACCTATGTGCTGCAGCACAGTGGTTGGGAAACACTGCTCCAGGTAGTACTTAATTTACTGCTTGTAGAGTTGTTGCTTTAATTTAGTTACTTGTATCTAGAAGTTTAAATGTGTTTTTTTTTATTTTCTGATCTGCTCTTTGGGCTGTTTATGGTTTGAGCTACGCTGTATTCTTACATCTGTTTAGACTCGTTAGCTTTAGTTACCTGTAACTGAGGGTCGTATTCAGCTAGTTCCCATTTTGTGTTTTCATTCACTTCCTCCTTCTCTCGTCTGTTTGTCTTTTGACTTTAGGCGTTCCCCTGCCTTCCTCTTTCTTCGTTCAAGTCAAGTTAATCTTATTTCAGTTTTATTCTCAGTTTTCCTTTGTTGTGTCGTCTGTGTAGCTTTTTGTATTTCTAGTGATTTCTGGCTTTCCTCCTTGTGTATTCTCACATTTTGTTCTTTATAATTCTCTATTCTTTCGCTGCATTAGATGCTGACTAAGCTTGTTTTTCACCTGCTGCTCTTGGAGCTGTAAAACTATGAATAGGACATGCAAATCTTCATACTGGGGAGCAGGTAACTCTTAGGTCATAGTTAGAGGTAATAAACAAGTGAAACTGGCTTTGTGTTCTACAGCGTCACAGACCAAAGTTTCTTTTGAACAATGCCATGAATTAAAGGCAGGTTAGGGTTTATCTGCTGTCAGGATCGCAGGTCCTAAAAGTGAAACTCAATTTTAGACTGATTCCCATCAAGGTGACATGCAGAATATTTACTTTAATTATTCTGATACATTCTGAACTTCTTAAGAAGTTCAGAATGTTTTACTATACAAACTCAGGCACCAACGCCAACCCCATTATGGTTGCCTGCTGCTTAGTGCGAATATACATTGACTATTTAAACAACAAGCAGAAATGTGTACATGCTGACATTTGACACATTGATAGTCACTCAGATCCATCATGGAAGTTGTTACAGTGGTAAATGTGGTATGTGTCCCTTTAGTCACACCTCTTGAGTAGCTAATCCCCACTTAAAGTCTCGGTTATAGAAAATCTTTTCAAAGCACGGTCTGAAACCACACTGCAGTGAAAAAATAATTAGCATTCATCCAAGTCAAGGCTTTTATTCTCTGTATCATGAATAATAATACTGTTAGATAGACGAGTTTGAGACACAGATTGCAGGTCATGCTGGCTGTTAGAAGAGCTGCAGGTTTAAGGCACTCTGCCATAGGGTTCAGGTCCATCTTTTATATACAGTCTATGGTTAATTGCATAAGCAAATACTAATCAAACAGAAAATTAAAAATAATGCTTAGAAGTTATTATATATGGGTAAAAATAGAAACTGTAAATTATCAAAAATTCACCAGAGGGTGCTAAAATAACTTTTCATCCTTTGACTTCTCTCAACTTTCCTGTGATGGACTAAGATACAGGAAAAGGTGGAAGAAATCATGGATGCTAGGAAGTAAGGAGAGGAGAAAGACAAAGTGAAACTGAGTTACGAAGAGTGTGTATTAAGACTGTTTTTATTTTAGTCTGTGTCTGAGTGTTACGAAAGAACTCGATAATTAGAGCGTTCCATTTTTATTGCAGAGTTTTATTAGTGTAGCGCTGCTGGACTGGCATGTTATTCCTGCCTTAACTGTGTGTGTAAACTGTTTAATAATCTGAGCTGCATAAGCAGGCAGCAGCGGGGAGATGGGTCTGACCAGCAGCGCATACAAACACACTAATAAATCAGATGATGAATTTTTCATCCCGTGTCGTCCAGCATTATGAGTCAGCGGACGGAGCGACGGGGGATACATGTGGACCAATCAGACCTGCTGTGCAAAAAAGGATGTGGTTACTATGGCAACGCAGCCTGGCAGGGCCTGTGCTCAAAGTGCTGGAGGGAGGAGTACCAGCGGGTACGGCAGAAACAGATCCAGGATGACTGGGCACTGGCAGAAAAGTAAGACCTTTAGCAGTCCTCAAACATCTCCAGAGGAAAGCAAAGTGTGAGAGAGGCTAAAAGCAGAAACACAGAACATTGTGCTAAATAGCTCCATTAATGAATGAACCACTTTATAAATCACCAGGTGCATTCATTTGAAAAGAAACAGACGTGCTCATTGCAAGCTTATTGTTTCCCCTCTAATCAACTTTGCTTGGTTCCAGGCTGCAACGAGAGGAGGAGGCAGCGTATGCCAGCAGTCACGGTGTGCAGACTCAGTCCACAACGCCCCCGCAGCCTGGACATGCCTCGCTGGGTCCCTTCTCCAAGTTTGAGGAGAAGAAAACCAATGAAAAGACTCGGAAAGTGACCACCGTCAAGAAGTTCTTCAGCCCTTCGTCACGAACTGCTTCTAAAAAAGGTATCACATTCATTAACATCAATGTGTGTGCACTTGGGGTGCTTTGTGAGTGTTTTGTTGATCAACTCGCAGCTGCATGCTTTAGCCTGAAATAGTCAGGGGTTGGGATTAGGTGTATATTGGTGTTAGTGTCTTACCACGTCCATGCCAATAATAAGCAACTGCAGGAGGTTGTAAAAAGAAATTACGGTGGAAGGTTGTGGTGATAACAGCTCTTCAAATGAGGATGGTTACTGATGATAAGTCATCAGTGGTGGTTTAATATACAGCTGGAGGTCTCAAGAAAAATGAAGACTTCGGGAAGCACATGCTGACTTTAGAAAGTGGTTTCTGTCCTAAGAACAACATCTATATTCTTCCCCTGTCATCAGAGCACCCAGCTGCTTGCCACATTAAAAAATGTCTTAGTTTGCATAAAGCTTAGTTTGCTTTGGCTGCCAAAGCTGAGGAGAATTGCTGTTTTTCTCAGTCCATTCAGTTAAAAGAACCTGAAAGTAATATTTAAATGTTTATAGCTTTCCTTTGTTTTTAAATCTTAAGGTGGAAACAGATGTTGTTGTTCTAGGGGTATCATGCAGTTGTTGGTCAGAGGATAACAACAACTGAAGTTCAAACCAGGCATCAGAAGGATGAAGAAAGGTGATTTAAAAGATTTTAAACGTGGGATGGTTGTTGGTACTAGATGAGCCAGTATTTCAGACCCTGCTGATCTGCTGGAAGCATCTCTAGGGTTTAACAAATATAGTTTGAAAAGGAGAAAATCCTGCAGGAAGTCAGAGGAGAATGGCCAGAGTGCTTTGAGCTGATAAGAAGGCAACAGTCACTCAAATAGTTATTGTAGAAGAGAATCTCTGAGCTCACAGCATGTGGAGCCTTGAAGCAGATAGGCTGCAGCAGCAGCAGCAGAAGACCACCTTGACTGCCATTTCTCTCAGCTAAGAGCAGGAAGCTGAGGCTACAAATCACATAGGTTAACCAAAATTTTAAAAATAGTAGATTGGAAAAATGTTATCTGGTCTGTGAGTCTTGATTTCTGCTGTGGCGTGTGGTAAGGTCAGAATTTAGTGTAAACAACATGAAAGCATGAACCACCCAGCCCTGTATCAGTGGTTCAGGATGTGTCCGGTGTCCGGGATATGTTCTTGGCACACATTTGGGCTCCTTAGTACCAACTGTGCATCATCTAAAGCCCACAGCCTAGCTGAGTATTGTTGCCAATTACTTCCATCCATTCACAGTCTAATCTCTTTAAGTTAAGTTGTACTTAATACAGTGTTCAGTGAATGGACATTACAAGTGTCCTGAGTTCCTCTGATGGTGTAAGGGGGGGCACTCCTTCATCCACACTTGATGTTGCACAGCATTTATAATAACTTGTGACAAATGACAAAAACATTTTTTGGTGTTTTGCTGTGAAATTTAAAAATTTTGCTCTGAAGAGGTAATTCTTGCAATTATTTAGTGGCATGACAGCTGCGTAGGGAGTTATGTGTCCTATGATGAGAGTAAGTAATACATGTTTATCTGAAGTACCTACACATATACACCTATTGGGGGGAGAATTATTGTTTTATTTTAAACTTGATTTTTTTTTTCCCTAACTAGAAACCCAAGAAGGTAAAACCAGTCCGTCCATCAGCCGCCACGCAAGCTTCGATACGGACCAAGTGTCCAAAGACTTTGTGGACTTCCTGAAAAACCTCCAGAAGCCCGGCCGGGAGATCCACAAGCAGTGCCGAGTCTTCCTCGTGAACATGTCAAGCAAGAAGGTGCGACGTACTCTGACGCTCATTGACTCAATGACACCAGTCGTTTACTTTTGAATGTTTCCATGACTTTCCACGCGAAGAACCTTCTAAGGTCTTTTGTCAACAGGACCTGGGTGCCGATGAGCTGTCAGAGTGCGTTCAAGATTTCTACCAGAATTTGGCCGACCGCCTGATGACTCACTTTAAAGGTAGGATTGCAGAAGTTGCAACTTTACCTCAAGTATTTAAAACAATCATTAAGACATTCTCAACGCAAACAGTCTGAGAAGCCACTAGATGGCAGCACAAGCAGTATTTTATATGCTCTAATGTGCCTTTGTTCACCAGGCTCCTCTGAGTCTGTGGAGCAGGTGATGGACCAAGTGGAAAAGTACATCATGACTCGTCTGTACAAGAGCGTTTTCTGTCCAGAAACCACTGATGACGAGAGGAAGGACTTGGCCACACAGAACAGGATAAGGTGGTTCTTCCTGGACTGAACAACTCAGCACAGCCTGGTGTTTTTAGAATATAATATTTTATGTCACATTGTCATTTTTGTGGATTTTCCTGGCTTTGGCATTAGATTTTGTGCAAACATGGGGTTTTTATGTGTAAGCTGTGTGTGCCTGGTGAATAGAAAGCCTCAGTGCACAGCGCTCGCCTTTAATCTTCATCCGCCTGTGAAAACTTCAGTCTGAATGCTTTCTGAGTCTGTGCAGTTGATTACACAATAGCCATTTTTAGCTGTGTTTTTCTTACATTTGGAAGCACAGTGGCAGCTGCTGACTGCACGTGTCTGATGTGTTTGTCACCCTGGAGCGAAGTGACTGTAACAAATGTGTATGGTTACATCATATGTAGACACACAAAATACAAAAAATAAGAGTGTCAGGCTTACGTGAATGAACACAATGTTTGTATGCCTTTTTTTTGTCTCTGATTCTGATTCTCTGTGTTGCAGGGCTTTGCACTGGGTGACCATCCAGATGCTCTGTGTGTCCATGGATGAAGAAATCCCGGAAGTCTCTGAGAATGTGGTGAAAGCGATAACAGGTCAGCGAGCACTCAGACGTGCTGTTTGATTGCGCTTGATCCTAGCGGTGCTGTCGTTTTGCAGTTTTGTCGTGAACTTCACAGAGACCAAAATCTGAGTTAAAAAAGAGTGAATGTTTTACTCCATCAGATAAATGATTGGTCATGAGTATCACTGCTGTCCTCACTTGTTTCTGCCACACACAATGTGTCCTCATTAAAACAGTTTCGGGGAGTTAAAAATCCAAGTAAAATTGTACAGAAAATGGTTACAAACCACAGAGTCACTGGGTGCTGGAAGTCAAGTGGACATCTGTCACCCGCCTGGTACATGCTGTTGGAAACCTAGAAATGACTCCCAACCCTTTAAAGACAGTGGCCTACCCCAGAAAGATAATAGACCCCGCCATTCTGCAGAAAAATATTGAGGAACAGCTCGAGAAACACAATGAAGAGCTTCCAAGCTCCCAGAATTGCAATCCATCCATCTCCAGAAGCGAAATGTATAAATCCACCTGAATATGGGCCATCTCTCCTGTAGGGATCCGTTGCAGTCAAAGGCAAAGGCCTTGACGGTCTGAAACCCTGCTACTGAAAGTGATTGAAAATGTGAATTAGAACCCCAAACTAAAAACTGCAGTTCTTCTGATGGCCACTTGAGGCTGGCTCCAAAAGTGGCTCTGTCCTCATAGACTCCCATGTTAAAATCTTAAAAGTTAACAGCGTTAAAAACCATATTTACAGCCACCTACAAAACATGGCTTTGACCTCTGTGAATTATGCTTTTTTATAACATGTCTATAACTTCACACACAGATGTGCCAGCAGTCCATGAGGGTTCACCTTCACTGCTTAGACTCACTTAAATTTAGTTTGACTCATTTACTCCATTTATGAGTCTTTTATTAAAATTGTAGGTGATCCAGCATGGGAAAAGGTGCAGACTGAGAAATCCTGACTGTGCACATCTTTACATCAATGTCTGCAAATATTTATCAAAATTAGGGGCAGGGATAGCTGAGTAGGTAGAGTGGTTTGAAGGTCGGGGGTTAAAATCCACTGAATGGCTATCCTGAGGTACCCCTGAGCAAGGTACCGTCCCTACACACTGCTCCCTCGGTGCTGGATTGGCTGCCCACTGCTTCGCTAGAGTGAATGGGTTAAATGCAGAGAGTAATTTCTATACAGGGATAAATAAAGTATACATTATATTACAAAATTATGTCAGAAAATATAGTTTATTGAACATTTTAACCATTTCTGTTGTTTAAACTCCAAATAAACAACATTTTGGCCCGCTCAGTGCATCCACACACATCTAGAAGGGCGATAGGGTCAGTGAAACTTGCCCCCTTTAATGACGCTGGCAACCTTTCCATCTTGGGCCTGAGGCAATAATGCTGTGTGCATTGCAGTTGATTGGCTGTTCTTGTAAACCTAGTGAGTTTTTATCTGAAGTTTAATCATTTACTAAAGTTCAATAATCCAAAGAACAGAGACAGTTTCACACAGTTAAGTTAAGCCTATCAGCCACTGCCTATCTACAGGGTCCTATCCCAACGGATATGAGCCACAGGACACCTCCTGATGGTTTTTGTAACCCAGAGGGGACATAGGCTGTTTCAGGCAGGTGTTCTTAATATTGTGGAAAAAGAGTGTATATCTGCTCTTTGTTCCATGTTCTCCTTTGAGAAATAAGCAGCCTTTTGTCTGCCTTTGAAGAGGTTTTTCTTGTCTTTGTAGTCTTTAAAACTGAGCTGTATGGCTTTCAAACAGTCGCTCCATCCATCCTTCATGTGTAGAAATGAGCTTAACTTGCTAATGGATTTGATCTGGCAGCGCCGTGCGACGTCTGGTGCTGCAGATGGTGAAGACAGACGCTCTGCTGTGAATATATAATGTTCTTTAAGTGCCAGGATGGAAATAAGTCATTTGTAAATCATCCTTATATATATTTTACCTCCAGAGCAGAACAAATAAGTTTTACTTAATAAACGTGTGACCTGATTAGCTCTTTGTTTCAGCCTTCATGAGCGAATCTTGGTCTGTTCCAGATATCATTGAGATGGATTCGAAGAGGGTTCCTCGGGACAAACTGGCCTGCATCACACACTGCAGTAAACACATCTTCAGCGCTATTAGGATCACCAAGAACGAGCCGGCGTCCGCCGACGACTTTCTCCCCGCGCTCATTTACATCGTGTTGAAGGCTAATCCTCCACGACTTCAGTCCAACATCCAGTACATCACCCGATTCTGCAACCCCAGCAGGCTGATGACCGGAGAGGATGGATACTACTTCACCAACCTGGTCTGTTTTTCTTTCTTCTTGTCCTACTTCAAAGCCTGTTCAAGCTGATGACCTGGGGTCCAATGAGGGTAGTTTAACATGTCTGTAATAGTGTTTCTCCTGCCTCACCAACAGATTTTGAGGGGTGATTGTTCATGAGAGCACAATGACATCATGCACGAGAAAGGCAATGAGTCTGAGCTGCTTTACTTGAAAGAATTCAGTGCATTGAGTAAATAAACCCAAACTAACAAAAAATGCACAGAGAAAAAAAAGTGTAGTTGTAGTGTCGGTAATTTCCTTCCAGGATTCATTATAAGGAATAGATTTGTGTTGTTTTACCTAAGAAGTGTGTTTGCTTCAGGTGGCAGAAAAGCCGATTTAATGTGTTTTTGTATACTTAAGCTAAATTGGCAAACATTATGCATGAACATTTTTTGGTCAAAGCTTCTAAACTGTGACAAATTTCTGCTTCTTCCTGTTGGATTTTATTGTGAACGGATTAATTATTTATTTGTAGTTTTTACTTGAGTCTCTGAAAGTTAAATTTGGAGGATTCTGAGAGATTTTACAGTAAAAATTGATAAATCCAGATAATGAAAAGTGAAATAAGTTTTGTGTTATAACTGTAAAATCAGAGTAAAGATTTCAGTGGTTATTTAGCAGCCAACACATGTTAACAAACATCAATACACCAAACCTAGCAAACCTGCTAATTTACATAACATAAGACCACTGTTCAAGATGTGCCTTAAATGCTGGGAATGTGGAGCGCCTCTTTATTGTCTTTGCTGAGCTATTCGTGCACTTAGTTCCCTTTACTGACGGCACAGTTTGTCCAAATGTAATTAAACCCCTTAATGAATAATATCCAAATATATGTGGGAGTATGGAGTATTTAATGAGTGTTATGTCATAGACAAATACATTTTTCAGATTTGAAGGGCTTAAATGTCTCTATCTGCTTTTTTTTTTTTCTTTTAAAGAAACAAGCATTATATAAGGTTATTTCTTATCTGCCAGTTTTAGAGGCACTGATAGGTGCAATCGCATGGCCTTCAGACAGAGCCACACAAGCTCTTCCTCACTAAGCTAAGCAGAACAACAAACACACTCAAAGGCCACTTTATTAGTTATACTTTGCTAGGATCCCATTCTTGCATCTTCACGGCATAGTAGGAACAATCCAAGTGTTACAGCAGAAACCGAGATTCATCAGACCAGGCAACATTTTTCCAATCTTCTGTTGTCCAATTTTGGTGATCCTGTGTGAATTGTAGCCTCAGTTTTCTATTCTTAGCTGATAGGAGCGACACCCGGTGTAGTCTTCTGCTGCAGTAGCCCATCTGCTTCAAGGTGTGATGTGCTGTAAATTTAAAGATGCTCTTCTGCACATCTTGGTCGTAATGAGTAGTTATTTATGTTATTGTTGCCTTCCTAACAGCTCAAAGGAGTTTGGTCATTCTCCTCTGACCTCTGGCTTCCTCATTTTCTCCCAGAGAACTGACCGCTTCCTTTGGCTGTGTGGGAAAATCCCAGCAGATAATCTGTTACTGAAATATTCGGGCAAACGACCATGCCACGTTCAGTTTCTCTTATGTCATGTTTTGTCCTTATTATGATGCTTGGCAGGTCGACTACATGCCTAAATGCACTGAGTTGATACCATGTGATTGGCCGATTAGATATTTGCATTAACGAGTGGTTGAACAGGTGTATCTGATATTGTAGCCGGTGAGTATATTTCCGAGTTGGTTTAATTTTCATGTGTGCTTATACCTGCATCCTAACAGGCTTTAAATGAGGCCTGCAGAGACGTTTATGTGACTCTTTAGAGAAGCATAACTGTCACGTCATGGCACTCTTGTTCCCCAAAATGTTGGACTAACCCTTGTAACATAAGGCCATCTGGCTCTCTGTGACTCAGTTTGACGTGCTGTCAGAAAATCATCCATGATTTCAGTTGGTTTTCTTTTTTTTTTAAATTAATTAATAAATTTTTATTTTTTAGTGCTGTGCAGCTGCCTTCATCGAGAAGTTGGACGCTCAGTCTCTCAATCTCTCCCCGGAGGAGTTTGAGCGTTACATGTCGGGCCAAGCCTCGCCAAGATGCAGCAGCGCAGAGGGCGAGTGGCCCCACACCGGTCCAGGAGCTGGCGTGGCTGCCACCAACCCTGTCCTGGCCCAGCTCAACCACAATCTGGAGCAGCTGTCGACCATCAGCAGCCGGCAGGAGAAGGTGATGGAGGCCGCTCAGAGCCTCCAGGCTGACCTGCTCTCCTGGACCGAGAGCGTCCAGCGGGAGGTGAACGACATCCTGGAAAAATATCCGCTGACCTGCACAGTTTCTGCCATTGATGCCAACAACATAGACAACGACAACCTGCCGCCGCCGCTGACCCCCCAGGTGTTCGCAGGGTAGTAAAGTCAGTAAAGGGAGAAGAAGCATTTCGCATGCCATGAAGGTACTTTACTTTGAAAATGGGAGTTTCCCAGTAGCCTCTGCACCTTAAATTTAAAGTGAAGTCATTTCAGTCAGAAAAAGGAAGAGAGAGGGGTGAGCTACAGGGAGAAGCTGCTTTTATTTGATTATTATTATTATAACTGTAACTATAAAAACACACTCCACGTACAACTGTTAACAAGGGATGCATGAGCTATGGAACATTTCTTTTTGTATAAGTTAGTTGTATTTTGGGGCATTTTACATGGAAGTTTATGCTGACAGTCTCCATTTATGAGACTGCCTCATGTGGCCATTTATGGAACTGCAGGAACTGTATTTGGCAGCTCAGTTTTGGCTTTTAGCTGTCGAGGTTTCTGCAGTTATGTTGCACAGTTCACTTTTATTCAACACCAAATGGACAAAACAAAGCAAAGAAAAAACAAATAAATTTGAAACAAAATTTAGTAGGTTCATCAAAAAAGGTGTGGTCAAGGGTCATTTTAGAAGAAAATAGGAAATTTATTAGGGAAAAAAAACTTTGTAAAGTGGTGAGAAAAAACAGGCTGGTTTGCATTAAAAACTTATGAGGAAAAGAAATGGCTAATTTCTCATAAATAAATGGTCAAATTACAAGGAAAAAATTGTCAATAAAAAACAATTTTTTAAAAGAGTTTTAAGAAAGAAATTCATGAGAAAAACTGGACAAGTTTGCAAGGAAAAAATAGCAAATTTGCTGTAAAAATGTTTATGAAAAATAACAGGTAATTATGTAACCAAAAACAAACAAATTTATGAGAAAGAAATGGCAAAAATATAGCACATATTAAACTCACCAGCTGCTGTTACAGGCAGATGATGCTGACAGGCTGGAGAAGAGAATACTCGTGTTAGTACTAAATGATGATATGATATGAAATAAACGTACCTAAATTTACGTAACAATTAAAATAGATTTTAAGTGCGCAAATACAACAACCAGCTTCAGACGACTATCACTTATTGTCAGCTGTGATTTTGATCTTGCTCTTATTAATGACAAAATAAGCTCCTAAATGATAAGCTTGTTTGCCCACATTTCTTTACATGTTCACTCTTTATTTCACTAAAAAGCGATCCCGCAAGAGAAATAAATTAAAAAGCAGACTACTGCAGTTAAACCTGTGTGTGTGTGTGTGTGTGTGTGTGTGTGTGTGTGTGTGTGTGTGTGTGTGTGTGTGTGTGTGTGTGTGTGTGCGCGCGCGCAATTACGGTTTCCCTGTAACACCTTCAGCTGCCATTGTTATCTGCCACAGTCTTGAATTTTTTTTGCCGTGGAAGTTTAAACATCTGCAGGCCTGCAGATCGATGTTTTAGTCTGAGGACAGTTTCACGTTTGTCATTTTGTGGAGAAAAGAAATTCAGGTCTTACACATTTCTAACACAGAACCGCTTACAATTATCCTGCAAGCATGAATTTACCCTGAATACACACTTCAGGTTTTGTGTAATTTATGTTTCAATATTGTACTGTGTGTGGTTTTTTTTTATTTGTTTTTAAAGATTTACAGTGTTTGTCTGGCTTTCTGCACCACATACCGGCCTCAGTAACAAACCATTGCAAAAATACGCATGTTACATGATAAAAAATACTATTACTAATGTATTTTAGATTTTTTTTTTTTTTTTTTTTTAAATCTCATTTTGTGTACTGTATATTGTTAAAACAGTCCAGTGTCTGCCACTTTAAATCACTCCTGGTCCTGTTTCTGTGTTTATTTATTGACTGAGGATCTTTTAAGTACTGTCAAATCCAATAACATTGCTAGTCGCTGAAATAAAAGCAAAGGGATCGTATAAAAGCCTATAAAATGTGTGATTACTGTAAATTTACTCAGCTGCAAAAAGCATCTCCATTTGCCACGTGTGGCTTGTTTAATCCTCAGTAACAACCGCTTGATCTTGAAAAGGTTTTTGCTGTACATTTCTTTTTCTCTGTGCCACAGAGCTCTAATATCGGAGCGACATGTTCAGGCAGTAGCAGCAGCGCCAAATGTGTATTAATCCACAGCTGAAATTAGTCCCATGCGATTTCACTATTCACTCTAAGCTACAGTTCCCAGCTATTTCATATAAATTTTATATGTTTGTGATTTTAAAAAATTGATTTATGCCTTAAGATGTAACTGAAATATTTTGAGTGTGTATGAAAAATAATGAAATCTGTTGAATTGAAATTGAAAAACAATGTGTGATGAGCCAGACTTGTGAAGTAAATCTGCTACTTTAACTTTAACTAATACTTAACTAAAGTTTTAAGTAAATTAAAGTGAAAACTTCAGATGAATCACATGAAAAAATTAGCACAGTTAATAAATATTGGAGTGATGGATGATGTTATTTTGTTTTTTTTTATTTTTTGTTTTTTTTTCTCTGAGTGGAATAAAGAAAACAAAAACAAATGTTTTGGTCTTGTTCCTTATTCCAGGGTTGTCAAACATATGGCCCAGGGACCATGACAGGCCCACCAAAGGGTCCAGCACGGCCCACTGGGTGACTTTGAAAAAAATAAAAATTTAATCGGTGAGGAAATTTTGACTTTTAATGTTATTTGTTGTAAATAATAGGACATAAAAACAGCTGAAATTGTTAATGAATTCTGAGCCAGAGGTTTAAATCATTGTTAGTTTTACAGCCGCCCTGCGACAGACTGGCGACCTGTCCAGGGTGTACCCTGCCTCTCGCCCTATGACAGCTGGGATGGGCTCCAGCGCCCCCCGGGACCCTGAAAAGGATAAGCGGAAGCGAATAGATGGATGGATGGATAGTTTTACAGCCACCATACTGACAAAGACCTCACCGATGGCGTGTACACAAAAATGTTAAAAGCATTAACCCTGTCAAGACTGAACCATTAAATGATTACAAAAAGTAATCATTTAATGGTTAAATCTGGAGTGTTTATTGAACAATTTGGCAATTTAAAAACAAAAGAAACATCAATTTAAAATTGTATCATTTTGGCCAAATCCAGCTATTTTTGTGCAGTTTCAGATTTATCAGCAATTTCCTTTACAGAGGTCTCATGTATCAGAGATCAGGGTTTAAGTTTTTGTTCCTAGTATTAGCAATGCATAAAATAACAATGCTGGTTATTTAGTTTTTCCAGTGGAGCTGAACACAGTTCTGCTCAATAGTAATTTTATCTCTTCATATTTCTTCATGGGTGCAGCCCTCCACAACAGTCTCTGTTTCTGTGGCCTCTGCTAGATGAACCGTTAAACGCCAGAAAATTCACACAGTAAAAAAACAAATAAAATTCTCTTTTAATTATGGGTCATACTGCAGGTAACGAGCTGCCAGTGTCAGTATGTGTGGTTAAAAAACAGGCTGTCCATCATCAGGTAAAAGGAATAACTTTACACACAAAAAATGTTATTAGGAAAACAACAACAATGATTTTAACACACCAGACTTTATCTAGTCTGTGAACAGGAGCAGAAATACACTGTACACCTCCTTATCTGCTCCTTAATGCAAATATCTAATCAGCCAATCACACGGCAGCAACTCAGTGCTTTTTTTGTAGTCGTGGTGAGAATTAGAGCTGCAGTAAACAGAAACTAAACGGTTAATTTAACCATGAAATATGAACCTAAAATCTGAATTCAAAGTAAAATTACATTTCTCATTATTTTTACTTTAATATTGCAAAATCAAAAGCATTTACCTAAATTACCTAAATGTACATCTACAAATTATTTTACTGTCTCGGGACAGTCGAATCTTATGTTTTGTTGCCAGTTTGTGGTCAAAGTCAGCTTTTCCACATGTGCAAGTGAACAGATGTATGTCAAAAGAAGGAAAAGTTTTAGAACACCTTCTAGTGATGTTTACCTTCTCTCTCCTTTGCTGCAGAGAAAATGTTCAGTAGGGTTTAAATCTGGAGCCTGAAGTGGACACTTTATTTAAGACTGAGGCTGATAAAAGCTTTGGTTGCACCTCGGTGTGGCTGGGGGGTGGGTGTCACTGTCTTGTTGCAGGATGAAGGTCCTGCCAAAATAATCTTTACACTTCTAAACAACACCTGCTGCTCCCCCCTGCTGTCATCTGTTCCTCTGTCAGTGAGAATGAATTATCCGAGTCTGTCGAGGATGACGGTTTTTGCTGCTGTGTGCTTCGCTGAGGAGCGGGAATGATTTGAGTCAAGGGCACTTTGTGGTTTTCTTCACACTGTTGGCTTTCCCTGACTTTGGCAAAGGTTGCATTTATGCTCTCATCTGTCTCATAACTTTGCTTCAAGGCCAATTTTGGGTGCACAACACAAACTTTTTCATTATAAAATCTCCCCGTCAATGTCACACTTGTTTTGTGGTTATTCTTCAAAGCTTGGAGGATACAGTTTATTTTGAAGTCCATCACTAGTTTCTTTTCTGTTTTCTGAGCTTGATGTCAATCCTTTACTTTTTGTTTCCTCTTCTTACAGATAAGTTGTTTTTCTGTCATGTTCAGCTCTTTGGTCTTCGTGCAGCCTTCTGGCTCCAACTGATGCAAGATGAAAAGATGTGAAATAATGAAATGAAGGCTGGACGCCCACTGCTCTCACCTGCTGTGAAGAACTGATTCAAAAGGAAACACCTGGGCAGCGAGTTACACCTGCCACTGTGTTGCTTGCTAACTTTTGCACAAAAGACTCCAGCCTCTACTTTTGCCAGTTTGATCTCAGATTTAAAAGCCTGAAAGTACTAAAATCAACTAATTTTGGTGTACTGTTTACACACTTTTGAAGTGCTGTGACAGGGACATTCATATTTCATCTTCTGTCAAGTTACAAACTAACAAAGATTAACCAAGAAAATAAATGAAGATAATCGTTACTTATGTTGATACCTCACTTTTGTTTGTGCTAAGCATTAGATTATCATAGTAAATTAATAAGAGCTTTATTTTTTGGAAACATATTTATGAGATAAAAAGGACACGTTACAATGATGCAGGCTTTGGTTGTGGGTTAACAAACTCACACCGAAACTTGTCCACCTATGTGGGTGTGCAAAAAAAGCAGTCTGTGGACTGATGCGCTACATTGATGGACATTGGCTACTTGCGATGTCAACCAGTGGTTTGTGGAAGACTTCACCATTTTGTTTGTAACCATCTGTGTTTTGGGAGGACAGAGTCACAAATGTGACGTGGATCTGATTGGCGAGGACCCATGTTTGCTTTTTATATGGTAGTCTATAAAGTTGCTGCTTGATTTTAATTCATAAGAAACAAAAACATTTTATGAGTTACAGTGGTCCCTGTTATTGGAGTTACGTTCTAAAAATAACCCGCGATAGGTGAAATTTGTAGCCAGCTTTATTTTTTACAATTATTATAGATGTTTTAAGGCTGTAAAACCCCCCACTGCACACTTTATACACTTTTCTCAGACAGGCATGAATATTTTCATACTTTTCTCTCTTGTTTAAACACTCTCAAAGTTCAACCCTTCGTAGAAAAGTAAGTCCAGTATTATAGAATTAAACCAAAGATCAAACCCTGTTTTCAGGTCCAGAACATGCGAATAGAGCAACATTAATGAATCAATGGTACGGAAGTAGAGGAAGCAAGAAGAATGAGTTGAGTAAAGTTTGACTTATCCTTATGGTCCGAAAAATACAGTAACTTCTACCTTCCTTTAGCATATCCAGAAGTCCAACTTTTTTGTGCGATGGGTAGCATCTTCCTCTGCCTTTTGGGTGCCACCGGAAGTGCCTTTAATGGTGCAAAACGTTTCATCGACATTGTTGTGTTTGTTGAGGGGGGGGGGGGGGGGGGGGACTTACAAACATACAGTACAGCACTTCAGAGTCACACTGCTAGCGATCGAAGATTTATATAAATTTGACAAGCTGAACGCATTCTGTACCGTACAGGAGACACTGCATGGAGGAGATTGGACAATGGGCTACAGGCAATCAGGACGCAGAACACGATGCGCTGTGGAAAAAAAAAAAGAAATCAAGCAAAATTGCACAATAAAAATCAGCAAGGCGCGTTATCCGGTCGTTAAGTCTGACGTCACTAGCCGTGTCTGGACCTAAACTCCGCTGCACGTCCATATATCAAACGATCACTATGGCATTACTGAGAGTTGAAAAACTGTCTAAAGTCTTTCATCTTTAATAAAATGATCAGCGTTCTGCTCTACCAGGTGTAACAATTGAGTTTAACATCCAGGCATCCATGAAAACGGAATTTATGACATTTAACGGAGTTAGAAGTTAGCAGGGAGTTAGCTCGCTAGCTTCTATCTAAATACAATATAGCATGTCCTGACTGCGGGGTTTTGGAAACAAATTAAAACGTACAGCTCTGTTATCACTTCCAGCATAAATGAAGACAGAAAACTAAACAGCAGTGACGTTTGTACAGTAGGGTTACTGAAGTTGGGCTAGCTGGAATATAATGATGTGCTACGTGACCGCTAGCGACACAGCTATGTTAGCATAATATAAACAAGCTAACTTTTTTTTCTCCACTCGATAAAAGTTACCGTGAGTGTTCTCGGTGGTCAGGAACAAATGTAATCGCATGGCAGGATGCTGTAAAAGGACCAAACTTCAGCCAGGAGAACAACTGAGATAATCCATCCACAATACGAGGTTAGTCATTCATATACTGCTGCATGGGCTGGGCTGTAGTTACATCCTAAGGTTTTAAAAACTGAGCTTAAATAAATGATTAGCGGTAATAAAAGCCGAGGGAGGTCAACAGTGATCACTGACTGTTTTAGGAGCTTTTTGAGATCAAATAGAAGAAAATACATAACATTAAACATGTTAACAACACAAAAGCCATATTAAACGCAGACTACTTTAGGCCCGGAAGTAGGATTCGTGGCGTCATCACTGAACAACCGGATAGCGAGGGACCACTGTATGCAATTTTAAGTGCAAATTTCAGAATTCGTAAACTTATAGGAAAAGCAGACAAAAAACAAAAAGGTGTCCTGAAAGTACGTAAGTAGATTCTGGATTTGAGTAAAAGTGTTACAAAAACAACATCTCACCAAGTTCATAATAAGCAACTTACTGTTTATTTATTGATACTTTTAGGTGACAGGTGAGTTATTTCTGGAGACTCAAACAGTCACTAACCTTCATCAGAAGACTCCAGTGTGCAAAAGTGACAAAATGCAGTTTTTAAAGGGCCATTGTCTGAAGTCAGTTAGCTGTAAACAGCAAGTCATGGCTTCGTGTCGTACTACTTTAAACGAACACTTATCATTGGGGAAGAATCTTTCATTGGTTTAAACTAGAGTTTGCATCCATTGAACTGTATGTGTTCCTTATAACAATAATAATAATAATAATAATAATAATATCATCATACAGTATATACAGAATACAAGATAAATCAACTGCAGTTAATGTTTATACATGCTTATATATTCCTGAAAAACAAATAATGAAAGCTTTATACATACAGTAAGGCAGAGAATATATACAGAACTAACCTAAAGGAAGTAGTATCAAACATGTGTCAAATACTGCAACAAAACAAAGAATTTAAAACATTTTGTAATATATACAAAAATACTTAGCAAATGCCCCTAGGAATATCTTAATAGAAAAAATAATAGGAATCTTGTCAGGAGGACATCACATTATATTTGAAACATGCACTTGCCGCAGGGGGTTTTCACTCCAGCGGTGGGCCACATGTCTACGTGTTTTCTCGTTTTTGGGGTAAATGTAAATCACTGAGAAAAAAGCAGTTCGTGGTGCAGGGGTACTTGGTCTACTGTGCTCATTGGTCCTCAATGGGTGGCCTTCCTCGGCGGGAGACCAACAGTACAGTCCATTAATCTCGTTTCGACTTCACGCTTGCCTCTTGCCACGCTCGCTACACTTTGGACTCACTCTCTAAATTGGCAATGTCCCCGTTCCTCTCGGTCTTCTCACTCTTCCCCTGCTCGTCCAGGTTGGTTTTGGTCTCCTGACCCTCCTGTTCAGACTCTGGCAGCCCCTGCTGGCTCAGCTTGCTAGCCAGCGACCAAGTTAGGGGCAAGCGGGCGCGGTTGGCCATATCAGCGAGCTCTTTGGCACTGCAGGTGGGTGTGTCAGTTTCGTAGATGTTGTGGAAGCTGTTGTAGTCCACCTCGTAGAAGCCGTCCTCCAGTGTCAGGACGGGCGTGAAGCGGTAGCCCCACTTGATCTCACTGCTGACGTAGGAGCTCCTTGCCTGGCAGGTCATACCTGGAGAGACAAAACAAAGAAAACCATTAGAAACTGTGGGACTCGTGTAGTCTTAGCAATCTTTAGCCAAAATGGGAGTCCTAGTCTATTGCAGTAATTTATCTTTGGCTGTAAGGCTCCAAAAAGCAGCAACAGACACAGAAAATCTAGCATTAAACGCATTGGTGGAGGTGGGTTGCAAAGCAGCTTGCAGAGGCAGCATCAACTTTATGTACGCTAAAGCAGCTTAAATAGCACACCCCATCAGAGAACTGTCAGTACGAGGTATAGAGCGTATGGACTGGTGTCATTGTCCTTTTGTACGACCCAATTCCTGCCAATTTTTAGCTGTTGGACAGGTTGTTCTAGAATATTTATACAGACGCAGTGACCTTAATCATCCCTCCACCACCATGCTTCATATTTGGTTTGAGTGTTTGTGCTGACATGTGGTGTCATCTGTCCAAAGGGCTGTTCAGTTGCGGTTTTGCAAACCTAAGCTGTGCTGCCATGTTCTTTTAGAGAGAAGAGGGTTCCTCCTGGTAACCCATCCAAACCAGCTATTTGTTGTTCAGTTTTTCCCAATCGTACTGTCACGAACTTTAACACTGAACGTGCTGACTGAGACCTGTAGAGTCCAAGATGGAGCTCTTGGGGTTTTTGCAGTTTCTCTGAGCACTGCATCGTCTGACCTTGGGTGAATCTGCTGGTATGGTCACTCCTGAAAAGATCTGGATGTTTCACACCAGTAAACTGCCAGAACACTTGCTCTTATAGAGGTTAACCAAGTAGATTTATATATATATATGGTTTTTTTGTTGTTGTTTTGTTTTACAGTTTTACAAATTGGCACCATTTAGTTTGCTGTAACAGCAACTATCACAAATAACTGGATTATTTAGACAGATTTAAAAAATGTGACAGTTCTCAGGCAACGTCGGCAGCTATAAGGAGCATCTTTTTTCTATAAACACTCAGCAGATTTATGGCAGGTTATTTGCGATAAACAGCAGGAATAATGATATCCTCGGAAAGTGTAAATTACTCAGGGAAAAGGTGTGATTTTTTTCCCTTCCCTCCCTCTGTCCACTGTCATCACTCCCAGGGTCCCGTGGGGGTCTTCACAGCTCAGAAGCAATAGTAGATTTATCCTGAAGCCTCCCTGAGGCTCCTGTCATCACCCTGCGTCACCATCCCCATCTGCCAGATGCTGCTCACACATTTTATCTTCCACAAACAACCCATTTGCTTCCCTTTGAATTGCTGCGATCAAGTGCATTTTAAGTGCTATAATTCCCTCTGCATTACAACTACAGTAACTAACTTTCTGTTATTTTCAAAGCTCCTGTCCCTTTCACCTTACATTTGCACCTATCTTTGAAAAATCGAAGCAAGAAGTGACAGCATATTCCAGTTTCCCGCTTTGTTGGGCAGAAGAATGATTTCTGAAAAATGGGCATTGGTGGCATTTATTTTCTCCTGCTTGAGCTGTGCTAACGATGGTACTAGCAGGTAGAGTTGGATTTAAATGAGGCTTATCCCTCAACGTTCCCCTGGATGTACAGGCGTGTTGTTGTAATCTTTACAGCATCGTTACTGCAGGTGATTTAAACACGCTTCCTCTATGGTTAGTTAACTGTAACCAGGAGTGGGTCCTAATCACTTTCCAGCAGCGTTTACTTGTGTTTTCATATTCATCAGTGAGCTCTTTGGCTCAGCTGTCTGCAGGAAACAGAGTCCTCAGTGAGCCTCCAGCAGCTGTTTCAAAACACGTCACGCAACGATTATGTAATTGGTTCTTTTTGTTTCATTGAGTCTGAGAGTGAGACAAATGATCGAATACCAGTTCAGAATTCAGGCATTTCAGCAACCATCTCATCTAACATGATGATGTGAAAATCGAGTGATTTTTGGGATGGTGACGCAAATCGTTGGTATCTCCCTCACGTCTCCTACTGCCCATCCAGATGTTTTGGTCATCCTGCTCTCGGCTGTGCAGCTGTGCTCTGCACAGGCCCTCATCTTTTTAAATCTAACTCTAACGCTTTACATCTGTCTTTATATACATCTCTGTTAGCGTTTCCTCATCCCGGGGGCCTTCTTTAAGATAGACGATGATGATGTGTGTCTGAATTGAAAACATAGCGTAATTAAAAAGAGCTACATCAATTGTGTT
This sequence comes from Mchenga conophoros, assembly GCF_057382185.1. Lineage (NCBI taxonomy): Eukaryota > Metazoa > Chordata > Actinopteri > Cichliformes > Cichlidae > Mchenga > Mchenga conophoros. The sequence continues at coordinate 27,686,522 of NC_140535.1, read as the reverse complement.
GACTGCTGCGGCATGACTGAAAGGAAAATTGGGACACATTTTAAAGTAGAGGTGGCACGATACCACTTTTTAATGTCCGATACCAATTCCGATATCATAAGTTTGGATATCTGCCGATACCGAGATGAATCCGATATTTTGTAATCAATAAAACTGTTTTTTTTAATAAATATCTTGCTGCATTTTGTAAAAGTTCATAATCAAGTTTTAAAAAACAAGAGACTGAAGCTATTCTGTCATTCCTGTATGCAAAAAAAACACTGCACCCAAAACATTTTATAGTTCAGCAACACTGAACTATAAAATAATAACTTTAAACCTACACCATCCCCCCTATTCTGGTATTTTAAAGAGTACTTAGTGGAAATATTAAGCAACCTATCTAATAGGGTTGCCAACTCCCAGCAAAAATATTAGGGAACCACCCCCCGCCCTCCACCTCATGATGCTTAATCGATGTAATCAACTTTAATTTAATGCAAGTGTAAGACAAATGCACAGAAATCAATTCTTTTTCTACAATAATTAAATAGATTCAACATCTTTCTTCAACAGAATTGCAGACTGCACAGATGGTACCTTCCCAAAGGAAAAAGTACTATATCTTACTAGGGTATATATTAGACTTATTACTTACTATATACAATAATGGATTTCTATACATTTAATCAGATGACCACTTTTGTTGTAAGATTCAGATAATTATTTATTCAAAGTTTTTAAATGACATAACAAAGAAAAGTATTTCTTTGTGCCCCCCTTTCCCTGTTAATGCCCAACCTGGCCCCTCTGGCAAAACTTTGCTAGACCCGCCCCTGCACAGTTACCAGCCGTCAGCTACGTAAAAAAGGATCCTGGTGTTATTTGTCTCTCGGAAACAGTTCATAACTTTCCTTTAACTCACCCGTTCAGTAAGGACATCTCCTGGTTTCATCTTCATGTTTCACTCTCGCTACATATCCAAACGGATATCATGACCAGCAGCTTTTACAGCTGTGGCTCCAGCAAACCTCAGCTTATACTAGAAAGTAATATTAAATACATTCTAACAACAGCTTATCACGCTTAAACGTGCTGGTGTTGTTTATCCGCTGGTTTCCTCTTTCTGGCGCAAAGTGGGCGATAAACAATCAAGACAGACGGGACTTGCGGCAGAAAAGCCGATCAGCTGATCATTGATCAGTTTCATGTTTGAAGTAATAACAGGAGAGGAAGGGGGAGTGAATGAGAGAAGTAGATGCAACTGCGCAGCAAAGACAGAATAACTCCAGCTTTGTGTCTATTTTTTAATTCTAGCTGAAGTACGGGACAAATCGCTTCCTTTTCACCTCAATATGGAACTCGATGGCCAGTCCAGCTGTGGCTTAATATATCGGTTGTTAAGCTTAACGTGGAAATACTATGCACACATTCAGGGATGAACTTACACACTTGCTTTATCACGTGACACATACTGCTCTGATATAATATGAGAAAAAACACTAATGCTGGACATATACAAAATTGTGTTGCACCTCCTGTTTGCATATGTGGTGTGATGAGGTTAATTAAACCTTAAACAATGTTGCAAAAACTAATTTTTGTGCACCACATAAAAGCAGACCACATGGAGACCAAAAGATGGCTAAATACCTCTGAAAAGCGATCTTGAAACCACTGACTATCCCCTGTCTACTCTTTAGCATTTTACTGGCTTTATAAAAGAGTTATCCGCATTAGTAAATGACAAGTGGCATGTGGAACAGGAAGTCTTGTCCCAGTTATCTCCTGCCACCCTAAAATTATCTGAGGCTGTCGTCAGGCTTACTGATGGGTTCCCAGATTGACCCTGTGGGAGACGTGTGCACCAACTTTCAGTGGAAATCCCTTCAAAATAAGATTCCTTACGGTTGTGCCAGAAGAAGAGTCAGTGAAACTTAAAAATGTTACAGTGACTTAAAAATGAATGTATTTCAAAGGACATTGTAGTGCATTAAAGCTGCAGAGTGCAAAGCAGTATTTGATTCCCCTCCAGTGTCTTAAGGTAAGATGTGGTTCATTGTAGGTCAGCAAGCTCTGACTACAGGTGAGCTTTTGTACTGAAGTCCACTGCCTTCTATGTATTACAAATCCAGCAACAATACAGTAAATCCAAATAAACTTGAAGAGATGTTTTTTTGATAACATTCTGAGATATATGAGAAGTTGTGGCCAGATACACTGGTGTTCTCTCAAGATGTGCCTTTAATGGCAGATCCAGCGTAATGGCAGCCAGTTCACTATTATCAGAAAAAAGCTGAAATTCTAACGGCAGATTTAAGTATTTTAACAATTATTATTCAAACATACATACTGAAATCCAGCACAGCTGGTGGCATTGGTCAGGCTGAGCACTGAAAACATGTTTGTAATCATTTTGTTAAAATTACAAAATTAACTGAGCACTACTCCAGAGATATGGTGAAGCAGTTCTCTGCAATAAATAAAGCATTAGAAAGTCATTGTGTGACATTAGATCCAATAAACAGCAATTACTGTACACCTTAACCTCTGAGATTTTGAATCTGATGACTCACCTGTGGCCTCCACCATCCCCTCGAGGATCACAACAATTTCCAGCTCCTCCTTGGACAGGTGGGCCTGTGAGATATCCCAGAAGGGGCTGTTTTGATTGATCTCATGGCAGATGATGAGTGGCGATACCAGGAAGAGCCTGTCATCTCCTGTGTTGTAACCCACGTTTATATCTGTCTGGTTCAAAGGGATGAACTCCCCCTCCTTGGTCTGCTTAGACTTGATAAGCTTGGCCCTGATTGAAGCCTCGACGATGTGCGAGTTTCGGAGGTCTCCAACTCTGAACATCAGGCACAGCCGACCATCTCTCATGGAGATGACCGCATTGGTGGAAAACACTAGTGTCTCAGCCCGTTTCTTGGGCTGTGAGATCTTAACAAACATGCAACCCACCATGAAGGCATTCACGATAGATCCCAGCACTGACTGAACTAAAAGCAGCACTATTCCCTCAGGGCATTTGTCCGTGATCACTCTGTATCCATAACCAATGGTGGTCTCTGTTTCAATGGAGAACAGAAACGCTGATACAAACCCGTTGAGGTTATTGACACACGGAGTCCACTGGTTGTCTGCTATATGGTCCAGATCACCCCGGAGGTAGGCAATAAGCCACCACATGAAGCCAAAGAAGAGCCATGTCACCGTGTACACCAACACAAAGATGAAGAGGTTAAACCTCCACTTGAGATCTACCAGTGTGGTAAAAATGTCTGTCAGATAGCGGTATGTCTCTCGGACGTTTCCGTGATGGACGTTGCACTTCCCATCTTTCTGGACATACCGCTGAATCTTTTTCACCCGGTCGATTTCTGCCAGGTGTTTAGGCAGGTCCTCCCTGGCCTGCTTTGGCAACTTGGGCTTTCTGATTATTGGGCTCTCCACATCCTGCTCCATGGGGTTTCTCGGTGGATTCAAGCCTGCAAGAGGAAGAACACAGCAGTGATCATGAGTTAGCAAGTGCAGGAACTCTAAGATGATGGTGACACATCTAGACGGTTGTTCAGGATCTAACTTATTAATATTTCAATACAATCAATACGATGGGTACCTCATTTGGCGTTATTTTACTTTAGATGCAGTGTGGTGTTTTAGAGAATAATATTTGACAGACAAGGAAGTATAAAAACAAATCCACATTTGGAGCGTAAAAGAGCATACCACCTTGGTGTTTTGTAACCACATGTGATAAGTGAACTGCAACTATGACTATCAAACCACATGCTCAGACTGGATGGTCTAGATGGTCTGGATGGCTAACAACTTGTCAATCACATGTCATTAGTCTACAGCTACATAAACTAAAATATATCAAATCAAATGTTTATTTTTTTCCAAACAATCATTAATTAAGGAAAATATGCTGGTTATAAACTGAATGCATTCCAATCAAGAAATTTATTTGACCAGGTTGCATTAACTTCAATCTTTCACAGTGTAAGTGTAACAAAATCACGCAGGAAATTTACATGTAAACAAATTACTTAAAGTCAGCATTTTGAGCATAAATAATTTGAGATGTATTTGTTTTTTCTTTTCAGAAAACACACATATAAAATAACAAATATTTTATAGTTGTTTACGTTTGTAATTGGAACTTAAATTTTAAATATATTAGATCTGTCTAATTACGGTGAAAACAAGATAATATGAGCCTGCACAAGTCATTTTTTCACACTGGGTTTTTCACCAATCAGCCATCTCCAGTTGTTCAACCCTTCCCCCCTTCAGTTTCCTGGAGCTGCTACGACTCGCCCAAAACAACATCATCACCATAACAAATTGTACTTGACGTGGAGCAGTGGTGGGCTATTTTCACGGAGATGTCTGAATTAGTTTGAAAGCATAAACAATCGAACAATTATGGTAAAAAGAAGAAAGCTCCTCTGGCTTGGTTGGCACAGAGGGTTAATTATTTTTTTCATTTGGACATGAATTATCCACACTGTCAAGAGTGGGGCTTTTAATGAAAATGCCACCCGAATAATACGATTCAGAAGTAGCTTTGGAAAACACGTCACTCAGCTCAGATTCATTATGGAAAACAATTACAACTAAGCAATAGTATATTGTTATTCCCAACGTTAAATGGCTTTCACTGCTGTGCGTACATCAGTGCTGAATTCATACTTTTTACTGCTTTGGTTAGATTAGCAATTTAAATTTAATTCCACGGCGCCATCTGCAATAACAATGAAACCATTTGTGTGTGGAAATTAGCGTTCCTGATCGTATTTCCGTTGACCTCTGCCCACAAAGAAACTAACAACAAATTAAATGAATGCAAATCGACATTTTTGTAATGCATATTTTCTTCCGTCTCACTTCCCAGACTACTACAGATTGTACTAAACAACACATTAATCAACACTTGTTCTTGAGCTGCTATGCTGCCCCGATTAAAACCCACAAACTGAATTTAAATGTACAGCTTCTGTCATAAATCTTACCCTTAAATGGACATCCCAACTGCATGTTTTCTTTATTGGCCTCTACTATAGTAGCTTTGCATGATTCATGGTTTAAAATAATCTTTATTTCTATTACTGGGCTTTGGGGCTTTAGCTCTTCTCCCTTTAATCACACGTTGCTCGCAAATAGAGGCAGCAAGTGCATTTGTGCATTGATGTGACCATATTAGGGATATCCCCAGAAAACATCATATAGAGCCAATAGAAGAAAGCAGTCTGATGTCTGAGCTTGTCTCACAGTTTGTTGAATGCAAGACCCAAAGAGCAGGCAGAAGTAACAAAAATGCACCTTTTATTAGGTTAAGTCCACAAGGGAAATAAACAGAAAAATCCAGAGTAGGAAGGTAACACAGATGCTTTGATAAACACTGAAGTGAAGGACTGGACTATTTAACCACATGGTAATGATCAAAGTGGAGGGAGCTGGGGAAATGAGTCACAGGTGGAGACACTGAGGACACTCAATGTCCTCATTGTCAAATCAGTCACAAAACACCTGACAAAATGAAACAGGTAATAAGAAGAGAACTAAACTAAGGAAACTCACTGAACATGGGAAACTGTGGCAGGTATAATAATAAACCAAATACAAAGACCTAACTCAAATATCAGACTCCAAAACGCTAAACTAGAACTTACACACTACAGAGGACTAACAAAAAAAGACAAATGTCTCAGTCACACTACAGTGAAAATAGGACAGAGTCATCCTTCAGACTAAATCGGTGGTTGCACTGAATTTTTCACGCTCAGAGACAGACTGAAAGTAGCTATGGTGATCTAACTGGACACCCAAAGGTCAAGCGTGCACCAACGCTCAACCTCAACCTGTGCAATCACATTCAGGGTGATTGTGCACATCACTGAGTGGAAGACAACCTGTCTCTGAACAACTCGGGTTTGACTTCTGCTGACAGTAAAAAAGTTGCAAATAATTGTTGTTGAATTTATAAATGCAGACAGATTGCCAACACGAGGCCAGAGAGGTTCAGTAAGTAACAGCCATACTCGATGAGTCAGTAAACACTGAGGCTGTTCTATAAATTCTCAACTGCAACTCTACCAAATTAGATGCGGCAGAAATGAAACACAACAAAACGCTACATCCAGTTTAGTCACAGTAATACAAGGCAGGCTCTTTATCGAGCCTCTCAAAGATCACGTCGAAGTCTACAGGTTGTCCGCTCTTTACATTCTCTCAGTTGAAGCTGCTTTTGTGAAAAAGGAAAATGTCTGGAAGGAGTGCTTACAGATGCATTTACAAATTAAACCAACTTAGTGTGGACAGTGTGAGTGGCAGCTACACAAACAAGGCACGCATGCAAATAATATCATAAACAATAGACCTCCTACTCTGCCATTGTTTAAAGCCTAGTGCGCAGATTCACCACCGCTAATAAACAGGCTCAGCGTGAATCCGTGCAGCTTCGGGTGCAGCTGAGGGAAAACGTGTCACCGCCTACGCTGCCAACAGCAAACTACGCTTTGTCACAGTAACTCATCCAGTGCAGAGCAAGTGTGTAACACCGAATTCAGGTTGTAATTCAGCTCCGTGGGTGCTGAGGAGCTCCCCGGCAGCCACGAGGAAGCCATACTGCGAAGTGAGATTGAGAGCCATCACCCAAACTCACTTCGTATCCTGACAGCCCTTTTAAGACGGCACTTTTAGCTCAGGTTGGAGATTTAACTTAGTTTCCCAACAAAGCATTGTGTACAGTGGAGTATTCTGTGTGTGCTGTACTGTTGTGGCAAAGAGGCTTGGACAGGAAAACTCATGCATGTACAAAATACTCATACATAAGTTTTTAAGCAACACTTTTAAAGTTGGGCACTTGTTGGGATTTTTCAGTCATTGCAACAGGATAGTACAGAGAAGACAGGCATTAAATAGCCTCTGCATTAGTCTTATGGCAGTGGGTCACGTAGTCAACCCAGTGAGCTACACCAGAGACCATCCAGTCTCTTTTTTAACTAAAAGCTTGGAAAACTGTGTGTATGTGACATGAGAGTTGTCAAATGACATCAGAAAAACTGAAACACTCTTTTAAGAAAATGAGGAATTTGTGCAGCTGCTGCAATATTGCTATTATAAAATAGTTACACCATTTGGATCATGACATTTCCGGCTTTCAAGCGATGTAAAAATAAGGTGATGCTATTTAACCTCCGCTATTCATAGCTTTTTAGCCCTGCCACTTCTTCTTTTGTCTTCCACTTGTCCAGCTTCTTCAAAAGTTTTAAGAACAAACCGCACAGCATGCTGAGATATGCCACCGTTTGGAAATCATCTTCTTGGTGCAAAAATTGAATTTTATGTCTGTCAAACTGTTACTTTTGGCATTTTTCAGAGATTCAACTAAAGAAACACTAAGTAACAAAACACCTAAAGATACCATAAACTCAACACTGGTTCATCCCTTAAGTTAGTTGTCTTTTTTATGCTTGAGTGATTCATAGGTCAGCATTAAATGGCTTACGAAACAATAACACAAAAAAATATTCTTCTGAGTGAAAAAGGAGCCAATGTCCAAAGACAAACGTTGGACCTTCAGGAAGCCTGGAGAAATAAGGAGTGGCTCAAGACTGAAGCATGAAGAATAGATTCAACAAAATCTAACTGAGACTTTGGAGTATATTTTAAAATAAAGCATCAATATGGAAATTCAGATAACATAGGGTCACATAGGGAGACCTCACAAGGTTAAATTAGAGCAGAAGAATTATCACTCGGTTCATGTCAGGACCTCTGAGGATTAGGAGAAAAAAGGGGGTCTATAGCCCGAGTCATTTTGTTTGACAGACATTATTAAGATATTAATGTCATTATTCACTCTATCCATGGGTCATGCTCTCGATATCGAATCTCTTAATGATCCCTGATCTGCTTCCTGCAGCCTACACATGTTGTATGATCTCTGAGTATGAACGCTAAAAAAAGAGCAGAATAAAAGGCTCGCATGAGACTCAGGTGTCCAAAAAGCTCCGCTGGCTCGAGTTTGACGTCATTGTTATGAAATGCACAACTGTCAGAAAAACATGCCCACATTGACAAAAATAAATAAATTGAGCTCTGAGGACAATTTGGAACCAGTTCTCAACTGAACTGGTTCTTTAATCCACACTGTGGTTGCACAAAATTAACTCGGGGAGTTATAAAGTTGGTCCTGCAAGGTTAAACTTCACATAAAAATAGAACTTTTAAAGACACAGAAATGAAAGAGTTGCTTTGTTATTTCATTTGCTCGCTCTGAAGGTGGAGTTTAGTTAGGAGGAGTGATTCTGTCAATGTTATTGAACTGCCCTCATCTAGCCTATAATTTAAGGCCCAATCATTTAATTATTTTACACTAGTTTGAAATTCTTTTCTGGTGGTTTATGGTAAATATTGTGATATAAAATCCATCCATCCAGTTTCAGGTCATGGGAGAGCTCGAGCTTATGCCAGGCAGGGCAGATCCTGGAAAGCTCGCCATCCTATCACAGGGCCCTTGAAATAGCCATGGCAATTAAAATTATATCATCCCAATTTTTTGTACTTCCTTGAGGCTGTGCATATTGTGTTTTTATAGATGTAAAACAAATTGTGTGAAAAAAGGTTGACTGCTTGGCCAGAGAGTGGTCTATAATACGATATCCAGGACAAATGTTGAAATCGGGCCTCATCATCATCCTTTCGGACAGAGCTGCAGATAAGAACCGACACTAATTGCATTTGGTAAAAAAAAAAAAAAGAAAAGAAAAAGAAAATAGGAAAAAAATAACCTTGAGTCAGATTTAAGGAAGGCTGCACTCTGTAAACCCCTCAGCCTCTTAAACTTCCTGAACCTGACCTCTCCTCCTTAAAGGTCCCTGCTGCGCTGTCCTGTCCGTTTTTGTTCTGCGTGTGGTGCTGAAAACTGAACACAGCGGGGCTTGTTGTGTGATCCCTCTGATAAGTGTGTCACATTAGGAGTTTCTCCCCCCGACCTCCCACACCTCCCACCCCTCCGCCCGAGCCTGCGCCTCGGACTGTCCTGAGATCAGCATTGATTTCCTTTACTCCGCACATACGATCCTAAGCCACCACCATCAGCGTTCCTACCACTGGAACAAATGGCTGTGCTGAAGCCGTTCTGCTCTCCATTCACGGGGGAATATTATGAGCTTGAGCAGCACTGGTTTCCATGGCAACGCACAGCTCAGTCTACCAAAGTGCTCACAATATAGCAGGAATGTACTGGATGAGGCCACGGCGTTGGATAACATTTGTCTGTTTCATCTCGTTTCAGCGGGGCCCGAAGGAAGAACAATGTGCTGCATGTGCTTTGTGCACAGAGCTCCCATTCATGTGACATCTGTTTTTTTATTCTAATGCTGAATATCTGTGAATAAATATCTGATAACACCGGCTTATTAAGAGGATGTTTGGCACAGAAAACAATAAAACCCAAGATAATGAAATAAAAGTTTAGTGCTGCCAAGTCTCACGGGATGAATTTTATCTCATTTGTGTAATCAATAAGTAAATATTGATAACAAATTACAGCAGCTGTTATCACTATACTGCTACTCGGCCCCTCAGCTCAGTGGAGCTTTTCAGCATCTTTGAGCTTTTGGTTTCATAACCCACCACTTTACCACTTTTGATTCTCATGGCTCTTACAGTCTCCAAGTAGCTGCTGTAAATATCTCTAGACAAATGATGACTTAAATAGCTATTACATACATATTAAATATACATATTACATAATATACATATTAAAAACTGAGTGGTGATGGTGCAGGAAACTCTGACAAAGGAATGCTTTTTTGGTGAAGCTCACTGGTTCCAGAAAGGCTTTGTGGTTATTATCTGTATAACAGCTGAGAGAGAGAGAGAGAGCTGGCACACACGAAGCAATCTCTGTAAACAAATATCTGCTTATGAACATTCAGAATCTGTGATTACGGGAAGCGGTTTTTAGTAACAGAAACTTTCTGGTTCTCAGGCGTAGTGTCTGGATGCTGCTGACCAATCATGCTTGAGCGGGCTTTTGCAGCATGCAGGTAAACAGACGGCGTGGAGAACAAAAAAGGGGTTAAATTTTCCAAAAAGGAAAAAGCTGCTGCTTTTAGGGATCACCACAGCGGGTCATCGACCTCCATCTCACCCCAGCATCCTCCCCTGTCACACCAACCCTCTTCACTACAACCATTAACCTCCTCACAGGTTTTCCTCTTTTCCTTCTTTCTTCTTCAAGGTCTCCTCTGCACATATCCAAAACACCTCAGCCTCTCCTGTCTATTTTTTATATTCCTTCTGTCACAAATCACCCTGAGACTCATCTCCGCCTGCTCCACCCTGCCTGCACTCTCCTCATCTTTACCTATCTTGTACACCGTCCCTTGTTTTAAACCTTCACTACCTCTTCTCCTTGCAGCTTCCCTGTTACACCTGCCTGCCTCTCCTTCACACACGTGTGCTCTCTTGCTTCTACTTTCATCTCTCTTCACTACAGAGCATACCTCCACCTCTGCAGCCTTTCTTCCACCTGCTCCCTGCTCTCACTAGAGTATCATCTGCAAACATCATCCACCGTGACCTCATTGGTCATCCCGTCCATCAGGACTGCAAAGAAGAAGGAGATCTGACAGCAAATACATTTTCTACAGTTATTTATAAATGAATCAATGACTGGTGCATGAACCAATAAGCTGCTATGTAGATATTAAGACTGAAAGCCTCCAAATACTGTCTGTTGCCCCTAAAGGCTAAGTCAAGACAAGCTGATGGGCTCACAGCTGGAAAAGGAAGCAAACTACGTGCCAGAAACTGCAGTTCCTCAAGTGGCCACTTGAGTGTTCAGTGTGCTTCAAATATGTTCCCGTGTTAAAATGTTAAAACTTCACAACATTAAAAAGCATGTTTACAGCCTCTGTGGATAGTCCCATCCAACATAAATACACTGACGGGGGAACATTTATGTGTGCGTCCTCATCAGCCTGCAGATTTGAGCTGATTATTAATGAATTATTTGTGTTTTATTGAACTCTAGGATTTTAAGCTTCAAAGCAGGAAGTCTGTTCCTCTCGTCAGAGTTATTATAGCTTTGAATTTTCTAATTAGTTTTTATTTTTATTTAATTTTGACTTCTTGTTCTCAATTCATTTTAGTTTGGGTAAGTTTTTTTATTTTAAAATGTTTCGTTTTTATTAGTTTCAGTGTTAGTTTTAGTCTTTATTTTATTAATATCTAAAATATTATCTTCTATGTCATCAGTAATATTTAGGAAAATCAACACAGGTATTACACACGCAGTCTTGTAGACAAAGTCTCAGTAAACATGTAACAATTTTTACCAAACTGACACATACTTAACGTTTGTCAATATTTAATATTTCGTCTCTATTTTTATTTTATTTTACTTCATTTTCAGTTAGTGTTAGTTGTAATTTTTATTTTATTTTATTTATAATATACTAAATTAATAAATTTTGGGGGGGGAGGGGTTTAATTTAGTTTTAGTTAACTATAATAACATTACCCTTCGTATACACTGTGCCACCCCTCCCTCGAGGATAGTTCATCCAAATAAGGCTTCAGTCAATACAGACTGGTTGGTGACCCCCAGATGACCTCCGGTTGCCAGGAAAAATGTGTTCTTTGGTTGGTTGGAGACTGGTTACTGACATTTGCTACATGGCATCACTCACAAAGACTGTGCTGCACCAAAGACCTCATCCTGATCGCTTTCATTACTGGCAGATTTCGGTCGTGGTCGCTGGTTTGGATGGTTTATGTCTCAGTTTTCACAGTCTCACCATCTCTTCATGAGTAGTTTGCAGACAATGCAAACTATGGGCAACCACTCACAAACTGGTTGGAGAACCCTTATTTTGAAGACTGCTGGTTTTACAGGTGGTTTCAAACTGGTCTCTGGGCCCCTGTCCTATTTGAACCTTAATATGGTGAACCTTTGGTTGTAGGCCGTCTATCTGTACACCCACAGATTTTCAGTTAAACATTAGGCTACACGTGAAATTAACAAGCCCATCTATAAACCGTATATGGCCTCATGAGGCCTAAAGGTAGATAAAGATGACTTTTACAGGAAAGCATCCCCCAAAACAGCTCATCCCACCATATCCCGCTCATGAAGCTACAAACGGTGCTAAACTGAAACACTGGAGGATATTACACACAAGATGGTCCGTTTCACAGATGGTTACACAAGTGCAACGATGCTGAACATCGTTTGTTGGCCTGCAGCAGGATGCATGTAGACGTGCTGTGTAGGATGAACATCGACTGATGACATGCGTGAACACAACAGCAGCAGCAGACAATCGTGTTATTGGTGCTTCAGCTTCTTTCTGTGTCTTTGCCGTTTGGGGGTGATTGTTGACCAGGTAGCAACATCCAGATGTGGCTAAAATCCGGCAGAAGCCGCATGGGGACTCCAGCTATTTTTAGCCACACAAACAGCTGAGGACAGGCACTATAGACGTCACATGCAAATAATTTTCACATCCTAGCACAGATTTGATCTGGATCTAACCTTGTGTGTTTTAATTGAGCTGACTCTTTCACAGAAAATGCGTGGGCCTGGTCAGTAAGAATGTTCAGGTATATCAATTTAAGGTTATTCATCAAGTCTGCATTAATCACCAGAAGTCATTTGTAAAGGCTAATGGGTTTGTTCATTATTGATAAATTGACTTTTGTGAGGGCATCACCACGTGGGCTGAACTCTGGGTGTCAGTCACAGTTTTTTTTAAGGATCTTTATTAATGGGTTATGAAATCCGCAAAGCCTTTAGTAATCTTAAAGTAAGCAAGTTTTGAAACACATTTTTAAAAATGTGTAAATGTCAAAAGCTCCCTCAGGCTTTGAAGCTCATCTGTGCAAATATTCATGTGCACATTTTGATCATCGTTGATATGCAGCCACCCAGAAGTCTAGGCTTGGTGTTTGTGTGTGTTTTTCTGGGTATTACGTCGCTTTGATGTTCAGTTTTAATAGTAGAGTGTGCGTAGTATTTTTTTTTCCGGCCCTCGGTTTTGATTTTATGTATTAATTTTGGGTTACACACCACACATGCATGTATTCATTAAAACCTGACATCCTTTAAAGATGGGCCAAAAAACACCTTTCATGTTTGAGCAAACGTGTTCATGCTCACATCATCTTTGTTCTCATAAAGAATGTAAGACTGGTTTTCTGCAGGGTTTCTGCACACAACAACAGAACTAGACTTTTTTTTTAGATTTTTAAAATGTTTCAAGCATTAATTTTTCACCTTTCTGAGCTATTTCGTTTCATCTATGTTGTTTTTTTTAATAGAAATTTCCAAATTGTTAGGGTTAACAAAACATATTTCAATTGCATTTTATGCTTTATTAATCAGTTTTACATTTGTTCAGCATCAAGCCATCCACGACTGTACAAGTTCCATGTTGGCAGCATGTTACCACAGTTCCCAGAAGGAAGCAGCCTTTTGGGAACTGTGGTAAGAAGGTATTAAGCAATCTGGCCATCGCTTAATATCTTCATTTAACCTGTGCAGCTTGAGAAAAGAATTTTAGTGCAAGAGTAATTCTTAAACCTGTATTTTACTGTTAAATCAACTTCTCTAAGTAATGACTTTTGTTAAAGTGCAATAATTTTAAAAACAGTAATCGCATTAAAATTGCTAACTGAGTTTCTAGAGGCAGGACACGACAGCTACTGGGCAACAAAAAGCTAAATTAGAGAGTTTTACTGTAAACAGCTTTTGTTATTGTCAGTATTTTCAGTGTTTCTCCATCAAAAATGAAAAAACAAAAAAACAAAACACAGACACCCATCGTAAACTTTATGCCAGCAGCAAAATGCTTTCAGCCTCCGATGGCAGCAAAGCAGCAAAAATGTGAAGCTATGCTGAAAAACATTGATAATATAACATTATTACTTTATGAACCTCTAGTCATTTCTTCTTCTCTTCCTCTGTCAACCAGCTGAGGCAGTATGCTACGACTCTCTGAGCCTGGCTCTGCTGGAGGTCTCTTCTTGTTAAAGATGGAGTTCTTCCTCCCCACTCTCACAGCAGAGGTCATTGATCGCTGGGGTTCTCCCTCTAATATTATACAGGCTGTTGTTGTAAACAAAAAACAACTTATTACCTTCTTTAACATGTTACCTAAGGCCACTTATAACTGGGTTTATAGTGCAACCTTTCGATGCTTGTTCCACCTACACACTGCTGCAGACCTGCACTCTCCAACAGCAGCAGCCTCCTCCACCACAACAGCATCTTCTTCTATAGCACTTAGAAAAAAACTGCTCAGGAAAGATAAGCCAAGCTTATGGCCTGGTCTTCAAACTCCCGAATTCCTCCTCCAGGCCTCAGCGCAGGACATGAAATAGTCAGGAAAAAACAGTCATGGGCAGGAAGTATATGTCCATGTCTGCAGCATATGTTGTGTCCAGGCTCTTCAAAGGCAACGCATCACCCTAGCAACCAAGAAACAACTTGGCAACTATATTTTAACCCAAATTGCGACATATATAAGTAGCCAAGTAGCTTCTTATGATTGGAAATGCTTTTAAAAAAACACAACTGAAGTGAGGAAATCTAAATGACTTCCATCAGTTTCAGAATGTGGACTTTTTCACCCTTTAAAAGGAGAAAATACTGATTTTGAGCACATTGACAGAAAAGCAGCACACGTGCCAAGAGAAACTAAATAATAGAATAACAGTTGTGACTATTTTAGAAACTGCTGTGAGACTGAGGTGGATTCTAATATGATGTTACTTTGGATCAAGCTCTGAGGCCTCAGCCATCAGGACCCACAGGATCTGCTGCCAACGTCCTGATGCCAGCCACCACAGGACAGAGGGTCAGAGCTGCTTTGGCAGCAACAAGGGGAGAAGGGGTCTGCATGTTATTAGTCCGGTGGATTGGTCTACGCCACAAGAACAAGAATATTGTTACTAATGACCTGATTTCTGATATTTTGACATGTCTAGCCAGGGTGGTAGTCCAGGGAAGGAAAATGAGCCTCAAACAAAAAACATACATTTTATGCAGACAAATGCAAAGTGACTATCAACAGAACAGGATTGAGTTAATATCAACTGAGACACAGTATCAGCAGGAAAACAAGCACAGAGTGAATTCTGCTGAATCGTGTTACCAGCACAAAAACGGCGTTACTCCAGAGGAGGACCACAGAGTGGAGACTGGCAGGAGCCTCAGGTAACCGACTTAAATGAGCAACACAGAAGAAAATGTTTTTTTTAAAGGAGGCTGGGATCCAATGTACTCACTGTCTATTGGATCAAACTATTTATACTATGCTATTTCATAAGGAAAAATCACTGCAGTTGGAAACTGTGAGTCAGATTTACACCTGAACAGATTTTAATGGCAAATATCTTCATAAAAAGAAAGAAAGAAGAAAGAAATCTTCATAAATTCTACATTTTAAGGCTTTAAAATGAAAGTGGTCAAGGAATTACCGGTTTCATTAACTGCTTGAGATTACAGCCGTCAGATTTATAGCCCTAAAGGACTTCAGTGGACACTAAATTCCCATTCACATTATATTTTATAACAGAAAAAGAAAACAGGCTGTAGAAGTTGCCAAATCATGTCTCTCTTCTTCTCTTTTACATTGTGCAGGGTACAATCCAATAACTAAAGTGCCGACTGCCCTAAAAAGCTTTATTATGTGGTGTCGCCTAATGGTTTTTGTCCGTTGTGGTTGTGTTGCTGCATATTTGTTTGCTGCTTGTGCAGAATTATTAATGTTTCTCGGACCACCCGATTAAATGACTTATAAATAATTAATTACACCACTCCATTTGAGTTAATTATACCCCGGCAGAGCCTGCTTTTCACTGCATTTCTTTTGCATTTCAGCGCCTTTCTGGAAAAACCTCCAGCACATCCCAGTTTGCCCAGTTTATAACCCCTACAGCACATTTCTAAAGCACGACTGAAAGGAAATGAACCATTTCTGGACTTCGTGCTTGCTTTTGCACCATCTCAGATTTATAAATGTTTCTGGACACACATCTTAACCTGGCTGCCTTATGAAATTAAGTTAATGAATGAATGAATGAATGAATGAATGAATGAATTAGAAGGGGCTGTGTCACGACCTGAGGTTATTCAAGTGTGAGGAGCTGTTAGTTTATAATTTATTTTTATCATCATTACAGTTCATTTCAGTTTTATATGCGAGTATAATTTCTGTTTAGGGGAAGTTTCAACCTTTATTTAAAAACTTTTATATGTATTAAAGAGTGGGCTGGTTAAGGGGAGGGGGAGGTTTAGCTTCACCTGTAATCCAGGGAAAAGTGAAGTGAATATAACAGCAGGGGTTTTTATTACGACCCGGCTAAATGATTTCGAGAGCAAACCAAGCAGGAGATATTTCCCCCGCTGTCACGGGTGTGGGGGTGTGTAGGTGATCGCGATTATAACAGCAATAATAATGATAATAATGATGATGACGATGGCCTCCTGTCGTTGCTTCATTTGCTGCCTTTATGTGCTGCAGTGTGGCTCGTTTATTAGCCTTATCTGTGTCCTGTGGTGACGTGAGGCCTGCAGGCGCTCACAGCCTGCAACATTTTCTTCAACACCTTCCAGTTTCTTCCATCCGAGCGGCTGCTTTCCTCTCCTTATCATGTCAGCGCACAAAACAGCCGCCGGGAGCTTCCTCAGTCAGCTTCCACCATCTGAGATGCGCCTTTCCCCCTTATCTCTCTCTCCCTCTGTGTGTCTGTCTTTCTCTTATGCTGATTATTATTGTCTTAATTAATCTCTGATATGCCCTGTTATGTAACTATCCACCCCCACTGCCCTCCTCCCCCCCCTTCCATATAAAACACATGATTACATTTAACAAGCCGATCATCAGCATCGCCGCAAGGAGCCGCGCAGGAAGGAGAGGCTCTTACCTTGTGCAGCAGATCAGCGATCACTCTCCGGCTCATTTTAAGCCGTTTCGTTCCCATGAAAAATCTCCGCTGAGGCTGCTGGTCTCTGATTACCGGGACGCTGTTGCGAAGACCGAGTGAAGAGGAGCCACTAATTCCCCCTTTCCTCCATCCCCTATCCGTTTAAAAACCATCGGCCGTCAGCCTCCACCCCTCTCAGCTGGGAGAGAGACATAGGTGGGCAGTGAGGGAGAGAGAGGGAGAGAGCGAGAGAGGAAGAGGAAGGTTGAGCAAAAAGAGAGAAAGAGTAAGCAGAGAGAGAGGGAGGAGAAGGAGGGGGACTGGAAATATGGGAGGTGATACAACACAGTGCGGATACACAGTGCATGGAAACATCAGGAGAAATAAGCAATATATCAGTAAAACAATGCAAAGTAAATGCAGAAGCCTTTCTGACATCATTGTTAGACTCGTGAACGAGGTCGCTTTAAATTTCTCAGCAGTTCGTTTGCCAATAATTCAATAAACTTGAAAAAATAAAAGAGGCATCATTACAGGAGCTGCAGTATTTTGGTCAAATAAAAAGGACGTCATTATAGGACATAAGCTATACCATACATACACTTGACCACTTTATTAGCTGGACCTTGCTGGTACCGGGTTGGATTCCCTTTTGTCTCCAGAATTGCTTAAATTCTTCTCAGCTTACATTCAACGAGACGCTGGAAGAAGAGAGATTTTGGTCCATGTTGACATGATAGCATCACGCAGTTACTGCACAACAATGATATCAATCTTATGTTCCACCACATCCCAAAGACGGTCTATTGGATTGAGACCTGATGACTGTGGAGGTCGTTTGAGTGCAGCGAATTCACTGTCATGTTGAAGGAACCAGTTTAAGGTGACATGGCACGTTATCCTGCTGAAAGCAGCAATCAGAAGATGCTACACTGAAACCACAAAGGGATGAACAGGGTCAGCAACAATATTTAGGTGGGGCAAGGAGCGCCAGTAAAATATCCCAACACCATTATATCGCCAACAGCCTGAAACACTGATACAAGGCCAGATGGATCCATGTTCTCATGTTGGTTATGCCAATTCTGGCATTACATACTAGCTGCTTACATAGATACTTACCCTACATGTGAATATCACAGCAGAAATCAAGACTCATCAGACCAGGAAACTTTTTTCCAGTCTTCTATCGTCGAATGCTGGAAACCCGTGTGAATTGCTGGGCTATATCATAAATAAATGCTCAGTTTGAGGCAACAAGGACTAACAATCCTCTATATATTAAATGAACATATAGTAAGAGGAAAAATGTAAATATATTTTGCTAGCATGTTGATTTTGTTATTTTTACACTCAGGATGTATGCCTCGGTGCTCTCCATGGTGCTGAACCTGGATCCTCCGGGTCTCCACTCGCATTGCTGGAAAAATCCAGGCAATAACTCACCATTGCTGGCAGGATTGAGCTGACTTGCTGAAGTAGCATCCAGTAGTTTAAGGTGCTTGCCCTCATTCCACTCATCCTGGACATCAATATCGTGGTAATTTTGGGCTGTTAATGATTTCTGCAGCATAAAAAGGATTTGTTTGACATCACTGGACTGACAAATACTCAGATTAATGAGAAAGTCCAAGGAACTCTGAAGATCTAAGAAGCATAATTGAAGTTATAATTATATAAATTTACCTGTATATACCTATATATTTGACATGTCACCATATTGCCAAGGTCTGGAAAAAGACCAAAACTGTCACTGTCCACTGTGATGGACTGAGAGGCCAAGCCAAATGCCTTCTGCAGAAAAGTTTTATGGTCAGATGAGACAAAGACTGAGCTATTTGGTCACAGTGACAAGAGGTATGTTTGGAGGAGAGGTGAGGCTTTCAAACATAAGAACACTGTACAAACTGTCAAGCATGGTGGTGTAAACTTCTGAACACAGCTGTGTAAGAACATTAAAAATGTTATTCGCTCTTTTATAAATACAATATTTTATTTAACTTTATTCCTACAAATCTTCACCACAGAATGGTCAATAAAACAGGAACAAAGTTGTGGATGCACTTAACAGTTTTAATTTTACCATAAATAATAAAAATGACACATTAGTCTTTCACAATACAAACAAACTGAAGTCGACAATATATAACCAGAGCTTCCTGGAAGCTAACAGAAACAGATAAGAAACCAAATAAAACACTATAAACAAACACAATGTTGTAAAAACAAAGTTACAAGTAGTGCTCCAGGAAATAATGTAGCATCGCTCCTGCATAATCAATAAAATAAGCATGTTTGCATTTCTTAGTAAGGATAACTGAAGTGAGGCGACACTGAGGTGAAACTTGGAGATGTCAAACTTTCAAGGTGCTCTGACTTTATAAAGTACAGCAGTGTTAAAAGAGGTGGAAAAATAACAACTGAGGTTGTTAACAAATATTTCTGAATTCTAGACAGCTTCACATCTGCTGCATTAACTACAAATATTCATTAGTGTGCAATAAAACAAACTCCTTCAACCCACACTGTGAATGGCAATATGGATACAGCCCCAGCTTCCTTATAGCTTTAAAAACTTGCAGCTTAATGAAAATATACTCTGTCTAGATTACACCTGAAGCAAGTTAGTCTTAAAATATACACATCTGACTTCAGTTTAATCACAATATACAATATCCACTATAAGGGCATGTGTTCAAATGATGGCTCTGGAAATGTGGTGGGTCATGAACCCTGACACAGGTCAGACCAAAGCTACAGTCAGACTGATAAATCAGGAAATGAATTAATGCATAAACATACATAATGGTACGGTTAGAGCTGGCCTTTAAAGTCGATCTGTGGTTACATCACAGACGTCTTACTGACTTCTTACAGCTTGTCTGCTTAACCACAGCACTGCTGGTGGCTCGGACACAAAGTCATCATAGATATACACCAACAACCTTCAAACTTAAATCACACACTTAGAGTCGAGATTATCAGATTTTAAATGGGGCTGATTTTCTATAAAACCATGGCATTCCTGACCTTCTTTAACTCCTCTGTACATGGTGGATAAAGTCAGCTAATGATTCAAGAAATCTCTGCATGTCCTCAACTGTTTTTAAACTTGGCGGGTAAATTTCTGTGGACCTGAGTAAGTACAGTGCTGAGTTTCAGCTGAGCTAAAATCACGCAGCAACCTTTAGAGCTGAAAAATGAACCAAAAACATAAAGTGGAAAAAAACTGTAGTTCCTCAAGTGGCCACTTGAGGCTGCCTCCAAAAGGCAAAAAGTCCCCATAGACTCCCATTATAAAATACCCACTTTCACAGCATTAATATGTTTACAGGTTGGCACTAACTGTGGATATTTCCCTCCTTCATATCAACTGTACAGGGCGTGGCTTGACCTTCACTAAGTGTATTCACTGAACTCGACCTCTTAAAGGTCTTTGTGTTGTTCTAGAGGCTTTTGGAGCATTTTTAATAGAATTAAATAATCTCTGCTAATCCAAGACCGTGTCTGGGTTTTAGATTTGGTGAGTGAAATTCTGCTATCTTTTAGGTCGTCCACACAGGAAACAGTTTCCTCACTGTCTATCGCTTTGTAGCTGATGGGTGATAACAAGGCTTCAGATGCTCCCTGTCACAACTAAATCAATGTTATCCCTCGCTCTCATTGAATGTCAGTGACTTTCTACATTCTTATCCTGTGGGGACGCACCTTAATCGAGTGATATATGTGTCCTAGAAATATAACTACAGGTTGCACAGATGCAGACTACTGTAATTGGCGCCTTAACTACCAGCATTTCATCCTACGTTTTTTCCCCAATGTCTTTTTCTGTTGTAAAAGAGAAACTTCATCCCCATACAGTGTTTGGAAGCAAGGCTGCAGAGAACGCGAGGGGCACCGTGCACAAGTAAAACTGTTGGTGGCATAATTGGGAAAGTGGTGACAGGCTGTCCTCACATGGATGCAGCTGTCGCTGAGGAAGCACTGACAGGTCTGTGCTGGAGTGCAGATAGGTGATCACACTATATGCATAATGTGCCCGAGTGCAATGATGGCTCACTTACTTGCACCTTGGCACAGCACGCAGCAAACAAACTGGACTCACCCTCACCTGGTGTGAGTACAACAGGTGTACTTGTGACTTCATTGGCTGATGTTTCCTAAAACTGTAAGTCTAACAGACAATGCGGCAAGCCATGTGGATTAAATATGAAGCGATCAGCGGTTTACATCAGAAGCAGCCGTACTTTCAAATTGATCCATGTTAGGAAACAATGCTTTTTTTCCTTCGGAATCCACCTGCTCGCATGCTACATGTGCACAGCTGATCGTGAAGCACTACTGTTTCTATTTTTCTATGTTTAATACATAATTGTACATATTGGTCTCAGAGTTCCTGCATGACTTAAATGTGCTCCTTTTTAAAGGTAGGTTGATTACTTTAGTCATTTAAAGTGAAGTGAATCTTTCCATCAGAAAATTTATATCCATCCATCCGCATGTGTCTAACAGAGTAGATATGCTTCAGCTACACAGGTTGCCTTTCACCCATGCCATTTGTGCATGATGTGCATTTCCTTCATCATTTGTTAATAACTCTGAGTATACATGCAATAAACAATAGGTATGATGTATGTGGCCAAAACATTTCCTGCTTTGACATTTAATTAAATACATTAACTCCAAAAATGACCAAAGTGCAGGTTGGTGCTACGATGGTCAGTGCTGCCACCTGAGAGCAACCTCACGGGGCCTTTTGTGTGACATCTTCATAGGTGTTCCAGTTTCCTGCCACAGTTCAAAGACAAGCTTGTTAACTTAGCTGGTGATTCTAAATTTGCTGTAAGTGTAAATGTGAGCATAAGTCTCTGTTTTATCCCTCTGATCCACTGACTGCCTGTCCAAGGGTACCCCGTCTCTCACTCAATGTTAATGCTGAGACCCTCGGGTGGGTTTCTCAGAGTAAAGCTACTACTCTACATCAAAAGGAGCCAGCTGAGATGGTTCCAGCATTTCACTAGCGCCTCCCAGGTGAGGTGTTTGGGCATGTCCAACAGGCTGGAGGCCCCGGGTCAGACCCAGGACAAATGGAAGAGATTATGTCTCTCGGGTAGCTTGGAAAAATCTGTGTCCCCCCAGGAAGCGCTGGAGGAGGTGGCTGGGAGAGAGGTAGGTCTGGGGATGTCTGCTTAGACTGCTAGAAACAGCCTAATTTAATTTGTGGATAGTAACCTATTAATAGGCTGAACAGTAATCTAACTGATCTAACTGAAAGCATCACCTCATCTTGAAGGCTAATGAGTGTATCACACGTGCGCACCTGTGGTGATCTATTGCAGCACACCTGCACACCACTGAATCAAGGTAAGAGGTTAAACTAGAGGCCACCAGAGTTAGGTGTGTTATGGTACTCTCTACAGTACTTTTAAGACGCTATAGATCTTGAACAAGAAGGAAAATATAAAACATCTTGGGGAAACTGAATACTTACAGCATGATTTAAAGGGTCACATTTTTAAGACATCAGCACAAAACACTGGCAACGTCAATACAAAAACCAGTATCGGCTGAGTTAAAAGTGAAACATCCATCCCATTGCTCTTTGGTCCTATCAGCCATGGAGCTTCACCACCATGTGATCTTGAACTCGTAGATGGGCCTCTTGCAGTAGTAATGGTTGATGAGGTGTTTATCACAGACGCCGATGCACTGCTGCTCGGCGGTGATGCCGCGCTCGGCCAGGTCACTGACGATGCAGTGCAACAGGTCATAAACGTCCGCCACCGCCTCCCACGGTCCAAAGGAAACGTCCACCTCGCAGTGATGCTCAAAGAGCTTGGCCTCACTGTCCGAGCGTTCGAAGCGCAGAGAGTTAAAAAGAGGGCGTTCATACGGCGTGATGGGCATCTCCTCCTTGTAGACGCAGATCTTCAGCTTTGCAAACCGCGCCTTTTTCTGCATGGCTCTCAGTTTAGCGATTTCCACGATACGCTCCAGATTGTCTGAAATGAGAACAGAAGCATTTATCTATACACAGGATGGAGGTAGATAATTAGCTACAGTTTTTTAGAAAAAGAAATAATAACTATTTGTAGTAGTTCATTTCTTTGCACTGTCTCTGTACCTCTTTGGTCCCTTAAGTCTTACTATTCGTGTTTGTCTGGATATTTCCTGTTTCACTTTGAAGGTTAGTTATCTTTTGTGTCCTGCGTTAATTTTGCTTCCTGTCTCCCTCTTCCCCCATTCTTTAATTATTTCCTTATGTGTATTGTTGGGATGATAAACATGTATCATACATGTTCTCATCTGCTGTACGGCTGCATCTGATGTTTCTATAACAGCGACTGCTGAGCTGGCTGAACTGAGAGACTGTTGCTTCCTCTGTGATCGGGGTCGTGACCACTGCTTCGCTGTCAGAGGCAACGCCACAGCAGATGATTTACTCCACAGCAGGAGAGTCTTTAATTTTTTGCCATCTTTCATCTTTCTTAAAGTGATTTTAACTCTCTAAGTGAGAGCATTTAGACTCCTCAAGGAGGAAAACTGTCAGCACGTCATTTGGTTTTAGTCGTCACTTGGCAACAGCATCTGTGAGCTCTTTTAAGTCGACTAAGGCGAGAACACGAGCATTTTCTCACTCCCTAACCTCTTCTTATCGACAAGAAAAAGCTATGAACACCAAAATCAATGTCTGTGTTTGTTTTTGCCATGAACCTGTGCCTTTTGTGATGCTTTTCAATCTAAATAATAATAATAATTATAATACCAATACCAATTATAATACCAATAATAACAGCTGAATGACTCGCACTTGCACAAAGTAATCTGCAGCCTTTGTGGGTCAGTATGTGCAAAAACCGGCACAAACTGGATGAACTCGTCAAGATGTGCTATAATATTAGCCACCATTAACGACCTTTAGCATCCTTTATATGATGAGCTTCAGACGATTGCATCAGTGCAAAGGTTTGACTTTCATCAAATTAGCACCACCAGGTTCAGATTCTGAATTCTCTCCCTCGTGATTCATGGTAACAGCTTTGTACATTGTACCATATGTACTGTAAGTGTGTATGTATTGTGTTGGACTATTGCCTACAAAGCAAATGCCTTAAGGGGACATTAAAGTTTTACTCTACTCCCTAACAGTGTAAATATTTCATGTGTTTTTAACAGCGGGCTTTTGTAGGACAGAACATTTATGACGTATTAAGACTCAAGAGTTACCATGACTTCCCCATGGTACACGGTAACTTCAAAATGAATAGAGTCTTTAGTCTGTAGAGTTTATGGATTTTTATTTTTATATGTATTATTCTAGACACTTCATTTGCTTTTTGTGTGCACCACAGATAAATAGCTCACTTTATGTGTTTATGAAAGCATGTGTTTTATTAAGGACACAACCAGTCTTGACTCAAATCACTGTCTAATCTAGTTGCTTTCTTCCATTTTTAAATAAATCTGCCCGAGTACAGCCTCTCCCGCTTCCTTTTCTCTTCCTGTCATATTTTGTATTTATTTTACATGAACCTTAATTCACATCTTATAAATAAACCATTTCCTTGGTATGAGGCCATTCTCGCTTCCATTAATCGAACAACACTTTACACTTCACACAGGATATGCCAAACTCATTATCAGGAGCTGCATCTCATCAAGTTGTTTCAGCCTTCAGCAAATAAAAATTTCATATTAGACTTGATTCATTTACTTGTTTGTTTTTTTTACACCCCTATCAGCTTACTTATAACAACCTGAGGGTTTAAATGCTAACGACAGCCAGGTTAATCTAAAGAGCATGGGGTGACTTCAACACAATGAAATAAAACACAACAACACTTTAAATATTGAGGCTCTAAAATGTAATTATTTGGTTCAGAAGTCGCAGAGACCCAAGAATGTGCTTCCACTGATTATAATTTACACTGTGTGCACATCACACACATTGAAAAGTTAAGTGTGTAGCTGTCACAGCATTATTACAGTCTGCAACATCTTTGAAAAGTTTTCTTTCACAAAGGTTGCATGTGTGAAGGACAGACTTCCCCAGATACCTTTGTAGTAGGGCAGCAGATCGAGGAAAGCTTGTCGAACTTTCTCCCCTGTGAGTGGCTGGATGTCCTCCAGGCTGTCCAGCAGCGGGCCGATGGCATAGTACTGAGCCTCTCTGTATACCGCTCTCACTCTGTCACGGTGAGGAAGCTCGCCTTCTCTGAGGAAGTTCAGGATGTCCCTTTGGATGGAAAGGCCATTGATAAACTGATAAAAAGCCTTAGTACTAAATCCCAGCAGTCACTGGTTATGTTTGAGCTTTTTCAATATGCAGAGTGTTCTTCCACAGGAAGAAACACTTGATTGAAATAGATTATTGATCACCTTCTGTGCTTTGACACAACTTAAATGGTGTACACAGCCGGCTGTAATTATTCTGTTGTCACTGTTGCCTCTTTTGAAAGCTGAAACTATTGTTTTTTTTAATATTGATTAGCCCTGCTGGGTAAAATCTGTTAAACGATGAATGTACAAAATGGCAAATATTATGCAGAAAAATATTCAATAATCCTTTTCCAATAGCTTGCTGTGCCTGGAGCACTGTGCACAAAGCAGACAATATTAAGGTTACCATGCCTGAAACAGCAAATGAGCATCCTGCTCACATAAACAACTGTGAAAGCAATGTGTAACCCTCAGCTGAGTCTGGCACATCCTGATGCCATTTTTATTATTTTAAGATCAGTTTTTACTAATCAGAGACAAAACATAAAACTCATTTTGTCTGAACACAGTCCTGGCAACTATTTCCTTGCATCCAGGTGACCAGTTCCTGAATATGAGGTCTTCAGGTGTTGGAATAATGTAAAAGGCAGAAAAAAAAAAAGAAACACAAAGTGTTCTTGAATGCCCTTCAGTCAGGACAACACATATCAGAAGAAGATTATTATGGTTATTTGACAGATGTGACACTGACTAATATCATAAACAATGTAAAAGAAGGAGCAGAGGTGGAGGTGGGTTTCAAAGAAGCTTGCAGCACCTCAAGCTAGGCTAATGTAGCTTAAATAGTGTCCCTGTATGAGATTTACCAATAGGTATCCAGTCTAGGAACACGTCAACCTTAATGTCTAATGATGATCTGCTCTGTGCAACTGGTCATTGCTTACAAATGCAGATACATTTAAAAGCTAATACTCTAAATGGTAAACATGATAGCTGAGGGTTGTGAGATTGAATGCAAACACTGAATGCAAACACAGGCTTTGTGTAACCAAGGCCTGCTCAAACACAAGTGGCAAATACAAATAGTAAGAGTGGACTGCAAAGGAAATCAGAAATCTTCCAGTAGCAACACTTTTTCCAGAGGACCATACAAAGCAAAAGGGTCACATAGTCGACAACTGAAGAAAAATTTGGTTACACTTAAAATAATTGTATACATGTTTAAATTAATCTGCCCTGATCAAACACACTGCATTGAAACATAGCTAAAAAGCATTAAAGACTCATGTAGTCACTTATCTTGACTGTCATGGGTCAGTCCCAGCCCCCAGGCCATACTTTGCCCATGTGTGATCTAGGTAGTGATTATCAAACTAAAATAAACCCACTTGGTGTTACTGAGTGATCCTAAAAACCACTGACACCTGACCCAAATCAGACAGATCGTAGCACACCTCTCATCATCACCTGGAGATGCTGAACACAGCATCTTTTCCTCTGGAATAAAACGTCGTGCACAATACTCAAATCGTTGACCAGAAACGCCTCCACAGCAGAGGAAAATGATTGTGTGACTGCATCATTACTTTCCTTTCAGCCAGATGTGCCACTGCTGTACCAAGTCAAGAAAATCCTTAGCAATACTGAAATCTTGACAGGAATTTTGAATCCAATTTAAAGTGCTGGAGCATGTCCTAGTAATCACACACCAGGTGTCAGGCCATTGAGACATACATGTTTGTTTGCCTTCTTCATATAGCTGTATGTCTTTTCCTTTACACATCCTGCATATTTTATGTAGATTCACTAAGAGACACTGACTCAGAAAAGTTGGTTTCCTTCTGTTTCTCTGCAGCAGAGCCTGGAGGGCTTGTGAACTTAAGAGGATAAACTGAATGCAGAAAAATACTGGACGACAAGCTGCTGCAGTGCACAAGATAACAGCAGCCTGGAAGAAGATTTATTTTCCAGCGAGACAATAGGAACCAGAACACAGAATTGGCTAAAAACATCCCAAATGAAAAGGCTCCTTCTGAGCGTGTGCAGCCTGCAGTGCCAGCACCCTCTGAAGTTTTCATTTTATTACTTTATGCAGTTACTGTATGTTCTGCCTTTCAAGCTGATCGAGTTGTGTTTTTAAATCTTTAATTACACCTCTTCACACATTTCAGCACTGAGCTCAGGTCAACCCACTTCTTACATAAGACATCTACTCCGTTTGCTCTTGTATTCATATTTAAAGCTTTTCCATTGTAGCAATGGACGGCTCTGGGGATGATAGTGCTGGTGCGCCGTCTTTTACACTGAAATACCTTTTGTACATTCAGGATGAAGCCTATTGGTTTCAACGATTCCTGCTTTATTTTACTACTACTGTAAATATGCAAAATAGCTGTAGCTTTAGTATCACGGCAAATTTAAAGTTTGTGTAATCCTTTAAATTCTTGTTCATTATTTGAGGGTTTTATTTTGGTTCTTAGGTTGTTTATTGTTATATTTAGAAATAACAGAAGTACTTTTATGGTCATACGTGCATGTAAATAAAAACATGGGGTTTATACTGTATGATTATATTCTTATTTTGCCAAATTCTTTTCACACAGCAGTCATAAAAAGTCATTATAAATAACATAAATTAAAAAATAAGAACTCAAACATTGGAAAGAGAAAGTACAAGTAATGACTATACAAAAAATAAAATGAGTTAAAGAGAAACGTGTTTTAAAAAAACCCGAGTTGTATTTATGCTTGTGCAAGTTTGCAAAACAGGTCTGTCCAGATTTTTGTGACAGTAGATAATAATAACAATAATAGTACAGTAACAGTGAGTCGTGATGAGGTGAAGGAGGGGGAGTACTGACTGTTTTACTCATGAGTCTAATGCTCTTTTTGACTTCGGTTTTAGACTCCTGTAGAAGTGTGAACAGCTGAGGTTGTGGGTGTGTACTGGGTCTAATGATGTTCTCGCCCTCCTGGTGGTATAAATTGGATTTTAGATTGGATTTTCATATCTCTTGAGCCTTTAGTTCTCCGTTTCGGTTTCTCTCCACTTGAATTCTTGTTGGGTTTTATTTGGTATAATTACTCATGTTAGTTTTCCTAGCTTTTTCCGACCCATCTTCTTCTATATATATATATATATATGTCTTCTCTAAGTGTTAGTCACTGACTTCCTGTTTTATTTTGGCAGTCATGTGTCCTTTGTGCTTTGTGTTTAATTTTACTTCCTTTGTCTCATTATCCCTGATTAGTCTCACCTGTGGACCCAGCTGTTCCCTATTTCCCTTTTTAAGTGTCAGTAAAAATTATTTCAGTTATCCTTTGCTCTTTGTCACAGTGTCAGTTGCCCTTCCCTGTGTGGTTTTTTTTTCTGGATAATGCTCGTTGCATTCTTGCTGGGCTTTCCAACTGTAGAATTAAAAATGTGTTTTCTGTTTACTCAGTTTGTCTTGAGATTTAAACTCAAGACAAACAGGTAAACTTGTCGATCAGGTGGTTTTATTAAGGACTCTCCTGGCCACAGCTCTGCCTCTTTACTGCTCACTGTGTGTCAGAGAGGACAGGCTCCAGCTCCACTTAAAACTAGGACAGAGTTACATTCCCAGCTACTGTGTCACTGAGCTTTTTATTACTGCCTGTTTTTCTTTTTTTCCCCAAAAAACAGGTTACTTGGACTGTATCTGCGAATAATTCCATTCCCACATGTGCTCCTGCATACATTCACAGTCTGCGTGCACTTACAGCAAATGCCAATAACATGCTTGTGCTGTCCTGTACAAAGAGCATCGCCTTCCTGCTTTTCTCCACAACACACAAAAAAAAACCCTAGTTATCACATCAAACTCTTCTTTAATGCAAAAACAGATTACTGACAGCCAGATAAAATACTTACTAACAGCTATCACTAGTCTAAAAATGCAGGCAGCTAGCTAACCAATAGGCACCAAAATACTCACCAATCAGGTAGTCTAATTAAGACTCCAGTCGCCACAGGCCTAGAGACCAGTTGGTGACCCCAGCCCCTGTGGCAACTATTGATTGGTAAGGAAAATTATGTCTTTCCTGGCCAGCTGGTCCATGGTTGTTAGCGGGTGCTACTGCCTGTAAATTCAATTGTTAAAGCCCCACTCAGGCAGGCTTATTGACCAGTGACTGACCTGGCCTGGCAACCTCTGGTCACTAGGGAAAATATGTATTCCTTAATTGATTGGAAAATGGTTGCCTGGGCTTGAGGCCAGTCGGTGGGGAAACTGGCCAAACCAAAAACTTCTTCTGCAGAGACTGTTCACCTTCAAAGTAAAAGCTAAGCCTCACTGCTTTAGCAAAAATATTTCAAAAGGGGCAACTTTTACTTTGGCAGGCAAACCTTCAAGTTTTCACTTTGCAATGCACGTTTTCAAGTTTCACTAACGGTCCACCAGTAGTTGGGAAGTGCTTGCAGAGAAGTTGGCATCTTTAAGGCAAACTTTGGGAGACTGCAGCAATCTGCTTCCAACCATAGCAATCGCAAATTTTTTACTGCTTTGCAACAGCTAGCAACCATTCACCAACTAGCTGAAAAATACTAATTTTTCCTTAGCAAACAGAAGCAGCTATCCCCTCAGACATGTTTTATTTTATCTGGAGAATGACTGACCTATGTGTGAAACACAGAGTTTACAGATCTCAGTAAAGTCTTGTTAAACTCTGCTGAGGTTGTTTTTTATAAGAGATGTCTAAACAGTAAACTCTCTTTTTTTCTTTTTAATTTGCCACACCTTTTCTGTCATGGATTTTTAGTATTTGTGACATTGAGTTTTGGTACTTGTCATCTTCTTATTGTGGCCTTTCTAATCTTCACAGTGATTTCACTGTGTAATCAGTGTGACTCTGTCGGTCTGTTTATGCCCCCATTGCCGTTTCCTGTTTATTGAAAGTGTCACCCTTCATGCTCACTTTTGATTCCAGTTTGTTTCTTCGGATAAATAAAGGTTTTCTTTCTGTTTAATGCATCTCGGTTCCCTCTGCACCACTCATCCATGACATTTTCAGTCCTTTTCTGCTGACTTTGTTCGCAACTTGTCTGCCCTCCATAATCTAAAATGACAGCAATCTAACTAAAGGCCACAGTGTTATGTTGTGACAGAGGCTGCAATTTTCATCCTATCACAAATACAATCTCAGT
Source organism: Mchenga conophoros (assembly GCF_057382185.1). NCBI lineage: Eukaryota > Metazoa > Chordata > Actinopteri > Cichliformes > Cichlidae > Mchenga > Mchenga conophoros. The sequence goes on along the minus strand of NC_140535.1, from coordinate 27,656,203 downwards.
ATGGACATTATATCTTCGGAAATAAGCAACAAATAAGAAAAAGCAGCGGCACAGAAATAGATACGTAAATCAACTTTGAGTGCTAGCAGAAGAGACCAATTTATTTCACAGAATACCTGATTCACCGAGACCTGTCAGAATATAATGAGCTGTCTGCAGCAGCTTGAAAATCTTCAGATCACAGAGCGTGAACCTTTCAAAAACTAAAAGTTTGTCCTCCACTAAGCTGCCTTTTAAAAACTTTGTACTCCCACATATAACCCTCCTCTTCCTCAAACTCATAAGGAGATATCACTGCAGGCAGCAGCACTGATAATGATGGTAATATCTTTGCTTGAATCTCACCCAAAGTAAGCTCCATCCCGATCGATGAAGTAGCGCCCCTCTGCATCGCGTGGGATGTAATGACGGCCGCTAAACATGGCAGCCAGCATGGTGTCCTCATATCGCCGCAGTGTGGACAGGCGAGTGGTGAAGTATGTGCCCCCGACGTTTAGAGAGATGACCTCTGGAAACTTAAAAGGAGAAATACGACAGATTTAAAATGAAATGCATATTTTACGGTGCAAAAAAGCAAATCATAAGTAGGTTTTAAGATATTTCCAGTGAAATTTGCCACGTGCATTTTAAGAGGCTTTAAGAGGCCAAGGTAAATGTGATATTACACCAAAAAATGTACTGGAACCGATCTGAGATTCCAGTTACATTTGTTTAGATCTTCTAATAATTTACTGGTCAGGTTCAGTCTCCATCAACAGCTTTACTTTCTAAATCACGTTCTTTCCAGCTGATGAAGATTTATTTTTAAAATGTATGGTGCAGTAAAAATGTCTTTTTAATATGATGATTTCCCTTATGAAGGAAATACAGTTATCCAAACTTGCCTGCCCTGTCTTAAAAAGTAAACCTAATAAGTGGTTGTGCCAGCCTTAGCAGCAAGAAGTACAATTAAGTGTTTGTGATAACTGACAGTGAGTCTTTCTGTGGATGAGTTTTAACCCACTTTTCTTTGGGGTCTCTTCTTCCAGTGTGGCTGTTTTAAATTCAGCCACACTGGAAGGTTTTCCAGCATGAACAGGCTGATTAAGCTCATGCAAAAGCATCTCAATCTGTTTTAAGTCCACAGTTGGCCACTCCAAAACCTTCATTTTGCCCTTTTTCAGCCATTCAGAGGTGCACTTTCTGGTGTTTCAGACCATTGTCCTGCTGTAAGTCAGAGTGCTTTTAACCTTCAGGGCATGAACTGATGGCTGGACATTCTCCCTCAGGATTTATTGGTAGAGAGCAGAATTCATGGTTCCATCAACTACTGACCCTTACTGAGCCAAGTGAGGCCCACGGTTCTTCAGATGTTGTTCTGGGTTCTTTTGTGACCTGCTGGATGAGTAGTTTTTGAAATTTGTGGATAATGGCTCTCACTGTGGTTAGTCCCAAAGCCTTAGAATAGGCTTTGTAACCCTTCCCAGAATGATAGATGTCAGTGACTTTGTTTCTCGGATGTTCTTGACTTTGACATCTTTGACTATTATAGTTAATTTATGATTTTTGGGAGGAAGTCAATTTCTTTTTCACATAAGACCAGGTTGGTTTGGATAGTTTGAAGTAAATTTAAAAACTGTATTTTGTATTTACTTGGGTTATCTTTATTTAACATGCAATTTGCTTGATGATCTGAAACTAAAATATTTCTCAGCCGCTTTAAATGACATAAAAGGCAAAGTTAGAGAGGCAAGGCTAAGATGGCTTGGGTATGTGCAGCTGAGGGATAGTGGATATACTGGAAAACAGATACAGCATGTTTAGCTGCCAGGTAAGAGCAAAGGAGGAAGGCGCGGAGAACATTTATTGATGTAATGAAAGACAAACTGCAGAGGGCTGGTGTGATGAAAGCAAGAACACTCTTTTCACTAAGTGCAATAAGAAAATGAATATTACTTTATTTTCTATTGCAGATTAAGAAAATCTTGCTGTGTGAGCAGGTCTCAGCAGCCTGTGGTTAAGATGATTAACCTGCTGTGCCTGTGTTTAGCTCCATCAGTCATGTGACACAATTGCTAGCCAATCATCACAGGATTCAGCAGCTCAACCAGCCTCTGACCTCTGGATAAATATGTATACCCATCAGCACGGTGTTGTTATTTGGTAGTAATAAGGTGGTTATAATTAACGGGATGTTTATGAGAGTGTACCTGCAGTTGGTGTTTAATGAGTTTTCTTTATGTTAGAAGCTGTGTTGTTTGGTGGCTTGTGCCACTGTTTTTTTTTTTTTTCATGGAAAAGAGGCCTACCTCCTGTTCCTGGGTGTTCAGCGAGGAGCGGAGTGGCGTGCTCAGAGTCAGGCTCGGCGAAGGGGAGGCCGGCTTTCGGAACTCGTCCTCCACAGAGTCCGAGCTAGACATGGCATCGCCCGGTTTCTCGGTGTCCCCAGCGGCCGAGAATACCACCATCACTCTGGGTAGAGGCAGCGTCCGTCTCTCCTGAATGAAGCGTCTCACCCGCGTAGCGGCGGGCAGCGGGCTGAAGGACAGAGACTGGCGCTCTCTGCTGCTGCAACCGTCAGAGCCGTTGGAACCGCTCGAGCCATTCTGCTGCATGCGCGCGGCGGGCCAGCTCTCAGCCAGGCAGGTACGACACAAAGCAGAGCTCGCGACTGTTGGTACAGAAAACAACAAGAAGAAGGAGAGGGCAGGAGCGGAGGGTGTGGCCCGAGCAGCTGCCAGTCCGGCTTTCACCGGAGCGAAAGCGGAAGAAGCGGCACCCCGCCTCCGGCGACAGCAACGTGTAGGTAGGAAAAAGATGAAAATTTAATCCCGACGTTAGCAAGCAGCACGGGGACCGTGAGATTTTGGAGCGTGCGTACTCTGACGTTCCACGTCGTCATCACGCCAAAAGAGTGAAGTACGCTGAGATTGGAAATGAGCACTTTTTCAGTAAACTTATAATGTTGATTGCAGTTTTATTTTTATAAATGTAACTGAAACTATATGTCAAACATTTCTTCAGGAAAAAAATCTATTAAAATATTTCACATTTTTCTTTAAATATTGTTTTTGAACCTTGGATTTTTGCCAATTTTATTTTACAAATTTTACTATTTTTTAATTTTAATATTATATTTTATTTATTTATGTTTAATTTTTTTTAAATTTTATTTTTAAAAGTTGGAAGCCAATTGAAGTTCATCTTTACATGTTGTTTTTGAAGTTTTTTCTTTGAATATTTTATTTATTTTTAGCTAGTTAGTTTTCAAAAAAGAAATGGGATTTAACGTACTTTCTTTAAAATGTTTTTGTTTTTGTTGTTGTTATTGTTGTTGTTTTTTTTCACTGACTGACCAGTCAGTATTTAGAAGTAGAATGTGAGGCAGAGCCTTCAGCTTTCAGGGCCCTCTTCTGTGGAACCAGCTTTCAGTTTGGACTCAGGAGACAGAAACAATCTCATCTTTTAAGATCAAGCTTAAAACTTTCCTTTTTTATAAAGCGTTGCATGTTTCTTCTTCAGTTACCTTTTTCACTCACTATGTGTTTATACACCTCTCTGCATTCATTATTTGTTAATATTAATCTCTGGAAGAAAAAAAAATCAATAGAGTCCACAAGAGTTTTTCAAAGGAAAATGTTTAATCTGGTCAAAACAGCAGGAAGGATAACAACACCCCTCACTCCCTGAGACATGGTCGAACAGGCCACAGTTCTAACAGCACCTTCATGTTCCAGCTCCTGTTTTAGCTAATTTCTTCCATATTTCTTCAGTGTAGATTTTTTTGTCTGTGCATATTCTTCTTTTACTTTCTTCCTTTAGATGAAGGTAAGCGCTCATGGTTTCTTATCTCTGGTGCCCCAGATAAGGACTGCCACTGCTTGGCTTTGCTTTTTGTTTTTTATCTTTAGCTTTCTGTCCAGTTCTTGGTTTATTGGTTACAATTTAATTTCTTGAGTTGTAGTTTATTTTAGCTTTTCATCTCCTGTGTCATGCATTCAGTCTTGCTTCTCTTGTGTCCTTATCCCTATTGGTTTCAGCTGCATCCAGTTACCCTCTTGTGTCCAATCCCCTCGATTACCTCAGTGTGAGTATTCAAGCCCTGACTTTTACTTTCTGCTTATCCTTTAGTGTCATTCCCCACATATGACATGTCAAATATCAATGTCAATCACTGTTTTGCAATATGATATAGAAGCAACGATTCCAGATTCTTTTTTCCTTTCTCACCCATTCTCTCCTTTGTTATAAGGTGTTTAACTTCGTCGCGTGACGCTATCTTGTTTCCAGCATGTATTTGAAGTTGTAACAGCACAAAATGTCCAAGGAGATGGAGGCGATCGTGGCAGTTTGTCTTGTAATCGGAAGGTTGCCGGTTCGAGCCTCGGCTCCGACAGTCTCGGTCGTTGTGTCCTTGGGCAAGACACTTCACCCGTTGCCTACTGGTGGTAGAGGGCCCGGTGGCGCCAGTGTCCAACAGCCTCGCCTTTGTCAGTGCACCCCAACCCATCTGTGGCTACACTGTAGCTTGCCATCACCAGTGTGTGAATGGGTGGATGACTGAATGTAGTGTAAAGCACTTTGGGGTCCTTAGGGACTAAGTAAAGCGCTATCCAAATACAGGCCATTTGCCAAGGAGATGCATCTTTATAGATAATGCAGACCAGTTAATCATGTTAATCATCAATCCAATGATGATTAACATGATTAACTGGTCTGTCTAGAGATTTTGTTTGCTTTTACTGACAACTTGGTGGAATCTGAAAGTAACCCACACGTGTGACGCAACCACTGAATGATAAATCATAGACTGGGAATTGTCACAAAGCAAATATAGCAACATATTATAGTGACACTGGAATCATTATTCATGGTAAATAAAATAAGGACCTCCAAATGAAAGATGAAACTATAAAACATTTTTGAGTCTTGGTGTAATGTCTGGATAACTGTGATAATTGTGAGTCAATGAGAAGACGTTTTAAAAGGAAAATGCAAAATGCAGTTTAATTTATTTTATTTTTATAAAAGTTGAAAGCTAATTGAAGTTTATCTTTATATATTGTTTTCGAAGGTGATATTAATAATAACTAATGATTAATATATAATTCATAGTTCAGCATATTGAGAGAGAGTACGACCATGCAGGCTATGTTATTCACCATATTACCATGGTGTCATTCCACTATTATTACCAATGATTACCACCCCCGCTAGAAAGTTATGAGTAGAGATGCGCAGTAACGTGTTACAAGTAATGTGCTACTGAAATCCGATTACGTTTTTCAAGTAAAGGATTACTATTACTGCATTACTAAACCGTGATTTGTTTGTGAGAGTCTCATGAGAATGACATACGAGCCTGCGACATCCGTGGCAGCAACAGACGTGTGTTAGATCAACAATGGATAATATGGAGTGCGGGAGAAAGTACGACCATGCAGCTTTTAACGTTTGAACATTACTTTGAGTTTGATTCCCCTAAAAAGTGCCAAAAACAGCGAAAAATCTGAGCAAGCACCTAGCAAGCCCCCAGATCCCCCCACTGACATGACCCGCTGAGGCACCGGGCAAACCTCCACCGACCCCACTCCCGCTAAACAGGTGAAAATAGATTTAAGAGCAACAGGACTTAGTGCCACTGAATCTTTTATTTTATTTATTTTTTGCTCTGTTTTACTTGCATTTATTTGAAAGAGTGAGTGTAAACACAAAAAATTATTTTATTTTATATGCTTGAATATGCGAAGATAGGTTAAATGTTAAACAAATTTCTTCAAGTCAAAGACTGTTATATCATTCATATCACATTTATTTTTTGCTTGATGCAATGTGCATAAAGTTAAAAGATTAAAACTAATAAAACAAGTTTTAAAAAGAGACTGTTGATTGAATTTTATATGATAGATTATGAGGAAAAAGTAGAATTGGGATGAAAGGTCTATTGCTTTAGAATGTATTCAGCTTGTGTATCATGTTTTTAAAAAGTAACTAAGTATTAAGTAACTAATTACTTTTGAAAATAAGTAACCAGTAAAGTAATTGGATTACTTTCTTGGAGAAGTAATTACTATTTTCAAATAACTTGACCAACACTGGTTATGTGACTGCTTCAACCAGCTCACACTGTGTCGTCAGGTTAGAAATAGGCTCAGAGCAACACTCCCCAGTAACAAGCAAGTCACTCCTCCAATCAGGAACTCACAAAGACCCTCACCAAACAATAAAAGAGGATCTGTTGATTTTCTGACTTGTTAAAGACTTGTGACAGCCCTGGCAGAGCTACCATGGTCTTGTGGTGTGGTGTTACTCTCTCTCTTTATCCCCACCTCCTCTCATCTGCTGTTGTGTTTGTTACTGAGGCAGCATTTTCCTATTCTGACCTGTGCTTTTTCCTGTCCCGATGCTAAAGCTAGGGTCTGTTTTGTCACTGGTCTTTTATACTTTGTAGCATAACTCTGTTGAACAAATACAGGTATGATATAGGTGTCACTTTCAGATAGTATTATTTTATTTTTTGTGTTGACATTACTGCTGCACTTGTTGTCGATGTCTTTAATAACTGATGTCTGATAGTTGCCAAAATAGGAATTTCCCAGAGGGCAATAAACTTTAAAAGGGGGCAGGACTGTGGGCAAAATTTAGCTCAGCGCCTGCTGGTTATCTCCTTTCTGCATAGAAAGGGGAAAATTCTTACTGACTTACTGACCGACTTTCTTGCAGGAGGCGGGTTAGTGAACGAGTTTCACAGCTCGTGAAACTTAGAAACCAACCTGGTGACTAAAACTCAGACACGAGAATTGAAACTCAAGAATGAAAATGAAATCAAAACAAAACTTTAAACACTTTGAAAAGTAATAAAGGCAAACTCAGGTATATTTAAAATAATTCAAAAACCCCAAAATATACAAAAGCCATTTTAAAAGTTATTTTAAGTCATTTTAAAGTTAGTTTAAAGAAACGGTTTTGCCCTGATTCTGCCTCCCTGTCGCCTTTCTGGGAAATGTGGCACATGATTAACACGTGTTGACTCAGTGTGTGTGGCTGCTGCATGATGTCATGGATGGCAAGGTGGTGACGGCTGCATTAAGCTATTAAAACAAGCTGAACAAGTTGTTAAAACCACACAGAAGTTCTGTTCCAACGTTTTTAGTTGTTTAAGTCTTTTTTTTTGTTTACTAATAAAACAACAAATATATTTTAATACTATGAGAAACTCATGGCAAACAAACAAGCAAAAAAATCCAAAATAACTTGCACCAGGACTCACATTACTACTTTAATATATACATAAAATGTCGATAAATGCTATTATTTGAAATATTACTACATAAATAAATACATTACTGTAAAACTGTTAATATTTTCTAAATGGGTTTTTGGGCACAACAAGCGAGAAGCAATTAATGAAAATGACTCCGAAGAAGATAAAGTCAGATGTCATAACTGACCTCAAAACCAGATACAAAACCTGAGTGGTTGGTGTAGAGGACACAGTCTTTGAATAACAGTGTTTCCATTCCTTATCTCCTTAACTGCACCACTCATCCGCACCTTTGTTTCCTCATTAGAAGAGTACAAGTCGCTGTTGAACATTTATAGCTGGTGGAAATACTCAGCAGCAAGGATACTCACAAATATTCCATGTAGGGAACATGTTACTCCAGATACTGTTTATTTAATGTGCAATTCAATTTTAGATTATACTGATTAATTTTAAATCACTACATGGTATGGATGCATAGGGTGGCAGAAAGGGCGGGGGGTCATGTTAGATTCTTAGTAGGTGAAAACACAATTCCTTTGTTTGCAGGATCCCATTAACTCAGGCAAGTTTTCACCTGAGTAGGTCCTTAAGTAACGGCAGGGCAGGACGCAAGCACGATCTACTAGTGGGTAGAGTCAAAGGCAGGATCTACTCGTCTTCCCTGAGAGCAAGGGAAATTATTAGAGAGTGCATGTGAGAAATATGCAAAAAACGGGAAAGAAAAACCATCAGGAAATACGTTTTCACACCACTGTACGGTCCAGTGACATTGGAGGTAGCCACAATCCTTTTTCTTTATCGTTTCAGAGTCATGTGGCTGGGCTTAGCCTGTATCAGCTGACATGAGGTCAGAGGAGGGGTGCACTTTGCACACGCCTTGCACAGGTTGCCAGGCTATTGCAGGTCCAACACAGAGAGAGGGGCAACCATTTAGTCATATCGTGTAGGTCTTTGGACTGTGGGAGGAAGGTGGCGGAAACGAGAGAATATGCAAATTTCACATTAAGGTTCCAGCTCAGATGAAAGTTTAACTTTTTTGCAAGTGCTAACCATTGCACTGCTGTGCCACCATAAGATTACATTTAGTGTGAGAACAGCTGAAGAATTCGGCTTAAAAATATCAATGAGAGTTGTTGCTTCTAAATAAAAAATGCTGAAGAGAGTGTTTTTGCATGTGTGTCCACTTCAAACCACACAGAGTTTACAGTTGAGTGCTTGACGGATGTGGGGGGTGTTGAAAGAGGAAGCGCAGCTTGTCGTCACTGTGCTGCTGCTACCAGAAACTGCAGAAGAATGAAGACAGACGGACCACAGAAGGTAACACAGAAACACAGCAGATAAAACACATTATTATTATTATTATTTTTTTTTACAATTAAGGCTGTATAACATCGATATGTAAAGGATTTTTTTATCTGATGAGATGTTGGAACAAAAAAATCCAAATCATGATTTCACTGGTTTCTACATTTCTCTGGTGGCTCAATGGTGTAATGCTTAAACGAAAGATCCCCATTTGATTTTGGGGTTGTGTCCAAAAGGGGAACTGGCATAAAAAGCCGGCCCAATCAAACATGTAGAACCACCTGCTGTGAATAAGTGAGCAGCTGAAAGTAGTTTCATCCTCTACATTTATCTGAAAGTTTAAGATTTTACCTGCAAAAGATGTGACCAGCTCCTAAAAATGAAATGCTGCTCCTTAAACCGCTAAAGAATGGATATATATAAAAATAAAAAAATCTGCACCTCAACTAAAAGATTGGAAAAAAAATATCACAGGCATTAATGAATACATTATTAATGACGGTCCAAAGTTATAATTCTCTGACAGGATATAACTCTCTTACTTTTACTGCTGCTTTAAGTGCAATAAGGTGCTTATGATTTTTTAAAAAAAAATCACAATTAGGATTTTTATATGGTTTTATTTCTGCTTATTCAAAGACTGTATTAATTTAATAGTAAGTCAATGGAAATATTTTAAACTGCTTGCTTGAAAGTACCAAATGTATTTAGTGCCAAAAAGTAAGTAAAGTACTTTATGTCTGGGTATCTGCTGGCAACTGAGGGAAATAAGTAATGGGATAAGCTTTACACAGTAAAAGTATACAAATTCATCATTTGGATACAAACAGGAGGAAAGCGAAGAAAAAACGTACATTTTAGCAGCTAATTTTTATGAATAAAAACACACAGATGGGCCAGATAAAGAAAAAAACACTTCAGATGTAGATTACAGTGTCAGAACTTATTAAATATTACGACATAAAGTATGCTAACATTCAGGATTCAGAGCTTACATTTGTCCCAGGTTTAAATTTTAGTAGAGAAATTAAAATAAGGGTCTGCGATAGTGAGAATGAAAGATTAATATGAAAACGCAATCATTAATCCAAATGTACAGAATGAAGATAGGAGCTGGTGTATTGTTTGTTGCAGTAGTGGACAGCTATTTGTTGGTGAATATGTACATATGCAAATATTCAGTGACAAGGCTTGACATAAGCTTCATTTAGATAAAAACAGTAAAGACAGCAGTCCTACATCATTAGAAAAAAGTTCCTTAAAAAACTTTACATTGAGTTTTGAGAGTCAGGAAGTTGCTATATGCTATATTCATATTGGAGATCATTAAAAACCTTTTAATCTGCTCTGAAAATCAATGCATGCTTTTGCTGCCAGATTTATAAACACTGCAAGATTTTTACACCAATTTCCTCTAGCATATGTTCACTCCATTGCTCATGGCGATAGATCCAAGTTTTTCCTTCATCGGGATTTTTGGCGCGGCAATGTGAAATTTGTTGCCGCTGTAATATTAAATTTTTTTATTATTGTGGTTTAAATGACTCAATACGGTTGGATTTTTGTTTATCAGATGAGAAGTGAATGCACAGATTTCATTTAGATAACAGGCATTTTCACTCTACTGTGCGTGGACCAAAGGCGTTAAATGAATAACAGCGGATAGAGCGATGTTTGGCATCATCCAAATACCGAACACGTCCACGTTTCTCTGCAGCAGGACACAAAATCTTTACAAATAGCAACAAAGATTCATCAGCGCACAGAGAAACAGTAGGTGCTGCAGTGGGGCTGTGATGGAAAAACTGCCGCCCGCTGGAAAGACAGACTTTCCAATGAGACCACAACTTGAGACCTGAAACCAAAGCATTTCACAATGGATGGAAATAATAAACTATGATGTAGAATGAATAAGTCATGTTCTAACCCAGCACTGAGATGCTGATGATATTTAAAGGTGTTAAATATTTACATATTTATACATCCCTTTCCACAGTAAACAAAGATTTACAATTTTATGAAGCCTGGTGAGGAAAAACCTGTTCAGACAATTGAAGAGAAGTGACCATTTGTTAATTTAATTAATTAATTTGTTTATTTAAATCTTATTCAGCCTCTAATATATACAGACTCTTGCAGGGGTCATTTCCTGTAGACTTTGATAAAGACCAGTCATATAATGTCTGACTGTAGCTAATAAACTGAATACTTTATTGGCTACATTTACTGGGTTCGACCATCTCTTGCCTTCAGAGCGGTCTTAATTCTTAATGGCATCGATTCAACAAGGTGCTGGAAATATTTCTCAGAGATTTCAGTCCATGTTACCACAATAGCATCACAGTCACTGCAGATTTGTCAGCTGCACATCCACGACAGGATCCCGTTCACCATATCCCAAAGGTATTCTATTCTATTAGATTGAGATCTGGTGACTGTGGAGGCCATTTGAGTACAGTGCACTTACTGTCATGTTTAAGAAACCGGTGTGGGATTATGTGAGCTTTTTGATATGAGATTTTATCCTGCTGGAAGCAGCAAGCAGAAGAAGGGTACATTGTACATTGTAGGGGTGGCTGTAGCTCAGGTGGCAGAGCAGGTCAGCCGCTAATCAGAAGGTCGGTGGTTCGATCCCAGGCTGCCTCCTGGCTGCATGCCAAATATCCTTGGGCAAGATACTAACCCCATGTTTGCCTACTGGTGGTGGTCAGAGGGCCCGGTGGCGCCAGTGTCCGGCAGCCTCACCTCTGTCAGTGCGCCCCAGGGCAGCTGTGGCTACAATGTAGCTTGCCATCACCAGTGTGTGAATGTGTGTGTGAATGGGTGAATGACTGAATGTAGTGTAAAGCGCTTTGGGGTCCTTAGGGACTGAGTAAAGCGCTATACAAATGCAGGCCATTTACCATTTACCATTGTGGTCATAACGGGATAGACGTGATCAGCATCAAAGCTCAGGGAGGCTGTAGTGTTTGAACAATGGTCAGATACAAATATTCCCACACCATTACACCCCCAGCAGCCTGAATCGTTGATACAACGCAGGATGGCATACCAGCATAACCCTTTCATGCTGTTTCCATCAAATTATGACCGTTCCATCTGAAGGTTGCAGCAAAAATCCAGACTAATCAAACTAAGCAACATTTTTCCAATCCTCTGTTGCTGAATTTTGCCTGCGTGAACTTTATCGTATGTTTCCTGTTCTTAGTAGACAGGAGTGGCATCCGGTATAGCTTTCTGTTTTTTTAGCCCATCTGCTTTGAGATGTTCTGTGTATCTTGGTTGTAATGAATGCTTATTTAAGTTACTGCTGTCTTCCTATTAGCTTGAAGCAGTCTAGCCATCCTGCTCTGACCTCTAAAGCATTTTCAGCCAAAGAACTGCCGCTCACTGCAGTTTTTCTCTCTGTGCTTTGAAGTTCGCATGATCGTCTTGACCATGTCTAGATGCTTAAATGCACTGAATTATTGGCATGTGATTGGCTGAACTAGACATTTGTGTTAAGGAGCTGTTGAACAGGTGCCCCTAACAAAGCGGCCGGTGACTGTTGGGGTTGCATGCTAATCACAAACACCAGCACTCGTACAGACACAAAAGTTTAATATTTATCATTATTACCTGTAAATGAATAAGCTATACCAAATTTTCAATTAAAAAAAGTCGATAATTAATTTTTCTTTGAACACAAAGGCAGCAACAACTTTAAACTTAAAGTGAACTTAAATTCAATTCAATGTAAAAATTCTCTATTTTATGAAAACACAACTGAAGCGACATATTGTGAGTAATACTTGAGTAGTTTTAGCTTTTCAACCCAGTTGCACAGCCTATCTGACCTCTCACACTCCTCTTAAATAAATTTACGTTACATTTTTTTAAAATCAGATTCTTAAAATTTGATTTAATCTGCACATTTGTTGAACTCTCTTAACCTTAACCCCAGAGATCATTGCCTTTTGTTTATTCTTGGAAAAGGAGGGCTGACCAGACTTTAAAAGAAATGCGCTCCATGAGAAAGTTGCAAAAAACGTCTTCCAAAACGAGCCTGATTAGTCACCTGCTGCAGATGAATAGGAAATGACCTTTCTGAGATCACACTATAAAATAATGTGTCCTTGAAAAAAAACAGTTTTCTTGCATTGGGGTGTTTGATGCTTCATAAAGGGTGTGGGCAGGTGTTAGTCCCATACACAAAGCAGTGTTTCAGTTTTGTTTTGGCTGACCACATCCTGTGGTTCTTTGCCGTGTTAACAGGAAAGCAGCAGCAGCAGCTGCTTAAGCCATGTAGGTGTGAATGCTTGTTGACCAGTAATGTCTGCATTAATATAACTAAACAAACTGAAGGGGTTAGTTTGAGTTGCTCTAAAGTCTTTCCTCTCTCTCCTTTGTGTGTCTCTCAGGTATGATAGGAAATTCTGGCCCGCTGCCCGCAGTCCTGACTGTTGCGTCAGTGGCTTTACTGAGTCTGCTGACGCTGCTGTGTCTGCGATGCAAAAGGAAACCCAGTAAGTACATTTCTCAGAGAGCTTGGACCGATGTGACCGATTTCAGGTGTGAATAGTGATATACACAAACAACTGAACTGGAGACACATGCGGGCTTTGTTTTACTTCGCTTGAACCACATGAAGCAGTTTGGGGGGAGGCAGCTCTTCACGCTGTCTCTACCCGCTTTCCATTCTTGGGTCAAGCACAGTAAGTACGTCCTCCATAGGGAGGTCTACTGCACAGCTGCAGAACAAATGAGTTGAAAGATCAGCAACACCACACGCTGTATGTGGGTCACAATGCTGAGGACAATGTGGGAGCATGCTGGTCCCCTGCAGAAGAACCACATGCAGTCTTTATATTATCTTGATCTCTTTAATCAGATATGAGCACTATTCAGCTTCACACCTACAGCATTTTACAATCACAAAGACACCTAACCTACATGTCTCTGGGCTGTCAGAGAGAAACCATGCAGACGCGGGAGATCTTGCATACTTTTTACAGAGAGGCTGGCACCACCCTGCCGCTTCAAAGCAAAGATAGAGATGTGAAAAAATCAATTTACCCTTGCTTTTTTTTACACATCCACACAGACCAGACATGGAGGCAGGATTTGGGGGAATTAAAAATTTAGCGATTATAGATATATCATTGTAATAACATACGTTCCATTACCACATTTGTCCTTGTCAAGGTAAAGACCCTTGAACAAATGTTAACAGCACAGTGATCCGCTGCGAGCGAGCACCCAGCCCCCACAAGCCGTCGTAGCAGGAGCAGAGAGCAAAGAGACGAAAGAAAAGCGTAGAGCGAGGACAGACAATAAAATAGGGCAGAAGTCAGAACCACCGAAAAAGCTCTCAGATTTCAAAAACCCCCCAAAACTGTGTTGTAGTATAAAGGAATGCTTAAAGTCAGGTACAAATAAAGCCAGTTACATTCTCGCTTTTTTAGATCTAATAGTTTACAGAAGTGATGATTTCTCAGAGATGAGATCATGTTTTTCAGCTTTGCCTTTAGTCCAGCACAGGGGTGTCAAACTCATTTTAATCTGAAGGGCACATGCAATTTAATTAGATTTGACATGGCTAGAAAAGTATTGTATAATAACCTAAACGTGCTCCTTTCAGTGCAAAGAAGCACAGATGCACTTTGAAAACATCAAACTTTATAGACTTAGAGATGAAAATAACTACAGTTTGAGGAATACGTGACTATGTTTTATACACTTCTGTCATTTCAAAGATATGTGACTGTTGTAAAACAAAGAAGCATAATCTAACCAGACTGTGGTGTGGCAGGTCGTGGGTGATGCCTCTCAGTCAGAAGCACGTTACACTGAAGATGATTCAGATGCAGGCTCAGAGGAAAATAACAAGTTTTACTCTCATTATGTGATACATTCTTAATGACTTCACAAAATAATGATTCCTTGCTATGATAGGGGTCTGATCATGGAGGACTTTGTATGTGAGGATTTTAAATTCTATTTAACGAAGAGCCAAGGTCACTTTAAAAGGGGGATGAAAGCAGAAGATCATCAAACATGCTGCACAGGAACTGAATAGGAACATGTGATGACAGCCAGCAGGCTGAGTAGAAGACAGAGCTATATACACTCACTGGCCACTTTATTAAGTACACCTTGCTACTACCAGGGTTGAACTGCCTTTTCTTTCATGACTGCTGTAAATTTTCATGACTCGACAAAGTGTTGGAATCATTCCTGAGTGGTTGTTTGAGTTTAATATTTTTTTCCTATCAGCTCAAAACAGCCTGACCATTCTTCTCTGGGGTCAACAAGGCATTTTCACAACTGCTGCTCACAGAATATTTTCTATTTTTCAGCCCATTGTCTGCAAACCATTGAGCTGGTTATGTGGGAACATAGACTAGCTTTTAAAGTCTCTTAAATAACCTTTCCTTCCCTGTCTGATGCTCGGTTTGAGCTTGAGTGGGTCGTCTGTTTACATGCCTAAATGCACTTAGTTGCTGCAATGTGACTGGCTGGAATATTTGCATTAAGGAGCAGTTGAACAGGTGTTCCTAATAAAGTGACCAGCGATTGTATACAAAGAAGTCTGACAGGCAAAGAAAAACAGGAGAAACACATTATCAAAAAGGTTAAAAAAAATCAGGGAGTCCAAGGACAATAAACAGGAAGCAAAACTAACACCTTATACCCAAGAAAACATCCTTCATCGCAAACACAGGAAATAACCCAAAGACACTGAAAGACATGAACACTAACACAAGATGACAAAAGCAAAGGGAGGGACCAAGAAGAAACACGAGATAGACTAAAACTAATGATAGAAAGGATCAAAACACAAAACTGAACTTATTTCTTGAAGCCATTAAGTTAAAACTAAAAGAAAGAGACTCAACATTGCCAGGACTAAGACTTGCAATGTGTGGATAACAAAGAAATCAAAACAGGACTCTGAACCTCGAAATTGAATATATCAACTTAGATTTCAAAAAAGAAATTAGGGACAAATAACGGGGACAAATGAAGATCAGTTTTCCATAAATTTTGCCATAACGTGGAGTCAGTCTGCGATAGGCTGAAGTTGGCAATTATATACTCAGTGTTGGATGTTTTTTTCTTTTGAGCCAATTTATTGGCTAACATTATCTCAGAATGGTGATGCAGGAGATTCCCAGAGTAATTTCATAAATGTATTTATTTTCATTTATTTATTAAAATATCAGTATTTAGTGTCCCTTGTATCGATACAAAATATTGCGATACAGTGCTCTATCAGTTTTTCCACCACCAAGTCTTTCCATTCATCGTTGTTATGAGATTACTGGCTATTAGTTTGCCGAGAGAAACAACAGGTGGTGCAAAGTTTGCAGTCAGGTGCCGCTTAAATCCCAGCAAAAGAAAAAAATGAGTCACGCCTCCACAGATTTCTCATTTGTTCATGCAGCCTGCTTTCTTAATCATAAGATTTTTGCTTATCAACTCAACATGTTTTCTGCATTGTTATCCTTTATCCTTGAGTAGCTTTGCATGAGTCAGTTTAGAATAATCCTTTTTTTAATCTTATACTTCTTGGTGCAAACCCTTAGTTCATCTTCTATCTGAAAAACCCCCAGTTTAAACTCCTTCCCCTTTAAGCCACTTTCCTTTGCTTGGCTGCTCCTCACAAACAAAGGATTTGAGCGGCAGGTGGGTGGGGCTTCTGCACCCACAACCACAACTGTGAGCCATAGATTACCATATGGCAATATTCACATTCATTAACATCTTGTAGACCACCATAACCTCCTGAGACCCTGCATACTTATATGGAGACATTGGTTATTGCCTTATTGTAGCCTACACTTCATTCTGCTCAGCACAGACTTGTGGAATCACACACATCGTATATTTATAGTCATAAGACACAGCTGCAGTCAACTGGTATAAATATTGAGGTTGAATTCTTTCAACCTGTTTCTTTCTTCTGTCTTTTTTTACCTGCAGAGATCATTCAAGAGGACCGTCAAATATACAATCCACCAACGTTGTAAGTAATATCTTACATGATGATAAACTTTTCAGTCTATAGACAGCTGTAAAAATGTCTGATAAAAACAAATAAATATATATAGATATATATTTTTTGTGACATGTGTCAGATGAGCAAAGTGACTGCAAGAAAGAAAATTACAGAACGTGTCCATCGCTTTCCTGCAAGTTTAGTTTCATTCACTTATTGAAAGTCTCATAAATCTGCAGATAAAGCCTTAAAATTACATCACTGAACATAGTTAAGCATCTCTAAAGGCCTTAAGCAGTAAACAGTAGTAATAGTAGTAAACTGTGTGGCTACCATAAATATTTAATACCAGCATATTTTAATCACTTCATAAAAGTCCTGACATTAAAACTCTATCTCGACAGCCAACGTGGGGGGAGTCAGTTTGCAGTGATGCGATCAAAAACAGGTAGGCTAAAGTAAACCAATCAAATCTGTACCTCAGATACCGCCTCTGTGAAACGAGCTTTAATGCTTTGTTTAAAATCCTCGTTTTATTTTTCAGTAACCAAAACCAACCAGATATCATCATCATTTGAAGCAGCAGCAGCGTACGTACAGCGTGAGATACTGTCACTTGCAAGACTCTGCACGATATTTAACCGCACTTGGTTATGTGTTTCATGCAGTGCTTATGCATATCTGCGCACACGAGACGCTTTTTATCAGGGCACATAACACAGAAGCCAGATCAGTTAAAGGTCAAGTACAAAGACTCAGCTTTAATGGTGTTACTGCTGAAAAGCACTTCAATCTGCAAACAGTTCCCCCCCGATTCCAGCTTGAGTTTATAAGATGTATCCTCCATCAGCTATTGCTGATTTGAGAATTGATACGAGTGAATTCTATTTGCTAAATATGCCCACGTCCAGCAGCTCCCAAATATTTTATTTCTTATTAATCAATGCCGTAGGTGATTCTTTATTCTCCGGTTTGAAGTCTATACACTGCATGTTAATATGTGCTTTAATACCTCAACTGGTTCTGTGTCCTCTTAGTTTTGCTGAACCTAAATAGCAATGGCAAACATGGATGGGCATGCTTAACTTACTTAACTTAACTATTGATTTTCAAATGCAAAGTTAGAAGAAAATTAAATATGTAACACTTTAGCCAATATTCAAATTAAACTGCCTAATTTTTTAACTTTACTGCTACTATGTTTGAAAGCTATAAAACTACTATATGTTTTTGGCAGGGTTTTTTCAAAGTAGGCTGTTTATATTTAAATTATTTTACACAAACAAAAGCAGGTGATACGTAAAAAAGTTTTAAACTACAATAAACTGCATTTTTTTTAAGCTATTATGTTTTTTATATGTTTTTTGGCTCCACACAATTTGCAAATTCCTCAAAAATGTTTGTTTTGTTTGGGGTTTTTTTTTAGATTAAAGAGTGCCCACCCCTCAGTAAAATGTATTAAACTGCACACTGAACACACAACTCAACCTGACTGTGAGCTAGGGCTGTCACTATATGATTTTCACTGCATGCTGGGCCATAAAAGAGTAAACTTTCTCTCAAAAAGACAATGATCAGCACAAATACAGGCCATTTACCATTTACCACAGTCTGACCAACCTGTGTACTGCCTGGATTGACTACAAGAAACGCTACGACTCAATGCCTCACACATGGATCCTGAAATGCCTAGAACTTGTGCCTAGAAGTTCAACAGGACCTTTAGACCCTCATCAGGAATTTGACAGAGATGGAGAAGTTCAAGCCAATAGCACAAGTCTCCATCAAGTGTGGGATTTACCAAGTAGATGCTCTGTCCCCACTGACAGGCCTGAACCTCCTCTACCAGATGATTGACAAGACTGGCTGCCAATACCGACTAAAGAATGGTGCAATCGTCAGCCACCTCTTCTAAGTGCAGGACATCAAGCTGCATACCAGGAGTGAACAAGACATCAACTCACTGATCCACACCACTAGAATCTACAGAAATGACAATGGAATGTCATCCGGACTGGAGAAGTGTATCCAGGTAGTCACAAAGAGAGGGATGGTAGTTGGAACTCAGGGGACTGCATTACCAGAAAGCAACATTGCAGACATTGAGGATAGCTACAAGTAGACAGGAATCCCACTGGTAAATGGAAACTATGAAGAGGCCCCTAGGAAAGCTGCAGTCAATATCTATGTCATGCCGGTCATCAGATACTATGCTGGGATAATCAGCTGACAAAAAAAAAAAAAGAGACAGAAGCCATTGACATCAAGATAAGGAAGCTCCTTACCATGCATGGAGTGTCAAATCTAGCACCCTGTATGATAGAACCACTATCCACGATAAAACAACAAAGATCCGTGTGTACATCAGGAAGATGGGCTTAGTGAATACCTCAGGCAGCAGAAAACTGAGAAAGAAGATGAGCAAGAAGGGGAACCATTATACAAGGACAGGCCTCTGCATGAAAGACAGCACAGAGGCACTAATCATGGCAGCACAGGAACAAGCTCAGAGAACAAGATCCACAGAGGATGGGGCCTATCACGCCAGTCAAGACCGCAGGTGCAAGGTGTGCAAAGATGCCACTTAGAGAGTCAAACAGGGTGCAAGATGCTAGTAGAGAAGGTGCACATGCAATGCCATATCCAAGTGGTTGTCATAATATACAGGAACATTTGTGCCAATTATTTCCAGGAAGTCCAGAGGTCAAAGTGGGATATGCCCCCTAGGGTGGTTGAGAATGACCAAGCTAAGAGCCTGTTGGACTTCCAGATACAGACAGATAAACTGGTGATGGTTAACCAACTGGAGATAGTAGTGGTGAACAAGCAGAGGAGGGCTATAGTGATAGATGGTCAGTGGTCAATGGTAACTTTATTGTTCCCAATGTGAAATTGATTTGCAGTATATCTACTCATTAAACAACAGATACATTGTATTAAAAAAACAAAGAAATAAAATTTTTTTTTAAAAAAAATCCCGTTCTATCAAAAGCTTATGGTTTAGTGTTATTAAGCATAACAATAGCAGTAGGTATAAAAGAGACTCTGTCTCTTGGTCTTCACTGCAGGCACTATATGAATCAGCTCAAAATTTCTAAAGAGAGGATGGTCTGAACATAACATGGCAGAGGTTGGACCTGGACCTGAGTCCCCCCTGAAATCTTACCAGCCACTTTAACCAGGTTACCAAGTCTGGTCTTATTTATCAAGGACAAATGACCTGTACCAGGCAATGATACAAAACATTATAGCTATACCAAGTGACAGCAAAATCAGAAAGAAGGAACACAAGAAGCTTGAGAACCTTGGAGCTTGAGAAGATGTGTGTGTGTGTGTATATCTATCTATCTATCTATCTATCTATCTATCTATCTATCTATCTATCTATCTATCTATCTATCTATCTATCTATCTATCTATCTATCTATCTATCTATCTATCTATCTATCTATTGTTAAGGTTCAAAATATTGGGGATGGAGACAAGAGAAAAAACCACAATAACAACACTGGTCCGGCCGGGTTGAGTCAAACGATGATTTTAATGAACACACGCGTGGGAGATGGACACTGATGCAGACAGCCTCAAAATCTCAAAATGGTGGAGCATTGCTCAAACTTTTATAGCCTCTGGTGCCTCCACCTTATCATACAAAGCCTAAACATTCACATGCTTTCTCTCACACAGCGCCTAAGCTACGACCTTGGCTCCCTGTTTATCTGCTCCTGCTGAAATAGGGCAGAAAACTCCAGCACACTCTGTTCTCTTCTACTCAGACAAATTAGATTTCTTATAACTCAGCAGTATAATGCATCATAAAACAATATCATTCATTCACAACAAGTCAGCAGTTTAATGTAATGCAAATCAGTTTAACTAATGCAATAGTTATCAGCTTCTTCTGATTCAGGAGAATAATGCAAACTAAAACTACATAATAATTCACAATCTTTAATTAGGGGTATAACATGGCATAAAATAATATTATAATCTAACACTATCTATCTATCTATATATATATATATATATATATATATGTGTGTGTGTGTGTGTGTGTGTGTGTGTGTGTGTGTGTGTGTGTGTGTGTGTGTGTGTGTGTGTGTGTGTGCAGCTCAGAGCTCAGCTAAACAGAAACAAATAAACTCATGATGGAATCAAGGGGAAACTCTTAGAATAAAAAAAAAATGCACCTAACAGCCGCTCAAAGACATTCTAACTTAAACATTAGAATTATTGTTTATTTCTTTATATGCTCACAAACAGAAATGAAAAAAAAAAACTACTGTGCGATGTTCTTTCTTTACATCTTTCACAACCACCTGCAGACTTATTATAATTCCAGTCTATGTTCACCTGAGGGTGAACTACCAAATAAGAGAACATAATCAGGCTTTCTTTTCTTTTTTTGCATTTGCTGGCTCAACAAACCATAAAACCGGACTCAGAGATAACACAATGATGGTTATCAGTTTCTCTGTTCTGCTTGCTGCTTCACACTCTGCGCTCTCTTAAAAACACGTATTTAATGCATCATTTTCTTCTGCACAAAATGGATCAACTAAGCAGAGCCTATTTCAGACAGAAATTATCAGAGAAACAGGTAATTTTCTAGAAGTCAAGAAGTTAGCTACTGTCAACAGTTCCATGTGGATGCTTGTTTCCACCACTGAAAAACAAACAAACAAACAAACATAGTTTGTTTGTTTGTTTGTTTGTTTGTTTGTTTGTTTGTTTGTTTTTTGGGGGGGGGGGGGGGTTGCCAGGTAGAGCGAAGTCAAAATATTGATTTATCATCTCAAAATTTCAACTTATCAGTTTTTTTGGTGTAACAATCCAAATTTTTAACTTATTGTTAACAAAAAGAAAATGTTCTTTTTTTTTCAGAAGATGAGCAAATATTATCACCATAATATCAGCTTCCTATCTGCTTCTCTGTGGCATTTCATCCCAAATAAACTTCACAGTTCAAATGGGTTTTTTTGTTTTGTTTTTTTCAGTGAAACTCGAGAGCCATCTGAACCTCCAGAAGGTAAGCCCCCCGTGTTTTCTTATGCTTAAAGAGCACACGCTCTGCATAACTTGCCATGGTGTTTGCAGTGTTTAATCTGAGGTTTAATAACTGTGCTGTGTTACACCTGCAGAAGATGAACAGTCAGACTACATAAATATTGACGGTAATAAGTTAACACACACACACACATCTGGATGGCTTTTAAATTTAAATTCTTGGTGGTTTTTTTAAATTAAATTATTGTATTATTGTCTTATCTTTGATGTGGTTCTGCTGTTTAACCAGTCTGCGGAAGTGTGGAACGTGACTATGTGTAAGTATTCAAATTCTTTTTAACTGACCTTCTTTTTATGGACCTGCTTTATTAGATGTGTACTCACGAACAGCCAGAGCCAATCCAGACTCAGTGTTTTTGTTTTTTCATGTCTTGAACCTAGTTATTTGACATTTAAACTTATTTTCAAAAGATAAAATGTCTCTTTTTTGAGAAGGAAAGAGAGAGAATTACCTCCTGAATTTGAAAAAATAACGACTAAAAAAAAAAGTTTACAAATATTTTTTAGTAGTTGGACTGGAACTCATTTAAATGATAAATGGACTGTATTTGTATAGCGCTTTACTTAGTCCCTATGGACCCCAAAGCACTTTACACTACATTCAGTCATCCACCCATTCACACACTGGTGATGGCAAGCTACATTGTAGCCACAGCTGCCCTGGGGCGCACTGACAGAGGCGAGGCTGCCGGACACTGGCGCCACTGGGCCCTCTGACCACCACCAGTAGGGTGAAGTGTCTTGCCCAAGGACACAACAGCCAAGACTGTCGGAGCCGGGGCTCGAACCGGCAACCTTCTGATTACAAGACGAACACACACTTCGATCATCGCTCAGAGTTCAGGCTCTTATTCGAGGACACTTTGACATACGGATATTGAAAAGTAGTAAATGACCCACTCTATTACTTGAGACACAGCAGCCAAAAACTAATTAAAGACAATTGTTGTTGCTATATTGCAGTTATGATGCCGAAACTAAAATACTGATATTCCTACTCGTATACTGTGTTGTAAATAACTTATATAACTTAGTGTAATTGTTCTTTTTGCACATCTGCAATGGATCCAACATCTGCAACACGCAGAGTGGAATACATGGACACTTATGACCAGTTAATGTAAAAACCAGTTAATCTGGAACACTGGTTTCACATTTAACTGTGCCAGCGTCATCCTCACTGTGTTTTTATTTAAAACTGGGTGTTGCTTTGGCTTAATGTTGTCAACCTCTTTTTCACACGCTGCTCCTGAATAAGTTTGTATTGCAGGTCTGTTTTCAGTCGCAAATGTGGGTGAAACGCTCATTGCATAGTTTAGGACATCGGTATGGGACAGAGTCATGAATTAAACGAGGCATTGAAGCAAAGAATTTGTGTCGAGAATTTTTTATAATCGAATTACTTGATAAATCATTGGAGCCCTACTACACTCCAATTCTGGGAGTAATTCATCTGCAGAAAGGTGCAACAATCAAACATAAAGATGAGTTTTTATTCATATGGTAATGTAGAACTGTATAACATAGTTGTGAGAAAGCAATTAGAATGTGGACCACAATAGAGCATTTGTCCTGTTATGGTTTCACCATTGGTTATGTTGGCTTGTTTGCACTTCTCTTGTATAGTGAGTATTTAAAGGTGATTTACAGTTGTATAACTATTTATGTGAAAAAGGAGAGAGAAAATGGAAATAAAACCAAATACATAAAAGATGGTGCCGTCAACCACTGGTACATATTGAAATCTCAGTCTTACAGCTTTTTTAGACCAAAAGGTTCAGGTGAACACCTATTTGCTAATTAAAGGATCTGTACCACACAGTAAGCCATATTACTTTTCAGACAACTGCATTAAAAATGCACCAAAACTCAACAACTGTTTAGTGACTTCTCCTGGCAGAGCTGACAGCTGTTCAGTGTTCTTAGCAGCTTCCCGTGTCATAACGCCTCTCAATCAAAGCTTTCACAACCTTTCACAGCCTCACCAGTTTCAAAATAGACGTACGATAAAGTAATTCACCCCATGTAGAGTTGTTTAACAGGCTGCAAACATGCAGTTTAATCCTGGAAATGCGGGCATTTTAACATCAGAGTCCATTGGTGTTGGCTTACTTTTGCAGCCCGCCTCAAGTGGCCATTTAAGGAACTGCAGTTTTTTTTGCATTTTGAGCTGGATTCATGGAGCTTTTGTCCCTCGGTTAACCAAGTCCTGTTATTACTTATGAAACTGTCAATATAAAACGTTTAAAGAGCATACACTTTAGTTTTTGTATATGTTTACACAAAGCGATAAAGTGATGAGTGTTTGGTTGTTTGTTTATTTTATAGCAATCCAATCAGTGAGTCGCTGTACGTAAATGAAAAAACCCTTAACAACGGACTGGGTGAGTGATTTTGCTTTAAAATAATCACAGATTTTTAAAAAGCGGACTGATTTTTGCTTAACACTTTTTACGTGGGTATTTTGTGTTTTTGCAGATGACATTCCAGGAGTGTATGGAAACGTTTTCCCATCGATAGAATTAACAAACGGTACGTCCAGCCTTATATTTTCTGACTCCATTCGAGATGTGAGAAGTCGATTGACGAATAAAGAGTTCAACTCATTCAAACTATTGTTTCACCAAACAGACGACGACGACTATGAAAATTCAGACTTCCTGAAAGATGCAGGTCAGTTTCATTTTTGTCAAGTTTGTGCTTTTGTTCTGTGTTTTTTTTTGTAATCACTTAATCGAGAAATTGAAATCAAGAGTCCAAGTAGACGTGAAAACGAAGCATCTGATTGACAAATAACTTGTGGATTATACTGACTAAGAAAAAATAACAGAAAGCAGACCGGTGGTTGAGGACCATAGTATCCCAAAATGTGTGTATGCGTGAAGGAGTCTGGACGGGTACTGAGGAAGGATTTTAAGTGAGAAGAATCTTGTAAGTGATACATACTTACCTGTGAGCCAGTGGAGGTTTAAATTATTATGTAGCAACAAAAGAGGTAATACATACTTCCCCTGGGCAAGGTTATCCAATGGGCATTCTGGGCCCAGGAGTCCAAAGAAGCAAAAAACAAAACAGAAAAAACAAAAGACTCACTGAAATCAATAATAGATCTAAAACGAGGAAAAAATAGGTGAGGCAGGCTGAAGTGAGTAACGCTGATAATCTCTTTATCGTGGCAGCTGTTAGTGGGTGAGATCTATTAGGGAGCAAGTGAACATTTTGTCCTGAAAGCTGACGTGTCAGAAACAGCAAAAATGTGCAAGAGTAAAGATGTGAGTGAATCTGATGAGGTCCAAATTGTGATGGGGTTGAGTGTTCCCAGTCTGGAGTATCTATCAAACCTCAAGAGTTGTGCAAAGAAGGAACGATGGTGAGCCAGCAGCACGGTCATGTGCAGCCAGGGCTCACTGATGCATATGGGGAGCAAAAGCTGGCCTATTCGGTCCAAACCAACAGACGAGCAACGTAGCTCAAATTGCTGAAAAGGTTATGCTGGTTCTGATAGAAAGGTGTAAGAATACAGAGTGCATCACATCACTTGTGTCCTGCCATCATGTGGATGTTATTTTGACCCATAACACCTACCTAAGCTTGTTGCAAGCTGTGGTCACCCTTTCATGGAAACTGTATTCATATATGGCTGTTGCCTCTTTTAGCAGAATAATGCGCCCAGCCACAAACCAGAAATGGTTCAGGAATGATTTGAGGAGCACAACGAGTGTTGACTTGGTCTCCAAATTCTCCAGATCTCAATCCAAACGAGCATCTGTGGGATGTGCTGGACAAACAAGATCGATTGGTGGAGGTCCCACCTCACCACTTCCACGACTTAAAGGATCGTTAGCTAACATCTTGGTGGCAGATACCACACCACAATCCATACCTGTAGGCAGGTCGTCATAATGTTAAATCTAATCGGTGTATATGGATTGCATGTTTTGTTTAATTATTAAAGAAGATGAAAAGCCCTGACTGTCAAGCTCTTGTGCCTATTAGAGGGGGCTATGCACACACATGTGACAAATTAAAGGAATAACCAAAATAACACAGCTAATTTATGAAGGTGTTGGGCAACACAAACAGTTTCAGTGTGCCTCAGCATTGATTCTCCAATTCACCTTTGCAGGGGAGATGGACCAGCGGTCTTCAAAAAAGTATTCGCTTATGTTCTAATGATGGATGCGGAGAGTCCAGCTTGCCAAAAAAGAATATTTTTTTTCCCTGACCTAATTTTTATTAGTTTTATTCATATAAGATTGCATAAGAATCATGTTGATTCCACATGATCTGTGTTTTTTCCTGTAACACAAATCTGTTGTCTCATGTTGAAGTGATTTCATCGTGTTTAGGGTAATGGATTTTCACCTGTAACTGCAACTTTATTTCTTAATGTCAAAATTATTCAAAGGTATTATGTTCTGAGTACACAGGAATACTTTTACTTTAGGTACTTTAAGTTTAATTTCTTGCTACTGCTGAAGCAAAGTGCTACTACTTCTGCTATGGCTAAAATGCAAGTACTACTACTTCTATATTATAATTACAAATACATGTATTATATGCTGACTTAATTCTATGATAAATGTATTTTGTACACTGCTCTTCTTTAACTAATACTACCTATAATATCAGTTCTAAATATTTTAAAAGTAGTAATCTAATAAACCAAACATACTTTGTTAATCAAGTGTCTGTATTTTCTCAGCATTACAGTTACAAAACTGGAACTGGAACTTGAATCAACACAATTAGCAATAATACTCTCGGTACTCTTTTTCCATGGAAAATTTTGCGTCATCACTGAGAGTTACAAACTGTCTAAAATCTTTCATCTTTATAAAATGATCAGTGTGGCTGCTCTACCAGGTGTAACAATAAAGTTTAACATCCAGGCATCCGTGAAAACAGAATTTATGAAGTTTAGTGGAGCTTGAAGTTAGCAGAGATTTAGCTCTTTGTGTCAAAGTAACTGAGGATAAAACAGAAAAACATGAAGGAGATTTTCCTGGCCTGGCTTTTTACAGTAGATAACATTAAAAATATTCTGCAGTAGAACAAAAACTGAAGAAAACCATGAATCAGCATATGAACATTACCTGATGCTGCTGAAGTGAAGCAGAGCAAAGTTACAGAGGTTTTACTAGAGACACAGCTAAGCCTTTTGCAGTTCGGCATAATTTTAAAAAGTTTGACATTTCTTGTTGGAAGTCATTTTTTTTTAAAAAAGACAGCGGCTGACAGTGCTGTAAACAACGTTAGACTGGAGGGCAATAAGCTAGCAAATAATGCAGAAAACAGAGATTTGAGATGGGAAATACATTGAGAGAGAGAACTGTGCAGGAAATGTGATTTCATCGTGGTGGAAGAAAAACAGCAAAAGTAAGAGAGAATTCATGACGATGTTTACGTGAAGTGTAGCTTTGATCTTCTTTTGCTTCCGGTTCGGTGAATTTTGGTCACAATGTTGAAACCTGCAGCTTCAGAATCTGTGAGCTGTCAGCTTTCAGCCCAGATGGCGTGTCTGTTGGGTGAGGATGCCGACATCTCGCAGATTCTGATGCGTCGGGTCTGCGCTTTGTGTTTACGTCTTTGTGTGGAATCCGTTTACTCTCATTTGCTTTTTTAGCTCTTTAGTGGTTGCTGAAATAGTTTTGTGAGCTTTAACCTGAAATTCTGGCGTTTCTGGCAAAATACATTTATATTTAAAAATCGATTCAGTATTTAATGAATCTATATCGCTTTATTCAAGCTAAAATCGATTTTAATTGGAAAACCGATTATCGAAACCCACCCGTAATAATGATTTGCTATGTGGTGGCTAGCTACACAGCTATGGTTAGCATAATATAAAGACAGTGAAGCTGGAGGACGAACGTTAAAAAAAGTTCAAAAGTTAACGTGAGGGTTCCCGATGGTTTGGGACAAATGCAACTGCATGGCAGGATGCTGTAAACAGACCAAACTTCAGTCAGGAGAACAACTGAGATATTGTGGATGGATTATTGTTCAGATTAAACAGAACAAGATACAAAGCATTAAAACAAGTTAAAGACACAACAGCCTTAATAAATGCAGAGTAGTTTAGACCGGGAAGCAAGGTTCATACGTCATCACTTAACAACTGGATACTAATTGCTTAACGCTTTATTTTAATAACAATAACTAAAGTAAATGAACCTTGTAACGCTTTAAGAGCTGCACAATATTGTCACATAATAAAAAATGAAAAATGTTTCTTACCTATATATCATATCTTAGGTCACACTTTTTAACTAGCTGCTTAAAGCCCTGCTTTTCCACCATGTAACCACATCAGTAACTTACATCCGTTTACTCTTCCTGTTTGTTCCCGAACAGTTTTATTATCAGATGTAGGTAACCCGTGGGACAAGAAGCTCCATCTAGCATGTAAAAAGTCATATTTCCTCAGCCGAAAGACTCTGGGTTTTTTTTGCATAGAAGCTTTTTGTTTTCTTGTTATCCCACAAAATAAGATGAAGTCCAGGTCCCAGCTACATCAACTACAGCGTTTCACTGCCTTTCTTTATCACTGCAGCCCCTTCATGAGTTCATGGCAGAGTTTTAGTAGCTACATCATCCTATCTGTATGCACATTTGTAGAGGCTTTGGCTACATGCTACTAATGTTACACACTTTCAAGAGACCAGCTACATCAACATTAAGGAGCTGCAGCAGTCTTTAGTGGAAAAATATAAACTAAATCTATTTTTTTAATATCCCAAAATGACTATGACCTTAGGTGTATGTTGTTTGTCTTATTATGTGGCAATAGACACATAATAAGACAAGCCAATCATATTACCCATTTTACATTAGCTTGTTTAAATGCTAACATACTGACACTAACGCAAGTTTGTTACACTCAGTTAACAACACTCACACAAAAATAATACTACAACCATCTTAACTAACTCATTGACTAACTAATTTGAAAACAGTTAATGTTAGCTAATTTATGTTTCTCTTTAATGTTAGCCGATATGTCAGCACACACACACACACACACACACACACACACACACACACACACACACACACACACACACACACAAAACAAAACAAAAATATTAGTAATTAGTAATATAATATAATTTATATATATTATATTAATATAATTTGCTTTGCTGTGAAGCAAAGCAAATGATTCACATCATTTTCAAACTCCTCAAATCTTTTATTGAGTGTATATATTCACTCAGGGATTTGATTAGGACTGAGATCTAGCTGTGGAGGCTCTTTGAGTATAGTGAACTCATTGTCGTTTTCAAGAAACCAGGTTTATGATGATTTGAGCTTTGAGAAATGGTGCATTTTCCTGCTGTAAGCAGCCACTAGACGACGGGTAAACTGTGCTCATAAAGGGATGGACATGATCAGCAAGAATACTCAGGTAGGCTGTTGCGTTTACATGATGCTTAGTTTATACTAGGGGGCCAAGAGAATATCCCCCACACCATTATACCACCAGAAGCCTAAACGTAGGATAGATCCATGCTTTTATGTTGTTTATGCCAAATTCTGACCCTAACATCCAAATGTCACGGCAGATATTGAGAATCATCAGACCGAAAAAAAATCATCACACCATCTTCTGTAGTCCAATTTTGGTGATGCGTGCAAATAGTAGCTTCAGTTTCCTGTTCTTAGCTGACAGGAGTAGCACTTGATGAGGCCTGTTGCTGCTGCAGCCCATCCTCTTTGAATTCGAAAGAAAAAGAAGCACACTGATTCACAGGAGGTCTTCGCGTCTCCTAATATTAGTAAACATCGGTTTTGTGTAACACTTACCATGATTGCTTAAAACCTACGGAGCCCCTCTGATGACATGGTCCAAAAAATAAATAAGTAGTCCACAATTGTTCAGGGACTCTAGGTCACTCAGATCCCTGACAATTTTAGGCTGGGAATGAGCTACAAATGCATTTTGAAAAGCCTGGCACTGCAAGGAACCATTATTCCAGAGAGACATTTAAACAGGATATTGAGAGCCCAGTTGCTTTGCAGACGTAAATACGACCCGGACGCTGGGATAGATTTTATTGTCAACCAACTGCAAGGGCCTGGGAAGGATCACGGTCAAGTGTTTCGTTCCCACAAATTAGCATTTCGTGGGCACGTTACACCTATTTCGTGCCCACGAAGTAGTATTTTGTGGCCACAATTTATTTATTTTTTTGGACCATGTCATCAGAGGGGCTCCGTAAAAACCAGTCATTGTAGTGTCTCACATTAGGCCAATAATAGTAGACCTGTGCTACATTTGTCCAGCTAGGCAACACATATTTCTGCATAAGAGATACATGAGACACCCTTTAAATAAGCAAATTTCATGTTTAAAACATGGAAATGCAGCCAAAATGGACCATACAATGGCCTCAGTGAACACATCAGCACATAAGTAGAGATGAGGAAACTCAATCACATTAGATATTAATATTACTATGAGTAAATTATATATATTATATATTCTGTTACATGGTTTAAAGAATACAATGTGATAATCACACATGAGAACGCTGTTTCCAGTTATACAAATTTATTTTATTTCACTATTAAAGAAACCAATTATGTGAATAAAAGCTCACCACAAGAACATCTCCCAACCCAGTCTTACAAAGTTGCAGTTACAATAAAAAACTGTTGGTGAGCTAAAAAACAATCCTGGTGCTGATGCTTGTCATTGAACGTTTTGGACAGAGCTCTTGATTGAAATGCCTACCGTTGTGTGTAGGCATTTCGGTCCAGATGTTATGGAGTTCAGTTCAGCTAAGATGTATTTCTAAAGCACCGGATCGCAAAAATAGCCGCTTCTCGGCTGTTTATATTGTAAGGTAAAGACCATACAATATAAGAGAGAAAACCCCCCAACAATCAGATGACTGGTTGTCCTTTTCCATGTCTCCCACTTTTATAACCAAGCCTGTCTTGCTGCTTTGCAACTCTCTGATTTCTGCCTCCATTTCCTGCATCACCTCTTTCTGTTGCTGGATCTCTTTGGTTTTGGAGCTGTTTAAATCCTTTAGAATTTGGTTCCAATATTCCAGCTCTTGAATTTTGAAGTGAATTGTTTCATTCTCTAGTTGCAGGTCTCTTTTCCTCTTGTTTTTAGAGAACCCACTTCGTTTGAAGAGAACTTCAATGTTTTTTTGGAGAATCTTGTTCTCATTTATGAGCTCTCTTTTTTGCTCCTTAAGGTCGGCGTTCTCGACTTTAAGGTCACGTATGGTAGAGTTTTGTTGTTTGAGAGTTTTATTCTCATTTTTCAGCTCTTTGATTTGCTGTTGAAGTTTTTCGTTCTCGGCTCTCATGTTGCATGCAACAGGATTTGACAGACTCATATTTCAAATTGAAGTTGATGCTAAATCTCTGTACCAACTAAAAGATTTTTTAAAAATACGGTCAACTGTGTCAGAAACGGAAGTTTCGAGTAGTTTAAGTGTTTTCCTGCCTAGTGAATTCTTCCACTATCTTTGAAAGACTGACAAGAGTGAGAACCTCTCCCC
This sequence comes from Mchenga conophoros, assembly GCF_057382185.1. Taxonomy (NCBI): domain Eukaryota; kingdom Metazoa; phylum Chordata; class Actinopteri; order Cichliformes; family Cichlidae; genus Mchenga; species Mchenga conophoros. Next base: position 27,625,080 of record NC_140535.1, on the reverse strand, counting down.
TATTTATAGGTTTTCGTGTGCTGATGTCATAAAGAAGACCAGAGATTAAAGGGATTCTGCCACTAAAAGTTATTCCACGCAATAATTTGCATTCATAACAGTTTCAAACGAAAGCTCAGCAACACTGATGTCAAGTAACATCAACCAGATGACGTGAGCAGGGCATTTTGGGGAACCCAGAGTGTTTCCAGCTGATTAAATACCATAAAAGACGTAATTATTTTAACGCCATATAAGTAGTAGCACTTATATGGCGTTGGACGTCTTTATTTGCATACTCACCCAGTATAACCACAAGACCAAAATACTGCCATATATAACATGTCTAACTTTTCTGGCTGATAACATCACAGGAGCACTAACAGAAAATGGCCCACTGAGGATGCTTATAGGTTCCAGAGTCCTGTGAACGTCTAATTGGCTGCCTCACTATATTACTTCACACAGCTTTCAACCAACAGTAAATGTGGTGCCATATTACTGACTACCTGGGGCATTTGCTTTATACAGTAACAGCCAACATGTTACAGCAGCTGCTTGGAAATCTCAAGCACTCAGATATATGATTTAAATGCAACAGAGGAACAAAGAGCACGGTGAAAAAGTCTTGTGCTACCTTTCATTTCTTTATATTTTGTCAGGAAGACCATCAGAAAGCCTGGAAAACTATTGCTTAAGACCACTTTCAAAAATAAGAAATGTGGCTCCTTGGAAAAAAATATATATAAGCGTGGCTTAAGACTTTTCCACAGTACGGTGACTGTGAAAACATTCATTTAAAGGCCTGCTTTCAGCTGTGCTTAAGCAGAGCTGCCCAGGTTTTAGTTGACCTCACAGCCCAGTTTGTCAGTGGTGCTAGTTTCAGTCATTATGCAAATGTGTCAATGGTCTGGACGTGTTTTCATCATTAACCACTTATGCACATGTTTTACAGATGAGGCAGATTACGTAAATCAAGATGTTGAAAGAAGCATCGGTGAGAAGATGTGACCATCCTGGACAGCTCTGCAAGTTATCTGGTGGAAAACTGAAGCTGAAAACTGCTACTTTAAAAAAAGATTCTCATGTCTGTCTGACTGATGTGCAAATAACATGCACAGATGCTTTTGGACACTGAAAGTGAAAACCAAGTCTGCCACCTGGTGGTGAAATAAATCAATTTAAATATAGTGTAAACAAATTTGTGTTTTGCTTTTTTTAAAATCTTTGATAAAAAACCTTTTTCTTAAAAAAAAAAAGGTTTCCATTTTTTAATCCAGTCTGTATACGTAAAAAAAAATGAGTGATGAAAATGATAAAAAAAAAAACATGATCAAATTAACTGAAACTGACCACACATAGGCTATTATTTGCTTTTTCTGCTCATATTCTAGAATTTTTTCAAATTTATGACACTGATCCCTGTGAAAAAAGTATAATGTATTACAGAGGAAGTAGACTTTATTAAATTATATACATGCAATAATTTATAGTTGTGGTCAGAAGTTTACATACTCTCATCATGGGCATGAAGGTCATGGTATTTTGGGGCTTTCAATGATTTCTCTGAACTGATCTTTTTCCAGGGTGGAATGATTGTACAACATCTTTAATGACTTTAGAAAACTGGGTGCACAAGTTTGAATCTATTTTGGATTTTCTCTAATCCGGCTCAAGTATATACATACACTTCCACTAATCTTTGGTTAAATATCCATTGGTAAGCTTCTGGAATACATTTCCTGGATATTTGATTACTCTTCTTGGCAGTATTGGTAGAGTTCATTTAAACTGATTGGTTTCCTGGCACAGGCACGGACCTGACGTTTAAGCACAGTCCACAAATTTCCAATAGGGCTGAAGTCGGGGCTTTGGGAAGGCCATCCCAGAAGCTTTGTTAGCCTGCTCTATCCTATTCTGAAATCAGTTCTCATGTGTGTTTGGGATCATTGTCCTGCTGGAACACAAGTTTGAGTTTTTTTTAAATATTTGAGTATATGTATATATTTCAGTTTGTATGTATACTTCTGACTCTGTGTGGAATAAAGAAAATCCAAAAGATTAACATGTATGCTGTACAATCTGGAAAAAGATCAAAGACATTCCCATGACATTTATGCCCATTTATGATCATTGTGTGTAAACTTCTCACCAAAACTATATGTGCAACAAAAACACAAAGGATTGATTCCAAGTATGTCTCTCTCTGTAGTAATTAACTTATTTTATTGTTAATAAAATAAAGTTATTTGATTAACTTCTTTTTGGTTTTATTTTTGTTTTGCAAGTTCGCAACAGTGTTTCAGTTTTACTTTGTTTTTTTTAAACATTTTGGTTCCATTTAATGACATTTTTCAAACCTATTTTTAGTCATTATAATAACCGTGGTGTTCAAGTACATTATGTTTACACAGTGATTCTATGCGGTAAATAATAAAGCCAGAGAGGTTTTTCTTCTTAACAAAGCCAGAGTCATGTAAATCATTTCATCTTTAATGGATTGTTTTGACATGTTGGTGAAAGTCTTCATTAATAACTTCCGAGTCAACGGCTTCTTAGTCCTCGGTGGGTTCAGGCTCTGTGTCAGATTAGCTGATTATAAAGTCATAAATTCAGGCTCATGCATCATCTCACACAGTTATTCTTAAATTTGAAAACAAAAATAAGAAGCCTCTAAAGTGGCTCTTTGATTAAATAAAAGAAAACATGACTATGGGTCAAACACAATAGTACAGGATTGTGGCTCTCAAACCTCCAGCCCAACCACATGGGAGCATCACCTGTTCACTGTGATGCACAACATCCAATCAAAATTACATCATAAAGAGACATTTGTTGTCAATCCTGGTACGACTTGTTTGATCCAGAATTTGAGCCCCTATTACTCTCATGATAGTTTGTATGCCGACTCAAGTCTACTATTTATGGTTAATAAGGGTAACCTTTAAAAGTCATGAGCTACTCATAATATAGGTAGACCAGCAGAAGACCACAAAAATGTGTCTCACCATCAGGATTTGAACCCTGACACTGAAGTCAGGCATGCCACCGAGATTTGGAGACATTATGAAGGATCAACACTAAATACAGAGACTCTTTGCATACATTTTATCAATAGAAGTCCATGCAAGTTTGAATGCTTATATTTGAGCTTTACTAAATAATGGAAACATGGAAAACAAAACAATAATAGCTCTGCTAACTTATTCAGTTTTAAAAGTTCACAAAATAATTATTTTAATTTTTCACCCCGTTTTTTTTTTTTTACCTTTGTTCACCAAAAAGTTAACTTTGTTTCCTTTCCTGGTAGTGCAGATAACCCAGAATAAGCTTTATCGCGTCATCAGTTTCACCAGTAAATGGCTGCATTTCTATGACAGTAACACCTTCAAAGGAGGAGTCGTTCACAGCAGAGTTTTTAACACAGAGACAGTTTTATTAGCCTGAACAGATCAGCCGAGACATCTGTCTGAAGCCGCTCGAAACCAGCAACCACCACAGAGGACAGACGACCAGAGCAAACATTAGTGCCAACAGACAAAATGTAACACACCAAGTTACCATTTCTCTCATACATTTTAATATATATACTTTGCATGTATATACACTCAGGGTGGTGCAGTGACGTTCCCAGGGAGGCAAAAGTGACGCAGCAAAACATTTACACACACGAGCCACTGAGGAAGTTTACAGTGAAGCAGACGTTGCTGTTTGAACCCAGATTCAGTCATTGCAGAGGCAGTTTGTGTTTCAGCAGAAAGAAACGACTTCCACCTCGATGAGGTTGATCTTTTTTGTCCTAACCGTTAAGTAAAGGCTCCTACTTTCAGCAGAGCGGCTTTGAGAAGCATGTCGAAGTAAGGCAGGGCGCTCTACTCAGTAATGACAGCAGGTGTGAGGTAACGTTTTCCTCCTCTGAGTCACAACTTCAAAAACAAAGACTGAACATGAAACGGCTGCAGGGTAAAGATGGGATTTGTCTCATTTCACTTCTGGGGATGTTCTGGGAGTAAACAGGAGTCTGGCTGTGTAGCTAACCACCTCTCGTACACACACTCGCTCTCCAGTTGATGAAGGTTTAAGCGTTACTCAGGGCGTCCACACCTGGCAGGACTTTACCTGAGGACACAAAGAGCAGATGCTCAGTCAGGCTCAACATGTTAAAAACAGTGTTTTCTATTCTGTGAGTGAACATGGGGCAGCTTCTCCCATCACACACCCTCCAGCAGCTCCAGGCTGGCTCCGCCTCCCGTGCTGACATGGCTAACTTTGTCTTCTGTGTTCCACTTGGCGCAGCAAGTAGCGGTGTCACCCCCACCTGAACAAACACACGTGAACGATTTAAAGGTACAAAAACACCATTAAATTATACTTTTACTTGCTCTTTGTGCACATTCCACACATTTATGTTTGTTTTGTTTTTTTTCACCCAATCAAACAGCCTCATCATTTAATCTCGCTGTAAACCCCCTCATAACATTTACGATCACTGAATGTTATTAAGAAGGTGACATGGCTGCAGTAAAACCATCATAAATGACTCATTTTTGGACTAACTGCACATGTGGTGCTACTGTTTGTACAGCAAACAAACCAGATGTAAGAACACACCTCATTATGAAAGATCTGCTTTTATCTGACAGTTTAAAAGGTGCAGAGAGACAGGAAACAAAGCTTTTCTCCTCAGCTTTGCATACTCAAACATTTTGTTTATTACGATTTGTCAGTAGTAAAAGAACAAGATCTAAAAAAATATAAATATGGAACTGAACCTGAATGATTAAAAAAAAAAAAAAAAGAAAAAAAAAAAGTCCGAACTGTAAAGCTGCACTATAAGTAAACGTAATGTTCTTGAATGCAGCACGAGTCCCTGTGTGTCTCCAGTAAACACTTGTGTCCCATAAACCAGACTACAAATAAATCACAGTAAAATCTCCTTGTGATGAGCGAGGGATGAAACTGAGTGAAACTAAGGAACACGCTCCCCATTCGTCTCCTCTTTCTTACCGATGATTGTGATGCAGCCAGATTTGGTCACCTCGACCACTTTGTCCATCAGGTTCTTCGTCCCTTTAGCGAAGTTGTCCCACTCGAACACACCGACCGGACCGTTCCACACGATCTGCTTGGCCCTGCCGACCGCCTCTGCGTTGGCCTTAGAGCTCTCGGGTCCACAGTCCAGACCCTGCAGAGGAGGAAAGAATGCTTAACCTTTTTTCATAGTCCATTAAGTAGTTTTAATTTAAAATAACTTGTCCTTTCTCACCATCCAGCCGGCGGGGATGCCAGCAGCAACTGTTGCAGTACCGGTGGCGGCATGTTCGTCGAACTTGTCAGCAGTGACGAAGTCGACGGGCAGCGTGATCTTGACTTTGTTCTTCTCAGCTTTGGCCATCAGGTCTTTGACGATGCCGGCGCCCTCCTCGTCATACAGGGAGGTACCGATCTGACAGGAGCAGCAGGACGGGAGAAAAGATTTGTGACTTACATGAAACCAGCAAAGACACAATTAAAAACAAGTAAATCTGAGGAACTATATACGAAGAGTATTCAGAATGGGGACACATTGAACACTTTTGAACATCCTAAGTTTTGCATCTAAAACTTTATATTCAGCTATACATTTTAAGATTTACCGTAAACTTCCATGACTATTACTTTAAAAAATAAATTAATATACAGCCCTCTGAAATCTGATGTTTCTTTATGATACAGACAGGACTGCAAGAAGAAAAAACATTTACTCAAATCTGCAGACATTTATCACTGCATGATTCATATTTTGGGTTTTCTTCTATACGAGTCTCAAAGAGGTTTTGTGTTCAAGTCCTACTTAATGTTTGGAAGTTGCACCGAAGCTACCCCACGAGATGAAAACTGTCGAGTTAAGCTGATGCTGAAACTTATTTTACTTCACGCCCTTCATGTGTTGAGCAAGTTTGTGTCATTTCTAGTGGAGACGCTCAGTGCCATTTAAAGGGAAGTGACAACAGCTTTCTGATATCTTGCAGCCTCAGATGGATCAAGATCATTTAGGAATGTACACAACACAACATTTACCGCTCAAACAGGAACAGTAGGAGGATGCCCGTTTCACAGGGCAGATTTGCCCATTGTGGTGCAAAATAACCTCACCTTTTTGTAGTTTCCAAGTATACTAAATCTAAAAAGTTATGCAATGTCACAAATGACTGGGATAAGAATTTTATAGCTGCACCTGTAACTGTTTGCATTGAGGCACAAATCACAATAAGTAACGGCCTGTCATTTTTAAGAGCTCCAGCTTCTTTCACCCACTCTGTCTTCATACCTCTGCTCTTGCCTCATAGTTCAACTGTGAGCTTAGTGAGATTAGGAATCTTTTTGCCCAGGCAGGCAGCAACTTATCACTATTATTGGGTTTGTGGTAGCTATTCATTTCATAAACTGGGCAAATAAAACCAGGAGGAGGAAACTGAATAAAATCTGCTTGTCAAGAAGTCAAATTTAGGTCACAATCGTGACTTTCGGTCTCTGCAGTGATGCAAACAAAACTGTTTCACAAGACAGTTTCGTCACTACAAAAGTCCAAGTGTGAGCTCCATTAGAAGGAGAAATTTTATTTTATTAATCTACCTGAGGCTGAACACTGAGGTTAAAACATGAATACTCATGGAAAACTAAGAAACATATCCACTCAAGACTCAAAAAGCATCACTGTTTTAACTTAATAGTGTGTTGTATGCGATTTGTTTTTTTTAACCGAGTCGTCTTTTTTGGGAAGTTCATCCAGCACAAGGGGAGCAAGTGTAAATGCAAACTATGTACAGCTAAACAATGTGCTGAAGCTCAAAGCTTTCTGAGGCACAGAGCAGGCGACCTCCATCAGGTGAAGTCATTTGAGCCACCATTTTTAACGGTTTGATTTTCGAATTGCTTTGGCGACGCATCCTCCTCCTCACCTCCATGTTGTTGAGGACTTTGAGGAAGGTGAAAGCCATGCCACCCCCGATGATCATCTCATCAACCTTATCCAACATGTTGTTGATCAGCTGGATCTTATCTTTCACCTTTGCTCTAAAACAGAGAAAACACGTCAGGACAGACAAACAGTGACAATCCTGAAATTCACTCATCTGTACATACAGGAGCTAAAAACTGGTTTATTTTATTAGTTAAGATGTCATAGCCAAATTTTATCCTTAGATTTTCTCTCTTTATCAAAACTGCACAGTCTTTCGCCGCAGGGCATCTGGTGAACCCACTGCCTCCTAATGCAAAGTTCTGTGAGTCAATAATTCAATTAAGTCTTTGATTATATAAGATTAGGCATTTCAAGCAAAAATATTCACTGGCTCTCTGTGAGGGCCTCCTCCTCTTCCTTTATGCTTTAAGGGTTTCATGTAGGCTTCGTGACAGCTGCTGTAGTCTTTGAATGAAACTCTTCTTTTTAAAGTAGCATCTAGTTACACTGAGACAAACTTTAGTAATTCAAAGTCTTTTAGCAGTGCATTATTTCTCCATTATTGTTAAATATTGGCTCATGGAGCTGCTTAGATATTATATTGTATTGCATCCCACCACACAGAACAGTGCAGGAAAACCATTAATGACAAGAAATGGTTGAATAATCTGGTTTTTTGTTGTTGTTTTTTTATTCCAATATTCGAACACAACCTTCTGTCATTATACCAAACCCTTATCAATAAATCTGCACTGTTATTACATTTCAACTGTAGTTATTAAAAAGAATTATGTCAGTGAAATCAGAAAGCGAAGCTGCTAATCGATTTATCTGCACCTCTGTACCATTAACCTCACCGCTGATGACTTTGAGCTGCAGAAAAGTCTGCAGTCTCCTATTGCAGGTGTAATGTTGTAAGTCAGGGGTTTAACAACAGCAGTCGACGCAGATCATTTACACACTAATGGTCAGCATCCTCACAGAGGAGCTGATTGGCTGCAGCAGTCGACGCCGACTGCCAGCAATTGTTGCACAATGTACTCTGGCATGTTGCCACATCTGGCTGGCAGCAGACCAAGCAAGTTAAGGGTTATGAAACCACGGCAGGACAGAGGTACAAAGCTACAGGAAACAGTGCCACAGTCTCACTAAAACTGTTGATCAAGTCATTATTCCTGAGAAGCAGCTCTTATTCTCACTGTATAGAAGCAATTTCTATACAATTAAATAGAAATACATTCTAATGGTTACCTTATACAAGACTTTGACACGATTAGCAACTGTTAGAAAATAAAGTTGTTTATTTTGGAAGTCCTCACTTAATGATGGAAACTGTAGTTTTACTTCTGTGCACAGAAGGTTAATGGGCAGTTTTCTTTCTGAGCATAATTTGCAGACACATGATAAAAGGTTTAAAACATACATAAAATTTTGCTTGTTGACCACCAAATATTTGTGACCATAAATCAGGGGTTAGAGTATAAATCAAAATCAACTTAAATCTTAATCCTGGATCTGCCTGCTCACTGAGCCTTGAATAAAGCAGTGCACAGTGACACCACAGACAATATAATGAGCTTTTCCTCTATTCCTGGCTGGACACCCTGTGACCCTTCCTAAAGAACTGAGCAGAAGAAAATAATGTCTAAAGTGGACACAAATCAGAACTAGTGACCATGCTCTGCGTAGTTTTTTTTATATTGTCCAGCCAACATTTTCAAACTTCATCTGTTAAAAAGAGATGTTCTCACCCTCCGAGGATAGCCAGGAAGGGCCTCTGAGGTTTTTCCAGAGCCATGGCGAAGTAGTCGAGCTCCTTCTTCATGAGGAAACCAGCTGCCTTCTGAGACAGATTCACTCCCACCATGGAGCTAACAGCGACAAGGATGAAGAAGTTACAAACTACTGAATTATACCATTTAATTAAACTAATCGAATTGAAACTTCTCAAAGACCATCTGCTTTGAGACCGCAGATTTCACCTAGTGATCATCACTGTATCCACCTGACCTGCGTGGCGCTCACCTGTGGGCTCTGTGAGCCGTCCCAAAGGCATCGTTGACGTAAACGTCTCCCAGTTTGGACAGAGACGCTCTGAAGAAATCAATCTGCTCCTGGGTTGCCTTCGTCTGGAAAGACAAGAGAAGACAAACACCATTTGTTAAGGCTGCAAAGTGCAAAAGCAAGAGTTCATTTTACTTCAACAAGACTGTTGGCCTAAATTCAGGGACTCGTTTAAGTCCTGTGAACTGATGCTGCATGTCTCATCATCCTGATCTCAAAGCAGTTTTTCCTTGTTTCAGCTCCAATCCAGTTCCACTGTCCACATACAAATAAAAGCTAATCAACCTGCCACCAATGAGCAGAGGGCAACACCTACATACCCAAATATCTTCAAGCTCAACTCCGTTTTGTGTCCAGGTATAATCGGACTGCTGTCAATATGAACTCAGTTTATCCATCAGGATTCAGTCAGTACATTGTGGGTCAGGTTTCTGATGCACTTTAACAGGGAAAGGTCACAACTGTGAGACTGTAGGCAGAGTAAAGGTCAAGAGAGCTCTTTAGGGGTCGACCAAATGCCAGGGAGCCCAGGTCACTTCTTTCCAAGGGACAGGTTTCAGGCTTTAAACTTTTACCCCCCTCCAAAGAGTATGAGCTTCAGAAACCAACAGAAGTTAGCAATTTTTGTAAAATAATTGAATAGCTGCAGATTAGTTTTCCATTACTTGACCAGACTAACTACTTGCTTCAGGCCAAAAAATAAACTGGGTAAAACTAAATATGGATCTTCCCCCATAGTTCGACACAGTGATGCTTTTAATAGCCAGACCTCCAAGCTGAAATAACCCTGATGAACTTCTGTGAAAGTTCATCAGTGAAATGTCACAGCTACAGAAAACACTTTACAGTTTCACAGGCCGAGTCCTCCTCCTGGCGACAAACCGATCCTTGTGTAAAAAGCAGTGGAGCGCCCATTTAAGTGAGAAAGTGAGACCATTTCATGTTTTTATAATGAGCTAAAAATAAAGAGACTGTGGTGTATACACTACAGCGGTACAGTAGAAACCAACCAGCATACCAACGAGGCCTCACAGGACAGGAAAAGCCCACAGACCTTCAAGATAAATGTCAACAGGTCAAAAGTGGTGCTCGGCCACGGCTCAGACCGATGCTCATTTCAGACAGCGTCTGTCTGCGAGTTTGAATATGCTACATTATTTATGCCTCAGCATAAAGGAGGAGATTAGGGAGTGCGACCAGGCATTCTCTAACCAGACTATTTATCCCAGAGATGGGAAATTGCTCCTACAGCAGCCTTACTAAACCACACCATAAATGGCTTATGAGTAGACGAATATGAATCTCAATAAAAACAAATGACCAAATTTATCTTAAATAGGTAAATGAAAGCCTATTATTGTGTGTGTTGCATCATTAGGGCTTTTTAGAAAAGCTGGTTTTAGAAAAGTTTAGTCACATTTTCACAGTTAGTTTATCCTACGAACATAGTGCGGTTAACAGTGTGCTACAAAACAGTCTCTGCACCAGCACTGTGATGTCAGATGGTGATGCAGCAATTTCAGGAGAAGCTGCAGCTGGAGTGACTGAGTCTTCCTCCATGTGACTGAGCACAAAGAAAATCTGCTGAACCGACAAGGTGTTGGCCATTTTTCTGCTTCACTTTGCATCTTTTTAGGTCTTATTGAAAGTGTGTAAAATATAGAACACACTTTTTTTAAACTATAAAAAGACACCTTTGTCTGAGGCCTGGGTCATATTTTCAAATACAATTTTGCCTTCCAGTGATTCATCCATCCATTCGCTTCCGCTTATCCTTTTCAGGGTCGCGGGGGGCGCTGGAGCCTATCCCAGCTGTCATAGGACGAAAGGCGGGGTACACCCTGGACAGGTCGCCAGTCTGTCGCAGGGCTAACACACAGGGACAGACAACCATTCACTCACATTCCTTCGAACATTCACACCTAGTGACAATTTGGATTATCCAATTAACCTATCCCCACAAGCTGCTTGTCTTTGGACGGTGGGAGGAAGCCGGAGTACCCGGAGGGAACCCACGCAAACACGGGGAGAACATGCAAACTCCACACAGAAAGACCCCGGCCTGATGGTGGAATTGAACTCAGGACCTTCTTGCTGTGAGGCAACAGTGCTAACCACCGTGCTGCCCGATTCCAGTGATTATGTTGACAAAATGATTGGGCCACATTCCCTTTCGCACTGACGCTCTCATTCTCCGTGTCTTTTGTGCTCGAAAATTCAACTGCAGCATGTTCGTGGATAGAGCCTGGTCTGTCCTCCGTGTACGGCTTGGTTGCCAAATAACAACTTGCTCAGTTACATTTGTGATGCAGCAAATTGCCATGTGATGCAAATAGAGAAAAACCAATTTGGCCAAACTACATTATTTCAATCTCTGAAAAATTCACTTCAGTGTGTTGTGAGAGGTTAATGTTCAACTTCTTTTAGATGGAGGCAAAAAGAAAAAAGTAGAGGACTGGAAGTAAAGAGACAAACTGTAGGACTACATGCAAGTTCTGAAAATAACAGGAACTTGATTGCAGCTGTAAGTTATCGTGCTCTTCTTCACACCGATGGCAGTTCAGAGACTAAATATTCAATTTTCTAATATGACTGTAGTCTTAGATGACAGACCAATATTCTGTCTTTAGGAAAACTGACACACACACAAAAAACAAAACAAAAACTGAAGCCCAAACCACACATAACGCTGCCGAGTCGAACCACTGTTAACACTCAAACCTCAGAAGCTCACCTTGTTCCCAGAGGGGTCCTTCCCTTTGCCCTCCTCGGCAACGTGGAAGCGGAGGTTCTCCAGCAGGATGACGGATCCAGAGGTGGGGTCAGCACAGGCAGCTTCCACCTTAGGGCCCACACAGTCCTTCAGGAAGGTGACGTCCCTACAGTCACAGAATTAGTGAGTGTGATTATGATTGGTTCTTAGAGCAGATCTTCTCTTCTTTAGTGTATAGATAGACAGATATATACATTTTAAACGAAACAAATCTGCCTTTGCTAGAAGCAACCAAAAATAGCGTTAATATCTTTCTTACTAATACCAGAATATTTCAACCATAACAAGGACACCACCTCTGCCCTTGTTAACAAACACCACTTATTCAGGCCATCATCTCACCTCCCTAGGAGGGTCTTGAGCTCTGCGGCGACGGGCTCCAGGGAGTATTTCTCAGGCATGGCGTTTCCGTCAGGACGGCCCAGGTGACTCATCAGCACCACAGACTTGGCTCCATGATCCAGGCAGTGCTGGATGCTGGGGACGGCTGCCTTGATCCTGAAGGCACCACACAAGTGAACAGGAGTGTTTAGAAAAAAAGAATCAAGTCACACTTACTCAAACTTAATATTAATGTTCTTGCTTTTAGGAATGTTACATTCTTCCCTTTTCTGTTAAAAGACTACAGTTACGTTTGTCAAAAATCAAGGCCAGTGAGATCTTGACATCGATGTATGGAGTTTTAACAGAATTAAAGCATGCTAGGAAACTACATATTTTTTCAGTTTTCATTTCCGAGGAAGGCTCTCAGCAAATCTAAATCTGCTACTCCTCTTCTAGAAATCCCAGCTGCTTAACACATAACAGACTGAAAAGATTCAGAATAAGATAGACGCTACCTCTGGTTGTTTGTGATCGCCTTGTCCTTCATTGGAACGTTGAAGTCGACTCTGAAAGAGAAGAAACATTTCACATCAGAAAATAAAACCAGGATGCTACAAAGTGCTACAAAATTTTAGGGAATTTGGCAAGACTTTAAGACAGGGGTGTGGAACTCTAGGCCTCAAGGGCCAGTGTTCTGCAGGTTTTAAATATCACCCTGGGTCAATACACCTGAATCAAATGATTACTTCAAGACATATTGAGTGGGTAATTTAGTCATTTCAATCAGCTGGGTTGGATCAAGGACACATCTAAAACCTGCAGGACACCGGCCCTAGAGGCCTGGCGTTCCCCCACCCCTGCTTTAAGACTATACCCCTTACCCATTTGTTAGAAACCAGATGTAACTGGCAGCTGAGACAGGAGGTCTTGATTTAAATCTTGCACCATTTTTAGCTCAGTGTTTGGTCCCTTCTCCTTCCTCTATTGACTCCTGGAGTCAGCTATACACAGCTCGAGTCCCCTGATGCCAAGCAGTCAATACCATTAGCTGAGAAGCTTTCCTCTAAAATGACTTTTAGCACGCTTTATTTTTATTTCCTATGTAGAGAGGAACATACGTTTTAACCTTCAAGGTTTTAACCTTGAATCCCCCCAAAAATCATCAGGACAGTAATAAAATTTTTTTTACTCATGCATGAAATTGGTCGACTTTGTTTTGTTTTTAAAGGTGGGGAAAAAAAAAAAAAGCCCATTTTGAGCCAGGAACTGAAACCGTTTTCCTTTTCATAGATGCACACTGGCAGCTTAGAGTACACGCCGTGTCCCTCGTACTCCAGCCGGTTACATAACTGCCTCTCCTTTCCCTCCCTCTGGGGAACTGATGCTCTGAGATGTGATCAGCCTGCACGCACTCTGTACCTGCCGTCATTGTTACAGCAATCCACTGTCTTAGTCTGAAAGCCATCAGTCAGCAATTCAGAGGCTCAACAGTAGGATCTTGTTCACAGGTGCCACTCATCCAAAAGCTGTGATAGTTTTCCGCTCTACTTCTGTAAATTTCTGCATTTCCCCCCCTGTTGCTCTTGAATGCAGATCTTTATACGGTTTATAGCACAGTGGACTCTAAAGCTCTTTTAGCTGCTTTACAACTAGAAATAAGCTCAATGAAGGAGTTAACAGCAGCTCAGCAGCTGATTTTCATGGGAATTTTCAGTCACTTAATAAGGACTTGGATTGCAGTAGACTTCAAGTCTACTGCAATCCATCAAGTAAAACTTTAAACCTTTTTTTTAATGCTGTAAAGTTTGGTACATTAACATGTGAGGGTATTTCTCACTTTTGTACAGAGCCCCAAAAAGCACTAGTGTGTTTGACTCTCCATTTTTGCCTTCATCTTTCTGTTCGCTGGAATTTTGCAACCCTAAAACTGACATGTTTCATGCTGCTGCAGCAGGAGCCTACATGACAGAGGAAGCCAGCTGCAAGTCTCTGCTGAACACATTTCAATTCTGTCAGCCACTTCAGGTCTCTATAGCAACATAGAGCCCTTTCCCCTTTTCAATAAAGAGCCCCTCCCCCTTTTAAATTCAGGGCCAGCCTTGTTCAGTAAGGAAACACCGATTCACTGCCTCCATCTGAATCTGGGGGAAAAAAACCCACCACCACCATGTGTCATGCCACGACAGGCCCTGGGTGTGATCTGACGTAACCCATTGTCTAACTGTCTTAGACCGGCACAACATTCGCTCACATAACTCAGCATGTGGTGAATTTTGACCTTTTAACACTCAGCAATACGGGTGAACCTTGTTCTAAGCCACCTGGTGTTGCATCACCAAACTGAGCGAACCAGCATGGCCCTCTGACATTTTCACACATGGTGTCAGTTTCAAAAGTGCCTTCAAGATCACTGGAGGGGGCTGCAGAAATATAAAGTGAATGACTGCCAAATTAGACTAATATAAATTTGACTTCAGTTTTGTCCAGTTAGGATGCAGGGCATCTTTTCTGCTAGAGAGATTTCACTGGAAGATGGGAATAATAATAAAATAAAACAAACAAATTGGACTGAATTGCCAGTGACCTAATCATTACCTGTTAAAGTGGATCAGTCGGCTGATTAATAAAGTCAGAGTCTTGTTTGATTCAGTTTTCAAGCAATTAAAGTGTTTCTTTGGCTCAACCTTCATATCCCAGCTCAAAAATCACTCAACTTTTTTGGGTTGTTTTGGGCCTCCTAAACTACTGAGAATGGATGTCAAAATGTGAATCTGGATATTTGCGATAGCTATTTTTTGCCGATTATCATTAACTATGAAATTAATAATCCCTTTCATAGATAACGCCAACAATTGCTAGTTTTCCCTCTATATATGAAATAGTTCCTGGTGCTGTCTGAATCATCACCTTTAAAATCTCCTTTGAGGCCTAAGCTGAAATCTGAAGACTTCAATAACATTCATCATCAATTTTCAGGTTTTTAAACTGACAAACTCATTATTATTATTAGAGGGATGCTGGTGTATTTTACAGGACTGACTCGGATGCCAGTGGTTCCATCCATCCATGCAGCATCTCCGCACAGGCACGTAACATGAAAGGAAAACGTGACAACCGACGAGTTCACTTCCTGTCGTCTGCCCGTCGGACTAAACCGACTCAGACACCATTTAGCCATCACTTTAATGCCCTCACATCACTGTGTGTGAGCACCAAACAGTCTGCCACCGCAGGAAGAACAAACACGACATTTTGGAGAAGCTCATCAATAATCTCATTTCCGATTAGCCGCTACGGTGCCAGCAGAAGCTAACTGCCAGGCGATAATTAACGCTCACCTCATAACGACCCGCTTCCCCTTGACGTCCACCTTGTCCAGGGTGAGTTTGTTAGACAGAGACATTTTGCTGAGTTTAGCTGCTTCTTTCGTGCACCTTCCTTTGCTGGATCTCCTCCGCCTCCTTCGGCTGTTGGTTAGCTACCGAATGACAGCGGTGACCTTAACGCAGCGGAGGAACACCACCGGGCAGGGCAAATCGCACACCCGCCGCTGCTGATTGGCTAATGCATTAGGAGAGCTTCCACGCTGATTGGATCGGTTTGCTGTTTATCTTCTGATGCTTCCTGATTACTGCATCAGCTGAACTTAGTGGATATCATTCAACCCCCCCTCCCCTCCTGCATACTTTAGAAGATATAGCAAAGGCCAGGGACGGATCTACAGTCATGGCATTGGGTGGCATGTGCCGCCATATAATAGTCTTTTGTCACCCCAGTCAGTCAGTCATCTGCAAAACTAGGGTGGCACTAAGGGGGACAAGAAATTATTTTAGGGTTCCACATGCCACCCTATGCCACCCCTGTAGATCGGCCCCTGCCTATATGCTCTTTTTAAATTTTATTGATAGCCACTAAAACCATAATTATGATTAAAATAAACTATATATACTGATGCTTTTTTTTTCCTGAATACTGTCATCACGTTTAGTGCAGGAAAAAAATGGTAAAAACGTCATTTTCAAATGACAGCACAAAAAAAGGAAAAAAACGCTACCACGAAAAATGTACTGTGTCGACCAATAAAAAAATGATATGGCAGCACATGAGGTTTGTGTGACTAATGCGAGAGAGAGAGCGAGTTTTGAAATGTGAGAGATTTGTGAAGTTTAGCATTTTGTGGTGTAGTTAGTGTGTAGCATTGTCTAGTATAGTCAGTGTGTAGTGTAGTCATTGTTTGGTTTTGTGTGTTAAAAAAATTAGGGTACTATTGAATGTCAAAGTAGGCAATGCTGTCTCTAAGTGGAAAAAAGGAGGAGCAATACACCTCCCATTGTTAGACCTGCAGGTTTTAGGCCTGTGGTGTTCTCATGTAATGTAACAAACCTCATGTTACAATTTTATTTTTTCTATTAAAAAAAGAGTGTGATGCTTGAGTTAGATTTGTGTGTTAGACTATATTTAAATGAAATGTGTATACTTTGATGTATTTTAACCATATATAATACATATTACAGAAAGTAACAGCTGCATATGTGTAAAAAAAAAAACTAAGGACATTTCTCTAGATCTACCCCTGGCAAAAGCATCAAGGATATTATTTTTGCAAAAATAAGCACATGAAGGAAAAATATAATTAGGTTAATAATAAGGAAAGTAATATCTGTAAGGTAAAAACTGTCAATACCGATTAATACTTTTGAATAAATGAATGAAATTCATAATACATTTTAAAAACATACCAGTAACTAAAACTTAAGAAATCTTTTAACAGATTATTTAGATTCAGGGATAGCTTCTTTCCCAGAGCTATCACCGTAGTAAATAAGCACAAAAACAATTGAACCTATTCCATACCGTCACTGTCATTATATTATGCTGCTATTCATACTGTCATTATATTAATGCTGCCATCCTGTATATATTGTACATACTATTGTTTGAGTACTTACGATTGTTTTTTTTGTACTTTTTATATTTTACATTTATATTTATTATTGAAACTTGCACCAAGGGAGTGGCACTCCAATTTCGTTGTACTCTGTACAATGACAATAAAGGCTATTCTATTCTATTATTGTATACACATCCTTGGATGAATATATTTGATGTACTGAGTACATTAGTTAGAAAATGTGTCACCACTTTGCAAAGGTCCCAAAAGAGATAGCATCATGCTCTGGGGCTGGTACAGTGGTACTGGTACATTGAACACAAATGGATGGAATAATGAAGGATGACCTCCAAATTCTTCAACTTCATCTCAAGTCAACTACATGGGTTGGTACCAGTGAGTGTACTAAAAATCTGACTACATTGGTATTCAAAGCTTTCCAGGTTATTTTTGTTTTTCAGGCCTGTATTTCTCATGTAACAGTATTTCTCATGATCACACAAACCTTGTAATTTTAGATTACCATATTGCTCCCTTCAAATGTCTTAAGCCTCTGTTAAAAAGCCTAATAAAAACACACGGCAGGTAGTAAAATCTGTATTATTTAAATGTTTTAATGCCCTTCAGCAACTCACTTTTCCTCAGTTCAAAACAGTTCTGTCTGATATCAAGCCAACTAATAACTTTATTCAAACAGATGGAGTCAGTAGAATCACACTTAATTTATTTGGACAAAGAAACATGTTGGAATAAACAAGAGCATTTGCTGTCTGAACACGCAGATATTTTATTCATCTGTACAAACAGAAGGGTTGGATGGAAGGTAGCTCTGTCATGGCACCTCTTCACTCCTCTCTCCACGGTTTGGGCTGGATCTTCCCGACAGGTGACAGATTCCAGGTGATGCCAGTCGAAGTTAGCACCTGAAGCAAGAGAAGTCAAATTTATTTTTTCAGAATTGCCTGGTGAAAATGAGAAAACAGACAAGTTTGGAAATATGAAACCAATTTTTAAAAAACTGAAAAATTTGCATATCAGTGGAAAATGCGAGTGTGAAGTATCAAACTTTGTTTTTAATTACTTTTTACTTTTGCCATTTAATAAAAACACCAATACAGAAAACATGGTTATTCTGTAGAATTTCATTTTGAAACAAACGTCTCAATACAGTAGGGAGTCTATATTCAGTCCCCAAAACCTTGGCAATTGCTTTATTTAAATCATTTATTCTGTTTTAAACTGAATTAAACCAAAGTATAGTTTTAACAAATGTGATCTCAGTATCGACCAAACTAACCGCAATGTTTTTTGTTATCTTTAAAAATAGATTATTCCTCCTCCCCCCACACCAAACATCCAACCACACTGACTATATTATCAATGTTAAGGTCTGTTCAGGTCATGCTCATAACTGAATGTGATGCGATCAAACTTACGTATCCCCACACGGCTGTGCAGAAGATGGCTCCACTGACCAACACACCGGCACCGTACTTTGAGTGGAAATTCTGGGGGAGGTTGGATCCATGCCTCACCTGCCGCATGGCCTGGCCTACATGACAAGAAGAAACAGTCCTCATGTTAATGACTGAGCTGTCAGAATGAAAAGAGATGATATACAGAAACTACTGAAAAGAATCAATTAAAAAAAAAAAAAAAAAAAAAAAAAAAAAAAGGGAACAAAATCAATCAGTAACAGAAACTAATGATAAAAACAAAACAAATCTAAACAAACATCTTTTTGTTTAATTTTTTTACTTCATCTTATTATTGATGTATATGTAGAGGTATTCATGGAGCGCTTCTATTTTCTATCTAAACTATGTGTTTTTGTGTATTTTTACAGTTGTCCCCTTTCATAACATACACAGTAACTCATTTTTAAAGTGGGGTTTAAAGAAACCAATACATGCTTAAAATAAGCACGTACATTCTGCTCTCCTGTAATAAATAGTATTTGTGAGTACAATTCGCTGTATTAAATGTTAAGCTCAATACTTCCACAATCAATTTCGCTTTCTGCTAGCCTCTTTTAGACGGGCAAGTCAAGAGATTTACTAATCTTATTTGCCCTTGCAGTATCGCACTCTCACATCAGACGGGTACATTCGCGTACTTTCAAAAATGAATGCATACTAGGATAAATACTCGATAAAGAAATGAGCATTGCAAGTGTGTTAGCCTGTCACGTCTTCGAGTTACGCAGGTCAGAGGGTCGGACAACGACATGTTTATTGAATAAGGAGCACTTTAAAACGACTACCTAATAATGACTCTCACTTACGGGATATAACTCTGGTTATTAAATTAATCGGGAAAACAGCTTTTTAAGATTTCCTCCTTCAGTGGTGCTAAGGTTAGCCTGTCTGCATGCTGACTGCGGTCACCGGCCCATCAAACTGTCATTCTCCAGGTCAACTAGTATTAAACAGCACACCGATCTAAAACGCAACCATTTAGGGCGAGTTTATATGAAAATAACTGCTTTCTTACCGCTAATGTTCACTGCAGCTTTACCAAACCGGTACATGTTGCCTAGCCTGATGTCTTCAGATACCCTTGAAGCACGGAAGTGTAATATGGCCGCCGCACGTAGACAAAGCGGAAGTTATGCTGCGTTCATGTTCAATAGTAAAATAGTCCCCGCCAATGTACTTGAGTAAGTCATTCAACCTTCCATAAAAAGGCTCTGGTCTCCGCTAGCAAACGAGCTGTTCTCGTGACGATGTTTTTCAATTTTCACATCAACCTACTATATTAAAACCTGTGGAATTAATGCTGATGCTTAGTTATGTCAAATTAAACGGATATCCGCTAAAGATAATATAAATGACTTCATATTTATCCCACTCTTCTCTATTCCCTGAACGCAGCATCATCACGAGTCTTAAAACGAGCATGCGCAGATAAAGTCTTAACATTAAAAGTGAATACAGAAGATAAATACGCACTTTAAGCTGAGATAAAGTTGTAAAATACGCTCACATAACTGGCAGTTGCTTTTGTTAAGAAATATAACGACATATATTACAATCGAATCAAATCATAGGCTACACAGTGTTAGGGTTAAGACCCCTACTAACAACATCGTTGAGCACCGTGTCAGGATGGCCGAGTGGTCTAAGGCGCCAGACTCAAGGATAATCTCCTTCCGCAGAGACGGGACTTCTGGTCTCCGAATGGAGGCGTGGGTTCGAATCCCACTTCTGACACATAACTTTTTTGGTTAAAATCGATGATACAAAATGATTAGGGTAGGCTGAGTAGGTTATTAGTTAATTTCTACAAATTAGTTTAGAACTAATTAACAAGTTTACCAGCTCAAACATTTATGCTAATGTTCTGAGCTTTCTGCACAAGTACTCACTCTGCATTTTGTAGGAATCGTGTGTTTGTCAGGCACAATCCAGGACTTTTTAAAATCAGAGTGCTTTTCAGATGTAAATGAAGTGTAGAAAACTGTTGCAGAAAACACTGATCCACGTAGATTTTCCTGTACAACTATTACAGAGAATGGTCCAGAAACAGAGAAACTACCCAGTGAGTTCTCAGCAGAGGTGTGGACTCGAGTCACATGACTTGGACTCGAGTCAGACTCGAGTCATTAATTTTATGACTTTAGACTTGACTTGAAATAATGTTCTAAGACTTGTGACTTGACTTGGACTTTTACACCAATGACTTGGGACTTGAATTGGACTTGAACCGGTTTACTTGAAAAGACTTGATATTTTACCCCAAATATAAAATTTAACATGCATATTATAGAGATTGAAAATGTGACGTCATTCACGGGTAGAACCGCAAAGGATTCTGGGAACTCGTGGCAAGCGGTACTAGCGCACGCAGGCTTTCAATTGAAATCAGTCACACAGCGATAAAAAGAAACACAAAAATGTCAAGAAGCTGTTGTATTATTAACTGCAATAGCCGGTCGCATGACAGCCACGGGAAGCCGACGGGTAAAGAGATCGGTTGTTATCGGATTATGTCGTTGAAGAGAAATTGTTCGAGCCATGTTTCCGAAGTAACAAAGACGCGACGGATGGCCTGGATCATTCAAAGATCAAATATAACGTCCCAGAACACTCCAGCTCACAGGTTAGTCTGCTCCAAGCATTTACACGAAGGTCAGTGTTTTTTAGTAGTTAATACGTCATTTTCATAACATAATTGGTGATATAGGTTACAAGCAAGTCTGGCGCTGAACAGAAATTGTCGCGCTATGCTCCTTTGTTTATTGTGCATAAATAGTGAATTGTCCTGACACAATATTGCGTTTCGCTTCTGTTATTATGGTACACTGACAAAAACATATACTTTTATTCACAGGATAAAACAGGTTTTTTGTATCACTAATTGCCCAGTACGATTACAGCATACAATATTATTGTCACTGCTACATTTCTGTGATGCTACCAGAAATTATTTCCACTACTAATTAATTACCGTTGAGCTCAAAGGTCCTATTTATAAACGGTTAACGAATGTGTATTTATGACGACGATTTGTGAGACTGGTAAACTTATGATACGTACGATGGTCTTTCGTTCTACACGGTGCATTTCAAGGTCCTGTACCCATCCGTCGGTAAACTGTACCTGGGCTTGTTGCAGTGACCGGAAGTTACTAAACTTCATGAGTGTATGCACTCACTCCAAGAAGCGTATAATTATAAATATGCATATAAATATGCTACGATGAGATAGCTGACTTCATCTAACTAGCAAATGTTGTCCAGGCTACGTTGGTGATACAGTTTTTTTTAATGTGTATATTTTTGTCATGCGATTTTAAAGCTGGTCCTACAAGCGCATCCAAGAATAACATGCAGCTTATCTCAGAACTGTCGGTGAAAATTATTCTTGGAGCTAGGTTTAATTGAGCTGCATTTTAAAGAGGTGCAATTTCACAATTTGTGTATATTTTCTAAGTTCACTATTTTGTCATGTGTTGAGAAAAACACAGATTTTAAAATTACATGGTCTAATATTTACATTTAGCATAACTGCAACATTATTTTTTCGTTGTTTTTTTTAAAGACTCGAAAGGACTTGAAATTCAAAGTTTCAGACTTGTGACTTGACTCGGACTTTTACACCAGTGACTTGAGACTCGACTCTGACTTGCCTGACATTACTTGAGACTTGACTTGAGACTTGAGGATAAAGACTTGAGACTTACTTGAGACTTGCAAAACAATGACTTGGTCCCACCTCTGGTTCTCAGGGTGAAAATATCTTGTTGATGTAAGAGGTCAGATGAGAATAGCCAGGCTCCTATGAGCTGATAGGAAGGTAACAGAAACTCAAATTCAAATTCAAAGTGTTTATTGTCAGTACAGAAGAAATAGCATTCTCTGTGCAATGACACTCTTCCTTTGCTGTCCATTCACAAATGCCAAGTTAGGTAAGGGGTAAAAGAACAAAAATAAAATTAAATAAAATTAAATAAATAAAAAGATAAAATACGGATAAAAAAATAATAAAAAAAGATAAATAATTACAAATAAGTAAGCAAAGAAAAGTGTGGTATGCAGATGTTGATGTCACTCTGTATATTTTATTTTATTTATTTTATATATTTTATTTATTGTTTACTCTATTTAATTTGTAAAATATGTGTACACACACACACACATAGAAAAATATTTAGTATACACATCCAGAAATGCATATACTATTATATATTGTACATATATTTATTAGTTTCAGATGTAGCCATTCTTGTATTTTGCTTGTTTACATTATTGTATTTTGCACAACTCTGTTGCTTGTGAAGCTCGCACACAAGAATTTCACTCACATGTGCTGTACCAATGTACCTGCACATGTGATGTGACAATAAAGGTGATTTGATTTGATTTGATTAGATGGATGTACAAAGGAGCTTAATGTGCAAAGCAACCTGATGTGCAAAATTGCAGTTGAGGTAGGTCAGCTGTTCAGGAGTCTGATAGCAGTGGGGAAAAAGGAGTTGTTGAGTCGGGATGTTCTAGATTTCACACTTCTGAACCTTCATCTCGAGGGCAGTCCATAGCAGTAGTGCTGCTGTTCTTCCTCATGTCCACTATTATCTCCTTTGTCTTATCAGTGTTGAAGGCAAGGTTGTTGTCCTCACACCATGACACGACTCGTTATAACCGCGGTATGCAGAAGAGCATCTCTGAGCACACAACACACTGAAACTTAAACCAGATGGGCTACATCAGGAAAAGACCACACTGGGTGCCACTCCTGTCAGAAGAGCTTGCGTGGATTCGGCAAATAGGAGACTGGAAAAACATCACATGGTCTAATGGGTCTTAATTTGTGCTGAGCCATTCAGATGGTAGGGTCGGAATTGGGCATAAACATAAAGGCATGTAAACATGTTCAATAAAAATCTAAATATAGATATAGAAAGACACAAGACAGTCAAGTCTTCATATTGTAGTTTTTTTTATTTAAATCAAAACATCATTTCAGGATTATAACAGTATGACTGTATGATGAATAATATATATACGCATACCAGGAATGTCAACATATTGGATGTTTTGTTTGTTTTAAATGGAAGTTACATAGAAGAAAACATTTTTCTACAGTCAGAAACAACTCCTGAGTTACAAATGAACTCACGTCTGAAGGCTTGAAAACGCTTCAAAGTTTAGCTGTTACGTCCATGACAGCTGATCTGAGGGTTGGTTTTGGTCTCTCTGTCATCATGGATTTAGTGTTAAAATCAAGGTAAACAGAATAAATGGGGGGAAATAATTTCCAAATGTTTGTTCGTTTAAAGGAGCACCACGGTGACCGCACTTACCATTACGCATTTTTTCTAATTCATTTACTGACAAGGTTTTTACATGTCTACTGCTTTTACAGGTCAAAAAGCAAATTGAGAATGAAAAGAGCAGCAAATCCTTTGTCTGGGATGTTGAATCCATATGCTAAAATGCTTAACTGCTGTTCTGTGGTAAGATCGCAGGAGACAGCAGAGGGAGAGAGAAGATGGCCTTTCCATGCAGAGGAAACACATCAACCTGCACTGTCACAGTAGTATTATAAAGCTACTTTCAGCTGTTCCCTCCTGAAAGATACCCTTAAAGAACCCCAAAGGGATCTGTGTCTCTTCCTGGAGTCAAACCAGGGATCTTTCACTTGTTAATAGTGACTATGGAGACATTGATATAAGATCAATCAAATATGTTAAAGGTTCCCACCAAATCCCCTCAAAATCAGCTCATTTTTGGGACAGATTTAGTGTATTTAATTATGCCATGCAAAATTTGACCTTTATACTTGGAATATTTTTTTCCAGCTACAGGAACTGTTAGGAGTAAGCCGAAGGGTAGGGATAACAGACCTATGGTACATCATCATCCTCTTACAGTTTGAACATGCATGCAGGTACAAATCTTCAGAGATCATCAGTACAACAGGCCTGATGTGAAAGTTAGATGTAGTTTGTAAGGAAAATGTACTTACTCTTATAATTAAAGTGACAATGGACGAGTTTTAGATTTAACTTATCATGTTAGGAACTGCACAATGTAGCGGCTACAGAACAATGACACCAGCAGTGTTTAGACTACCTCCTTTAAGGCCTTGATTTAATGACGCAAGTCTGTGTCAAGGGCAGTGTATTATTATTTCCTGTGATTTATGTCATCTTACAGCAATGGATTTTCTTATCACACAGGCCCAAAGACTCAAATGTACAACTAACCCCTATGAGCCAAAGGTTCAGACTTTACACTGCTCAGTTTCAGACAGTTTTTTCTACTTTTGGGTCTCTGTGAGGTCACAGAGAGGGGATGTCAGCAATATGGTTATCTCAGGCACAGAACTCTGCCTGGTGTTTCTGATGGGCAGCCAATCATAACCAAAAATCGCTTCCTGAGACCCTACAGCGAAACCTGGCAACCATCAAGATGAGCTGATCACCTTTTTCAGCACCACATAACTACCAGGAGCTCAACAAAACGCTGGGATTGGTTGGTGGATCAGTGTTTGAGAGATTACAGTAACAGCTCTAAACAATTAAAGAACTCTACATTAGAAAGCTGCATTTCTAACCGTTAATGCCTGTAGACGAGATTAATAAAGATAAACTGAATTCAGTCATTGTATACAAGCCGAGATTGGTCCAAAAGTAGTGGTAGATGGTCAGAAGGTGGAGGAGTTTTCCAGCGACCCTATTAGGGTTATCAAATTACCAATATACATTAAGGCATCTTGTTCCCCCTTGTGGTCACGGTTCATGTTTTAGTTCGCCTTCTTGTTTTTTCCTTCCTCGTCATCGGTGTACTCCGTCGGCTCCTCTCCTGGCTTCAGAAGCTTGCCGATGTAGTCGTACTTCACTGAAACGTAGAACAAAAATCAAATTTAAAAAAAGAAAAAGAAAAAAGACCCGAAGGGAAAACAGCCAAGGTCTGCACGTTGCGATCTGCAGCTGTCTCACTTTATTAATGTGACCTCACACCAAGGCCACCTGCGTGAGGTGGCCATGAAACTCATCCAGAGCCGCCTCAAGTTACTCTTTTTCTCATTTTCTTATGAAAATCAAACATTTTATCACTGCAATTTTGTTTAAGCTCATACAAGCAGTGACATTCTCTGATCGCTCTCTCTCTGTGCTTCTGGGCTGTTTCAGGAAAAAGCCCTGAACACATAAATGGCAGAGATGGCCAAAATCTCTTCCTTTTTCACCTGCATGGTTCCAACAGGTTTTTGCAAATTTGCACTATGAGCATGATGGGAAACAATCTTAAAGCAATCCAGTTGTAATCTGATATCCTTTTAATCTGATAACAGGCTACTGACAGTGAGGAAAATAAATATTTGTGGCTAAAGGGTAAAGGGAGATAATGGATTAAGAGCTGGCAAATCAAACTGCCCGACATACTTGTTGACTGAAACCCTGGTTGATCTAAGTACAGGCTTTATTTTACTATAAATGCTTAGTAAATTATAAAATACACAAGAATTGTAAAACATTTTTAAATTTTTTTCTGTGGCATTTTTGGACCCTAATAACCTGACAGTGTGCTTTATCTTCCACTCACTGGTGAACTGAGACTCCCAATCAGAAAGGCTCTCCTTTTGCATGGAGTTCAGGTCCGACAGGTCATCGTGTTCATCTTTCAGGCCCTCCTTATCCAGGCAGAAGGTTGCCAGACCTCTGGATGCATCTCTGCCTGCAAACACTCCGTACGGTCCATCTGCAAGGTGAGGAAGACATACGATCAGATGATCGTGCATGGGAAAATATCTTGAATATTTGTCTTTAAACCACAGAGCGCGCTGAGGAAAAATCTGACGTTAAAGAAAGGTTATTTCAAATACAGATAATGATACATTTTCCCCAAAACCCCCCCAAAGATGTGGTTCATATCATTGAGGGTGTTTAAAACTCCTAACGAATGCTGTCTTATCCCAGAGTATACTGAACTAGGTGAGTGACCACCTGCCTCAGTTTGGATTTATTTAAAAGATATAACAAAAAGATCAGCATATAGAGTTAATCAGCCTTATTTGCCCCCCCAACAGCAAACAACAGCCAGTCCTAAGGTTTTCCTCGAGAGCTGCCAAAGCTTTTTCAACTTGAGGGCAAATTTTAATATAAGTGATCCAAACTCCTGAAATGAGACAAACCGTGGAATTTAGGCTACAGGGCAGGGTGTGGAATGCACTAAGAAAATCTGCGTGACAGATGACTATCATGTTGTCCAGAGGTTACACGCAACAGAGGTTACATTCTTAGATAAGACAAAACCCGAGAGTGCTCACTCTGTGCCCGTTTCCACAGAAGTGAAAAGTCACAGAGAAAATTGACTGTGTCCAGGAAATCATATCATCCACATCCAGATACTTCCCTAACTAATTTACTTACCTAATTTTTAAATTTTGTGTTTTCACGGCCTCAGACTTTTCTTTAGATTTTTGGCCATTTGCTAAACATATTTTTGGCTTTTATTAATTAAATGGAACTTAAAAAAAACTTGTTAAAGATGACAGTCCTGGTGGTTTTCACTCTTTCATTTCATCCTCTTAGAAAGTGGTTTTCAGAAATGGGAATGTGCAGCTTAAGTGATTTTGTTTGGTTTAAACGTATTGTTGTCCATTTTCTGTAAAGCTATCATCAGAAACAACTGCTATATCTGTGTCCAAAGCGTTGTGTATTGCATTGATGAGACATCAAGTGAAACTGAACCAGGGCTGGGTTGTACTTTTGTGTAATAACAGTTTGTACCATAAGATGGTGCAGTGAGTTTTAGATCAATTCTGCTTAGTCACTACAAAAAAAACATAGTCAAATTAATTCAAAGTAGTCCAAATGTAAAGCTATAAAAAAGAACAATCTAGATAACAGCTATTAAGACATTAACTACATGTTAACAGCACATTCAGACCAATCAGAGAGTCTATCTACTTTGTGTCAAGCTCTGAAGGCACCAATATTTTGACTCCTATATTATGTCCTCCATCCGCACAGTACATACTGTTGTGCTTTTACTATATTACCTGGATGCCCCGGGGCTCATATAAAACCCTGAATGGTCCCTACTGCAGTTTTAAACCCCTAATAGACTGGACTCTTCTATGGACAGAAGAAGCATCGGGTATGTTTTAAACATTGCAGGGATCAAGCCCTTTTTCTAAGGAGAACTCAACGTCTTCATAGACGATCTCTGGCTCCAAGGCCACCGCAGCCCCTCTGTTATGGAACGGGATCTCAGTTAAACAACTAAAGGGGGTGTGGCGCCAGCTCCAAGACACAGAAGTCAACTAAAAGTTGTGCCAAGCAGCAACAGTTTTTTTTTTTTTTTGCATTTAGCGATAGTAACTAAACTAAAACCCACGCTAAACTAACTGCCGTTGGTTTTGTTCGTGGCACGAGGACACCACAGTTAGTAACCACTGCACGCGCGAACGTTACCTGGTCCGTAGAACTTCTTCCCTCTGGTCACGTCAAACACTTTTCCGTTGATGGCCATGAGGATCCGCGGGTTCTGCAGCCCATCGTAGGGCTTCAGCTCCGCAAGCGTAAAATCTCTCTTCTTCATTTTGGGCAGTGGTTTGTCCTCCTCGCTGAGCTCCGGTGGTTTGTCCCCGCGGAAGATTTTGTACAAAAGGAAAAAGCAGAGACTGAGCAGGGTCAGATTCAGCGGAGAAGTGAAGATCTCCTGAAAAATTCCACCAGAAGTTAACTCGCTACTCTCTGCTTCGGCCATGTTGTCGTCTCTTTCCCCTGAACAGTGTGTGCTGGGTGGGATTGGTGGAGCCTGACCTCACACTACTCAACGGCTTAGGGCCGAGCCAGCGCTTGTGATCCCTGGACCAATCACAGTTCTCTCTCACCCTTACAGTCCGCTGTTTGGACCAATCAACGTCTTCTAAGTGCCTCCATAGATATCGTACTTTGTCCATGTAACAATCATCTGTGGAGGCCAAAAAAAGTCTAAAAAGCGCCAAAAACAACAAGGAAGTTACGGTGCGACATGAAACCACCACTAAAAGAAGATATAAAAGACTACAAACAGTTATGTAATATAACAAACAAATTAAACAAAACAACACATAAAATAAATACAGAGATGCAAATTTATACAAATGCTTCTTAATTCCTTTGTGTTCATTTTGGATGTTTTTGACTGCATCTTGTCTTTTTTGTGTATGTGGTCTTTGTTTTCTTCATTTGGTCCCCGAATTAAATTAATGTCCTTGGTCCTGTGGTGGATATCGTCAATAATTATATTGATAACTTTACACAAAAAACTAACAATAATTCTGTTTTAGAAATGATTAATATGATAAGTCTTTAATTAGTTCCAAAACAGAATAAATACATAATAAATAAGTAAATAAAGATATATTTCTAAAAAAAAGAAAAAAAAAAAGAGTAAATGTAAACAAAAACAGGCTTAAAATGTTTAGAAGGTCCCAGCACAACTACATAATGGCTACATATTCCTATTAAAAGAGATAAAAATGACCACCACAACAAAGTTATGTTATTATAAGTCAAACACAAACAAATGAAACAAAGCAACACACATAAAACAAACACAGAGACGCAAAATGACAGAAAAGCGCTTCTTTGGACTCGGTGTGAAAGTGTTTTTGGTTGTTTTATGTCTTTTTGTGACTCTCTGTTACTTTTGAATAAAAATGTTTTTATAAAATAAAGTTTAAAAAAGTGGATCATTTTCTTGTGCCTGGTGGTCTCATTCAATAATTAATGCTTGAGATAAATATATCCATAATTAATTGTATAATATGCTAAATCAATACATATTATTATTATGTGTGCAACTTGTAATCTTGTATTCTTCTAGATTTAAGTCTCTTTTTTTAAACTTCTGGGTGATTTTCTGATGAGATTAAGGTGCACACAGGCAGACTGAATTAAATAATAACAGTAAAAAGCTGTGGTTGTGGTAGGGTCATTTGTGGCTTTCAACATCCGTCGATTGTGTCATAGAACTCGGTCCACTTCCTCTTGGAAACCGCCTCTCTCCGGTATTTGGTTCCCACCCACCCAAACAAAGCTCAGCTGGCGATTTTTTTCCTCACAGAGACGATACTTAGCTTCGTGTCTGCCCCAGCGGCAGTAACCTGAACCTGTTTTCAGAGGACTGGATTCCTGATAACCAGAAACCATGACCAGTTGGCTCCCGTGTGTCCCGGTAACACGCTCAGCTGACTGAAGGCTTGTTTATAATTTCACTCATTGCGCAACAATAATAACGTTAACCGAGCTAACCGCCAGCGCTACCAGTACTAACACCACCCGGCTCTGCGAGGCTGGGAGCAGAGATGAAGAGCGAGCCGACGGCTGCTGTGTCCACTTTAAAGCGGATTTGATAGACGGGGCTCAGCCTTGGTTTTGGTTCCTGCTGGGAGGAGATCTGATGCTACGAGAGATTTGTTGAGTCAAGCTAGCTACCCGGTGAGTTTTGATGTTTTTATATGTAGCCTAGCCCAACTCGGGAGCCCTGAAACCCTGTAAAGATAATGCTCGGCCGTGTTTGAGCAAGTAAGCTAGCTGGATCATTTCTAGCTTCATGCAAGGTAGTAAAACCACACCTTTGCTTTTTTTTTATTAAGAGAAAATAAAAGAAAGAGACTTTAGTAAAACTCTAATTAAAGCTAACTCTATATCTCAGGAATAGAAACACACCTAGTAAGACTTTCCTTTTAAATTCAGGTTATCTTAAAATAATATAGTAAAGTACATAGTGTATAAATATTTAATCTACGTTATGATAATTAGTGGTTATTTTAATGACAAGTGCAGCAGTTATGCAGTAGTAGCTATAAATTTAAAGGAAATAATTCGTGTTTTATGTTGTTAGTCAGATTAAACTAGAAATTAAGGCTACAATTGTACCTTTTTCTTTACCACTTTTATGTAGGTTTTTGAGGGTTGGGTCTTACTGCTGCAGTTTTGTTTCACTTTCATCTTTGAAAAAATAAGAAAAGAAATGCATCCAGAGATTCAAATCGTAAAAAAATGATTGTGAGATTCCCTGTGAAGTAACTATGGTGTTAACAGACTCTTACAGAACGGGTGAGGATTTAAGTTGGTAATTTCTCATTGTTTCCAGTGCATGATTTATAAAGTTCAGTCTCTAACTCGTGTATTTTCTCTTTTCAGCTGCCTTATAAATCAACTCCCCTCTGCTCTCCCTTGTTTGCTGTGCCGTGGTCTCTTCTCTGGCTTTTCCAGACGCCGTCGTTATGACCGCAATGCGTGTGGACGTCAAAGTGGTGATGCTAGGAAAAGAGAGCGTGGGGAAGACTAGTCTGGTGGAGAGATATGTTCACCATCGCTTCTTGGTGGGCCCGTACCAGAATGTGAGTGTCAGCTGCTCCACTTCAATTTTCCATGTTGGTCTGCTGCCTCCATGAAGGGCTTCAGTTTTAACTTTAGCCCAAGGGAGGCTGTGGTAACAGAAGATCAAGTCTGTGATTGTTTCAATGCGTCAAAGCTCTGACAGGAAGTAGGGTTGCAGTAATGTTTTAGTACATTTCTGCAAGCTAATGCTGCATTTTCCATAAATAATAACAGTATAGTAAACATTCTATATATACCACCTTTGCAAAGGGCTTTGACAAACAGACAAACACAGACCAATCAATGGCAGATCTAAACATTAAAGTTGGACAAAAAATGTAAACTTATACATGTATAAGAAAAGAATAAAGGGAGCCTAGAAGGCAAAAGTATAAGGTAAGACATCAAGTAAAAGAGAGTTCTAAGAGGTGGTTACCCACTCTGCAAGCCTAATCTCCTCAGGTAGGTAATTCCAAAGTAGGCACCTTCAGATGTAGGTCTGGAACAACCAGGAGGCCCCACCTAAGGATTTAAGGCTCACTCATTTCTGCAGCTGTAGGCCTATGAGGCAGACATCCTCAATTCTATCTTGTAAAGGAAGCTGCTCTGTTGATGACTTTCTCCATGTGAGAGTGTGAAAGTATTGGTTTTATCCTCACAGTGTTGACCTCCCTCGTTCTCACTTAACAGTTTATTTATTCTCGATTCCTCGAGCTTAGGTGTGGGCAATGCAACAGGCTTTTAACAAAGTGAGCCATCTTCACCTATGAGCCTTATTTTAAAGTGATTCCAATTAAATATGACTGCATCATAAATTGTTTTCTTAGACCCAACAGGATTAATGGCACTTGTTTTATATCTTGGACCACTTCTAATTGCACCATGTGACAATACTGTGAGGTGCAGAAAGTTTGATGATCCAATTAATCATCTCAAATAATCAAGTATTTTTCCCACCATGGTTCGTTTATTCCAGCTAGGTGTCACACCCGTTTTATACAAGTCATTAGCCTCTTTAAAGCCGCAGGAGTTAACCCAAAATGCTTTCTGGTTTAGGCAAACCTGTTAGCCTTCCAAGTCTCCAAAAACACAAACACTAAAATAGAAGACGTAAGTAAACACACATCATGTTTAAAATCTACAAATGGAAACAAAAAACAATTAACGTCAAAATGATAAAAATAGCTTTTAATGGTATTCAAAGTGCATATTTAGGATTTTCTGGAAAATCTAGATATTGCTTACATTTCCTACAACACTCATGTAGAAAACACCTGTGGATCTTTACTTAAAGCTCCTCCATCAAGCCATCTCTCTTCCTTTCCTCTGTCCTCCAGATGGATTTTAGGAGACACGAAGTCTTTCAGTATGACGCAATGAGATTGATTTCTGTGTCAAAACCTGCGTACATTTCGAGGAGGCACAAATTAGAGAAATGAGAAAAGCTTTAAGAAAAAACGAAATCCACATATCATCTGACAAATATCAATCTAACATGGCTGAAAGCAGTCATATCATATGTTTGCAGTGTCTAACCCCACTGCTTCTCTCTTTCTGACAGACCATCGGTGCTGCTTTTGTTGCCAAGCCAATCCAGGTGGGAGAGAAAGTGATTACTCTTGGAATATGGGTGAGTTAGAGGCTGCCTAAAATGCACGTGCTTTGTGATAGTCAGTCGTTTCACATTTGATCCCTTTCTTGCAGTTCAATGAGCTGATGGAAGATTCATAAACCCAAAAAGGAATTTTGTATATTTCCCTTTTTTTTTTCCTTTTTTCAAAATTTCCTCTGTTTGAAGACCAGAAAATAGCCATGAGTAAGAGCAAAGCCAGTCCGATGTCATTTGTCCTGCTGAAGTTGCTACTTTATGCTGTTAAAAGGTTCATACTAACAGTAACTCTGTCTATTTTTTCCAAACCCAACTACCCACTGCACTCATGGTGTCACAGCTTCAAAGTTATTGGAACCAAGAGAACTAATATTGCTAAGCTTTGCTATGTCACAACCAAAACTTCCTCAACACAATAAAACTTTATGTACCATATGTATTCCAATAAACGGTCCAGAATTTTCCTTTTTGTGCACCATCAGCCAAGCTGACTGGTCTCCACCCCATGTTGTGCTTTTGTCCCTACAGGCCTTTGTGTTGTTTGTGTTGATCACATTTCCAAAGACCTAGCTTTTAACTGACTACCTGGTTTCTGTTTTAGGAAATAACCAAAACAACAGCCTCTTTATATCTTTAATACCGGTATAATCATACTTAAATTACTACCTAACTGAAGGTTGATGATTCTGAATTTTCCTTTCAGAATAGATTAATGTCATCAGCATGTACCCAGTATTAATGTATCTTAACTTTAATTTAAATTAGTCGATGTTAGTGCCAGTTAGAAGAACTCTCTGCATAGCTGTCCTGACTCAACCTGCTAAAGGATTAAAAGTCCGAAGCTAAACAAATGGTTTCCCTGTGTGAATGTGGAAACTATGTAAAAATGATGGCGTGTGTGTGGGTGGATGCAAATAGTTATTAATGAAAGTAGTTTTTATCATATCTCATATAAATGGTAATAAGAATAGAGGTAAAAAAAAATACATAATATTAATTTGACCTGTAAAATTTTGGAACCACAGCCTGTTGCGGCATAAAGATAAAGCATTTGAGCTGTTTATGATAGCTTTAAACAAAAAGTTAAGGCTTCTCTCCTGATCATTTCATCACTGTTTAGGTTCCAGTTCCAGTTAGTTCATCTCTTCTCTTGTGTTTCCCACTCAGGACACAGCTGGATCAGAGCGTTACGAAGCCATGAGCAGAATCTACTACAGAGGAGCTCGAGCCGCCATCGTCTGCTATGGTAAATCTATACTTTTACAGTGAAGAGGAGATATTCCTACGTTAATAACTTCACTGGATACTCACCCTGACCTCCTGTCAAAATCAGCTGATATTTGTTGTGTGTGTTGAAAGTTGGTGCTTCTTAATTATCCTTGTTTTTCCACTGTTTTTGGTGCCTTGTAACTTAAACTTAGCCTAAATACATGAGTTAGCACAATAATTTGTTTAGGGCTGAAAAACACATTTAAGAGCAATTTTACAACCACTTCAGTGTTGCAACAAAATCGCGTTTGTTAAGCAGCTTTGAGTATCAGTATCAAGAATGTCAGGTTGGCCGGTGTGCAAATTAGCACAGTGTTGCTGATAATTATGACGCGCATATCTGGTTTATAAAGATGATGGTGTTCACTCACTTTCAGTCACAGCCAGGTTGAATTTCATGATACGTTCTTTTAATAGGTGAGTCGTGACTGTTAATGTGTTACAAGGGGACCACAAGAACTGTGACAAGTCAGCTTGGCCTGCGTTTCTTTTCTTAGTTTCAGATTTTGTTTTCCCACCCTCATTTGGGCGACTGTAGCTCAGGGGGGTTGGGAAGCGCATCTGTAACCGGAAGGTCGCCGGTTCGATCCCCGGGTTCTCTGTCCTGGTCGTTGTGTCCTTCGGCAAGACACTTTACCCTACCGCCTACTGGTGTTGGCCAGAGGGGTCGATGGCGCGATATGGCAGCCTCGCTTCTTTCAGTCTGCCCCAGGGCAGCTGTGGCTACAACCGTAGCTTGCCTCCACCAGTGTGTGAATGTGAGAGTGAATGAATAGTGGCATTGTAAAGCGCTTTGGGTGCCTTGAAAAGCGCTATATAAATCCAATCCATTATTATTATTATTATTATTATTATTATTATTATTATAAATTCTGAAGTTATGAGGGTCAAAACGAAAGTGTGGGTCGGCTTCAGTACCAGTTCTGCTCGGTGCTACCACAGCTCACTCGAGGCAGCAGTTTCCATTTCATAAATGAGACGTCCTGCCCATCACTGCACTCTGTAAAACAGTCAGGAGAATCCTTCAAAGGCAGGTACACTGACTCGACCTGGTGATGATTTCAGCAGGTGACGTGTAAATCAAACTGGTGTTGTGATGTCCGGTTTGAGCTGTTGTGTAGAAAAATGTTTCAGCATGTTGTGGGCATTTTAATCCGACTTTAAATAATCATGTTACAGATTACAAGATTACAGCTACCAATGCTTTGGGCTGTTTCAACTGTGCACATATGACAGTGCTGCGGAAAATTTGAAACCGGTTCTCAAGCAGCACCGGTTTTCAATTCCAGTCTGTAATCTCTGTATATCTTCCTATTCAGTATCATTTATTGTGACAGAAAGGTCCCATTTCCATCTATCTAAGGTCTTGGAAAAACCACAGGTGGCAACAACGGCTATCATTTTAGGCATTTGAAACCACAGCTTTCTGATAGAAGATATGTACGGTTGTGCTTTGCAATCTATAATATCAAATTTGTCAATGGCAAAAGAAATTGAGTTTAGGGATACAATATTTCTCAATCCTTTTAAACGGCAGTAATGCATTATCAGTTTTTTTTTTTTTTCTTTCAGTGTATTACCCCATTTCCTAGAATCGGCATCAAGGAATCCTGGCTTAAGTGTTAAGAAGCAAACTAGTTGGTGTGGTGTTGGCCTCTAACCAAAGAGCCACTGTCCAGTCCTGAACTGCTTTCAGATCTGTGTCTTTTTTCCACATTGGGGAACTTTGTAAAAATAGTCGGTGGATAGTCATTTCCCAGCAGATTAGTCACACTGCTGTGATGTTTAGTTTAACATCTTTCTTCTTTAACTTCCTCCTTCTTAAGTTGGATTGTATTTCACCTTATAGCCTAATCTTTCAGCATATTTAATCAATTATATTATCAAACAAATAATGGACAGACTGGCTGTTAGTTTTAATGTGTGACGAATATGGGGTGCCTGCTCTGTATGGATTTGTGTGTGTGTGTGTGTGTGTGTGTGTGTTAGGGCTGCCACAAACGATTATTTTGATAGTCGACTAGTCACCGATTATTTTTGCGATTAGTCGACTAATCAGATCATCATCCATTAGACGTAAAACTACAGCTTATTGCACCAGCAGCATCTGCTCTTATATAACTATCATTAGCTTACAGCTTTAAGTGTTTAAGGTCTGTGCTAACTAAAAATAAAGACAAGATGATAGTTTATTAAATTTTAATGAAGTTTTCAGATTGTTTCGGTGGAGTTTAATAAACTCCTTGCTATCTAAAATATAACAGGACACTGGAGTATATTCTGGAGCATCTCACACTTCTGATAATCAGCTGTCTGCTTGACGTTTATTCAGCTGTGTAAAAACTATAACTTTAATCTCAGACAAACTGATTTACTCAGGAACAAATAAAATACTAAAAAAAAAAGCCAAACAATAACATTTTAAGTTATCTAAGTGACTCATATATATTCAACCTGAGTAGCGAAAGACAGCGGTGGGTTTGAAAACGATTTGCGGGGAGTCCGGTGTTCTCACGGCTCTAGTGAGCCTCGCCCCCGGCTCGCTAACGAGCTAGTGGGTAACAGACGTCTCTGAAAACGTCAGAGCGCTTTTGAAAATATGTGGTGTCCTGATAAACTGAGCAGATATTTGAGGTTTACACAGCTACATTCTCGCCTGAAAATATGTTAAACGTTTATTTTGTGACCAGAAAGAATAATAAGAGTAACATTAAAACTAACTAGCTGCCGCCATTGTTGGAAACTGCGCTGGGCCGCGCTATGAATTCTGGGACACAGCTGCTTCTTCTTCTTCTTCTTCTTCGGGGTTTAACGGTAGCTGACATCCTTGTACATGCAGTGCTGCCATCTTCTGTTTCAGTCCGTTATTACACTCTTAAATCCTGCCACTTATTCCTGCGTCTTTTGTGATCTTACAAAGCTTCAAACGACGCGTCGACTATTAAATCAGTCGTCGACGATTTTGATAGTCGACGTAATCGTGACTAGTCGACTAATCGTGGCAGCCCTAGTGTGTGTGTCTAGACAAGGATGTTGAATACTGAAAAGTCTGCTGTATATTTTTGGCTTTCAGATCTGACTGACAGCAGCAGCTTCCAACGAGCTCGCTTCTGGGTCAAAGAGCTGCAAAACTACGAGGAGGTAAGATGGTTTCTTTCATTGAAATGATTGCACGTCATTTGATATGTGATTTTTTTTTTTTTTTTTTTTTTCTTCACACGCCCAACAGTCATCTTAATATGGAAGCTCAAAAGGGTTTTGGGGGCATTCAGTTTTACACCATAAGTAAAGTTAGCAAATTGCGTTTATACAATAGCCGATTTATACAATAAAATTATATTATGATGGTGTAACTCTGCTAGTTGGCTGTGTTGGTTGCTAAATTGGGGTTTCAGTGTAATTGCCTCTGAGGTAATCCGGCCTCCATTTTGTAAAGCAGTCAGTTTATATGCATCTGTTAGGATAATGAAGCACTGAAAAAACACTGTCTCATTCTGAACTCTATTTCAGTCCTTTACACAGCTGAAAGTACCATATATTTAAAGCAGGCAATATCTAATCAAATAAGACTCAGCTTGATGGATGTGATCAGATGGTTCAGTTTGTAGTAAAAAAAATATAAGAGTTCAGTCCACAACCTTATGGAAGATTGTTTTTATTTTATTTGATTGTTTTATTGATCCAGATAAATGTATGTGTTATTACTATCTGTGGCCGCACAGTCTGCTGTCAGCGAGGTTTACTTGAAGCTGAAGTCCCACATTGGATTTCTGAAATTTCCATCATGTCAGTAATGGACATTGTGTTTTATTCTGGTGTGTTGTGCACTGCAGCACTGTAAGATCTACCTGTGTGGCACCAAGAGCGACCTGATCCAGGAAGACCGGAGTCTTCGCAAAATCGACTACCACGACGCTCAGGACTTTGCTGAAGGTGAGCCCAGTGGAGTGTAGACATGCAGAAAGATTACGCTGTAACATGTTTTCTTTCTGAGACGGTGGCCTGGTCAGAAGTGAATTAACATCAGTATGCTTAACAGTATGCATTACTTATGAAAACAGTTGAGCAATAGTCTTGTGGTTTCTTTCAGGTTACTGATTTCTGATTTTCGAAATTTTCAAATTCCTAAAGTTGAGGCATTCATAATTTTCTAAAATGTAAACATAAATACATAAAACATGGAAGAATAAAAAAACCTAGTTTGGTTGTTTATTGATATAAAGCTAGTCAACTTTGTCTTTTATATGTGAACAAATTTACAGACGATCACAGACAGTTTCAGTTGTATCCACAGTGTCACTTAAAAATACCCTGAGTGTTTAGTACATGAGTCATTTTCCTTACTTTATATACTGTAAATATGTGTTTGAACTCTATAAATGCTCTTCAGCTGTGGAAAAATGATTTATAGTTGATTCCTTGAATGTTTCTGATATTTTCTCGTCTTTTTCTTGAAAATTGTATCCGAGACAGCTTTAAGAGACCAGTCAGATGTGTTGACAAAGTTGATCATTTAACCTTAGAAACAGGATTTTCCACATGCGCTGTCATGTTTGAAACTGGGGGAAAGACTGTATACTGAAGAGCTTGTGAACACTCTGGATGTTGTTAAAAGGATGTTAAGAAATCTCTAACTTCTGTCTGCTTTCTCTGTGTGATCAGCCCGAGTTGCAACACAAACACAATTTCTCTTCACTTACATAAGTTTGTCCTTCAGACTGACTGATGTTTAACCTGAATGTTCTGGTTAATATTCACAGAGATTGGTGCACAGCACTTTGAGACCTCCAGTAAAACGGGGAATAATGTAGGTGAGTTCGACCTCGAGTCACCGGAAGACTTCATGTAACACAGGTTGTTGGCTCTGACCGCAGCCTCATTCATTCATTCGTGGTTTTGATGAGTGAGGAAGTGAGCTGTAGTATTAAAAATATGGGTATGTTTTCGTTAACATGCAGGATGATCAGAGGATGGTCAGAACACAGCATGGCAGATACAAGTTGGCTCCTCATAAAAGACGCTTGAAGCTGCTGCAGACACCCACTCAGTTTTGGATTAAATGTATTCTTAGCAGTGTTGTATGTGCAAATGAAAGCCTTTCAGTTTTTGATTGGAAACATTTCAAGAGTATCAAAACTGTTGCTCTTTGGCAGCTTTTCTGTCTGTAAAAATGCAACACAGGGGTCAAACTTAGACACATTTCTTCACAAAAACAGGAGGCAGAAGGAAGGTTACACAGGGTGACCGCTTAAGATCTGAGTAGTGCATCATGAGGTTTTCGAATTGGTGTGTGTAGCCAGAATCAAACAGGGACAAACTGACATGACAAAATCCACCAAAATGGCATAAAAAGTAGGTTACTGATTCACCCAAGTCCACCTTTTATTTTTGTTTACCCAAGAGAATCTCTGCATATTTTCACACCCTTCTTCAAACAAAACAGCTGACATGAACTGGACAAATGTTATTTTTAAGTTACTTATTAGCACATAGTTTTAATATGTACTGATAAATTTTGTGCACTTAAGAGTGTTTCTCTTTTTTTATGCGAGTGTGATCAAAGAGTGTTACCATAATTTTCCGCTAATCACAGCCAGACATATTTAATTTACTTCCTGACAAGAGAAAATATTTAATCTAAGAAGCTTAATGAATGGATTAATTAATTGGTAGATTATTGCCAGTATTCTAGTGTGAGGCCATGGCTGAATCTGATGATTAAAGTCTAATTAGAACAAGAGCGTTGTCTCCTTTGTGGCTTTTAGCATTCTCTCGCTGGATGCAGGTTTTGGAGCATCCCTTATCAGCCTGCTTACACTAAAAGAAGCTATTGCGTGCTGTACACCAGGTTTTAGGAATGTGAGTTGGCTTGTTTTTGTTGGCCATGACAGATACGAACTGATGGAAACTGACAGGCCTCATTCTTCCTCTGCTTTCCAGATGAGTTATTCCAGAAAGTTGCAGAGGATTACAACAGCACTGCTTTCCAGTATATGACAGGTAAGCGTGTCGTTCATGTACACAGATTGTTTTTGTTATCTTTATATCAATTCATGTGGCAAGGGTAATGGAAATTTGTTTGAAGTTATGTTATCCGTAGCAGAATTTACTGCAGAACTTTCAGGAAAATCTAATTTTTTTAAGTTAAAGGTTTAGCATCTGTGCAGAAAATATTAAAAATGTTACACATCCACAAACGTGTTTGAATTAAAGAAAAGCATGGAAGTAACAAAGGATTACAAATAAAAGCCCTTGACTTTTATTTAATGACTTTATATTTAATTTACTTTATTGCAATTTGTTGTTACTCCATCAAAATCAATAGTTCATCTATATTATGATGTTAAACTAGCATACAGTTATATGGAATACAAGTCAACATACTTTATATCTAAAGATTTTTTTCTAGTAGTATTAAAACAAATACTTTTTAAAATAAAAAAAATAAGAAACCAAGTTATAACATTTCACAAACAAAATTCATGGATTTAAAAAAAACAAAACTTTTTTGCACAGAAATTAATAAAAATCCTTTCAGAATATGTAATAAATAAACAATGCTGAGACCAATTGTTCTTTCTTTTTTTTTCTTGGGTCCAAGAATTTCTGTTTGGTAAATGTATAGCTGAGATTTAGACACTACAGTATTAGTGCTCAGATGGGATGGTGCATGAGGGATCACATTTTGGGCTTTTAAATAGTATTAATCCAAAATAAAAAAGCAGAAATTAACTGTGACACAAGTGATATGAAGTAGCCATTCATACTTAGAAAATATCAGTGGTCCCAGAAATGATCCCTGAGGAACACCATCATAAAATGGAGTAAGTTACAAATTACTGACCTATAATATAGTAGACGCGGGACCTTGTAGAAAAGTTTAGACTTTGGAGAAATATATCTATTATCTTTGTTGCTAAAATTTTGGGGGAAAAAGACCAGTACCAGTCTTTTAGATGTGAATATAAAGTTAGAGCTTTCAGCTAATTAACTTAAATGGGAAATGGGTGAAACAGGTTTCCTTAGGTTTGGCAGGACTTTCTCTAATCTATACAAACTATCAAAATGTAAAAGCAATATGCAATGTGTTTATCTCCTGGAAATGATCTCAAACTAATTTTAAGTCCTATAACTTTTGTTTCATAGCAGAGGAAACGGGCGTCGACTTAGGCCAGAAGAAGGACTCTTATTTCTACTCCTGTTGTCACAACAACTGATGCTGAGGAGCAGGACAGGAAGTGTTTGCATTCCCTCAGCTGGAGTCAAACCTGGAAATGCTGGAAAGCTGTAACTCATCTATGAATGTGGTACCAAATCACAAAAAGGAAAATCAAACAAAACTCTTTATACTTTGTTGGATATGTTTCTTTTTTTCTTTTGTGCCATAATGAACTGAGAGCTGCAAGACTTTGGGGAAGAGGATCCTCAACTGCTGGGTGGTGAGGGACTTAAAGACCACCACGCCCACTTTTTTCACCAAGTTATTCATATTTATCACCATATCAACTTGTGACTTTCCTGCAGCCCACAGGGCGATAAGCCTCCCCAAGTTCACAGTGTTAAACAATCAGAAGCAACACTGTGGTTGGACAACAGCCTGCAGTGGTAAGGGTGTGGGATCCTCACTGAAGCCAGACTGAAAGAGAACTCAATTGATGCTGTGTGTTTTAGCGGTTGCTGTGTTTTGGGAGGGGGAGTTGTTTGTTTGCAAATGCTGATTTTGTTTACCTCCAACTGTATTTAACATTGTTGTGGAAACACATCTGTCAGTCCTGCTCATGTTCAGTCAAGGCTACACAGATGGAGAAGCCAGCTAGGATGAAGTGTGTCAGAAAACTACTTGTGTTCCTGCTCTTAATTAAAGCCGGGGTAGGCAACATGACCCATAATAACCTTTCAAGAGGGCGCTAGACTCATGCAACTCCTCTACGCTCTGATTTTAGGCTTTAAAAGAAATCAATCAGTTAAGTTTAAAAAAAAGAAAAAGCCTGAGTAAGAATTCATATGTGGTAGCTTATTGGGTTTTGCAGAAGAATTTTTACCCAGAAGAGTAGGGTTTGAATCCTGTGTGGAGACCAAACTAAGCTCATGCTTCAGGATGAAGGTTGTAGATTCTGGCACAATCTTGGTTTGTCTTTTCTAGTTTTCTACCCGCTGCATTTTTAAGTGAAATACTTGAAAAACTGGCAAAACACACGACATTTTTCTTTATAGAGGCCTTTACAGTAACAGTACATCTTTTGCCATGTGTCAGCCACGAAAGCGCCGTACGCTGCCACTACTCAGACTTGTTGTGCATTTGTCCTAGTTGCCACTCAAGGTAGTGCACCAACACCCACAAAACCCCCCAAAAACTGTGGCCCAAAAAGCATAATTCCCAAAGACAAAATAATTTAAATAATAATGCCTGAATTGGGTGTAAATTCCCCCCCCCAAAAAATCTAGTATGAAGTCCAATTGCTGTGTCCAACACAGCAAGAACACTAAATGCTGCTAAAACAGATCTGTTTTGCATCATAAGCTACAATTTCTGTAAAAATGTCTGAAAAATAAGCTGGTTTTAAGGAGGTGACTAACAACACGCCCACATATCTGTAATTAAATTGCATGGCCTGAGCTGCCTAAAAGAACATTTTTAGGGAATGTTACTTTTCTACAAATAATCTACTGTTTTTCTAAGTTTGAATGCATCTCTCAAAGAAAGAAATATATCTGACAGATTTCTAGCAGGAAAAATCTTGGAATGTTCAAATGATTTCAGGAAGAAGCTCTTCTGCAGAAGGACGATCAGCGAAAAGCCTCGTGGGCTAACATTGTAATGTCCCACAAACATTTAAAGCTATATTTAAGATTCGAGTCATTAATTTATTGCCTTTTAAGTTGTACTGCGCAATGGACTTGTAGGTTGCTGCTTTGATGTGTTGATGTTCAATATTGATGCAAATATTTTTTAAAAAACAACTGATGTCCACATCTGTTCTGAAAAATAAAAGGCTCATTCCAAGAATGTTTCAGAACGCAGATAGATTGTAAGTTTGAATTGATCCACAGTATTTTGCTTGTGTGTAATATTTGGCAAAGACTGACAAAAATACTGTATATGCGCAATTTTGGCATTGGATTGCATATCAGCATAAATCTTTGCACGTTTGCCTACAGAAGTGAATTCGAGGAATACTAAAAACCTTTTTGATTCAGGTTGGTATGTTTGGCTTTTTATCCCACACTTACAGCCCACTTTAGTGGATCGGACCAGTGAAACTCCTTTTTCTTGATATAAATAAGTTTTAACTACACACTTAATCCATGACATATTTTAGTATTAGAAAAATAAGTGCAATTTCAAAAGCATAAAAAAATGCTGCAATGAAGGAAATCTGTCACCATGACTCTTTGGGCATAAATTGTAAGAAATAAATGGAAAATAATGGAAAAAGTTGTAACTTATTGCCCAGACTGTCCTGTCGTTATAAAAAAGAAAATTTTGATAATTCACAAAATATCATATTAAAAAAAATATATTTCTATATATCTATAGTAGTGAAAACATACTAATTTGGATCCTTGACTTGTGTGATTTATTTTAATTAAATAATAATGTGGTATAATGTAATTATTTTAAAAATTGACATTATTGGCTTTAAAAAGCATCCAAGTATCTCACAGATCTCTTTTCAGATTTATAATTATTAATCTCAAAACAAAAAAAAAGATACGAGCCACAAGATGCTTATTTCATGTCTTCTTATATATTTATATAGCAGTTGTTTTGACAGGTCAGTGGTTGAGATCTAACATAATTACACTGGAATGAGACATTTCTTGTTGGGCAACTGTAAAAAGGCATTAGTAGGGAAACTTGGCTCTCACAGGGGCGACATTGTTCCTTAAAAATATCTCCAAAGAAATACACTCTAAGGCATTGGCAGATAACACACAGACAATATTAAGCTTGAAGACAGAGCGAAATGTGGCAAGAACACATACCCAAGTGCAAGCGTGGTGACAGGAGTCCGCCGTTTCAAACGTTTTTGCTCCCTCCGAAAGACTTTTGTTTCCCCGAGAAGTGCGGGGGTCAAGAACGAGGGGAGGAGGGCATCGACCCCGCCGCTCTCCCTCCCTCCCTCGTCACCGTTTGTGCGTCACAGACCAGCGAATAAATAATGACTACAGAGCACAGCACACACACTGGAGCCAACTGAGTGCTACCTTTTCTTTCCGACTGCAAGGGCAAGGCTGAGCGTTCATTTCGCGTTGCACACCATTAGTTGTTGGACGACGTGAGCCTGCAGTCCAACAACAGTGGAGCTGAATGTCCCAGGATGGCACGAAATCTTTCACACTTTAACTTTCAAACAGTTAATCTTTTTTTTTGGCATGAAATGTTCGAATCTAGAGTCTATTTGTAGCTGCAAACCAAATCTACATGTATTAAAAAACAGTTGATTCCATTATACTGCATTTTGTTTTTCCCAACAACACCAGGAAAGACAAAGTTGGCATGGTTAAGACTACTCCAGGCAGCCTGTCATATCTTCACTGGTAGTCCTGGATCTTGAAGCACCAACTAATTGATGTGAGTCATCATGAAGAACTGGAAATGGAGAGGAGAGTGGATTTAATATAAGCAACAATTAATATTCCCAGGATATGGAGTCCTGCGTGTACGTTGACTCGGGCCTTTGTGGCAGGTGTTGCCAGCATCGTGCGTCCCGACAACTGGACCACAAGGGCGAGTTGGTTGTGGTGGTTCAACAGTGTTCAGATTAGAAAGAAAAGCTTTAAAAAGGACACAGAGAACTTCAGCTAGTTTAATTCTAGACAAATACAACGTTTTTCTGACACGGCCTCAAACTGCA
Organism: Mchenga conophoros; assembly: GCF_057382185.1. Classification (NCBI taxonomy): domain Eukaryota; kingdom Metazoa; phylum Chordata; class Actinopteri; order Cichliformes; family Cichlidae; genus Mchenga; species Mchenga conophoros. The sequence goes on along the minus strand of NC_140535.1, from coordinate 27,580,545 downwards.
CGGATGTAAACATAATCCCGATTTAACTCAGTAGAAGTCACAAACCGAGCCCAGCTGTGACTCTCTTTTCTAGCATAAAACATCTGCCTCTAACCGCACAAAGCTTCATAGGACACCTGACCTACACCTCCAACAAACATGTGAGAAAACAAAACAAAAAAAGATGAAATGTGTTTCCAAGTCTCATGATTGATGTCCCGGGTCCGGATAGTTTTTGTGCACTCATAGCAGGTGTGTAGATGGAGGTAGGGAGTGATTACCAGGGTAAAACTACATGTAATGCAAGCATAAATAAACTGCAAAATTGTTGGATGTGTGTCAGTGTATACATAAATTATATTATATTATATTATTTATTTATAAACCTCACAATTTGTTTATTTTTTTAAATGTAGTTTTCTCCTAAAAGCCCCTCCATACATCCAACTGAATACTGAACATTAACAGTGACTGTAACTGAGTAACCTCCATGTGCTTCCTCACTGTAGTGACTCTGTAAATAATGATCCTCTGTGCGTCACTCCTCTTCTTCATCCTCCTCCTCCTCTTCTTCTTCTTCATCTTTGAGCTCCAGGTATTCGACCCCCTCCTCCTCCATTACCGTCTCTCTGTCGTCTTCACTAGTGTCTGATTTATGCCTCTCTGCATCACCCTCTTCCAACAGCTCCTCCTCCTCCTCCTCTTCTTCAGCCAACAGGTCTTCCTCCAAGACATCCCTCTCCTCCTCATATGAGGAGATGGGCGAGTAGTGGGGGAGGTCGAACACGTGCGGGCTGCTGGGAGCATCAGAACTACTGGGAGGAGGCGACGTTGCAGGAGCTGCGACGGGAATAGTGATAGGTACTGGGATTGAAAAAGCAGGAAAGGACTCTGACGCGCACATGCCGGCACCGGTGCTTACGTCCCAGGCCCTCCTGGCAGTCGGGTTAACGTTGCAGGTAGTGTTAGTAGCAGAGGAGGGAATGACCGCCATGCCCAGCCCCGAGGTGAGGGCTGTGGGTTCGGGTGTGTACTCTCGGATCTCGCCTGCTTCTAGCGGTTCCCCGCAGGGGTCATGGGCACTACAGGACAGCTTGCCGTCCAGTTTGGAGATGAAGAGCAGGCCGTCACGGTGCTGGCAGCAGTAGGAACTGACGCACAGTTCGCAGAAGGACGCAGCCTCCTTACTGCATATGTCACACTGGTGCCACGGACATTCCCACCGACCTACAACAAATGCAAGAACATTAAGGAATCTTTATTTCACTGAGGACCACAACAACATTTCCACCAGCTGTAATAAACATTTGGTGGCATAGATCTGTTTTGGGACCATCCTACATTTTATTTTCATAAAAACTGGGTGATATTGTGTGGATTAGAGAAAATCCTAAATAAATTAAGTCACTGACCTGCAGGCCTCTTGGTGAGGTTCAGGCAGTCTGCATGGTAAACCTTGGGACATCCAGGTTTTTTACATGACACCATCTGTCCTCCGTCTCCGCAGATGAAACACTCGTCCTCCCTTTCTTTGGTCAACACCACCTTTTTCTTCCTCTTGCCGTGACCTCTCCTCTTCAGCTTGCGATCTTTATCATCAGGCGGGGGGTTGTTCTGGTTCAGAGAGCAGAGGAGTAGGTTATTCCCAAACAAACACAGGTGGTTATTAATTTTTGTGGCGTGTCCCTCCTCTCACCTTTGGCCTGAGGCCTAAGAAGCCGCTGCAGTTTGATGCTCCACATTTACACACTGTCTTCCTGTTGCCCAAACACTCCAGGTTGTAGTTGAAGGTGAGCTCTGTGCCTGAAAGGATAAACACAAATGAGTGAGAGTGGCTTGCTGGCATCACCAAACATCAAGATAGAAACAACTTCTATCTTCTGATCTGTAAGAGGCGGCGAACCTGCGGCAATGTCGATGAGAGCGAACAGTCCCACCCGGGTGTCACCGTTCACCGTCCACTTCTGCGTCTCACAGTTTGGCTGACAGCTGTGGTTCATGAAGCGTGCCTCGTTCCCCTTCGGCCCAGCATCAATGATCCGATCCTAAAACACAAAGTCATCCAACAAGAAATTAAATTAAACTTAATTACTGTATAGGTCTCTAGTTTGAAGTTGTAGCTATAACCTGTACTCAAACACAGGTCTGGCCATGAAATTTCCAAAGTGCCAAGAAAGCATCTACTGCTGGTAACGAGGTTAAAACTACCAAACACACGATTCTGTTAGAAGTGCATTCATACCTATCAGGAGGTATTGATTGAAAAAAAGAGACGGCAGGAAACAAGAGATGTAGGAAAGCCATTCATGTTCAGAGGCTTTACTCCAAAGCTGTTCTGTGTGAATAATTTTAGATCTTAATTAGATTTAATCTAACCATGTGGCAGTTTGCTACTGTTTTTTTTTCTTAAACCATAATTTGGACTGCTTTAAACACTCTTCTGTGTTCCCTGTTAAGGCTCAAGTCCTTGGTTAATGTTGATGCACTTGTTATTTCTCCTCAGAACTACATTGACCACTTTATCCTCTATACTCGCTCAAAAAGAAAAACGACACTACCAGTTACTAGACAAAGTTGGGGAGGCCACTAACTGAGCTCTGACCCAATGTGACTGGGGCCTTATTCACTTGATCCAACATGGCCACCATGATTGTCACACATTCATAATAACTGACAAGTTAATGTCATGTAGTAAGCGGCCACGTAGCTGCAAAACCTCAGTTAGTGCATTCTGTAGTCTTGAATAGGGTTGCTCTTGAGGTTAGCAGCGTTTTCACAGTTATAGTTCATTTACTCTGGTCCAAATCAGTTAATGGTAGGGCTGTTCGATATAATGATATGTATCGGATGACGTCTAATGTTTCATTTTACGCTATCATTTGTTTCGTGGTGTCGCAAAATAAACTGTTTATGGCAATATTTTTTCATCGTTTTGATGGTCACTGTAGTGGGTATATTATTTTCTTAAAGTTCTCTCTTTCTCTTATATTTAATATAACCACACTACAGACAGACAAGCGCTTGTTTTAATGCCTTGTCGTTAGCAACAAGGTAACAGCATCACGTGTCCGCTTGTTTATTTTCCACATAAACCTTTCACAATAAAGCTCAAGATCCTGTTGAGACTTTTCAAAATAAACTGAATCATATGAAAGACGATGCAGAGTGTTTTCCGATGAAAAGCAACATAGAGCCGTCAGGTGCTAAAAAAAATAAACCTTAGACTCAAACGCAGCACGCTGTGTAATAAATACTCACAAAGAAAACGGCGGCTGTTACAACTTATGTCTAAAAATGTGTAGTTTCATGCATCGGTTACAACACTCGACTCCAGGTACATGACGCCCAGCTGGAAACACTTCCCGCAAGTCGAGCTGTGCGAGATTCACAGAATTTACAGAAAATGTTAAATTTTTGTGATTTATATCGTTATCGGACGATAGATGTCTTATATCGGGATATGAGATTTTGGTCATATCGCACAGCCCTAGTTAATGGGTTTGTAAACTTGAAGTATTTTCCTGTGGTTTGGTTTCTTTCCACTTAGTTATTAGGGAAGATATGATGAAACGATAATTTACATTTTACAGCTGGTTGCCAGCCCATACAGACCTTTGTACATCGAAGTTACCCTGTTGCATCCCAGAATGCAAAATATATGTGGCTACGGGAAGATGTTAATTTAAACTTCCAACGTTCACCTGATAGTTGGTTGAGGTCTGATCACTTTCACACCATAAACGAATCGGTTAGGAACTGAATGAGACCTCCTCCTCCGAAGGGTCTTGGTGCAGTTGTTTTGCGATTAATGTGTACACACCTGCATAAGTGAACTGAACGTAACAGGCTAATGTGAAAACACCCTAAAAACACACGTGGCTCTGAGTCGTACCTTGTCAAGAGTTAACATGTAGAAGTTACAGATGTTGTTGTCCTGAGCGTGTCTGATCCTCGACCTGCACTCCTCCTCATCGATCACCTCCCCGACATACTCGCTCACAAACTGACCCTGAGAGAACAAACACATACGGGAAACGTGGATCATTCACTCCTGGCTTATGATGGGAATTCCAGCAGCAACAGCAGCAGCACTGCGGTTACCTTCTTAATGTCATGGACACAGCGGAGCCCCCAGCCTCGAGACAGCGTCCTAAAGATCTCTACTTGGCTGTACTGACGCTTGGTGAACGCCTGGTTGAGGCACCGCTCGGCCGCCGGGCAAACCTGCAAGTAAAGAAGCGGCCTCGGTCAGATACTCGACACCTGGCTGCAAAGTCCAGGGCAGGCAGCCGCTAAAGTTCCCGATTCAACTTTAGAAGATCTGGAGCAATACAACTATTACGTCTTAGCCCCACTAAACTCCAATTGGTCAAGCACAGCTATTGGTGGCAGCATAGTAGATTTTTAAACGCATTTCTTAACATCCTGAAAGTAGAAAATTTCACTAAATAACTAAAAACACTTAGATCATGCACCTTGTACAATAAAATTCTAGAAAAAAATGAAACCAAACTAACTGGATTAAAATACTTGTAGAAGCAGTCTGTATGATTTAATACACCTGTGGCCATCGAAGTGACTGGAACACCTGAATTCAATGATTTGGATCAGTCAGTGAATCCATCTGTAGCTGTGCATGAGCGTGATGAAGGTGTTTCGGTACCTGTGGATGGCATTCGTAGAGCAGCATGCGGTTGATACACTCGGAGTCCATCCCACATGGACTATCATCTGTCTTCTTGCAGTTACAGCGGGGGATCTCTGAGAGGTCGGCAGTGAAGATCTGAACCTTTCCTATTGGTCGATTAACCTGAATGAGTCAGAAAGGTGTGTATCACTCATCACCGAGCATTACAATCAAACCTCATTTTTTAAGTCAACTTATGAAGAAAGCTTTTTACAGTTTCTTTGTGATTTAAGCAGCTTGATTTCAAAGTAAAGGCACCTCCATTACCTTAATGTGTTTGTATGGAGGAGGCTTCCTGTCGTTCTTCCTGTCCTCTTGAAGCTGCCGAAGCTCCTTCTCTGCCTGCAGCTCACGGAACCGCACAGCCGCCTCCTCCAAAGCTGAGGAAGGACGTCAAAAGTCAGCGATCGCAAACACAAACCATGATATCAAACCGATCAAAGGACAAATTTTACTTTTGCCTACCTTTTTTGTAGGTCGCATCAACCCCTTTACCCATCTTTTCCTTGCTGTTGGCGTCCACGTCCATGTAAGGGAAGACTCTGGCCTGGTAGGTCCACAGGTAGTCGTTGGAGCCGAAGAAATGAACGGGGAACTCGCCGACATCGTGCCTCATTCTCTGGATGTTTTCTGGGATTGTTTTGGGATGGCTGACCTCTGCCGGCCACCACCTTATGGAGCAGAAAATGGGAGAATAAAGGATTTGATGACGTGCGTCTGACTTTTCAGATTTAAAAGACTCTGTGGGTCATAGCTGACCTGTAGCGCCCAACTTTGACCCATACAATGTCTTTATAGCGAGGCTTCTTCCCGGCCTTGCAGTCGTTGCAGTACCAGCTGCCTTTGGGCATCTCGATGTTCAGACACTCCCGATGAAATGCAGCAGGACAGGACTCACAGCAGAGTAGGCTGCCCCCTGGAGCACAGGAGGAGGGACAGCATTGCATTAACCTCTCATCAATGAATCATGAAGCCAGCCGTCTGACAGCTAAAGCTTGTCAGACGGCTGGTCTCACATTTAGTCCTATATGTACTCTGTATGTATACAGAGGAGTTTATGGTTGGCTCAATGACTTTAAGGTCCTGTTGCTGTAAAACAAGCCCAAATCATCACACTTCCACCATCAGCAGCTGGTATAAGATGTTCCAGCTGATTGGCTTGTTTCGTTTTTCGCATTACAGTCAAACATCTCCCCTTTGGTCTCATCTATCCAAAGGTCTTTATTCCAGTAGTCTTGTGGTTTGTTCAGATCCGACTTGTGCGAAAACTGAGCTGTAGTGCCATGTTCTTTCTCCTACAAACCTCTCAAAACAAGCCATACTTGTTCATTCTTTTTTTCAAATTGTACCATCAAGAACTTCAGGTGAGGCCTTGAGAGTCTGACATGCAGCTCTTGGGCTTTTTGCAGTTTTGCTAAACAACGTTGGGGTAAATTTGCTGGAATGTCCACTTCTGGGAAGTTTGGCAGCTGTGTTCAGTTTCTACTTGTGAATGATCGTTCTCACGGTAGAATGATGGTCTTTAAATTGTTTGGAAATCTACTTGTAACCCTTCCCAGACAGATAGGCAGTAACAACTGCTTCTCTAAGATCATTACTTGGCTTGGCTGCCACAGAGTCTGCGGGACTCTGTGGTGATTTTGTGGGAGTCCGTTGGACTCTGTGGCACTATCCCACTGGGTATAGTAAACAATGAGACACTGGAAAATACCAAATTTTCCAGAACACCTGCCAGAGCAGACCAAAACTGGAAACTTCCATTCCTAAAAAAGTGGGAGCTCCCAAGAGCCTTGGGTCTTTGATTATGTCCAAATGAGTCTATGGCCTAACCCTTTCTGGGTGCTTTATGTCTATTTTACTTCAATTTTGTCCATGTTTTTAAATGTATTAAAACTGTATTTCACTAAACGCTTTTCTGCCTGTTGAGGCTGCATCTCCAGTGGATTTTGCATGTTTTTGGACCAGTTTGAAAGTTTACCTTAGAGCAGAAATTTGGTCTTCAGCTCTAGCCTTTGAAACAACGATGATGATGAATTAAACAAAAATCTTAGTTCTTGTGGAAACAATAAAAGGTATTCTTAAGTTTTTCATACAGTAATTCTGGATTTTGGTTCAGTTTTTGTTAAATAAATAATGACAGTGACATATGCCACGTGTTGGTGATCGTAAAATACTTTGTGAGAACCAGATGATTTATTAATATCCTGACATAAAACCTTACCGGTACTTTATTTTCCACCTGACTGTAATTCGTAACCGTAAGGTGAAATAAAATATAAATCTGAGGTGAAGAAAACAGCTCAGCAACAAAACCAGTTTAGTCTGGTCTGGAGTTTCCTTTCGCATCTGTACCTTCAGTGCAGACGAAGCACCAGCTGACGTTCACGTGTTCGTGATTCTTGACGCCGCGGCGGGGGGTGAAATGGTTAGGACAGACAATGCTGTTGTTGGAGAGTACAACACTGCCCGCTGCCATACAAAGATCTGTAGCGTGATAGGCAACCGGGCAGCGCACGCAACGTACCAGCCGACCTGTAGACGTAAAGAGGAGAGTAAATGCCACGGCGCAAGACGGGTGATTACAGCGAAGGTGCGGTCTGAGCGTCCTCTGATTACCTTTAGAGATGTTGGAGCTGTTGGGATTAGCGATGAAGCAGGTGAGGCAAACGTGGATGGAGCAGCGGAAACCTCTGTTCACGGGTACGGTCGGGGCGTAGTTGGCGATGCATTCGCCATGATAAAACTTCCCGCACACAGGGATCATGCAGCGCCGCACATCCTCACCGCGCTTTTTACACACAAAGCAGGTGTGGAGTCCTGGACACAGGAAAAGTCACAGGTTTAAATGATCACCTAAAAAAATATATCTTCATATTAATTTAACAAAATGAAAACAGCAGATAATAAGTGGCCTCAATTCTCCCTCTAATCGCTTCCAGAATGCAATGAACACAAATGACTGGGAAAATATATATAAATAAAACTATAATTCCTAATAAAACTATGATTATTTTAACAATTCTTTTTAAATCTGTTTTTAATCGTGAACTATTTGTTTAAAACTTCCCATGCTAGACATGATTTCAATACTAAACATGTTTTTCCATTGTATGAACAAAAATAAATAAAATGGCAAACATGACAGGCATTTTTTTAAAAATTATTTAAAAAAAAATTATTTAATGATTGCTAAAACAGACTAAAAAGTCTTACAAACAGAAATAAAATTGAAACCAAAAATAAAGAAAAATTTTGAAAACTAAAAATAATAAATAAATAATAACAATAAATAAATGGCGTAGTGGTCTATGTGTAGTGGTTTACATAGATTCCCAGTTTGATCCTGGGAGCAGACACAAAAAATAAAAAATAAAAGACCACCCACTGCGGTGACCCGTTGTGGATTAAGGCAACATGGGGAGTGAAGAAAAATCCAAACGCTTGGATATTTCTTATGCTAGAACATCTTTAGACTTTACAGTCTGACCTTTTGTAGTGATTTTTACATTTGGAAAATTCACACATCAAGAATTAAATTATAGGCTCTACTGACATCAGGGAACAGCTGTTTAGTTTTTACCTGATTTGCACTCTGGACAGACAAACTTCCCCTTCGGTGCTTCGGCCAGAGATATGCAGGGCAGGTGGAAAGCGCCACAACACTGACCCTCACAGAGCAGCAGCTCCCCGGTCTTCTCACACACCTGAGCAGAGATCATAGCATAACTAGAATGACTCAGAGAGAGGGAACTTTACGTCTCATGTATGCATGGTTTGCGAGGTGGATATGAAGGCTTCAGAGTTTTTAGAGGAAAACATCTAATGTCTGCTAACTGTTGTTTAGATCTGACCATAAAGTAATGAACTGAACAGAAATGGAAGCTGTGATAAAATGTTTGAATACAGCAGCAGAGAAGTCGCTGTAGAGCTTCTTGTAAAGACACAAGTAGCGTTCTAATCTATCACTGCTAAAATGAAACCTTTTCTTATGGAGCTTCTGGACACATTTCTAGGGATCTTTTTGTCACTAAACTGCTGAAAGCTCACCTGACATATGTTCTCCTTCATGGAAGCCGGGCCTCCTCGGTCCCCTATGATCTTCCTCGTAGGTAAAAGTGAGTCGTCACACAGTGACAAGTCGTCCTTCATGGAGCAGAAACTGTTGTCCAGGCTGGATGGTTCACCCTGAGGAGACAAAGCAGGACTTTGCTGTTGCATAGCAACAATTTTAATTATTGCTGTACGTAAAAAAGTAAAGCTGACCAACCTCTGACTCTGCTCCGTCCTTTTTGATGTCCTCGGCTTTACCGTCGTCCGGTTGAGGATCGTCGACATCGGCTGGTGCCGTCTCCTCCTGTCCGGGTTCTGGCGAAGACTGCTCTGGAGCAGAAGGTGCAGGAGTGCTGGTCTGAACCAAAGGTGTGGGTGTACAGAGGTCAGAGGTCGTTGCCGGTGTGGACTCTGATGCTGGAAGTGGCTTACTCTTTGATTTTAGGGGTGGTGCTGAGCAGTCTATGTGGAAGAAAACCATATTTGAAACAGTAAGACAGAAAAACTAGCTTTTCAAGATTTTCAACTCATAACAACAAGGACTTCCTCTTAGCATCATATTAAATTACATTAACTGTGCAGATTAAATACGCTTGGCTGTAAATTCATCTGGACTCCTCAGAGCGTATTTTAGTTGGCTGCTTTCCCAAATTTAATTTACAAGGAAAAAAGAAAATCTGGTGACTTGGAATTTTTTTTTATGTTAACTTCTTCTTCTTCTGTGTCATAAAATGTTTGAAACCCACTGAACAAATAATGTAATTACACTTTATAGATTTAACATGTACACAATGATTATTTTATTTCATTTACAACATTTAATTACCTATTATATTTTCTCCTTTCTAAATCTGCTGCTTTTCCACTCATGTTTTGTTTGTTTTGTTTTCTAAGCCATCACTAACACTGACCTATGAGTCAGTCAAGCATAAATATACAAAACTCAAGGGATGATGTGTGTCGTGTCGACATATAACAGATAATTTAGTAAAGCACTAATTCTAAATTGTATTTCTGGACACTTTGTTACTAGCGGTCTGTCACAAAAACACTATTTGTTCTCATTTCTTTAATAAAAACTATGGAAAATACCAAAGATAACACAGACATAAAATTGTATTTTTACACTATTAATGTGATTCCCAAAGAGTTGAAAACTGGGCAAGTGGAGGAGAAGAAGAAAAAGTGGCAGATGAGTAAAAATCCTCTGATCAAGCATGTCTTTATAAGCCTGCCTCTAATACAGATATAGGCCTGCTACCTACTGTTAAGTTAAATAAAAGTAGTCCTGGATGAGATACCGCACACTACAGTGTAATTTAGAAGGCTTTACGAAAACTCACTGACCAGATTGAGGAGTTGGAGGTGGATTAGTCTTCAGTGTTTTGACCTGGAACAAAGAGGAACACTTTCAAAAATGACTGCAGTTAAACCAACATTGTTTTAGTCTATCAAACAAAAAAAAGTTTCTTTTTTTGCTTTGTTTGTAGCTCTTATCTGCAATTCTCAAAAGCATTTTAAGGCTAGAATCCTCCATCCATGCCCATCCATCCATCGTTTATTCCAGCCAGGTTGGAAAGGGCATCAGTCTGAGATGCCCACACCTCCTCCAGCTCTTCTCGGGGGACACAAAGATTCCAAGCCAGTGGAGAGACATAATCCCTCCAGCATGTAGGACAAGCCCAAAACACTTAATCTAGGAGATGTCCTGGAGGCATCCTAGTCACATGGCTGATCCAACTCAACTGGCTCATTTCGATGTGGAGGAATCAACAGCTGTATCCTGAGCCCCTCCTGAGTGATTGAGTCCTGTCTCTAAAGGTGAGCCCAGCCTCTCTTCAGAGCCTTTTCAACACTTGTATTTGTGATCTTAATCTGCTCTCGCTTCACCACAGAAAACTGGATTCATACACCAGTCCATCTGTTGATCTCCATCTCCGTCTTGTCTCACTTGTGAACAAGACCACGAGGGAGCTCTGAGAGAAACTTCAACCTCAAGTAGAGGCTCCACGCATCTCTTGCTGGGGAAACTGGGGGTGCTCATCTACACGATATCAGTTCTAAAGACATTCTTAGGAGTGATACACAGAGGATCAGGGAAGAACTACACGCTGTCAAAGTTTTATTTTGTTTTTGAAAGTCACTGACTTCTTTTCTTAGCTGAGATTGAATGTAAGGTGAGTGATGTTTAAAATAAAATATTTAAAAACAAATAAATTCAATTAAAAACAAACACTTTTAATCTTTAAAGGCACTTTTGGCTCTATAAAATTGTTTATCTGTTTGTTTGTTTTTTAACTACACAATAATCTGAAATAATCTGATCATCTCATAGTCTCAGCTTCATCTCCACAGCATTCACAGCATAAATCCTTTACTTGTATTATTTATACTTATGTTTGTTATTTATAACTCAAAGCAAAGCTTACATAAAATGAAATACACTTCATTATTTGAAAGCCCCAGACTTTAAGAAGCTCTTAACATAATGCGTGTTTAGATGCGCTTAACTAAACATCTTAACTAAACACGTGTGGGAGGATTAACCCTCCATCATCTCTTAAATGCTGGAATGACTGGAAACACTCAACCGGTGCTTATGTTTGTGACCGGAGGCCAATCAAACATCCCTACGTTGTTTTTATTGGACTGAAAAAGGATTCTAATGTTTCTAATGCCCGTGGTGCAGTGCTGTTTATTTAAGTAGCACAGTGCATCGGTCATGCATTTGCCTACATGCACATTGGTGTTTCTAAGGTTTTTTCAACACAGTGGCAAGTTTCTATTATTTGACTATAACTGAACATCAACTATGACCAAGCATCAGACTGAATTTAGGAAGGTAAAGACATCTGTCTGACCATCAGATCATCAGTTCTTACATGCTGCTTACAACTCTCTCCACTTTGTATTATCAGAGATATCTCTCACAGCTCAGGTGGAGGCAGGATTGATCCAGAGGAGAAACTATTCCACCCTATAAACCTGAAATCTGCGCTACAGCTGACCTGAATGGTGTGCAGAAAAATCCTATACTCCAAACTGAGATTCAGGCCTCAGGACCTCACACAGTTCCCACCTATTTCTAACAAATGAGTTCACGGTTATAGTAAAGCATTCTCTCCTTCAGCCTCCTCTCATTTATCGTAACTGCCACACTGTTTTCAGAGAGAAAAACCTGTAAAATCCAAACTTACAACGATTCATTTTTGTTAGGGCTTTAAACGCTCCCTTGCACTCCCTCATCAGGTGCGCTTGTTTCTAAGTCACTAATCCATGCTGCTCACAATTATCGCAATAAACCGACTGCATCTTTGTGTATGAATTAGTGTTCATACACAAAGTGTTAGTGTTAGTAGATCACCCAAGGAACTTTCCATTCCCACTGGTGCATTTTTGAAAATTTTCCTTATACTTATTTGCTTTACAGCTTGCAATAAAAACAATGTCTTGCTGGTGCAGGAGTGACTAAATCTGACCGTGGATAACATAATGAGAGCTTTGACCACTAATTTTGTCTTGGAGTCATGGAGTAACAGTTTTTAAATGATTATTTATTTTATTAAGGAGAAAAAGTTATCCAAACCTGCTAAGTCCTGTGTGAAAAAGTAATAACCCGTAACAAGTGGTTGTGCCACTCTTGGCAGCAAGAACTACTTTGTAAAGTACTTTGTGATAACTATCAATCAGTCTTTCAGATCACTGTGGAGTTTTGGTCCACTCTTCTTTGCAGAATTTTAATTCCAATTCCATGAATGGTCTGTTTAAGGTCAGGCCAAAGTATCTCAATCGGATAAAAGTCTGAACTCACTCAGGTACTCCAAAACCTTCATTTTATTTCTTTTTTGGCCATTCAGAGGATTTCTTGCTGCCATGTTTTGGATCATCCTCCTGTATAATAAGAGTACTTTTAATGAGTCATAAGCTTTTATGTTCCGTTTAGTCAGCAGTGGTTTTCTGTGTCTCTTGAACTCTCCCATTGATGCCATTTTTACCCAGTCTCTTTCTTATATTTGCATAAGATCTTTGACCTTAACCCTTTAAGACCTACCATAGAACCAAGTCTGCCAGAGCTTACTTTATATTTTAACATGTTGTAGAGCCATTTTTGGGAGCATTTCAAGTTGCTATACATCAATACAACTGTTATAGCCCATATTTTAATAATATGTATGCATTAAGTCCATAGTAACTACATTAATTGCAAAAAAGTGCAATAAACTACAAAAAAATTGAAAATCGTTTTTGTTTTTTACATATATTTCTACTTGGAGAAATTTAAGAGGTTTATCCCTCAAAATTTTAAATACAAAAAAGTTGCAAAAAATAGTTTACAACAACAGGAAATTTATTTTGAGTGTCTTCATAGTTTTATTTTTGAGATACAGCAATTTTTATATACTGCAGGAAAAACGAAAAAACAATCCTATGATGCAAATTTGCAAAGAAAACAGCAGGTGTATCAAAATAAACTATTTCCAGCAGTGCAATTCGAGTTCTAAGCATCCCAGAAACTATTCAGAAAAGCATAAAGTCAAACATGACTTCTAAAAACACCAGTATAGGCTTTTAAGGCTTACAAGTAAAAAACTACATTTTCCACGAAAATGACGTCACTTCCGATTTCGGGCAGGAAATAGCGTACATGCGATCGTTCGCGCTGACGTCTGTTTCAATGTGGGAAGTGTTACGAACAGCTGATCGGATCGGCAAAGCGTGTTTCTGGAATATTATGTTTTTGTTCCTGCAAGCGCTTTTTATGCAATATTTGCAAAGCTATATGTGGAAGGAAACCGTGACCTAGGACAAGCTGATGGCATAAGATGTAAGTACAACTCCTCCGGTTTCATATGCAAAAAAAATTATTGCGCTAGTTCCGGTTCTACAGGGATTTAAAAATAGGCAAAACGGAGCGTGCCCGCTCCGACCGGCTTTAAAGGGTTAACTGAGCCAAGTTAGTCCCGCAGTTCCTTAGATGATGTTCCAGGTTCTTTTGTGACATCCATGGGGAGTCATTAGTGTCTTGGTAGACCACCTCCGGGAAGGTTCATTACTGTTCCAAGTTTCCTTCATCTGTGGCTCTCACTGTGGTTTGCCAGAGTCCCAAAGCCTCGGAAATATCTCTGTAATCCTTTCCAGACTGACAGATGTCAATCTTTGTCTAATATTAAAATCTGTTTGATGATCTGAAACATTTAAGTATGACAAATGTGCAAATACTTTTTCATGGCACTGTACTACTGATACTATAGGAGGAAACTAAGATTTTCTTTCTAATTATAATTGCTAACTCAGTAAAATCTAATCTGATGTAATGCTTTTATGAAGGTAAATGGATTTTTTTGCGCTAAATAAAATGTACAGCTCTATCTTATAAGCTGGCACATCACAGTACAAATACATTACACCAAACGAATAAATGTACACTCATTAAACATGCTGTACCTTCTTCTTGAGGCCTGTTGATGCCTCGGCCTCCAGGCAGTATTCCAGGATCTTCTGAGTGGGTTTTCTTTTGCGCTTCTTCTCCAGCACAGGAGCGCTTCCTGGAAAAACAAGTGTCACAGCCAGATTAGCATTAACCATCACAAGTTTTCAACACACCCGTAAATCAAAGTTTTATGTGGCTTTAGAAAATTTTTAAGTCCATGTGTGGAAACACTGACAGCCTGCATTAGACTTTGTTTGCTCCGTCACACATTTGTAGGAGCAGTGGATACAAACCAAATAACATAAGTGATGATAAAAACTGACTATTATCAGCCTGCCACAAAACAGAAAGTGACTGGTTCTCTGTGGAATACTCTCAAGGTTTTTCCTACATTAAAAAGCCATTTGCAGCAGCTATGTGTGGCTCAGGAGGTAGGTTAGGTCATCAGTGGTTTATTCCCCTGGTCTGCATGAACCCACATTTCTTCTGACTGTATCTATGTGTGCTCGACAGGAAGTGCTTAAAATACTTGTGTATGTGTAAATATGTGAATAACTAGTGCTTTATTAATAATAACTGATAGTTTACAGTAATGAGATCACTGGCACAAGAATAAAGCTTAATACAATATTTACTCTTCATTTGGTTAAAGCTCCTGTTTAACCAGTCATCTTAAGCTGGTCTCATTTTACAGTGTTACTGACAGTATTTACTTTAAGCACTTAACTTACTGCACGCTGAACTGTAACCTGTTAAAACAAAACACAAACTTCATTCTTACAAATTCTTGGGAATTCCTGTCATGTTCCAGTTCTTGTAGAGCTGGACGATATGAGATTTTTTCATATCACGATATGTTTTTTTCATTTCAGGCGATAACGATATCTATCACGATATAAGCCAAATAACTATATTTGTAAGATTTAAATGTGCCGTTGCTCACAAGTAAAATGTGAAATAATCAGCAGCTTGTTTTTATTTAAATATTTATTTCCCATAATAAGTTCAACAGGGTAGATGTACTCAAGGAACATGAGACTTTTTCAGATAAATAAAGGCAAATATTGCAAACTACACAAAAGGCAGCCGCTAAAGCGTTTAAGTTTCAAAATAGAACAAACGAAACAGACTAAATTGTCAATTCCACTTAGAAACAAAATATTAATTCTAAAAATAAATCTTAGTTTGTTTTACAGAATAACAGACAAAACTGACTAACTTTTGTCAATATCAAATAAACTGAGAACTAAAAGGAAATTCTCAATCTCTCCTTGTTGTATAGCTGAGCTTTTCAAACAGTTTTAACAGTTACTTTAGTCTGACAAAAGCCGAATGACGAATTAGCGCTTCCAGTCAGAGACTGAGGCTACGTCCACACGTACACGGGTATTTTTGAAAACGGAGATTTTCCGTTTTCGTTTTAAAAAATAATCCCGTCCACACATAAAGGCAGAAATGAAGGAAAACGCTGCTATGAACATGCCAAAGCAGCAGGTGGCGCTAGATTCCTAACCGTGCAGAAATGTTGGCCAATCAGAAGTCTAGAAGCCTCGGTGGGAAAAAGTAAACAAAGCTGCGGCATAGAAGCAGAACCGAGTCGTATGTGTGGAGGGACAGTAACTGTGTATATGTAAGCATTTAAACACTGCAGAGAGTAGAATTAACAGTAACAGTATTGTAGAAATTCATTTCACCGAAACAATAACGTGGCGCAGTGTGACGCATGCACCAGTTTATTGTATTTCCAGACTTGCTTTCGGCACAATTTACAGTGCACGCTACTCTGTTTTTTGTCAGACTTGAAATAGCCGAAATACCTTCACACTACGGAACTTCTATGGCTCTTCCGTTCGACAATCTCTCCGGCATTGGAACCATCATCTGTTTTCTCTTCGGTCACGCTCGGTTGATTTTTCTAGTCGGCACACTCATTTCCTCCATTACCCGCTGGCTGCTTCCCAAACAAACACACGTGCGGCTTGGCACTTGTGCTGTACGTAACAAGACGTGACGCTGCGGCTGTGATTGGTTCGGCTCTGCGCTACTTAGTTTGGATTGGCTGACCTTTTTTTTATTTTTTATTTTTTTTATTTTAAGAGGACAAGAGCGGCGAGGTCTATCGCAATAGCTTAATTTCTCTATCGAGTAAAAGTTATATCGCGATACATATCGTTATCGTTCTATCGCCCAGCTCTAAGTTCTTGTATCATTTCTGTTTGCCTTTCTTTAAGTGCAGTTGTGCTTACAGGTTTATTACTGCTTATCAGCGGCATGAATGTCGCGGTAATTTTGGGCTTTGAATTTATTTTTAATTTTCTTTAATCCACACAGGGTCAAATATATAAATACGTCTCCACTAATATTTGTTTAAGTCCACAAATTTTCAACATGGTTGAGGGCGGGACTTTCAGAAGGCTATTCCAGAAGCCTAATGTTAGCCTTCTTTATCCATTTAAAACCAGTTTTTATGTGTGTTTGGGTTTATTGTCCTGTTGGAACACCAAACTGTGTCCAAGTGTGTTCAAGCGTCTAGCTGTTGATGGTGAAGACGAAGTCCTCCTCCTTCATTATTCCATCCACTTTGTGCAATGTACTACAGGCAGCAAAATCGCCCCAGAGCACAATGATACCGCCACCATGCATGCACCAGTTGGTACTGTGTTCTTATGTGGTTTGACAGCTCCACATTTAATCCTCCATACATGCCTCTTGTCTAGAGGCCAAACAGCTCAATCTTTGTCTTTGACCTTTAAACTGTCCTCCAAAAAGCATTTGGCTTGTTCACCTGGGCAACTGCAAATTTCAGTTGAGCTTGAAGGCGTTGATTTTGGAGCACGGTCTTCTTTCTTGATCGGCATCCTCTCACTCCGTGTCGATGTAAAACTGGCTTCACTGTGAACAGCGACACTGGTGTTCCACCAGTTGCCAGTTCACAGCAGCCTTGAGCCTTTGATGGTTCCTAGGTTGTTCCTGAACGTCCTAACCAACTTCCTCTCATCTGAGGCTGACAGTTTGACAAGGTCTAGCAGAAGATCCAAAGTGGTGACTTAACCAAATAAGGTGTACTTATGTACAATTGTTTGAACTGATGATGGAATCTGCAGTTGTTTTGAAAGGACTCCAATAGATCTCCACAGCTTCTATAAATCTACAATTATCCTTCTTACAGCTTCACTGAGTTCCTAGGACTTTTCTGTCTGATGTCAAACATTTATTTTTATGCTGGCAAATAGAAACTACCATTTGAAGGCAATCATGACCACTAATGAGAAGTTTAAAAGCCTTGCCCTTATCAAGTGAAAGAACCTTTTAACTTGTAGAACCTTCAGCAGCACTTATTAAAAGAGTTCATGTATAAGTTGACCCTGTGTGAAAGGTATGAGTACTGAAATGGCAGAGGAGCACGTCGATACCCGTGCCTATGGCCACAACGCTGTCTACAACACATTTGCATATTTCTGGTCATGGTTCAGGCTTCTTAGCGCCAATGCAGGAAAATCTTAAAGTTAACCGTATAATATTTCAACCACAGTCTACACAGAGACTTGACCTGAACTTGTGTCCTCAGAAAGAAAAGCACACAAACATAGTCCTACCATTGTCTTTGACGATGCTTTCTGGTAGCGAAGGTTCTGCTTCAGGAGGAGGGGTTAACGTGTCGATGGAAAGAACAGGTGCATCTTGTGAAGGTGTGTTTTCAGTGCAGGGAATTTGTAGGTCAGAGGGCGTCGTTGCACAGATTTCCTCAGGGGGTGGTGTCTGTATTTCGGGAAGTAAGTTCAAGGATGGCTGGACTTGCATGCTCTTGTCACACTCCGAGGGTTCAGATATGGAGGTAATGGGTTGAGAGGCCTGAGAGAGCAGATTGCATGAGTTGTGTGAAGCAGTATAAAGTTACACTGGCTGGTTAATACTAAACTGTTATGCTCATATAATAATGTGTACTTACAAAAGAGCTTACTTTGTGTGATTTTTACCTTTCCAATCAACTGGAGAGGCTTTCTCGTTTTCTTCCTCACGGAGAAAATCTGGTCGTACTCTTCAGTCCATTCAAGCATCCTCTTGCTTGGTTTTCTTATTCGTTTATGTGCTAAGGGGACAAATTTTATTTTATTTTTAAAAAGATTATAGATATACATTTATTTTTGACCTATTTAGCCCTTTGACAGCATCAGTATTTGTTAGTGCTGTCAGCGTTAATGTCGTTAACGGATCACCTCGTGTGTGTGGCTGGACTGCGCTAACACGTTAACGAGCTAACCGCGCTAATGCATTGACGCCGTGCAGCCCCACGCACGGGGCGATTCGCGCTAACTCACTAACGGAGATTTGCCGTGTTAATGCGGTTATGGCGTCAACGTCATTTTAACGACATTAACACTGAGAGCACTAGTATTTGTACAACTGGTAGACTAACTATGTTAGTAGTCTACCCATTACATGAGCAGAAACAGACTGCTATTTTTTTTTTTAAATTCCTCAATGGCAAGTCAGAATTCAGAACTGAACATAACAGTTTAAAGTACTGTTACTTTTATACCTGCAGTTTAATGTGCACACAGATTTACACCTGTGGTTAAAGGATTTACTATTCAGAAACACAGATTTTTCATTTCATACACATTATTGTATAAACTAGGGTTGGGGAAAAATAAAACAACAGATGCAGAAAAGCATCACGATATTTTGCGTGATGATAGTGTACCATTACAGGGACACAAAAGAGGCGTAAGTATTTTCAAATACTTCACTCTTCAGTGAAGTATTTGAAAATCCCCTATGTGTAAATGGAGTTAACAAAAGCTAGGGGGGCAAGGCACTACAGCAGGGAGGGCAGTTGCCCTCCCTTGTCTCCCCCTCTGTAGACTCGCCCCTGCTGGGAATACTACGAACAAGAGGGCTCATCACATGCAGATAATGTTAGCCGACCAAACTTGTGAATTGGCTCAACCTAAAAAAAAAAATCAACCAAGACTCAGCTTGACAAAACAACCCCCTAATTCAGTGAAAGTTAATGGCTCAGTTGTGCAAGTAAAAATAGGACAGCATGTATCCATGTATCATAACAAATAACCAAATAAATAAGATTATCATCTCCAGCTGCCTGATAATTGTACTGATTTTTTTTTAATTGAAATTTTTTCATATTCTGTGACTAATTGCAACTAGTGGCGACTAAATGGTTGTCCCAGCGTTAAGGCTGTTGCACACCAATGGCCACTTCTAATCACAAGGCGATTGCACAGGTTGCCCGATGGGAGGCAACTTTTCTGCAAACAGTCACAATCCAATTTGGACTGACTCACCACCTACTTTATAAAAGCAGACACATTGCCAACATGTTGCCATCAGTCTGAAGGAGTCTTTCCCAATCAGCACAACTTGAGGGGACTCAAATGAACTGGATGTATTCTGATTATTGCTGAGAACAAATGTAATAAACAGAAATTCCTACCTATGTAGTCAGTGACAGATGTGTGATTTATCACAATTAATTGTTGTATTATCAGAAACCGTCTGCATGTAATTGCCTCACACACTGATATCAGTCTGACTCTGTCTCATGGCAACATTTATGGCAGGTTTTAGTTACAGTGTTGTTTTACTTGACGTAATCGTATTGTATAAAACTGATACTGGCCACGTTTAGCAATTTGCAGTTGAAAATGGCTGAAGTATTTATTTTTTAAGGAGGTATTTGCCAGAGTGCTTAATATTTAATCTAAACAGAATGAGGTACTTCTGTAATTGAGTAATCAAAGGGTAACGAGTACACACGGTTATGAAGCTAATCCGATCGACACAACCTTTACAACAACAACCCCCACAAACAAACAAAAAAAAACAGCAAAGACATGACAAACATCATCTATATTTTGGTTATTTGCATTGAGGATTTTAGTGATTAGCCGGTTTATCTGTACTGGCATTTATAACAACGAATAAAACAAAATTCTAAAAAATAAACAAGAGATGGAGAAATGGCCTCTAAACATGGTGTGACTGTCATTAATTGTCATTAATCAAAATTAACGCTGATGATGTAGCCTTCAACTGGCTGAAATTATCCTTATGTTTCTGCTACTAAGCCAAGATGGCAACCACTGAGGGAGAGAAGAGTTCAGGGTTTTACTCTTAACCTTTTGACCATTCTGCTTGTTCTAGCAGTTTATGTAAACACACTAATATGAATGCATTTATACACTTGAAAAAGCCGGTGCTAGTGTGGGAGCACTTGAGACACACAAAAACCTCTTTAAAAACAATTGCTTTTAGCTCTCCCTTGCCTCCCTGGCTTCTATTCAGTTTTTCTCATTATCTTTCTTCTACATTACACCCATCAGCTTAGTCTCTCCGTGGGGGGCCGCTACACTAAATTCTCCTTACCTGTCGGATCCTTGTCACCTTCTCCAGTGTTGTGCGTCAAGCTCGCCTTCTTCTTAGTGCAGTCCACAAGCCCATTAGGCTTTTCCAAAGACAGTGCAATGTCACGACCCTTCTGCTCCAAAGGCACCATGATCTGTAGATTCTCCTTTACTCTGCTCCAACTGTCCTCCTCGGTCACCACAACTGCTCCTTCACCACCTCCAGGCTGCTCCCATATGCCCGGCATTTTTGATGAGCAATCCTCTGTTGATGAAGAGTCCTTTGCTGGCATGGACGACATTCCTGACTCAAGTCCTGGGAAACCAGGCCCAGACCTGGCGCGACGACAAGGCACTTTGCGATTGGCTTTCTTTTTCCACCTGGATGAGCTACCCCGTCTGTTGTAGGGCCTCTTGGACATCTGATACGGACCTTCCTCATTATGTGCGACTATGGTTTTATCTGGACTTGAGTTTGAGATGCTATGAACAAAATCTAATTGTTGATCTTGTCCTGCAGGCGTAGCCTCCCCTGGCATCACTAAAGGCTCTTCCTTAACATGTGCACTTGGTGGCCCAATCTCCAGTTCTAAGGGCGCACCGTCTCGCTCTCTAGTGTCATGCAAGTCCTTCAGCATCATAAGGAAGGTGCTAAACTTGTAGTTGGTGTCCGGCTTGAAAGAAACTGGTTTACCATTGCTTTCATTTGTCAGGGACTGAAAAGAGACCTCTTCAACATTTTTAAAGGCATTTATAAAAGCAAATGACGAAGACGGTGAATGCGATAACCATGCATCTGAGGAGCAATCCTCCTTCTTTGCCTTTGCTTTAGAAGTAAGAGGTATAAAGTCCATCGGTGGAGTTGAGGGAATTGAGAGGTCTTCATCTTCACTCTTAACATCTGTGTCATAGTCATTGGAATCAGAAAAAATCAAATGGGGGCTGCTACAACTGGAAAAACTGTCAGGCGCATACTCAACACTGTCATTAGAATGTGATTTTGGAGATTTTTTACTAGTGCAAAAGTCCGATTTGGCCTTGGGACTGCAGCTCAGGTCCTCAGATTTTCTAAAATTATTCAAGGGTTGTTTCTGTTCAGCCTCCTTTTTGACTTTTTCACGCTTTTTTTCCTCAGCCTCTTGCATGGCCTTCAGCGCTCTAGTCATCAGCCGACTGCTGGCCGGGAGGTGGGCAGGCTGCTCTTGCATGACTTTATTCACTTCATCTAGGCCACGCTTTAATTTATAGGCCACTTTCTTGGTTTTCTCAGAGGAAGGACGTCCTGGAAAATAAGCTCTTCTACATGCTAACCTTGCACGCTGGTGAGAAGGTGGAACGGTCGTTCTATGTGATGTGACAGATGTGGTTGCTTGGTCTGGTCTGACCAGTTGTTCAGAAGACTTGCTTGTTACATTAGAGTCGGGTGTCTTTTTACCTTCAAACTGATCTGACTGGTTCGAGGATGAGTAACTCACAGTACTCAGACTTCCATTTGAAACTGGTATTCCCTCTGTTTCTGGGCTACCAAACTCCTCAGTGGAAACATTTGAGGTCATGATATTCTCATGTGATGATTCTGATGAGAAATTAACCATACTTGACTTGCCGCGTGCTTTTAATTTCTTAACTGAGACTTTTATTTTGGAGGCGACTACCTCGTCTTTTGAGGCTCTTCCCTGACCATCCATCCAGTTTGATTGTTTGGATGACAATGTAGTCATGTTAGTATCCGATCTTCTCTCTTTCTTTGTGCTTCCAGGTTGGTCTTTGGAATGAATAGTTGTATTGGAGTTTGAGATCTTCTTATCTTTTATGTCCTTGCGTATTAATTTGACAAAGGGTAGCCTACATTTAGAGACCAGACTCGTTTGAGTTTCTAGCCACCCTAATGGGTCCGTAGTTTTATCTTGTAAACAGGATGCTGAAGCATTTTTGCTCTCTTTTTCCTCCTCAGCAATGTTTTCAGTTGTATAATGTTTTTTAGTAGATGTCGCATCAGAATGTTCAGTTTGACTGACAATCTTTGCACTCTCTGAAAACCTGGATAGATCACTCAAATTATCTTTCACGGTGGCCTCTAAGGACTTCTTAATGTCTGAAAGACTTAACTGGCCACATGTGCCACTGATGGTATCCACTGAACTGGCAAATGACTTTCTACCCTTTGAACAACCACTATCCTCAGAGTCTAGAGACTTCTGCTCACCCACACCACCAGCTGTACCAAAGTGCCCATTAGCAGCAACAGTGTTTTTACACTTTAGATTTCCTGACTGTTCAGGAGGCAGATTCGTTTCAGTGGTCTTCTGCTTGTCCGACAATCCTGACTGCTCGTTGGCGGCGGCACTGACAGAGGAGGAGGCACAAGAAGCTGGTGTCTTTTTACTAATAACAGATGAGCTCTTTTTCTTACAGGGGACCTTACTGAAGAGACTGCGGTCTGGCATTGGACTGGTTGTTTTAGGTCGCCTGTCTTTGCTCGATTTGCTAAACCAAAGACCACTTTGAATCTCAGGCTGCTTCTTTACCTCTTTGACAACCACAACAGACGGCTGAGTTGGAACTAGCTTAGGCTGACGTTCAAGTGCTTTAGGACACAAAATTTTAGGGACTGACTCAAGGTCAGAGTACGGGCACTCCTCACTGTCTCTATCCGATTTGTCAGGACTATTATTCAATGTCTTTTTAGAGTGTTTACTTTTTGTATCCTTTGATGCTTCATTCTGTTTCTTCTTTCCAGAAGATTTCTTTAAAGTGCTTGGCTTTGTTGGAGTTGTAACAGGGGGTGTAATTACTGGGGATGGAATGGATCCATTGGTTATGTGTGACGTCTCAGTATGGGTGGAGACAGATGAAGTGACAGGAAGAAAGTTTTGATGGGTCTTATTCTCTCTTTCCAGTGGGGAAGCATCATGGAAGCTATCAGCTATGGACAAAGACATGGAAGACGCCATTTTGGGTCTCTCAGGAAGAATGGATTCAGCTTCTGCCACACTGGACTTCCAGGATTCCTTAAACCGCTTAGCAATCTAGAGAAAGATAAGCAAAGACTCCTCAATCTTTGCGCATATTTCAGCTTACAGAAATAACCTGTTTGGCCTTAGCAAGTCTTTTATTTCTGGACGTGCAAGCTTTCCTTTGTTATCTACCAGGAAGGTTCTTTTTTTAACTCAAGGCATGCAAGTGTTGTCCTGCTATTAATAAAATGGTATTTACGGTGTATTTGCTGTTCTGCTCCCTTTGTTTCCCCCTCCGCCGTAGTAGGAGGAGCTGTTCAAATTCAAAGCCTCCATGGAAAGTATGAGTTGATTTTTCCTCCACCCAAACCAGCTCCTGGGGCTCCCCAAACGTCCTGACATGGTAGAGCCGACAGGGCCGGTCGCTAGGCTCTGAGACAACAACAAAAATTACTCTCAGTCCAGTCAGATCAGTGCATCACCTGAAGAAAAGGGAACTTGAAAATATAAGAAGACAGCAGTCTTAACAACCCATAACTGATGGAAATACATGATGTCTTTATGTCAGAACTATGAGCATGACATATTGCTAAATGACCACAATGCTATCAACTGAAAAAAAATGGCTCTATATGGAACTTCTTCTTTGTGGGAAAGGAAAGTACCATATATGCTGCAGATTATGGAGGTACTGTAAAATTAAAAGAAAATGTGCAACAGGCGCAGCAGGAGGCCCGCTGTGACTTTAGAATCATAAAAACACTCCAAGAACCATTAAAAAAAATTCAATAATCATGCTTTTTTTCTTTGTTTTTTTTGTTTTTATTCCCTTAAGACATAGGACACCTACATAGGTTTTTAATTTATATCTTTAATGTTAGGCACATTATGTTTACGTGAAATGAAACGCGCCAAATAAATAAAAAAAACTCATTGTAATTTGCTATAAATGAGCAATTTGAAATGTTATTGTTACTGTTTGTGAATAACAATTCTTTGTATACAAAGACTAATGTGCGGCTAACACATAGCCAACATAATCATTTAGGTTCTCAATATATGACAGCTTTTAAGAAAGCTGCATACAATCATAGTTCATCATTGATAAAATGGTGAAAGGTGAAGAAAAACTAGCCAATGATAACATAGTGTAGAAAAGGACTGTCATCCGTCACTTAAGATAACATTTGGCAGCAGGATCCATATGAGCGTCCCAAAAGTGAGAGCATGCACTTGGCACAATGATAGCTTCTTTAATTATTTGTAAACCAATTATTCCAGACACAGAATTACAGTAAGGGACAGTAAGGACATAACAGAATAAGACAATATCCCTAAACCCTCAGGCAGTCATCACTCGATACATAGTCGCATAGCCCTCGAATTCATTCCTGAACTTTATAATGTCAGATATCTTTATTTTACTGTAAGTAAACACAGCAGTTGCTTTTATTCACCAATTATTATTGCCGCTTGAATGCCTCTGATATGGAAACGGGTAGCCTAGTAACTCTGAAAACACATTTTATGAAACTGTACAGAACTACACACATACATACAATTGTCTTTTCATGTCAGAGAGCATGAATTTGAGAGTAATCTTTTAAGTGTACTTCATGTGAAAAACACATATTTTGTCCAGAGAAAGCAGGAAGGCATCATCCTGGCATCACATAAGGAGATAATGTTCTGTGTACATCCATCAATTTTCTTCCACTTCACCAATTCAGGGTCGTGGCTGTAGCTGCAGCCTAACCCGCTTGTCACTAGGAAAGAGTCGGGATATACCCTGGACAGGCTGCCAGTTTGTTATAGGACTAATGGCCAATTTATGCTCACCACATTGGTCACTTTGAACAGTAACGTCAGCATATCTCCAACCCATTTACATCACCACTTGTTACAGTTTACTCCCGAACGATAAGTGTCGCCACTCAGCCAAAATCCCCACATCAGTGCTGGTTTATGAGGAGAAGTCACGACATTTTCCCCCCTTTTCATCTCTATTTAATCTGGGAACGTCTGAGCTCCTGCACTGATATCTGATTCAAGTGGCAGTAATAACAGACATGACAGCAGCGGCGCCAGTTGATGTGACGTCACTTTTGTCGTCATTGTGAGAACGGCGGGCATAAACAGGCCATATAACAGAGAGACAATCATTCACAGTCACATTCACCAGTTAACCTACCGTGTATGACTGGGGAACCTAGCTAAACTGTGTTTAGAAACCATTAAAACATAAACCAGTATAATTGTTCTGTAAAGAACACCACCTGCAGATTTGGGCTTTCACTATTTATTAAGGGTATTATTGTTCAGGCTTTACAGAAGTGGCAAAGTTTTCTCCTGAAGCACATAGTTGCAGTGTAGCCAAATTACCACACCTCATAATTTTCTCCCAAAATCCCCACACTCACTGCAACCTGTACTTTAAGTTGGCAACCCCAGTATAAGAAGTTAAAATAATCAAATATATCTCAAACAGCCTCAACGTCAGGCTGTGTATGTGCTGTTAATCACCGTTAATTGACTCACGGATTCATTCTGTAACCACCAGCTGAAGTTAAGAGACCAAACCATTGCACAGAACAATTAAAAGCTACTCATTTACCAAGCACCGGCTTGGGTTATCACAGTAAGTCAACAATGTTCCAGGCCCACCTTTCGCTCTGTGATAGACTCCTTGTACGGGGTCAACAATCACCTCGCAGGGCCACCATGGTCTCCGGCTGAACTTTGCCCAAACGACTTCACCCTCAACAAACTTCACAGGTGGCAAAGACTTTTTCTTGAGGCTGCTCTGAGGCTGACAACAGAAAAATGAAGAGGGAAATATAAGTAAAAGAATTATTTTCACTTAACAGAACAGTACAGAAGATATAACAGACAAGAGCAAAGATAAAATATGACCTTGTGTAAGTGTACAAATATTTCACACAAACAGATATGAAAAGGATTTACTATCATTTTATATTTTAACCAAAAGTTTCAGTTTCACGGCCTCCAAAAACCTTTTCTGTGGTCTAATTTTAACTTGTCATCATGCCCAGTTCAAACCGTGACACAAACCTCAGCATGGAAACACCAAAACCCAGTACCAATTGTAGCTGCTGGATTGTTTGTGTAAATGTAACCAGGCTGAACTTGGAGATACATGAGCAGGCCTGAATTATGACTGGCATGTAGCAGGCCTGACCAGAGGGCTGACATTGGGAGCTGCTATGATTTAACCCTGTGTAAAAATAAAGGGTCATTGCATCTCAAGTCATCAATTTTTTTGAATTTTTTCTGCTTAATCAGCTCTGATTTTTCTTGAAAATGTCACAGTTTGAAATTTAGACATAATTTAGCTTATATAAAACATGTATTTTTTATAAATAGATATAATTTTTTTACAATCTGAGTCCACGTTTGAACATGAATATATAAGAAATTATTAAAGATTAAAGCCTGAAATGTTCACTGCCCTTCTCTTATCACAAAATTAAATCAGTATCTGCAGTTTGGGACAGGTGCACTAAAAAAGCTCTCAGTATAAGCTAGTTGAAATAAAAAGAAAGTAAAAAAAAAAAAAAAAATGAAGGACTTCTGCAAAGTCCCATATTTGAAAACACACTAACTTCACTTTGCAAAAGACAATTTCTGCATTGTATATAGTTACATTTCACAATAATGCAAAACATAATGTAGAATACTATTTAACATGATTTTCTTTATCACAAAAATTAAACAAAATGCTATTATCATTCAACCTTTTATGCTGGATTGAGCAAATATCACAAGTTGTACCACAAAATTAAAAACATGAGCATATTTCTCATTTTTTAGACCTACGGATGAGTCTAATGATTCAGGTTAAGCCTAAAATATACCGAGAGGCATTCAAAATGCAACAAGCACCAATGCAAATCTTTTTATAAATAAAAATAACCACAACAAAATAATTCGGGGTAATAAAAATGAGATTAGTGCCTCATTTCACGTGAGTGTCTTGCAAGGCCAAGACGCCGTGTCCACATTGCATGATCAGTAGTCCGATACAAGCCTAACACTTTAATGCTACGACTGCTACGGGAGACTGCAAGACCTGTAATATAACTATATTAAATTTTACGTTTCTGCTTCCATCTACTGATTTTTGTTTTTCTGATACAACTTTTCATATCTTACTCAATTCAAAATGAGTGTTGAATGAAAAAGTTATTTTCTTCATTTCTGTGACCAAGAATTTCACTTTAAAAAGTATTCTACGCATTTTATTTTGGATTATTGTGAAATAAAATGATATAGCATTCAGAAATTGTCACTAGTTGTATTTTGCAATGTTTGCAAAGTTGTTTTTTTATTAGTCTGTGCTCACATATGAGACTTTATAGGATGTATGGCTATAAAGTCTCATAAAGCTTTATGGGCTCCAGAGAGAGCTGTGTGACCAGAAAAGCTGTTAGCACTGGAAACAAGCTCACTTAAGGTGTCAATCTAAAAGCCTGGGTGTTAGTTCTCAACCTTTTTCTGGCATGACATACTTTAGACTAAGAGAGAAAAACAAAAAACAAAAAAATCACTGAAAATGAAAAAGAATCGAATTTCTTGTCATATTTCCCTCCCCTGGTCATCCCCATCCATCCGGCCGTGGCGCTACACCTCACAGTGTGAGAATCACTGCAGCGGGTGATAGTAGGAACAGCAAATGCAGATTTTACGCTATAGATCACAGATTTCTTGGCCAGCAAAAACAAACTACTGGCATTTGAATAAAGCTGACAGGCAGCCTGTCTTTTGCCATCATTCTGCAGTCCAACTGTGACCTGATTTTAAGCTGCATGCAGCATGAGTTTGAACAACAGGGAATAGTGAAAGTAATACTTGGTTACCTGGTGGAGATAACCAACCACACTGTGGTCATTGTGGCTGTTCTTGTTTTATTACTCCCTGCAATATTTCAAAACAAATCCATCCATTTTCTGCAAGTTATCTGGGACATCAGTATGAGCTGAGATGCTCAGCCCTCTCTGTGCCCAGCCACAGTCTCCAACCAGGGTGACACAGAGATGTTCCCAGACCAGCCAAGAGATGTAATCTCTGTGTCCTGGGCCTGCCTTGAGGCTTCCTCCCATTAGGACATGACTGGAACGCCTCACCTAGAAGGTGTCCAGAAGGGATCCTCGTCAGCTACCCAAGCCACTGCTGCAGATTGTTGGCTCTTCTCCTAAATGACTGAACTCCCTACCCTATCTTTAAGGTTAAGCCCAGACATTGTTTGGAGGAAACTCATTCCCATCACTTGAATCCGGGATCTCAGCCTTCCGGTCATTACCCTGACCTGTTGGGCGTAAATAAGGGTAGGAACGACAACTGACCAGTAAATGAACAGCATTGCTTTCACACTCAGCTCTCTCTTCACCACCGCAGATGGATATGGCATCTCAATTTCAAAATACTCCAATGTTTCTTCTGAAATGCAGAAAGTGACCACTTTAAAAGCTCAACTCATTGACATCATGTGTTTTTTAACCGTTAAATGCTTTTAATTTGAAGCTGAAGGATTTGGCTTGGCTTAAATTAGCATGAACTCAATATGGCATTTTTTGTTTATTTGTTTTTGTTGACACCTAGTTCACATCGCTGCAAATATATAAAATATGGGAATAGCTTCAGAGGCTCAATAACCACTGCTACTTAAATGAAAACCCCTAAGATTGTCACTTTACTAAAAGGTTAAGATACCATAACTACAACTAGCCAAATATTTTATTAGTTAAATAACCATCCAACATGTCTGACACAGTTTCACAGGGGTAAAGCCAGGACATGAGAGCTAAGCCTACTGATAACAGCTAGCCCAGCTCTGTCCAAAGTAGCCTTTTAATCCTTTTACCAGCACTTCTAAAGGTAACAACACATGATGTACTATATAATTTATTTAATTCAAATACCTCCTTTGAGTTGAGGAAAACTCTTTAAACTACAGGAAACTAAACTGAATTTTTCACGAACACGGCTTTCCTGTGAGGCTGCCATCAATGTCCCATCATGTCTACAAACAAAAAGCTTTTATGGGTTTTTAAGACATTCTGATAGGTCACTGTAGGAATTAAATAACATTTTATTTATAAAGCACCAAATGACAACAATAGCTGTTTTCGTGGTGCTTTATACTCTAAAGGTAAAGATGCTAGAATAACAGAGAGAAAACACCAAAAGTCAGACAACCCCCTATCAGCAGGCACTTGGCGACAGTGGGAAGAAAAAACTCCCTTATAGCAGGAAGGAACCTCCTTGAATGACGCCTGCATTTCATTTAGATGCTTCAGTTTCAGGGTCCAGATGCTGGTTGATGGTCAGACGGTGCCTTCAAATGGATTTTGTGGTCATGCTTTTGAACTTGTGCATGTGAAAGGATGGTATGGACTTTGTTTGTATCCTACTTTAAATATACTGTACTGAGTGAAAACATCCGCTGTGTTGTATTTATATCGATTGTTATGTGAGCCTATCGGTGTCCTAAAGAAGGCAGCCCACAGAGGCTTTCCATCATAAAAACATGTAAAACAGTGCAAACAGTAAAGTTAATATTAATATGAATATGAAATTTGACATTTTGTCATAGATTTTAGGATAACTGGTACCTACAGTCAATCGTGTGCTTTATAGGATGGTTATAATGGTACCGGGGATTTAGTGGGTTAACTGTGGACTATTTATTCAGTGTTTGTTTAGCACTTTGGAAATATGCATCGTAGAAGTATGTAAAATTCACACTGATACTGATGAGTACAACTGGACTGCTGAGATGGTAAAGGCAACTTCTTAGAAAGGTTCTGCAGTTTTAAGGAGTATTTTAAAATCGGATTTGTAAAAGAACTGTCACTTTTTACTATAAATCGCAACAAAAACTAAGTAAGAGCTTTTGAGTAATTTGCCTCCATAGCCTTTGTTGTGTGTCCTCTGCTACAGCTCAAACTGCAGGCCCTGTAGCTAAGCATGCCGTCAGTAAGCCATCGGCACCGCTGGCATCATATTTCACCCTCCACGCCCTCCCTTCAGTTCTGCCCTCAGCTTGAACACCTATGGCGGAGGTGAAAATTATCCTTTGCTGCTTTTTAAAAACAGACAGCTGCGGTTTGTTAAAGGCAGGGCAACAGCCGTGGAGCTGTGCGTTTGTCTGCATCAGGCCAGCATTTAAAATAACCAGTGATTTGTTATGACAGGTTACAAGCAGTGAGCCACTGCATGTCATGGTCAAGGTTTGTGTGTGGAAAAAGTTTTGTAATCCAGCTCCGGAGAAAGTATTTCCCAGCCAGGTGAATGCCAGCAATCCTTTGGCTAGACCCAAAAGCCGTTGCTACTTCTAAAAACCTCTGAACTGCTGCTGTTTCATGACGAGATAACTTAGAAGGGGAAAAACTTGCCATTGAATGCCTTGAGGGGCTATCCTCAAATAGCAGTAACTCGGTGTCGCTGTCCCACTCGTCCTCTGAGCCATCCCAGTATCTCCTGCGCTGACCGGAAGACTGGGAGCGGGTGACGACTTTGGCTGTCGTCAGAGAAGAGTCTTTGGAGTGCAAGTTTACGTCTCCGGAGGCGGACTGAAGTACATTCCCCACCTTCTCCCGTTTCTCCTGAATGCCACTGAGAGGTGGCACGGTCCTCCGCTCCATGTCATTGTCGTCATCCTCAAACAAAGAGGATTCAAAGTGGAGTAAGTTGTTCGCAAAGGGACTGTTACTGTCGAGGGAGAAGGCCGGACTGGGTGGGCCGGAGAAACAGTTTTCTGTCTTTTTCTCCGAAGTGACAGAATCAGTATAATTAGGCGCCGGTGTGTCTCTACTTCCCGTCTGGACCTCAGGTTGTTTCTTTTTGGAAGCAATGTTAACAACGGTTGCCTCTCGGCTTGTAACCTGGGTTCCAGAGTGATCCCTGCCAGTGCAATCAGCCCAGGAGTCCCTCTCCATATTCTCCCTATTCTTCTTATGTGTCCCCCACTCCCATCCCCTCTCTGGCTCCCGCAGCGGCAAGACCAGGTCAGGCTGGCTCACCATGGTGGTGAGATGCTGGAGCCTCCTGAGAGGACTGTACGAAGATGAGGAGGAGGATGAGGAGGAGTGGTCCCTTTGCGTCGTGAACCCATAGATAGAGGAAGCATGTTTGAGTGAGGAGGTGCCTCCTGACATGGTTAGCCCAAGCCTGTGATCCTGGCGTCTGGAGGGGCAGGAGAGGACGGTGAGGTCACACCCAGGGGTCAAAGGGCAGCTGGTCTGATGACTCTCCCTTCCTGGGCCTGTGTAAGGCCCACTCATGCTGGCATGACTCCTCCCTGAAACATGAAGACAAAATAATCAATGAAGGGCCTTCTTTCATTAAATGGAAAACCAAAACATAAAGACTTTGGGAGATGCCTTGTACATTAAAATCCATTCTGATTCTTCAAGGCTGTTATTTTCTTTGATTTATTTGTGACATTTTTTAAAATTTTGTTTCGGCACATCTTTCAGTCACTTAAACGTCTTAAGAGCTTATCTGAAGTTATCCCAAGCAGTAATGAGTAATGAGATATTTGAAAAAAAAAAGTGGCAGAGAAAGGGCACAGCTCACAGAGGCGAGATCCGCAAAAGACAACACAGCCTGCCTTCCCGTGGTGTCAAAATTTGGGAAAAAAAAAACAAAAAAAAAACGTAAACAGACTCACTGACGACGGGAAGGTCGAAATAATAACGTGTCATTGTAAGAGGGGATTCTGCGCAAACACCGCCGTCGAGCTGCAAAATCCTTTTAGGAATGTTATCGCGATATGATGAAAATGACATCAAGCGCGATAAGGTCAGCCTGTAAACTCGCACGCATGGCTACAGTATCAATAAACCCGGTGACATTATCACATCCCGTCGTGTTGGGGGGAAAAATAATTAATAAAAAAGAAAATCAAGCCCGCGTTCACGCGCCGGCGCTGAAAACGCGAATTAAAATGGACCCGTTCGTGCGCGTGCCCAAAAGGCGTGTGCGCGTTTGCATCTACATATATCTGTGTGTTTTTGTATGTCTGTGTGCAGCTGCATGAGTGTGTGTGTGTGTGTCGTGTCGTTCGCTGCTCTCCAGTGGCTCAGTGAATGCACGAGAGACAAGACACATACATACATAACATGCGAAGACCACGACACACACAACAAGTTCACGAACACACACACTCACACACACACACTTCCACGGGCTTCCCTCCGACAGATGCAGGCTATGTGCATCAAACAGCAAAATCACGCAGAAAACGCCACATGACACGGGATGTGTCGCGAGAATCTTACCATTCCACTGTCGGCCAGCGCAAAAATGACCCCCGCCCCGCTCATTTTGGCGTTTAAATGTGTCAATTTCCAATTTTTTGAAAGCGGATGAGGAGAGTCCCAGCGGCAATACTACTAGGCCTGGATCCTGTGAAACGTACTCACTCTCTACCCCCCCTCCACAGCCTCCCTCCACCTCCTCCTCCTCCCTCCTCCTCCTCTCAACATGCGCTAAAAAGCCTGGTCCAGCGGCCCCCGGAATAGAAATTCAGGCGTGTTGTGCTCCTCCAGCGACACTCCCCCTTTGCTTTGTTATAACTACAACTTTATAATCCCCCCTCACCTCCTCAGTCTATGGATGTTTGCTCTGTTGCATGGTTATTTCCTGCCCGCAGACTCTGCCTTGCCCCTTGAAAGTCAGTATCTCTACTGTGCGCACTGCCAGTCGTCACCACTGCCTCCCTCCCCAGCCGGTCCAAAGCATGGAGCACAGAAGGGGGCCGTAAATTTCTCCTTAATAAAAAAGATATATAAAAAGACACAAAGAGAGGAGAAAAATCTGAGCTGTCAGCCATCAAAAAACCCCATAACAAAACAAAACAAAAAAATGCACCGGACGACCACGCGACACCTTC
Organism: Mchenga conophoros; assembly: GCF_057382185.1. Classification (NCBI taxonomy): domain Eukaryota; kingdom Metazoa; phylum Chordata; class Actinopteri; order Cichliformes; family Cichlidae; genus Mchenga; species Mchenga conophoros. The sequence goes on along the minus strand of NC_140535.1, from coordinate 27,547,160 downwards.
AGAAAAAATCGCCCCGCCCCTCTTCTTAATTACAAGCATCAATTATTAACCCAAAGCGGGCTGCCTTCATCAATGACATGCCATATGCCAAACTTGTGCCAACAACTGACATCTTCTTCATCACCACCACCACCACCACAACCCCCGCATGTGAGGGCAAGCTCACATGCTCCTGGAGATAAGACGAGTAGTAATAAAAATAAATAAATCAACAAAAATGTCCACCACCACGTCTGAGAGGCTGTGAAATGGTGCAGCAGTCTACCCGGAAAAACAGAAGGGTTTCCTTTCCTGAGACGAGTTGCTGTGTAGTCTCTCTGGCTGCACACCCGGTCCCTTCAAAATGGAGTCCTCCAGCCTGAGAGGAGGGAAAAAAAACAGGCCACAAAGTGTTAATATATGTTCGATATAAAGTTCACCCAGTCACGGAGAAACTGAACCACAAAGCGCACCTCTGCCGTGCTCTGATGGGGTTTCTGCAGGCTGCTTTGGGTCTTGTCACGGCAGTAACATTTTCTGTAACATGTTGTGCCTCCCAAAGTCACTGTCTTATGAGCGTTTCTGCCACGACAGGAGGGGGACTGAGGCTCTCTTATCCTCTGGTGTGTGTGTGTGTGTGTGTGTGCCAAACGTACGTCTTGACAGCAAAAACCACAACATTTAATGGCACTTTAACCGTCGACCGTGCTGCTTTGCTTCCAGTTTTTCTTTTTGTGTGCACGTCTGAAGGGAAGGCTTTTCTTCTCTGTCACACGGAGGGGTTGAGAGCTGAAAACAACTGCAGCTCACTCGGCCGGGGAGACATACGAGATTTCTGCCGTGGTGTGTTTGTTTTTTATGGCTGAGGAAATCTCCAGATTTGAAGATTTGTGGGGAGGATGTGTGACTGGGGACACGGAGGATGGTCGGGGGATTGTTTCAGGTGTAAACGAAAAAATACCCCCCCCCCCCCCCCCCCCAACCACAAAGACACACACACACATACACACACCTCTCTACAGTCACCGGGTGGCGATGTGAGAAACGGCATTTACAACCGACATGCCGCAAAAAAGCACTCGCAACCCCTCCTCTGTCAAAAAAACATTGGGTGGGTCAACTATTGATGTTAAATAAATACACCCTTTAGTCCGATAAGATCATTTCTGAGCCAGCAGAACAAAGAAGAGTCAGATTAATGTACGCTTTCTGCCGTCACTCACACTTGGTGTGAGCTCCTCTTTCCGTTTGAGAGGGAGGGGGAAACCCGGACGATTTAGGATGCGTTTTGCTTTTCTGCCTCGATCTTGGCAGGAGTGGTCTGCTGAGAAAGAAAAACAGACTTGTAGAGACAGACAGGAGAAAGGCGAGGGGAGAGACGGGCAAAAAGGACAGGGCCTGCTAAGGGGTTTGCGCAGCGCAGAATAGCGCCGCGGATCGGCACGGTCGCGCAACTCCCGGCGAGCCGCTGTTGGCGTCACTCAACTCGGTTTCACGGTCAGTCTCCGCTTCCCGGACTTTCCACCGCTGCATCATTGCAGGTTCAGGTGCTTTATGAGTCAGAGCTTCCGTTTGCAAATGATTTAAAGTGTGAAAAAGTTGTCAATACTCATTTAACACACCCATGAACTCAGTAGATGCAAGACGTGGAAAAACGATTCAGTGATTCAAAAAGACTGGAATTAATATACGCACAGTTACAGTTCATTGAAATTGAATCATCAGAAGGATTTTGTGCTTCTGTTATTTTGTCCATCTTAAATGAGAAAAACTATTTCATTAGTCTCAGTCCTGCATTTCTATTTTTATCTTATTGTATATTTTTATTCTATTTTATTCTACTGTATATAGTATATTATTTTATTCTATTCTGTACAGCTGTGTACTGTATTTATTCTTATTGTATTCTAATTTTTGCGTCATAACTTTTGCACTGTCCACTTCCTGCTGTGACAAAACAAATTTCCCACGTGTGGGACTAATAAAGGTTATCTTATCTTATCTTATCTTATTTAAAATGTTCTGTGATTATTTTTGACAAGTTATATTAGTGCTAAATGTTGCTAACCTGTAGCCAATTTCACAACTGTAAAGCACTGCATAATATTTTACGATTACGATGTCACAATACAGTATGGTTTGGTCTGTTTGTGCTGTATATATTATGATGAATTAGAGGAATTAGCACATTTTTGTGGATTCCACGCACTGCTGAGATCCTCCTCCACTGTCGTTTTAGTCTGTTGTTAAGTGGTTGCTGGGCAACTCGATGGCATTACGAAGTAACAATGCGTACGTCAGCTTTTGTGGATATAGATTAGATGCCTCTCTCGTGAAATTAAAATGCTACTCTGCTTTTATAAGATATTGTGGGTGCATAAACTCATACACGATTGGTAGTTGGTTGCTAGGCAATGCAATAACGCTACAATATGTGATATGGTAGATGAGAACCTTTAGTAGATGTACTTCGATGTATCTGTGTCCCAAGTTTGTTTGCTTAACTCATGATCATGTAGGAGGAGTTGAACACTATTAGCAGACATAGATGTCATGTATTATATATGATAGTGAGATTATCAAACAAAACATAAACTAAACTACAAATTAGACAAATTTTAAACAGCAACTTACTAGTAAGATATACTTCTTGTTTTTATCCCAAAGGGGAATTCCTATGGCAGCTATGACACCACTGTGGTGTCCGTAGCTGCCATTTAATCATTATTTTGATTTGCTTATATGAAGAGGGAGTAAAATATTTGTTTGTTTGGCTGATTTTACACGCCTCTGTCATTATATCCTCACACTACCTTCCTTGAGGGTCTTCCAGAGAGTTAGGGAGAGATGAGAACCAATTTAATACAAAAGCCTGTTATCAAACAGTTACTAGATGACACAGTTACACAGAAATATTTTCTGTGTGCTCTGTGTTATGTTGATAGAAAAATCTATCAACATAGCAATATGTGAATGACATGAAAACAGAGTCCTTCCAGGTTTTTGGAGTTAATCCTGGAGAAGCAAATGACAAACACAGTGATCGACAGGTGCATATTATCCTCTAATGGATATTACTAGGAGAATAGCCTGATAAATAAAGTTCTAAAAGGTTCACATGTTCTCTAGGAGGGGATTCATATTACATAAAGGTAGAACAAATTATATGGAACTATAATCATTAACTGGGGGGTTGCCCGTTCTGCTGCCAGGGAGAAAAAAAAGTAGAAAAATAAGTAAATAAAATAAATGAATTAAGAATGGTCAACAGTTAGATAAGTAGGTTACAAAGGTACAAGTACCACTGAGATCAAGTAAAGTCAGCTCTTGTGGGGGTAATGAATACGATCCACTTGTTCCAAATTTGGAACAATTTGATTTCTTAACTGATATGTCAGTTTTTCCATTCTAAATATCTCTAAAGCCCAAACCAGTCATCCAGGGTAGGCTGAACTGGGCTTAACATCTTCTTGTAACTGTTTTCTTACTTTCCACCAAGAGTAGTTGCACCAACTTAATCTCACTCCTACGTTCCAGAAAAGGCACCAGACCCATGTATAGAACCTTAAAATCTAGAGGTATTTGAGCGTTAAAGACTGCGCTTAAGGAGGCCTGGACACCCATCCAGAAATCTTTTAACCTGGGACGGTCCCAAAAGACATGGAAATGATTAGCAACAGTCAAGCCACATTGTCTCCAGCATGGCATATGAGCGCCTTTATATCTCTCTTGATATGGTGTCTTGAAGTATCTAATAATATTCTTCCAGCCGTGTTCTCTCCAGCTCATGGAGCAGGATGTACATGGAAAAATTATATAATCATTTAAAGTCAATTGATGTAAACTCTCTGGCTACCTCATTTGGTGCACCAGTTTGAATGTGAATATCTAATCAGCCATTAATATGGCAGAAGGTCAGAACATTTAAAAATGTAGACATAGTCAGGATGACCTCCTGACATTCAAATAGAGCTAAAAAAAAAATAAAGACGAAAGGTGATTTGATTGATTTTGAATGTCACATGGTTGTTGGTGCTAAATGGAATGGTCTACTGGGATTTTCCCACACAATCATCTGTAGGGCTTACAGAGAACGGATCAGCAGTTGTCTGGATGAAAATGCTTTCTTGATGCCAGAGTTCAGATGAGAATGGTCAGACTCCCTTAAGCTGAAGGCAAAGAAGACAACAGTAACTCAAATAACCACTTGTTACAAACACAGGTTTGCAGAAGAGCATCTCTGAACACAACACAATCGAACCTTGAAGCAGACAGGGTGCAGCTGCAAAAGGCCACACTGGATGCCTCTGCTGTCAGCTAAAAACAGGAAACCGAGGCTACAATTCAAACAGACTCATCAATGATGATGCAAACATTTTCTTGGGTCGTTTTATGTTTTTAAGTACCAGCTGAGCATCATTTAAACACCACAACCTACAACCTACTAGAGCACCTTTCAGATGGGGTGGAGCAGGAGATCCAAGTTATGGATGTGCAGCCAACAAATCTGCAACAACTGTGTGATGCTGGACCAAAATCTCTTATGAATATTAAAACTTGTTGAATCTATGCCATTAGAAATTAGGACAACTCTGAAGGGAAAAGAAGGTCTTACGGCATACTAGCAATGTGTGTCTAATATAGTAGTCAGTGAGAATAAGTCCAACATTTACTGGTCTCCACCACCGTCTTAATAAAAACTAAATGCTAGTTTCAGACTTTGTGTGTCTGCTGGTTGGTGCTTGGTGAGTTATCAAAAGTACAGCTTTAGTAGTTCATTCTCTGAAAACAAACCACAAAAACTAGTGCTAGATATGAGTGCAATGAGCGGGAACTATAAAAACGGTATACACGTAATTAAGATACACTGTTAAGAATCAAACCGATGGGTCTGCACATTTGTCAACCCTATGAGTTCTTATCTGTGCCATGATATGGTTTCCCTTTGAACTTCTCTTCTTGTTTTTTTCATTTGATTGACTGTTAGACTTTCCCTTCACTTTTTTCCCCTATTAAACGTATCATCTCTTATGTAAAGGATTTGCAGTTCATCATGCATCAACCAGAGTGGGTGCTTCTCCTGCAGAGCACCACGAGGTTTTCGAGTTTCACTATACATGCAGATTAATAGTGATGAGCAATTTAGTGTGTTACAGATATTTATTTTCCCTGCCTTCACATGACTCAGCTGAAAGACTCTGTGGTTTCTGTTCTGCTAATAAAAGAGTTCACACAGTCATCGCAGTTTTTTCCAAACACGTCAGCTGACCCGAATGAGCTTCTTTAGGTTTAATGGGTTTCACCTGCTTTTAACTTCTTTCAGTATTGGTCTTGAATTCTGAAGCTCAAGGAACAGAACTTAAACCGGTATACAAGCTGGATAGATTTGTATGGGGAGTGATGCTCATAATTGACTTTTTCTTTTTTTTATTTAATACGTATAAAATAGCAGATATTCTTGTCCACGCTGATAGCATCTGAAACCCCAACCTGACTCCTTTACTTTTTGTTTTGATACTTTTGTACTTGTGCCAGTATTGGCTGATTAAACTTAGCCAGGCTTGCTTTTCACCTCGCTGGCAGTCGTTGGCAGATACAGACATCTTACTTTTCACAAGGAAAAGTTAGATGTCTGTATCAGGAGCATTTTGTCTGCCTATCTCCACTCTCTTCATTCGGTTTGGTGGATTTTTTTCTGCTCTCAACTGGGATCTGCAATCGAAGTTTCAGGATATGAGGCTCATGAAGTAATTGTTGATAAATTGTGTGTTTACAATAAAACAAATGCCCTTCCTTTCCTTTTTTTCCTGCAGGGCTGAGCACAGGACTTTGTTCTTCCTGTACAGCAGAGGGAGGGATCTCTGTATTTCCCCCTCTTCCTCCCTCCTTTTTTTTTTGCTGACATTACTGCCTGCATACTCTGACAGCTGACGGGGTGGGCTGCAAAGGGAGGCTGTCCTCTGCCAATGTTGGGCCTCTGGGAAGATCAAAAATAAGTTTTTTAATGCATACTTTAGTATCAAAGTCTGGGACGAAATTACTAAATACATACAATGTGGTGCAGAAGCATTTAGTCCCTCCCTCTTATTATTATAAGACAACATATTATTATTTTTGCATATTTGTTACATGTTTCAGATCCTCAACCAAACTTTAATAATAGATGGCCCACTCTTTTTTTGCAGAATTATTTTAATTCAGCAGCGCTGGAGGGTTTTCGAGCCTGATTAAGGTCATACCCAAGCATTACAATCTGATTTAAGTCCAGACTTTGACCAGGCCACTCCACTTGAAAACCTTCATTTTGTTGTTTTTTTTTCTTTCAGTCATTCAGAGGTGGACTTAGTGGTGTGTTTTGGATCACTGTCCTGCTACATAACCCAAGTCAGCTTGAGCTTCAGAGCACAGTAATAGCCGGACATTCTCCTGGAGGATTTTCTGGTAGATCTGGTTGATCAATAACCGCAAGTCGTCCAGTTCTTGAATCAGCAAAGGAGCCCCAGGCGATCAAACTACCACCACCATGATTCAGTGTTGTTATGATCGTTTTATGAAAGGTCGTGCTAGTTGTACACCAGATGTAATGGGACTTAACCCTTACTAAAAGTTCAGCTTTTATCTCATCAGTCCGCAGAAAATTTTCCCAAAAGTCTTGAGGAACATCAAGATCTTTTTTGCAAATGTGAGATGAGCCTTTGTGTTCTTTTTGATAAGCAGTGGTTTCCTCCTTTTCCTCCTTGAACTCTGATTCAAGGATGCCATCTCATCCTTGAATCATCAACTCTGACCTTAACTGAGGAAAGCAAGGCCTGCAGTACTTTAGATGTTGCTCTGGGGTCTTTTGTGACCTCCTGAATGAAACATTGGAGTAATTTTGGTAGGCTGGACACTTCTGGGAAGATTCAGAACTGTTCCAGGTTTTCTCCATTTGTAGATAATGGCTCTCACTGCGGTTCATTGGAATCCCGAAATCTTAGAACTGGCTTCGTAACCCTTCCCAGACTGATAGATGTCAGTGACTTTATTTCTCGACTGGTCTTAAGTTGTTGTGTCCCTCTTTGAACTCTTGTAGTGATCTTTACTTTATCAGACAGGCTCTATTTAATTTTAAGTGATCAGGTTTGGCAGTAATCAGGCTGATCAAATCCCCCTTTACATGCATCACACTGATTGTACAAGACTTTGCACAAGATAAATTCCTCTATTTTTTTAGTGCTTTTTGATTAGGGAACATATTTGCACTCCTTCTGGGAGTGGAAATTAATTTCCAGGTTCTGGACATTTATCTCCAGGGAACCTAGTGGAATATTTATAAGCTCCTTCTCATCTCCAGAAAGTTTATCTACATAGTTGGATCAAAGTTTCTCCAACTAGCGTTACTCTTTGATACTGGAAATTTAACACCCTGCCACATGATAGATTCGATGCTAGTATAAAAGAAAATGATGAGAGGATCTGGTCAGTCTTTTCAGAATATCTCCCTTCAGATTTGGAAAACTTGCTCCTAACAGGGAAGAATTTTGCTGAATGGAAGTTCTCAGTAATAACACACAACTTGATGGCTGCTGACCTGCTTACCAGGGTACTGCTTACCCTGAAAAGAAAGACATGTAGTAGATTGGGATGTATGGGGCAGCTAACATACCCCTTTATTTTTTTATTGGAATTTTTAATTACATGTGGACTTAAAAGTAACTTTTCATTTTCAATAAATATGAATCAATAATTTTGTGCTCCAAACTTTAGATTGTATTTGATGATATTTGTTGAGCTGTTTGAAATTTTTGAAATTACCTGCCAATTATGAATGTTATTCCATTTACACTGACTCATGGTTTGACATGCTAGCCAGAGCCCTCAGATGCTGAAGTCTGGCAACAACTTTATTGACATCAGCAGCATGAACACATCATGGTGATATCGAAAAAAAAGGATACATTGAGGTTGTAAGAACCTGTGGGATGACATCATTTTATTATTTTATAAAACTTTTTTTTATTTATTTATTTATTTAACAGATTTGATTACTCATTAACTGATGGTGCTGGAAAACGGTTCCAGTCCACTTTAACCCCTGGCTTTATCCATAGTCGGTGCATAAGAGATGGAAGGTGAAGGAAAACCATGAATTCTTCTTAATAGCCAGTAGGGGGTGACTTATTTAGATGCAAGTTAGATTGTATAGAAGTTTATGGGAAAACATCCTTTTGCTAACTTAATTTATGACTTTTCTTGATGAGTTTATGGCCTCATTCTTGAGTTTCAAGTCTCATTAAATGGTACTGGATGATGATTTTTTAGATTACTGTCAAGATTAGAGTAAAAAAGGATACATTGTTAGAGTAAGCTTGTCCTGTGAGAAGTTACAACAGGCAGCAGTGTTCTTGGTGTTTCAGTCAGACCTAGTGGCAGAGAGCCAGTTAGAAACACTGGAGCATCTCCCTGTGGCCTGCTTTGAACAGTCAAATTAAACAGTGATATCGCAGGTCAACAGCAGTGAGTTCTCAGAGTCCATGCACCAAACATCCATCAAGCATGGACTCTGAGCATAGTCTCACCACTGCATAGTCTCGCTACGAGGCATTCTAAAGAGACACAAAGATGTGTGTATGCAGCCGTTATCTCGCAGGAAGTCATGCAATGTCTTCCTGCTTTTCTACCCGTAACGTCTAGTGACCTGGACAATCAGGACAAAGGCTGTTACCACAGAGGCAGTTAAAGGATGAAAAATAAGTCACAGCCTGGCATCGTTACAGTTGAGTTTACCATCTGTAAGTAAGATTTTGGCAAAAAGTGACAAAAGACATAATAAACAAAGATACATTTTAGTTGCCTACTGTGGTTGTGTCCATCTCATACGTACTCTATGGCTGGAGCAGAGAAACAGAAGCTCGGTATAGACCTGAGCAAACTGCAGTGTTAGCCTGTAGCTGAAATGAGTTGGATTTGGCCCCGAGAACCTACCAAGCATAGAAGTGAAAAATGTCAGCTTCCCAATAAAGGTCATAAACATTAACATATGCCCATCACTTCTTTTAGACAAAAACAAACACCCAAAATTATTATATGGGATGCAATAAATAGTATTATAGATATCAGTTTAAATAAAGCATTATTATTACATTATAATTAAATACAATTTTATTTGTTTGATCAGTGTTATAGATAAAATATTATAATAAAGTTTGGTTCTGCGAAAGCCAAATGCAAAGAAATGAAGAGTGATTCAGGATTTTTGGACAGTACTCTACTAATGTTTTTAGAGAATAAAAGTGGATGCTGTGATCTCGACAAGTACATTCATTAACCTGGAACAACATCTTTCCACAGACTCATACAACACAAATGTCATCCATGTCCACGTCGATCAAATTTGTCACTAAAAGGTTTTTATACAAAATATTACAAAAATCAAAGACAGAAATCCCACAATCTTACTGACTGCTTCAACTTAAAAGTATAGGAGTGTATTCACAATACTGAATATGTGCGTGTGTGTGTGTATGTGTGTGCACACACATGCACCTTTGTGCTTGCTATAAGAATTATTCATATTTTCCTAACAAGCATCACATTATCATATCATACATGTTTTTAATTATCACCTCAGAACACATTTCTTTATAATCATTAAAACAAACCAAACAAAAAGTGTAAAGACTTCAGAAATCCACCAGGGGGCAGCAAAACAGCGCCCAGTGTTGACGGATCCAACACTCAGAGCTCACACAGTTTCACCAACGCAGAAAAGAGGTCTTAAGTGACTAAAGCGACTAAACAGTGTCAGATCCCGGATGAGATCATGACTATATGAGCAACTTTTACCTGTGCACAAAGTAAGGCCAAACCAACCAACCCAATCTCTGTTTAATGTTTGCTATATCTCCTTAGGTTTTGAACTATACAAATGTTTTAACCCTTCCTGCCCGCTTTATATCAGTTACACACAAACCTTTATGTAAAATGTAATACTTAACACACAAAATTTAGTTGCTTTAAAATTACGTTTGTGCATTTAATTAACTGCGTGTTTCACAGTTAGCCCACAAAAGTATATTGTTATTTAATACCATTTATTCTGCCTGTGTTCAATCGCCACCGGAACCTTTTCGTTATGGATACTTTTTATTCAAATAATTCCTTCAGTAGTTGTTACAAAGTTGTTACTGACATACAGAGCACACAAGGATACAGACATAAACAAGCAAGTCAGGAAAATCAGACTATGTATCAATCTGTAATAATATTTTATCATTGAAAAAGCAATTTTTATGACAGGATTCAGATGCCCCCCCTTTATAAAGGAGAGAAATAAATTACAAATTACATAACATTAGATTCCTGTAAAACACACACACACACACACACACACACACACACACACACACACACACACACACACACACACACACACACACACACACACAGAGCAAAGCCTCTTGATTTCAAATATGAGATTTTAGTGAACTGACTGAGCGAAAGAGAGAGATCCGGAGGCCCACGACTGTCTCCCTCCCGGAACTGTGTGTGTGTGTGTTTCTTCCTGTTGTTTCAGATTCCACTTCACTCCCCCACTGCTGCCAATCCATGACCTCTGACCCCAGCTGAACCCAGCTGTCAGCTGTCCTGGCCTGCATGGGACTATCTATCTCATGGATCTAATAAGAAAGTTAGATGTGGCTCCACCACTCAGCCTGGCTGCTAATTTGTCCCAGGGGTCAAGGAAAACGGCTGTGGGCAGGTCACTGACAGAAAGCAGATCTCTGTTTCTTTTAGACAAGTGCTCACAGAAACATACGATCCTCTTGCCACATTAACGCGGAGCAGAGTGTAATAAAAGGTTACACCAATCAGCACCTGCTTAAGATCACTTAGGCGTCCTTAGTCCAGCCATAGCAGCTCTGAAGGTGTAATGCGGGGCTGTACCATCCTTTATTGGACCCTCCACAGCCCAGATGTCTGTGATAGGATGTGTTTTCCTGCTAAAAGAGGCCACCTGTTTCAATGTAAGGGTGTATGTGACCTACACCAACACAAGGTGGGAACATGAAAAAAATCTCCTGTTCAAGACTTAAAAAAAATCACATTATGGAGCACTGATATCAAAATAATACCATAATCCAAAGTTTCCCATAGTGCATCCTGCTGCCATCACCTAACATCAGACATGACCGTTAATCATGAGACCAGGCCACCTTCATCTGTCACATGCTCACTGGTCATTCATTTAGTGGCAGGATATGTCGTGGTTCCACAGTGTTGTGGGTATCACGTCTGCTTTATATGTGACAATTATTTACTGTCTGATTATATGTTAAGACATATATGTTTCATGAAGTTTCCAAACCCACTCGTCTAAAGTGCAAGTTGGTGGTAAAGCCCAGCACTGTGTCTACACAAAGGCGTGAGGTTTCCATAGTGTAGTGGTCATCACGTCTGCTTTACACGCAGAAGGTCCTGGGTTCAATCCCCAGTGGAACCAGTGTTTTAGACAATACCAAATGGTGTATCTTTGACCTAGTACCACTGACAATCTGTTCCCTGTACATCTTCTCCAGTCCAAAATATTGGTTTGTTCTAAACATTAAAAACACAAGCTTTGTATCCAAAACTACACACAAATCGACGCCCATCTATTTAGGCGTTTAGGACTTTAGGACTCTATTTAGGCATCCAGTCTTTGTTTACTTCATTGGTGGATATGTATATTGGATGGAAAGGATTGTTCCTCGAGGATGTGTAATGTGCTTACACATTAATTAAAAAACAAGGACCTCAAGTGTTATTCAATACGACCAAACCACCTTTAAATTATGTGTATTGAGCCATGTACAGATTTTTAAAGCCATTCATTCAGTGATTTGTCAGCTGTAGTGGTTCCATAGTGTTGTGGTCGTCACGTCTGATTTACCGTACACGTAGGAGGTCCTGGGTTCACTCTCCAGTGGAACCATGCTGTTTCAGATGTCTGCCACATAATAAGTGCATCCATAAAGTTTAAAGTGGGAGTTTGCCCAACCAGTCTACATGTGTTTTGTGGACTTAGAGAAGGCATTTGACCGTGTCCCTCGGGGTGTCCTGTGGGAGGTGCTATGGGAGTATGGGGTGTCTGTCCCATTGCTACGGGCCATTCGATCCCTATACAACCGTTGCAAGAGCTTGGTTCGCATTACCGGCAATAAGTTGGACTCGTTCCCGGTGGGTGATGGGCTCCGCCAGGGCTGCCCTTTGTAATCCGATTCTGTTTATAATTTTTATGGACAGGATTTCCAGGCGCAGCCAAGTGGCGGAGGGCTTTCACTTAGGTGGCCTCAGAATCTCATCTCTGCTTTTCGCATATGATGTGGTTCTGTTGGCTTCATCGGGTGATGGCTTCCATCTTGCACTGGAACGGTTCGCAGCCGAGTGTGAAATCAGCGGGAATGAGGATCAGCACCTCCAAATCTGAAGCCATGGTTCTCAGCCGGAAAAGGGTGGAGTGCCCACTTCGGGTCGGGGATGAGTTCCTGCCCCAAGTGGAGGAGTTCAAGTATCTTGGGGTCTTGTTCGCGAGTGATGGGAGAAGGGAGCCGGAGATCGACAGACGGATTGGTGCTGTTTCAGAATTTGAAAATTGAGAATTCATCTCATAAGTCATGGCACACTACTCTTCCCAATTAGCTGCCTGAATAACTTACAATTATTGGTACTGATATCGGCAATACTGGCCCAATATTTACTTGCTATTGGATCGATACCAAAATTTGTAGTGTGACACAGCAGCACTATGAATGAGGGAAAGTGCGAATGTTGAATGTTTTTGTTGAAATGTCCAGGCAGCTATATATATGTTAAATGACAAGATATACAGTGGCTTGCAAAAGTATTCGGCCCCCTTGAACTTTCCCACATTACAGCCACAAACATGAATCAATTTTATTGGAATTCCACCTGAAAGACCAATGCAAAATGGAACGAAAATCATGCATGATTCCAAACATTTTTTACAAATAAATAACTGAAAAGTGGGTTGTGCGTACAAAGTATTGGTATTGAATCAGTATCGTCGATACCACCCTGAGAAATCACTTGTATCAGATATCACTAAATTTTAGCACAGATCTGACAGTCAATGGCTCCCGTTACTCATCTAGTCTGAGGAAGCACTGGTTGAAGTGTTTGTGTATTTATTGATTTCTTTTAAGATTTCTTTGAATCTTTACAAATATTTTAAATTATTTTATTAAGGTTTATATGTTGTGTGTTTTTTGTTTTGTTTTTTAACAATGGATGTAAAGTCTGTCAATAAAGACTGAGTAATTGATAGTTTTTAGGTCATTCAGTAGTTGGTTTCCTGCGTTCTGTGGTGGATCTGTAGTGTAGTGGCAATTACATCTGCTTTACGCACAGAATGTCCTGTATTCATTCCCCAGTGAACCACTATGTGCTTCAATTCTTGGAGTTTTAGTATTTTCCAAAGATGACCAACAATCTTTGGTGGACTTCACTTGAACTCTTTAATCAAAATCACTTGAAACAATTGACTCAGCCCACCAACTACGTACGAAAATGTTGGCAGCTGGCCTTTTCCCCCACAGAGACTTTTATAGGACACAAAGTTAGCAGTTGGCGTGCCCACGTCCAGATGCCTTCCTAACCGCTCAGCACAGACTATGCTCTTATTTATTTATTTATTTATTTATTTATTTATTTATTAACACATTTCACTGTGTGTTGTACTTGTATGACTATGCATGTGACAAATAAAGAATCTTGAATCTTGAAAGTCTTTCAGCAACCACGGCCATCGCCCCCTGGTGACCATTAAAAGATTGCAGGGTTAAAACTCAGTGAGCACTAATTAAAACAGTGTCTGTAACATGTTTGATGATGACCCCAGATGAAAGCCATAAACTAATATGTGTTAACTAAATAACAAAAGCCATTGTCTATACTACATACTGCATGTAAGTACATCCTCACAGTTGCCAATTTTTTCCCTGAAAAAAAAAAAGAGCAGAAAATGTCCTTTGAGGTTGACTTTGATGTTTCGTAATTTCTTTTCTCCCATTGTTTTTATTGTCTCCCAAGCATTTAACGCCTGTTACAAGCACCAATTAATAGGTAGATAAAACAAATTTTTACACTTTCAAAATGATAAATTATCTGCACAACCTTTATGTAAACATCCCAAACAGCAACACACATTGAGGACAAATTGAGGACACCACACCAGAGGAAACATTTCTTTTTAAAGAATGAAAACTGTCAGAAAGCTCAGCACCTGGAGTTGAGTCAGTGCTAACCAACAGCCCCAGATGCTGAATCATCTTTTCACCACAGATATGGACACCAGCCCAGAAGGGTCACCCTTCAAGTCCATCACAGGCTCTCCATCAACGAGGGAACCATATGGAGTTTTTCTCCTGCTGCACATGTTGACACAGTCGAGGTAATGAGTCTCTGTCGATCGTTCCAACACCTCCCCACGGACTCACAAACACGCACAGCTGATGGATGAACTGCAGTGACCAGATGAGCCGTCCAGCAGAAAACATTAGTGGACTCTTGTTTCCTGGTGTCCTAAAATGAAATTCTGAAGAGACAGCTTATGTTTTCAGTACTCTTAAATATCATAATTAGATGTTTTAACTTTATATAGCTGGGATTTACATGCATTAAAAGTCCGCTATCGATATCAATAGCACATACACACAAAATTAGTGGCTCAGGAAATTGAGCAGAGCGACTCGTGATGGGTCAATAAAATGATCTATGCACAGTATAAAAGGACTATGAAAAGATTAAAACAGGAATAAACAAGCCCAGAAATGATGCTACATAAATGCATTTTAGAAACCACAGAGCATTTTCTATATGAATCGAAGATATACTGTATTCAATATATCTAGGTATGTTTCTTAAATTCTTATTTATGTTACACTTTGGGAAGGCTAACCAAATAAACAGATGACACATTGAATAAACTCAGCTAATAGTTTATTAAGTACCACTTAAGTGCTTGTTGGTGCAAATATCTAGTCAGCCAATCCTATAGAAGCAACACAGGGGATTTAAGCAAGTAGACACGATGAGGAAAACCTGCTGAAGTTGAAACTGAGCATCAGAATGGGGAAAAAAGGGGAATTAGGTGACTATTAATGTCTTTCATAAACTGCTGAAATAATAGGACCCCCCCCCCACACACACACACACAATCATTTCGAGGAGTTTTTATAGAAGGGTCTAAAAATATTCCGTGAACTGCAGTACCTAATCAAGTGGCTTGTGAGTGTCCGCTGCATGTGCTTTTGGGAATGTTTTGTGGTTGTAACGGCAGCTGTTCTCCACAAAGGGGAGGCAACAGCATCTCTTTCAGAAGAACAAACGGCATGTTTTTTTTCTTAAACTTAATTGTGCTCTTTATGATGTGAAAAACACGGCACTGTCATTCCAGTCAGCCCGCTATTTTGTAAAATTCAGGCCAAATATTGTCAGAAAAATATGAGGAGAAAGTCACTTCAAAACAAAAAACAGGAAAAGCCATGAGCTAATGTTGCCAAATCCCGACTCACTGGGATGTTTTGAAATCTTACACTAAATATCCTCTCTACTCTCATCAAAACTCATTACCTCTCCTCATATACATAATCCTCATTAATCCTACTTGTACTCATGAACAACGTGTGAAAAAAAAAGAAAAAAAACCTCTTTGAAATGAGAGTCCGCTTCATTCCAGCTTTGGTGCCGCCAGACAAAAATATCTCAGGAGACCATTAAAAAATGTCAAATTCAATTATGCCTTTCTCTCTTTTGGGACACCACACACACACACACACACACACACACACACACACACACACACACACGCACACACACACACACACACACTTATGTAAAAACTGAATGAAAAGAAGAGGAAGTCCTGAGGACTTTGAAAGCATGATTGGGAGAAAGCCCTTGTGTTGGTTAGAATAGAAAAGGTGAATAACAGCTCCTGGTAGCCGGCAGCCAGCACAAAGTGGAGTGGAGAGCTTCATTCTCCTTGCCAGAGAGGGAGACCCCTCACGGGGGGTGGGTGAGCGCCCAGAGGGCCCTCAGCAGACCGGGACCTATGCTTAATGAGAAATTCCTGGGGATTTAGAGGGGCGCAGAGGTCTTCATTTTCTCACTGCGCCCACCGTCCCCCGGTAGCCGGGTGGTGAGGTTTCTCTTTCAGCCCTGAAACGTCCCCAGAGGAAGGGAGAATCCCCCCATTCAACACGAGCAGGGCCTGCCTGCCTGCCTGCCTCCTGGATTATGTATATGAGATGTGGGTTGCAAGATCACAACCTGCCACCTCCTGCACACTGCAAAAAATGTCAAGTCATTTAAAAGCTGCACCTGCCCCCATAAGCAGCATCCCGTCTCCGCTAATTAAGATGCTGTATTCACAGTAATGATTGTGAGGCAGGAACAGCAGCGGATGAAATTCCACACACAATAAGTCTAGAAAAAAAAAACACAAGGCATGAGCCAACATTTACATTTAATCCTCCAGGCCAAGATAGCAAGATAGTTATTTTCAAGCATGCAAGTTTTTCTAAATGATATATTTTTCCAGGTACATGTTTGGGATGGTGATTTAAAACAATGAAAATCATCCTATACTGAAGAAGCGGTACAGACAGCAATTGAGTTTAGACACTTTGACAATGATGTCACTTTTCAGCCTCAAAGCAGGAGTGGGGGAGGGGGCATACAGTCTTCCATACGGCAGTAGTTTTATAATAAAACCACTGAATACAATTTTAATTACAGTAACCAAATTGAAAAATTCAACATCCCACAGGAAAACAGTGAAACTCATAGACACACTGTATTATTTCAAGAAAAACAATATTTTACACCTCAGGCACAGCTTCATGACAAACAGTGTAGCCATTGTGTTGCAGTAGTCTCACAAGTTTGCAGATAGCTTGCAAAAGCGGCGCTTCTTAAATCTCTAATGATCCTGGGAAAGGTGTAGCTCTGCGGAAGCATTATGACCTTGTTGTGACAGCAGATAAAACTCCCTCCACAGCTCAGCATAGTGAAGCTTTGTTTGGGAATAAATCTGTGTGGACTGTTTTCAAGTTCTTTATTAATTAGCAGAAAATGAAACCAAAGCAGAAATGTCTCCAAAAAGGACACAGTCCCCCCGGACTCCAATGGTAAAATACCCAACGTAGTTACTGACAGGTGCAAAAAAATCATTTTGCTCTATGTAGGTAAGTATCCCAATTACTGTATAACCCACCGTTGTAAACTGTATTAACTAGTGGGAAGCATCACAGTGGATAAACTGCAGCAAACACAGTGAAAACAACAGAGTTATATTTGATGTTATATGTTTCCATGTGCAACAAATGTCCCATCACTAGAGAAAAAAAAAATAAAGATCATATAAAGAAATTACATATATTTCATTTTTTAAAAAAAACAGAACTTCAAACCATTAGTTTTTATGTACGTCCCTGGGACAGCACGTGTGCTGCAGTGTGGGGATTGTTCAGCAGCATAGGAACCTGGCCCCGGACGGGTCAGGAGATAAATCTTCCTTGTGTTGTATGCTTTTTGTCAACATTCTTCTAGCAACAAAATTTTTAAAATTTAGTTTAGTTCTAGTTGATTAAAAGAAAATATTAAAAAATTCTGGGAACTTGCACAACTTTCACTTTCAATTTGTGATTAGAAGTCACCTGAAGATTGCTCAACCTTGAGATATTTGTTTAGTACTGGAGTACATGTGCTGTACTTTGTTTTGTACTGGTGAAGTAGCAAGCATAAAACTTTGTGTTTAAGGTTGGTAAATTTGGCTTTACCAGGTGAGTTCAGTTAGGTCAGGTTGTGACAGGATTGCCAGAAGCATGGTTGTATTAGATCTGAGCAACCCTCCTCTCCATACATAGGGGATGATAGCACTACTGTAGATAGAGGACAGAATGAACTCTTAATTTTTCCAACCAGCTCTATAGACAATTCAACAAACACAGGCATTGCTAAATAAACCCCAAATCAAATTAAACCTGTTCCAGCATGCTGCTCTGACCAGAGAAAATGAACCCCATTGGCTGCAGAACGCTAAAAGTAGTTAAAACCACTCACCACCACTTTTTATTGAAATGAACAGTTTAAAGCTGAAGAGCTTATCAAGTGTACCTTATTTTCCTTCCAGTCCACTTTGCTCAGGCTGCAGGGGAGTGGAGGCTGATCTCGTCTACGCGGGAGTTAATTCTCCAAGTGTCTAATTAAAAGAATGAGCTGGGCGTTGAGGGGCCGCTGGGAAGCAGCTGCCCCTGTCGGAGACTCCCAGCACCAGGCCTTTGGACCCACTCTGGCCCCGGGACCCCGGCTGAGACGCTCTTACAGCTGGCCCCTCGGCTGAGCTTCAGAGGCAGAGGGCCCGCGTACTGGACATTGTGTTGGGAGAACCCTTGCTGAGGTCCGACTCAACTGAAGACACAAACAAACCCCAGTCGGCCGCTTGACGGCTTCACAGGTACAGAGACGGCGTCCTCTCACCAGGTCTCTTCAGGAAGCCGTATTCATGATAGAGCATTAGGGGAGCAGCAGCCTCCCCATTCAGGACTGCATTCACATCCCTGGCATCTCACTGACAATCACATCCACGGCTACTCACCGCGTCTTAACCTCAACTGACCTCTGGTTTGGTGGACTAGTGCAATATATGACAATCTGCTTCATAATTTGGTGATGGTGAAAGCAAGTAGTGGAAATATAGTCCATGTAAGATTCTCTCAAATAAGTCTGAGGGCTGTTCAGGAACATTAAGAGAACCACCACATCCCAACTGTGAAGTTTAAGGCAATTTAAAAAAAAATTTTTATAATAATTTTTTATTGAGACAACCAAAGTGAGTAGCTTACTGCAGTATTGTGACATAAACTAAGTATAAGGTAATCCTTTTGAATATAGTCATTACAAATATTTTTTTGTCTAAATCCAAATGTGGGCAAATTAAAGGGTAATGAGGGGTTTGGGTAAGTAGGTAACTTGATACATTTATCAAAAAGCTGCTTTTTAAAGTTTCCTTTAAAAAAAAAAAAAAAAAAAACCCATTCCTTTCCATTACTCTTTATTATTTAGGGAAAAAAACTTGCTTAAATCCCATTTTGTGACATTTTAATTTTCTTTAAGACATTGTGCATCTATTACTTAATTACTTTGGTGTAGTAGGAACGGCCATGGGGAAAGTCTTGATCAGTAGGAAAATCTATAAAACCTACATTTTGTGCCCTTCCTCACGTTTTCCAAAGCCAACTAGTGGGCTGAACTTTGTTTTTGCTATGTTGATTCTGGTCCCCGGGCCTTATGTTTGACACCCCTGCTCTAACAACTATGCGCAGTAGTTTTGCACACAGTACAGGCTTCCACTGAGGCATTATTAACGTCTCACTTGATCATTTTTGTGTCCCCGGAACAAAGTCTTCTACTAAGTGTTATAACAACTGTTAATATTAAAGACTGTAAATACATTACTTTCAAACATGCAATAATATTGGAATAAGACAAAAATACATTATCTGAGTGGATTTTTTTCTTTTAGAACCTTGCAAAATGACAATGCTGATCTATAAAGCATTAACAAGTGATTTAAAGATGTTTAATGATAAGCCATCAGCTCCTTAATAACTGCTTAATGTGGCACCTGTAAGACACACACAGCCTGCCTGGCTTGGAGTCGGATTGCGTCAGTGTGCTTTCAGAGCCAAACAACCCTCCTTTTTAAAACTCAAAACACAGCCAGGGGCTTTGGCAGAAAAAATGATCCCCACTCTGCCCCTCAGCATGAGCTGGGACTCTCAGTGGGCACGGCTGCAGAGTAGCTTGGGATCATTTTGCCTCCTCTAGTGAAAAAAAAAAACCAAACAAAATTGAGCCCCTATTTAAGGACAGAAATTGATCAATTTATTATACCAGTGTTTGGATGAAAACTATAAGAGCCTTAAGGTTTAGACAACAAATGTGTCATTAGACCACATTGAACAACAACATCTATTTTTCTGTGTTTTTTTTAAATATCAGATTTATTCAGATGTAAATGAAATTTATGGCTGGGTCTACAAAATAATGTGCACATTCACATCAAAACTTATGCACATATTGGTAACTTGTAATGTTTTAAAAATGGTACTGTCTATCAAAATAGTTTGCAACTTCAATACTAGCATTAACAATACAAAATATCAAAAGTATCAATACCAATGCTGGTATCGGTATTAGATCGATACTAGTGGGATGAGATCGATACTTTGTTACTATCCTCGAAGTTCAGTATGTAGCTGGCTGGCTAATTTTATTTTGAAAATAAAGAGATTGATAACATCAGAAGCTGTATATTTACATTCCAGGTGTCCAAAAAACCCCCAACCCAGTTTCACAATACATGAAGAGCTGAAAAGTGTGCTTTGTTGTGTTAACTCCTTATTGTGGAAAGTTAAAAAAAATCACAGTGATTTAGTGGTCATTAAAGTGTGTTTAGAATTTGAAAACTGATGATTCATCTCATAAATCATGACACACTGATCTTTAATACATAAGCTGCCTTTATGAGTGAAAGGTATCGGTAACGTTATTGGCAGTACTTGGTATTAGATTGATACCATAATTTGCAGTATCATACAGCACTATACAGAAGAGCTTCAAAAAGTGATAACAGCAAAATGAAAATATAAGCGTTTCTTTTTCACAGAGTTAAAAACAACTTATTGCAAACTGAAAAGGCCCAAATTTGATGAAAAGACAGACATCACTATCAAACTCGGCATTCAGTCCCTGATAAAGACACCAAATCTGCATCTTTCCTCAAGGCCCAAATTAAGCACAAATACGAGGGGGAAAAAAGGGAAAACAGCCTTGGTTCTTCCCTCTGGCTAAAAATTAAACATCCGTGAGCTGGTTGTTCACTCACTATTTAGCCCAAGTGTAAATAAGTCGTCTTTGCGGGAGAAATGTACGGCTAATTGGTTTGTTAAGACAAGAGTGGGTTTGAGGGGAGAGACAGGGGGAGAAATTTCCCCTTTCTTTCATTCCAGACAGGTTAAATGTGCAGTTAGGCCTGGACAATGGAGCCGTCCTTTCACATGCAAAGATGAGGTATATGGAGCGAGCCGGTTTTTGTGGCCGGTATATTGAAAGGCACCAAAGCGGAACGGTATCCCCTCCCCTCCAAGCCTCCCACTTTTCCTCCTTTCTTCACTCCCTCCTCTCCCTGCATGCTTCCTTTGCTCAAGCCTCACCTTGCATCCACTGCTCAGCCTGGTGTCCTGAGCAGTCATGTGTACTTCAGTCAATCCTGCATCTCAGTGTTTCGCAAGAACCACAAGGTAGTGGCTGGATGTGTAGTAGGTGAGACATTCATGCCCAGCATGTAGGAAATACCTGTGCTCTTATTACCATTCATTAATTCTCTAAAGATAGAGGAGATTTAAAGCAATTTAGAGAAAACCTGAAGACTTTAGCATTCAATATAGTTACTGAGCTGGCCAACAGGGGGCGACTCCTCTGTCACCAAATGAAGCCTTTATTGAAATGCATGAGAAAACAATCCTACCTTGATTTATGTTGATTTATGTTTCAATTATCTTCTGTTGGATGCATATCCATTTTTTTGTGCCAGCAGCTAAACAAGTGTACCTTCTTTTGTAGTACACACCACGTTACGGTATTGTTTGATCTGTGATTTTGGTCCGTTGCTAGGTGGTTGCTCGGCAGCATGCATGATGAAGTTTTATGGACTGAAATTAGACGTTATTTTCAAGATATTAAAATGATATGATGCTTTAATAATGTGTTATCGGTAGATAGATGTTAGAAGTGGGTCATTGTAGCATGTTAGTAGATGGTTGCTAGGCAACATGATATAGCTAATTTATATGAGATAGATAAGAACCTTTAAAGGGCCTAAGATGTACCAGTTTGCAAATTTTGGTAGCTCAACTCTTGATTGTGTAGTTTGCTGAGATTTTGTGTATAATAAGTAATTTTTTTCTGCATCCTGCACTTTGATTCAACACTTGATCCCCGAAATTAAGATATTTTAAAGAATTTGAGCACATTTTGGCGCTGAAATAAACTGTTAATTTCTGATATATACTGCTAATTTTTGATATTTACTATTAATGGTTGTTGTTTCACTGTCACTAATGATTAAGACGAGTGGAGCTGCTCTAGCCTATCTTTAATGAGCAAAGCAGACGGAAGACAGTTTGCAAGAAAACCAGGGAGAAAAGCAAAGATTGGGGGCAGTAGTGGAGGGTATATGGGTGGTGTAGGGGGTTTGTTAAACAAAGACAGAGGCCATGAAATAGTGCTTGTGAAAGCCTCGCGCTGGTCGGCTCATTGAGTTGTCAATCTGCCCGGCAGGTCCCCCTGTATGATGAGACCTGTCAGCGAGCCTCAGAGAGCGAGCAGGAGGGGTAGGGATGACCTAATGCTAAATCACCTCCCTCCGCTTTCTCCTCTCAGAGGGTTGAGTGACACCCCCACCGGCCCATAATACAACCCCTGTGGCGGGCCGGACACTGGATCACTGGATGATGGTGAGGACAAAGCACTGGAAGACAGTCAAGAGAGACATGTGGCTCATTCAAAGTTGATTAGCAACTAATAACGTCTGCTGAACAAGCGGTTTGCGCTATTTAACACACCCGAATATAAAGCAGAAATAAACTTGTTTACAGCTCGGTCTGTGTAGCTCACAGCTCCTTTCACGAGAAGTGTACGAAGGTATAGTTTATATAACTTTGCCATAAAATGATTGGCACCACGAAGGGAGACTGTGAGTTTCAGGCTAATCAGAATCTCTTTGTTTGTGGTGTTGGTGCCTTGTGGAAAATATTTTGGCAATTTTGGGGCTAATCTAACTAATAGTTTGCCTAATAAGTTCTGCTGAGTGTTGTTGTATTGTAGATTACGTTACACCAATCAGCAGGTATCTGTGTCTGAGCTTTAACCTAATCTCAACGGGAAGGCATTGTGCAGTCTGGCTCATAGTTCAGTGAAAATCACCAGGAGAATGAATATGAAGACAAAAGGGAAGGCCTGCATCTCCTGGAATTCCCTTCCTTGACTTAATGGTCATTTTTTCAGACAGCGAGGGGGCAGGTGGCGGCATAAACAGATTCACCCATTGGCCTTTAGTTCTCTGTCACCTCCTCCAACCTGTCACACCATCTCTTTGTCTCCATCTCCCCGAGTTCAGCTCCGCACCAGACGCATTGTCCTCTTTGACGACTTGATGTCTCTGTCTGTCACAGGGATGCAAATTCAAAGGCACGCACACATAATAACATACAGCGGTCGCAGCCTGGCATCCTGACAGATTCTTTTAAAGGTTATGTGTCAATCTGCTCTGACAGCCATGATAAAGTCTTACAGATTCAGGCCCACTCAGGAGACAAGAAGGAATCCAATGTCAAATAAATGTTGTGAGACTGCATCGTGTTACGCAAATGCCAGGAGCTGAGCCGATTTGTATTTATTTAATGTCCACCCCACATGGGTTTTAATGACACACAGAACAAATTAACTTATTACTTCATTATCTAACTTACTGTTTGCCCAGGCTGCCTCCTCCTGACAAAGCAGGCGGCAGAAGTTCCTGACTGGTTCAGTTTTCTTCATCATACGGGCTAAACTTCATCATGCAACGCTACTTTTATTTAGTTATCGTGTTAACTTACAAAAGATGACTAGATTGGAGTAGATAAAACATT
Organism: Mchenga conophoros; assembly: GCF_057382185.1. NCBI lineage: Eukaryota > Metazoa > Chordata > Actinopteri > Cichliformes > Cichlidae > Mchenga > Mchenga conophoros. Next base: position 27,523,443 of record NC_140535.1, on the reverse strand, counting down.
TTCAGTCAAAGTGAAAGCTTGAAAAAAGTCTAAAAATATTTTTTTGTCTTTTGTCTATAGATTAAAACTGTGGCATTAATGGAAGGACAGCAGACACTGTGATTCTTAGACATTTTATTATCAGCTCAGACTGGCTCTGATAACATAAAGTATATTTTACCCATACCTGTTTTGTCTCTTTTTCAATAGGACTCTGATTTAATGTATATATGTTTGTCCAGCCTGTGCCTGGTTACATGTAAATGTCATAATTTGTATAACATGTAAAATTCAGTCATTTGAGATTCAAAGCTAGCTAAAGAGAAGGGCTAGAAAGAAAGAAGGAGAGGTTCATTTGCATGAGGAAGGATACAGTTTGCACTGTAAAACGAAAAGTCAACAGCAATCGGGTGACTTCCACAGACTCTACTATGGACAGATTTCTTTATATTTCAATTCCAGCAGCGGATATCCTAAACTCCTCTCTCATGATTGAATTCTTCAAGTCCAAAACTTTCAGTTTTCACTTCTCAGATCTGACTTTACTGTTGCTTTTTAAAGAAGTGGCTGACAGGACACCACGAAAAACTGCTCGGGTGAAGCTTTGTGTTGAATCAGGATCCTGTGGCTTGTGTTTATGAGCTGTGTTCAGCCTCTGTTAGAGGTACAGTATAAAACAACAGCCCACACACAGACCTACATGCAAAAACACCACCTGTTTTCTGTTAGATATATATTTTAGGAGCTGAATTTAAGTTTTACTTGGCTTTTAAAAACCTGTTTTAAATTGCCACTGTGGAGCAGCCATAAAAAACCATATTCTCAGTTGTATTTATGCCATGTATGAAGAAAAATGTCCATATTGAGGCTAAATAAGCTCTAACTCAAACCCACAATAGTCCGTTTACATAAATAGATTTATCCATTGGTGCAAAATAGCACAAACCATGTATCACCATCACCTGTCATATACACATATACTTAATTAGGCATTGAAAAAAAGAAATGTCACCTGGTGGGTGAATGCTGTCACTGAATGTAGAATATTGATCCCATTAATAAGAGCAAGTCATCAAGATTTTCAGTGGCTTAAAGTAACTTTAGCTACCTGCTAGCTGTATAACAGTATGTGTAGGATTGGGTTGGTGCATTTATTTGCCAAACCGATCCATCCATCCATCTTCTTCCATTTATTTGGGGCTTGCTCTGCAGTCTAAGCAGAGAAGCCCAGACTTGCCTTCTTCCGATTCACCTCCTTCACCTCATCTATGGGAACACTGAGTCGTTCCCAGGCCAGATGAGAGATAAATCCTCTCCAGCGACGCCCTGGGTCTACCCTGGGACCTCCTCCTGAAAGGACATGACCGGATCAGCTCACCTAGAAGGCATAGGTGCCCGAACCATCTCAACGGGCTCCCTTTGATGTGGTGGAGTAGCAGCTCTGAGCACCTCTCAAACGACAGAGGCCAGAGCCACACTTCAGAGAGAGCTCATGTCTACCGTGTACTATTTTTCAGGTCCTAATTAACGGTTTCTCCTAAATAAAGGAGTGACTTCACCTGCTTGGGAGTCTATATAAGCTGGTTGCCTTGTGAGATGGCGCTCTCTCTTATCCTGGAAGGCTGGTGCTTTTCAAGTACTCAAGTTGATTTTCATTCACTTTGGTTCAGTTGTGTCACAGCTATCCTTAGGTTAGCACCTAGTTTTCTTTTGTTCACTTTTTCTCAGATTATGGCTAATAAATCGGCTTTGAGATTAGAGCTAGTTAGCCATTTGTATCCAAGTTTTGGTTTCAGATGACACAGCTTGTGAAACTAGAGTATTTCTACTGCTTTGGCAGGCCACTTGTTGGCAACTGGTCCACATTTTGTGTAATACAAAAACAAATAATTAGTGACTGGGAACTTTTAAATGCATGTTGTTCAGGAACACACAAATTTCCAGTGACAGGTTGTTGACGTCTAGACATCATAAGTGACAACAGCTTGTGTCGGACTGTGTGGAACGACTTTGTTTTATTATTGAAAAAACTTCTTGTTACTGGAGTTAAAAATGGAGAATCTATATTTTCAGACCGTCAGAGGTGGGCGGTTTGTCCCGGCTGGGCTTGGCACGGCTCAGGAGGCCCTCTGAGGCTGGCCTTGTTTGTTTGGACTGCAGACAGTAATGTGGCGAGCGGCAGCCCGGGAGACTGACGAGGAATGTGGCTGAAGGTCTCATCTGGCCTCATCAAAAGACGACCGCGAGCCTCTCTGTTGTCTCCTCCGTCAAAAAAACGCACACCATCAACACTGAGATTACTGCTGGACATGCCAGACCTCACAGCACCGTGCTGTTTGAAGTCCACTAACTGGAGAAAGGAGAGTTTTTAATAAGTTCCTTTTCTCACAGCATAATCCACTTTTCTGCCACTGATCTCTGTGTTCAGTGTTTTCTCATCATTTAATGATATTTAAGATGAGCTTTTAATCTGTGTAAGATCCTTAATAGTCTTACTCTAGTTTTAATTGCGTTCTGGACCGGATATGGGAAATGATAAACCTGCTCATGCAAATGTCCTCAGAGGTTATATATCTGTCATTGTTGCACAGATGTGCAAACATTAGTAGCATTTGACTCTCAATTTAGACCATCTTTATTATTTTTTAGTATACTCAGTGATTACTTAATTAAAACACACCTGTTACCTGGCGAAATTCCCTACACTGACTCTGCCACAACTTCTGCATTCACCTGCTTTTGTCATTGTCATAAAATTGGATGACACAGCAGTGATTGGGTACATTTACAGAGATGATGGTGCAGCTTCCAGTCTTAAAGGACGAACCCCCCACACCCATGCCACAGCCTGCAAACAGAGCCTTTCAGATGCCGACCTCCAGGGCTCAGAGACAGTTTCATTCCAGAGCTACTTATAAATGCACTTAACCAGTCCATCACATAGCTATGGTAGAACTGTTTGTACTCACAGTTACAAAAATCTCATTGCAAACTTTGCACTACAGCACAGTGCAACACTAGATCCAGTAGCGGTTTTTGATACGGGCGACACGGGTGGTTGCCCGGGGCGGCATCGTGGTGGGGGGGCAGCATCATGGGCATCGGCAAAAAAAATCAAAACAAAAAATTGCTCGTACTCATGCTGCCCCGACATCAACCAACGCATATTGGGAATGGCATAGGCACCGATTGGTTTTCTATCGCCCATTTGCTGGGAGTAAGGGCGCCCTCCGTTTGCGAGGTGCGCCTGCTGCTTGTGGCACAGGGAGGAGAGTGTATGTAAAGTGCATTTCTCAGAAAAGAGAAGGATGATCCTCATAAAGTAACAACTTGTGTATGTCACTGTTAGGTTTTTCAGTTTGACTTTCCAAAAGTTGGAGCAGCTGAGAAATGTTCCTCTTAGATATTTTTGTTAAAAGTAGAGTTACATAGACAGGTAAAAGTAGGAAACTGTACATTTATTGTATTCAGCGATGACACGTTTACTTCCAGCAGATTGTGGATATCTACACTCTGTTTTTTCAGAGGCATTTGCTGTTTGCCTCAGTGCTGGTCTGTCTATTACTCTGGCTGAGGAATTAGGAATTGCCGTCTTTTCCCCATGATGATGAACATTATATCACTGATATGTCATTTGATTCTTTTTTATATCCAAACCCATCAATCTCAGCTACACCCTGTTATAATCAGCTGCTGAAGAAGAGTTAAAAAGGCAAAACATCAGCACATCCGCTCATGTGACTTTTATATTGCACTATTATTCTCTATGATATATGGCTCAGAGTGTTTCATTGTCTTTTTCTCTCTTCGATGTCGAGCTAACTCTTGAATTTTCCCTTTCATGACTTTTCATGACACAGTTTAGATTTCATGCTGAGTGAAGGTTTACATTTGAAAGTGGTTGAGGAAAATCTCAGACAGTTGAAATAAGCTGTAGTAGAACTGCCTGAAATAGAGAATTACAGTAATCCCAATGTTACAGGGAAGCCCAGACGGCTCGGGCACAGCTCCTGACATCCTGCTCTTCCTCTGCTCTCACCTTTTAATTGGTCGGAGCGGCCGCCTGCCTGTCAGGACGTCCTGGTGCTGCATGACGCCTGCGTTTCCTCCTCAGTTTAGACAGAAAGGCCTCTGTCTGCAGTAGTTTCCATGCTTAGCAGCACTGAGCAGGCGCTTACCTGTTCTGCTCATTTCTGTCGTGAGTTATGGGTTTGTAAATGTGGACATCGGCCAAAAGTGTATAATTTTAGCTCCAGTACGCCATTTTCTAAGAGATTTGCTGTAGTTTCCACCACATAGCTCATAAAATATCTCACTATCACCTAATCAACGAGACATTAAGAAAAGGCTGGTAACTTTTCTCCATGCTTGCATTTGAAAAATAATATTTTTCAATATTGTTCACATGCATTGTCGTTGTGTAGGAGAATGTATGATGCTCATACACAAGTGCTAATTAGGTCAAACAGAAATGCAATTATATTATTAAATACTAAGATTCCTGAGAAAACAAGTGAATGAGTATCTTTTGGTTATGAGACCAGCTACCTTATAATCTCTGTGATTCTGCTCAGCAGGTCACCACTGATTAACTGATAGTGTGTTTGCACTGTCTGTTATTGGGTTAAATTAAATGTAACAGCGGTGCCTCTAATGGCAGACAGAGTGCTTTTCTCTCGACCGTTTCTTTGTCTCTGGATCATTAACGTCTTCTGGAGGAAACCCCGGCCGCCGTCGCCCTGTCTGTCTCTGTGTAGACTGACCCGTAGCTGTGTGGTCAGATGCTGGTCACAGTTTGAGCCTCCCGGTCACCGGGGCTCTCGCCAGACTGTCTATCACCCCACGGCGCTCACTACAGCTTTGAGACAGACCGTTTCTGCAGCTCACGGATCAGAAACTCATGTTTGGGTGGAAACATGCTGCTTTTCTGCTAATTGTGCAACAGTTTAGTTTGTGACCACACCAACAATCTGCCATATTGTCATCTGTAAATAATCGCAAATACTGATGATATAGAAACGTTAAAAAAAACAAGACGTTCTTATGTGAAATTAGGAATATTTGAGATTTTACACAATTTGTAGGTCAGTTTTCAAATAAAAACAAGTGAAAGAGGCGCGGATTACATTAAACCTCTCCCATTCTAATAATAACCTAGAAATATGCCCACACTGTTTTCTTCAGTATGACTTTTCTTAAACAAACTGACCATTTTCCATCACTTTCGGACAAACACAACCTCCCTGCTGACCTCTGGGTGAGAGCAGGAGGTCACTTTCTCTGCCCTCCTCCTCCTCCTCGTCCTCTGGTAAGAACAGCTGGCCCTTGTCTTGTTCTGGAGGTTTGTAGATGAAAGCAAAACAAAGCCAAACAAACAGAGGGAGGAGCACAGATTTGTCATTGGTGGTACAAACACAGCATTCGCTGACATACCAGAGAGATCACAGTCAAACAAATATTGTATGTTATCACAGATAGTGCATGTTTACGCTCACAGTGATTAATTTAAAGTCTGTGTCTCTCTGCGTTGTTCTTCTCTTCTCATTTAACTGGTGTTTTTTTTTTCTTTTTTTTTAAGTAACACCTTCCATAGCAGATCTTTGCGATGTATAATGTGCTTCACAAAGCTGAAAACAGAACTGGATAACACATCTGCAACATCCACAGCTTAATTTGTATCCCTTTATATATCTAAACTGACTGACTAATAAAGGCCTCAAAGAAGTCAGAAAACGCTTATTTTCACTAAACTTAACATAAAAATCTCACGTCAACAGTGGGTCAAAACAGTATGTCTAATGGAAAGGGCGTCTTAAAAACAGAAGATCATCCAATTACTATTATTTGCCCAGTAAGACCCTTGAGATTAAAATGTCTTCTTCAACTGAGGCTGAGGGAGAAACTGGCCCCATATTCAATTTTCATTCTATTGTCTTTCAGTTAGTTTTTATTTTGTTTCCTCTGTTAAACCATTTTCACGAGCGTTCACCATTCACTAAACAACAGCAAGACAAACAGAGCAAATCACTGGTAAACTTTGTGATCAATTTCAGCAACCACTTGCTAACTTGGTGATGAGTAACAGCACTTTAGCCACATTTAACCATCCATCCATCCAGGACTTATAAACTGTAAACACTTTGTCATCCACGGCCAGTTTAGAATCACCAGTTCACCTGGCATGCCTGACTTTGGAGTACAGCCAAGGAGTTACCTCGGCTTATCATAAACGGTGGGAACGGGGGTCGTGGGGTCTTCAAGACTTTGTCATACAAACTCACAAACAGTTTTTTCCACTCATCCCTGTTTTTTAAACAAAATATTATGAGCTTTAGATGTGTTGATGTCTTTTTGTGTATTTTTGAGACAGACTGAAAATGAGTGTATTTCACATCACAAACCACATAAACAGTGATTGCAAGCGTTTTCCTCACATTTGTCTGGACACGGTCTTATTTGGCGGTACCAGTTTATTTCGTTCGGGAGACTTAGCGGCTCCGGTTGTTTCACCCACATCTGTGTGTACGACAGCACTGCCAGTTTGTTTTAATTAAGCTCCTGCTGTGAACCTCTCTAGTCTCGAATGTTGGAGCTGCTGCTGCTGCTCGTTTCTGCTCCGCGGATTGAAGAGGGGAGCCTGGATCCTAGTTTCAAAATGTCCTCTACTTTTACCCTGATAAAGAAGGGGACACAGACATCATCTGCAGCACAGATGCATACATTTTTGGGGCCAAACCACATTATTTTGTTGTAGATTTAAAACCAATCAATATGTGAATGAAGTGCAGAATTTCAGCTTTAATTTAAGGTGATTTACAATTTTTAAAAAAAAATTAACCATTTAGGAATTACAGCCATTTTTATGCATTGTTCCCTGTTTACAAAACGCTGCTGTTCATCTTAACGGATTAGCTCTGTTCCCGGCAGGAGTCGGGCCACCCGGGAAAATCCTTATCTCATGGATGCTGGAGGAGAGGTGATTCTGTTACAATGTGTTTGACTTACTGAGGGCATGTAAACAAAATGTTGATTAGAAGTCTTTTGATTTGACAATGGATAGCTGTTAACTTTATTTGTTTAGCTCTCTAGCAAACAAGATTTCCAAGGAGTTTCCTATCAGTTTGGAAGATTTGGATCAGGTGATGTTTGTGTAACAAGTTCACAGTGTTTTCCAAAAAACACTGCTGGCATCCTTCACCTGTTTAAAGAAATCAAACAATACTTTTATTTACTTTAAGCTGGAGACAAAAGAAAACCATATATGGATTTAACATCTCTGTTTCTGGATATGTCTGAATAAAGAAAATGCTAAAAAAGAAAAAAGTCACTGTTAGCTGCTGTGACATCACTACACCGTTTTTGTACTTTGTATTTTGAAACCTCCATCTAGTCATCCATTCGCTTCTGCTTATCCTTTTCAGGGTCGCTCGTGGGCTGGTGCCTATCCCAGCTGTCTTAGGGCGAGAGGCAGGGTACACCCTGGGCAGGTCGCCTTAGCATCATATTTTTGCCTGCTGAGTAACAGACTGACTCAGTTTTGAAGTTGCCATTACTTCCCATGACCTGGGTTAGATGTTGTGACAAATTGGCGTATGGAAATCTCATGACGTAGACCGTCTATCCAGATAAAGCTCACGTGTTGATACCTGTAAATTAGACACAGGAGCACCCAAGCGTAGCAGTGCAGACAGCAGCGTAAAACAGCAGGTGTAACTTACAATCTTGACTGTATGCAAATTAGTAACTGTTATTAGGTATATCTGTTCCACTGCTCTTTAACATAAATATCTAATCAGCCAATCACGTGGCAGCAACTCAGCTAAGAACAAAAAACTGAGGCTACAGTTTGCACTAGCTCACCAAAACTGGACAACAGGAGATCAGAAACTGGTATAAACATGAAAACATGCATCCATCCTGTCTCGTATTGACAATTCAGGCAGCTAGCAGTGGTGGTTAGTACCACCTGAGCATGGTTCAACGCCACAGCCTAGTGTGCCCATCTTCTGATGGCTGTTTCCAGCACAAAGTCAAAAAGCTCAACTCATTGCAGAGTGGTTTCTTGAAGATGACAAGAAACCTGGGTCACCCTGGGTCAACACACCTGAATCAAATGATTAGTTCATTACCAGGCCTCTGTAGAACTTCAAGACATGTTCAGGAGGTAATTTAGCCATTTAAATCAGCTGTGTTGGATCAGCAACACATCTAAAATCTGCAGGACACCGGCTCTCAAGGCCTTGAGTTCCCTACCCCTGCAATAGAGCATCTATTGGATAGATGCTGACAGCTTTCAAATGCACACCATTATTGTGTAGGCTGAATTAGCTTAAATACTGAACCATAAATGAACTTTTCCCATTAAGAAACTGTAGATTAGCTTGACCCTGAGACCTGAAAATTTAAATTGGTTTCATGGCACGTTTTTAGGTTGTTATGTAATTTAATACAATCCAAATTAAAATTATTCCCGGAAATCCAAATGGTGAGATGATCTGAAATGTTGCATGAAAAGCAAAAACCTCTTAGTGATAAGATGTTCAGACACAATTTCATGATGCCAGGATGTTTTTAGTCCATGAAAACACCCATGTGCTTAAATGAGGGTTTAAATACTTCTGTACCAGGTATTTCCAGCTACTGGCAGATGTGAAAGTCAATAACTGCATAGAAAAAAAATGTTAAATGTGGGAGGTAGAAAAAAGGAAAACTGGATTTAGGATATTGTGGGAGGTGGAAAAGAAGAAGCAACTCTTTTTTTTTTGCCCTACAAATAAAATGCCTCTGACAAAGCGCGGAGCTCAGCAGAGGATCCGAGGATCACAGTTGTCTGTTTATGAACTTGTGTCCTTGTGTGTGTGTGAAAGAGAGGTTTTAAGGCGGCTGAGAAAACAAACACACACACATTCACAGAGGAAAAGAGGAGACTAGGAGGAGTGCCGCTCTTCCGGACTGATAATTACATATTTTACCGATGATAGATGAAAAGCGCGTGATGACAGCCTTATTATTCTTCTTTGTTTTCCCTTTACATTCTTTCTTATTTTTCCATGTAGTCCACATGCCCACAGACACTCTTGGGGATTTAAGGGGCATTTCAGTCATGCAGTAACTCTTCTTAACTGTCCCAACTTGCATTGCAAATACAAAAAACAACAACAAAAAAGCATTTTCCATGTGCAGTTGGAGGCCTGATTGTTATGTTTTGGTTTAAATTCAAGTCTTGATGAGCACTTTTGTCTGCCGCGGGTGTTTAATTAACTTGAAACTATAATCATACACTGCGTTTTGTAATATATCGCCAGTGTTGCCCTCAGAATTACTGTATAAACAATGCTGACATATTGTGTTTAATTAATAGCTGTAAATCATGTCAACTGGAACATCCAATGTAACAGTCTGGTTGAAGGATTTTAAAATCGTTACCAAAGCCCACATCAGTATAAACATAAACACGTGGGGAGCACAGTTCCGAGTACGGAGTTTGAGGACGGAGAAATGTGCAATAATGTGACTCCAAAGTCTCCCAAGAAATGTAAGTCAGTAGGTTTTCCCCCCCATTGCGATTTGCTGCAATAACAAATTAGCCAAAATTCACTTCTGCTACGTGGGGGGGTCGTGTTGACAATTAAAGAAATATTGTTTATTATGTTTGGGGCGATGACTGGAGTGTTTGACAAGCCGTTTAGTTGGGTAATACCCCTCATTCACCTGTGAACTGACGTGCATGGATGATGATTTGATTGAGTTATAGAGTCGACATTTGCCAGTGGAGGAAGCAAATGAAGTTTGTTTTACGCTATTTTTAGTTCAACATAATTATGGCTTGTTCTCATGCTAATTATCCTAAAACACCCTCAGGGGATTTTGATATCACATTTTTTTTAATTTATGGTAAGTAAATGTTTATTTTCTTTTCGCTTGTAAGATTCAGACTGAGCTGTTTCTGTTTCTGAGGTGATGGGAATCCGTGTTTACTCATACAAATGACTGGAAAATATAATTTATGGGTAAATTTTGGGCATGCTGCTGGGAATTCTTTGTTTTCATACTAACTGTTGCCTGATATTGTTGCAGTACTGCATGGTTATTGTTATTTTTTTTCCACATTTTTTGTTTGTATTTATAATCATAAATTTATATTTTTATGCCTTTAACTTGAACATCTTGGATTTCTTTTGATTTATGAGTTTTATGGTTTCCCGCCTCTATGTGTTTATTTTCTGTTGTTCATCCTGTTTCCTTGTATTCAGCCTGTCAGTTATTCATTTCCTGTTTTATTTTGAAGCCTTTTGCTCTTTGTTTTGTGTGTTTAGTTTTACATCCCTTTATTTCATTACCTTAATTGTCTTCAGCTGTCCCTTGCACCCCACCTGTTCCCTATTCCAATGATTAGCCTATAGTGTGTCAGTCAGTATAAATTGTCCCTTTGTCCTGTGTTGTGTCTGCTTCGTCTTCCTACCTGTAGTATGTCTGTGGGATTTTTTGGGGGGGAGAATCTTGCCTTTAATAAAGGTAGTTTTCTGTTTGGATCTCATACCTGCTGACTATGACACGGATTGAGGGCGGATTATCTGACACCAACCAAAGATGGAGAATACTGGTCTTATGTGTAAAAGTTGCACCTTTTCAAACATGTTAGCTGGTAGCATTAAGGCATAACTTTTACATTTAAGGGAAATGTTCTCCAATTCTAGTTTGTTGCACTTGTTAAGGGCAAATGGTGATTGCTTGCAGACAAGTTGGTGTCTTCCACTTAAACTATGACAGAGCGAGTTTTTTTGAGGATGGATTTTCCACAAAGGTGCAATGCTGCTGGTATGCATAGACTTTAACTTAATTTTCAATTCAATTTATACAGCATCAAATCACAACAACACCTCAAAGCACTTTACACTGTAAGGTAAAGACCCTACAATAATACAAAAATAAACACAGAAAACCACAAAAATAAACACAGAAAACCACAACAATCATATGACTCTCTATGAGTAAGCGCTTTGGTGACAGTGTGACAGAAAAACTCCCTTTGAACTGGAAGAAACCTCCAAAAAGATTTTTAAATTTTATCTTTTCGCAGGTGTTCCGTATGTGTAATTACTTGAAGAGAAGACCCTAATGCACAACTTTGACATGGAAATAACATGAGCAACCATACCAAACACACCAACCATAATTAAAATGCAGAAAAAATTCTAAAGACTCAAGATATATGAAATTTATATGAAATATAACAATAAACCAAAACTTTGTTTTTCCCAACTCTGACAGATTTACCTCCCTTGCCTTTTGTCTTTTATGTTTGAAGCTAACATGAAAGAAAGACGAATTTTTAAAAGAAGCTTAAGCACTTTTCCCCATAATTACTTTTACTTAGGAGCCTGCTGGATGAGAAATCCCCTCCATGTCACTGTGTGATTTCAACTATCTGTGCCTTCATTCACACCAGAGTTTGAACATTACGTACTGAACATGCAGTCAGCATTTTGATCAAAGCACGGCCACAGAGCAGTAAATCTTCACAGTGTTGTTACACATGCTTTGTCTTGTTATGACAATAAAAGCTGAGTAATCTTGTCATTCATAAGGAACAAAGTGCTCACCGGCAGCTGCTCTTTGTTGTGTTCTGTTCATGTTGTAAAGTTCACCCATAAAACCCGTCTCATGCAATCACGGTGCTATAAAACCCCTGCAAAAGTCAGTTGTCTTTGAACATATATTTAATTCAAATACATGAGCGATAACCCGCAAACATGACCGCACTCGCGAATCACACACGCAGACACACAGACAAGATGTCTCGGAGCTCGAGCTAGTTTAACGGGGTTTTCCAAATGGTTTTCAAATAAATTCCACCACTAAGAAGTGGAGCCCATTTTTATAATGTGGGACCAAAAGGGTGTGAAGGAGGAACGAAGCAAAGAATATTACTGCGCTAAAAGTAATTCAAACTCTGCTGAATATCTTGATTGTTTTTGAGTGTTTTAAGGTTTATATGGATCATTTGTGTTTGGAGCCTCGAAGTCATTTTTCTGGTCTACAGGATATTTTTATTGGGAACGAAGACTTTCAGGTCTGACTGTGAGAACTCTCCACGCACCACAGCACCTGAACGCAGCACTGCATGATCCCTGCAGCTGCAATCTTTCTGAAAATCATCCAACTGCTCTGATACTCAATGAGGCAAATGGCTGAGATTTTATCTTACACATTTCTGAACAGCCGAAGGCGCACAGATGTTGCTCAGTGCAGGTTGTTAAGGAAAATTACAGACCAATTTCCAGCAGCTATCAAGACAAAATGTTATTATATATTTTCCAGAACGCTCTCGGTTGTAAAACTAGATTTGTTTGTGAACCAAATGACCTGTTCATGATTAATGCTTCGGTTACCTTCTTCGCTCCAGTGCGCAGGTTTCAAAGTCCTCCTCTTTTCTTATCTGTGTGCATAGGAAACACTCAATTGAACAGATTCATTTTTAAGATAAATTGTGGCACCTCATCCAATATTCGTTCATTTAATAGTTTAACATCGGCCGCAATATCATCCTTCTCATGTGTTTTTTGACCTCTGTATTTCTTTCTTGGGACTCTGTACTGTGAAATAAATGAGCATGACATCGCAATTCTGCGGCTTTTTCTTGAGGAATTTCTAAAGTAATGATTTAGGATAAAAAGTTTTCACAGAAAAGTCCATTTCCACCATTGTGGAGTTTAACGCTTCAAGTTTTTAAAAATTCTGCCACCTCTGTATTCATACTTTTCTTTTAGTTCGATTGGATGCTGTTTTTGTTCTTTGACTCTAATAGAGTAGCTTTGCCCACAAATTCACAATTTAAAGAATAATCCTTATTTTTCTCATACTGGGCCCCTCATTACTTCTGATTGTCTGAAAGAAGCCCTCATAGCCTCTTTCCCTTTAAGTCAGCACTGGCTTCTCCTCACAAACAGCAGGTTTGGACAGTCAGTTAAAAACACTGCAAAAAACTGTATTAATCCAAGCATTAGGAACAACCTGTGTCGGGGGTCCGCTCACAGTCGCAGCCCATCCAAGAGAGAACTCTTGAAACTATATATTATCAAAACATGGATGTGTATTTGCTTTCATGAAAAATTATCATTGGTAGAATACAGCGGTCCATATGTCACCTAGGCTCAGCTAGCTATGCAAAATTAACCCCTGGAGGATCTTAGAAAAATGCATACACTATTGGTCTTAGAGCCACAAATCGACCCAAGACCCTCCAGGGGTTAATGAAACTGGCAACAAGGATGCACAACTTCTAATTTGCTCATATGTGCAAGTGGTTCTGTGTCTCCTTGTTAGCCCTGCAACAGACTGGTGACCTGTCCAGGGTGTACCCTGCCTTTTGCCTGACGGTAGCTGGGATAGGCTCTAGCCCCCTGGCGACCCTGAATTGGATAAGAAAATGGATGGATGGAAACAAAAATGTGTTTATTCCTGTTCTAAGTGGACACATCCCAAAAGTGCGCTTGTCCCAGGGAAAGATCTCTCACTCATCACTCATCTGGGAGTGGGACTGTGAACAAGTGCATCAGATAGAAGGAGAGAAGGAGAACAGACAAGGAGACACACATGAAACACAGTATCATTGTTTCCATTAATACCAGAGACTTGACGTTTTAGTAAAGGTGCATTGTGATGATTATTCTGAAGGGTAAAAGTGAAGTGATGTTGAGGACACCTAGATTTGTGAAGGCAATAACACGAAGACTGAGGGAATGCAGGATTTTTAAACTGGTAACATAGGTGTATCTACAAAAAATTGAAGATGAGTTTGAATCTCTGACTTTGGCCTCAAGGACAGAGGTCAAGTTTTCTAAAAATCTTGAGTGCAATAACTTGAGAACAAGGCAAAATCTCAGATGAGTTTGAAGACTGGTGACCTTCATCTCAAGATCAAGATCAGAGGTGACATTTTCTGCCTAATTGTATCTATTTATTAAAAAAGGACAAAACTGATCATCAATACAATTTGCTTTAGGCCCATGACAAATTTGTGGCAAGGTGTATATGTCAACTTCATTATTTTCAATCTTTCCACCATTACACCAGTATAGATATGACAGGAAAAAAGAATAGCACCATAGGCATCCTTTAAGAATTTCATCTGTGGCAAAAATCCCAGTTGGGCTCGCATCAGGAAGGCTATTTGGTGTAAAATGAAACATGCCGTACACGCTGTGCCAACCCCTGGTGGCAAAAGGGAAGCTGAAAGTAGCGTCACACCAGACTGTGAGCAGAAAAAATTCATTTTTGTGTTTGTTCGTTTAAACTACACATCTACTTATTTGATTAAAAACTGCTTTAAAAAGTGTTGTTAAATCGACAAATGTGAGTCAGAAACTGGAAGAAAAAATAAAAAAATTTTGTGCTTCCAATTTTCCTCGTTGTCTTTGAGTCGAAATGTAACCTACAAAGATCATAAATGGTTTTTAGCGTTCCGTTGCGTGTGTGTGTGTGTGTGTGTGTGTGTGTGTGTGTAGTTCAGCTTTACAGTAGGAAGCATTTAAAACTTAAGAGGCCTAAATTGCTACCTGGACCTTCTGGGCCATTAGCTGCCTTCTGAGGAGAAAGTGCAGGGTTGAGGGAGATGGACTGTAATATGCTCGCTACACGTCCGTTGACGCAAATTCGACTTAATGACATCCATCAGTCACATCCTCGGGGCTCCATACATGAACAATTAGAGGCCTGCTTGGTTGCGCTCGATGGTAATCGTTCACATCAGCTGGGTAATGACTCTGTAAAAAGCCCCAACAACCTGTTATCAAATGACAGTTTTTCACATTATTAAAAGAAGTGGTTGCTTTAAAACTAGGTGCATGGCTGTAGTTGACACAGCTTTTATAGTTTTTTTCTGGACAATTTACTGTAAAATTAGTGCGCATACATTAACTTGCTGATGTGAAAATCAACTTGCATTCAGAGGCCTGAAAACCTTTTTCCTCAATCAGCGAGTTAGTTTTGTTTGTCTTACTGTGCTGTTTTTGTATGGTTTGAAGTGGGTCAGAGTCTGTTATAAAAGCACAGTTTCTCATGTCTTACTCTAACCTTGAACCAGAATTTAGCCATATTTTATTCATGTTGTAAAATATGCACCCAAACAAGCCAAGTGAAACAAATTACCAAAGTGCTCCAAGTCTTTATGAGCTGTAATATTAGGTCAATTTTACCCATATCCTTCCTTATAAGGATATATTAGTCATCAACTCACAATGATAAACCCCTTGGAGACTTTTCCTAAGCTTATGTCATGAGTATAATTATTCTTAATGTGATTAAACTTTAAAACCCACATGAACAATAACGTTGTCCTTCATAAACACAGATTTGAAATGTTTGACTGTCCTGAGGTGAGAGCATACAGTATATTCAGAGTAAACACGAGCCCTGTGTTGGAAAAGAAATAAAATAAATCCAAGAAAGTTTCAGACTAATGCTGAAGTGTAGTGCAGCTAATAAGACTAAAGAGGAACAAAAAACCAACAGCCTTTTAAAATGTGAAGCATTCTAAATATTGTAGATGTATTTTGGTGTGTCTGTCAAAGCTGCAGCGCTTCCAGTTCTTGAGGCTGGACATAAGAGTGAATATGTACAATTTAAGTGGAATTTATGACCTACTAGTGTCCATTCGAGTAGCCCTGAGGCTGTGCAAAAGTCCAACAGCACATCACTCAAAAGTGGTTACGCTATACGTAAGTAACTGAGGTGGAAAGTAGCCTGGTACAATTATATAATTTTTTTAAGGATCTGTTAATGTTACTGTCCCAGAATAACTCTTTCCAACTGCAAACGCTCCACTAAAAGATATTTCAACAAAAGATAACAAAGCAGGCACCTGGCTATGTTTCAAGGTAAAATGTAATCTACAATTTTCAACAGTTGGAAAAGTTGACACTTCAAGTTAAGTCAAGTGGCTTTTATTGTCATTTCAGCCATGTGCAGTGGTACAGTACAGAGTGAAACAAGATAACGTTTCTCTCAGACTCTGGTGCTACATATGACATATAACAGACAATCAACACAGGACTACATAAAGTGCAATGTACAAAAATTGCAAAAAAACAAGACAAGACAGTGCAACACTTGCCAGAACAGGACGATACAAACACAAGACAGTGCAATCGAAATGTGCAAAATACTGAGTGTTGTGTCAAAAAGTAACTTGGTGAGAAGATGTGGTGAATCAGCTGGGAGCAAATAAACAAATCTCACACTTATCTCAATAAATAAATATCTGAATATAAACATGTGAAAGCTGTAAAAGGATTTTGGGTATTTTACTTCTTGTCAGAGTTTAGCTGGTTAATAATGTTTGAGCAGGCTTTGGTGGATGACAACAAACCATTCATGTGTGTAGCAAAAGGTGGACTGCATTTGCATAAACACCAGCTTGAAACCATCTTTAGGTTTTTATTCTTTAATTAGTCTGTTTTTGTAAACAGTGACTAGTGGAAGTCTTAGCGAGCATATTTTCTACCAACAGTGGAAGCTGTTGTTACCCTCAGAGGTTAAAACTGTGGTTATGGTTGATGATTTGGTCAGTGCTTATCCAAAACGTTACGTCAACACAACAGTTAATGCTTACATTTGAGAAATTCTTGACTTAATGATAGGTGTTGGTGGTCAGAAGAAATGTGGCATCTAGGAGCGCCTCCCACATTGACGTACTGAGAAACTGTCATTGGTTTGTGCCCAATGAGCCTATGTGTTGTACTTTTGGTGGCACCAAAGCACGTCACATGGACTCTGTGTCTGTGCATGCAGTTATTATGATTTTGGATTCTTGACACTTAAAGTTATGAAACTTCCAACTTCTCCAGTGTTCCTGCTTCGGTTTACCCTCTGTGGACAACTGACATAAACATCTGTTTCTTTCTTTTAAAGAAGCCTCCTTCCAGCTTGTTATTGGTTCATGTGGTCGTCTTGAAGGAAGTGGTTGTCGTCGTTGCTGAAAGCGGGTGTGAATGCTGCATTTTTAAAAACAAAAGTGATTTATGAGACCTCTGGGTTCTTCTTTTGTCTTTACAGCTGTGGTTTCGTCTCGACTGAGTGTCTCTTAAACACTTAAAAGGCTGCATCCTTTGTCTTTCTGTCCTTGAAAGTCGAGAACTCGGGCCGTCTGATCCTGGAAAAAGCAACTGCAGTCCCACTGATTATCCTCTCACCTGCTTCTAATACTGCTTGTCTTCAGTCATGATCTTTAAATTGCTTTAAATTTAGTAAAACAAATTCCAACTGTTGCTGGATCCAATTATGTGTGAGATTTATTAGAGAACAGAAGATGAAATACTGCTTGTTATCATTTTATTAAAACAGGCCAGAGAGTTGGATAACAAGGTTTGCAGGAGACATTAAAAGTTATAACATGCTATATAATATTTTAAGATGTGTTTCGGCTTCAGCGGTCACTGATTTTGTATCTTGGAAGTCAGTCGTGTAAATTCCAGTAATGCTAGAATTGATTAATTCCCATCTTCTTATAAGAATCCGATATCTGCTGTAGCGTCAGCAGTGATTAATTTGGGCTTATGGGAATGTTGTATTCGGTAAACAGCAGCCAGGGTCCAAAAATGAAAATGTAAACAGCAACAAAGGCTCGGAGTGTTTCCACTGAATTCAGGGTAAAACAGGTTAGCACAGTGAGTGGTTTTATTGCTCCCCCATGGGGAAAGCAGTATGTCTGAAATGAGTTATCACCACAGACATAAATCTAGTCTGACACAACAACTCTGCTGGCCAGGAAACGAGTCAGTCAGTGAGTGAGTCCAGTGTGTCAGCAAAGCTGACAGCTGAATGGACTGATTGGACAACTGGGCAGCCAGACGAGCAGGATTTGGGACGCCGGTTAAGTTAGAGCTGAGATGAAAACCAGCAAGTGCTAATGAAGGAGTGACATTATTCAGTTATTGGCTTTGTAACCCTGTCCAGACTGATAGATGTCAATGACTTTATTGCTCATCTGTATCTTTAGTTCTTTTGGCCTACTTCACTTTGTCAGACATGTTATTTAAATGATTTCTTGATTGGATAGGTCTGGGTGTGAAATTGAACCCAGTTTTCCCAAAAAATGTGGTTGATTCATGACTGATTTCTAAAAACTAAGAAATCAGGAAGGGCTCACATACTTTTCCACAGCACTCCAAGTTTTGAGGTGCAGGAAGACCAACCTGGGAATTGCTGGACTGTCTTCTGTGCTGACTGTATAGTTTTACCACATTATACTTAGAAGAAAAGGTGAGTGACTGAGCTCTACTTAAACATAAAAAGTACAGATTCTGATCTAAAAGACTAAAAAACATCTTGGTCAAGTTTTATTTGTATGAATACGATTTTGTTTTTCTCAAATTAAATCTGGACTAAGTATTTAAACATAAATAAATCTAAAGTAACACAGTATTACAGCGCACATGCTACAGGGTATTTTACCTGTTTAATATCTGACAGACCAGCACAGTGCATTTCTGGACGGTGCTGCTTTGCACAGTGGAAAAAGGATCACCCTGATCAGACTTACAGTCAGTTAATCACATCTCCCAGCAGTGTGATAAACTCATTAAAAAAATCCCAATTTTCTCTCTTTGCATGCACATAGACAAAAAAATGGCTGCCTCATTTCTAAATGGCAGTTTGTGACGTTTTTATGTAGGAAGTTTGCAATGACGGTCACAGAGTTTTATGCTTACAGACTCAAATTTCCCTCTGCTTACATGCAGCAATAAAGAGTGCTTTAAGAAAAAGATGGTGGTGGTAATAGGAGTCACTCATCATTTACAGAGGAGAGTGTAGGTTAAATCCCCCATAGTGCCAAGTGTTTTTTTTTATTTCTCTGGTGCTATTTTATCATAATTTTAAGTCACTTTTATTTTTAGATTTAGGCACCAAGAAACTTGCATTTTAAATCATTTTAATCTTTTTTCTTATAACTGGCCTGTTAATCCTCAAAGGCTGTTGATGTTGTTTCTTTTTTGGAAAGCTACATTAGTTTCTAAATCTCCTTTTTTATAGATTCTCAACAATATGTGATGCACAAAATATACTATAACTGAACTACATCAGATTTAAAGGTATGTTTTTTCCTCAAGACATCTTGAATTGATCCAGCTCAGTATGCGATGTATTTGTACAATTTCTGGGAACGATAAAAATATTTCTCCATTGTTGCGCTAACGTTGTGTTTGTGGTTGGTTTGCTCCTTCTTTGGTGGTGAAAAAAACCACAACACTACTTTTTTGCTGCAAATCAGTCAATCTGTCAAATTTCTCGACAGGATTCCTTGAAAAGTTTTGTTTTTGAGTGACCTGAAATCAATGTCAAGATGAAGAAGAACAAATTATCCACCCATGTGTGAAAATAAAAGTCACTAAAATAAAAGAAAATGGTTAAAATCTTGATGTGTGAGCCATAAAGCTGACATTTGTTCAGCTCTTCTATCATTATTTCAGAGTTACATGTCCACATATATGAGAGAAGATGGTTTATTTGACTATAAGCTAACTTTTTAACACCACTTTCAAATCAGCTGTGCAAAAAGCCAGAAAATAACCTGGTCTGGAAATACTGTTTTTGAAATTGGATGCAAATCTGAAGAAAGGCACAGACTTTCTGTGTCTGTCTTCACAATGGAAGCCCAATTTACCCACAATAAAAAGCCCTGGTTCTTGGGTTGTAAACGTAAAAATACTTTTTAGATATGTCCCATTAAGTCTGGACCGAGAATGAATCAGTGTGTGTTTTGGTGGTGAAGCTAGAAGGGCCTCTATAATTCATCCAGCCAGGCCACCGGCCATAGAAGTCACTGAATAACGAACTGTCTCACTGGCCAACTGCCGCACTGGCTTTCTGGCTGATGAGGCAGTCAGGTGATTACAAGGACGCCATTCGGTTTTACAGCAGAATAATATGGCCACTGTTCGCTCTCTTTCCTTTCTCTCGCGCCCCATGAGGATATAGAGGGGGTCGGCAGGGGAGTAATTAAGGTTTTAGGGAGCTGCCTGGCTGGTTCAGGGGTTAGAGGGTAAAGAGTTGGGATTTATTAGGGCCATAAATCAAACACAGACCTCTTTCCCGACATCCCTCCTCCGTAACGCCCCCTCTTTAAAAAAAAAAGTCTTTCATGCATAGATAGATAAATGGATAGATAGATGTTTAAAAAAACTGTTACCTCACACACACTGAGGCTTTCAGTTCTGACGCACAAATCTTCCTCTGATGTTTGTGAACGTGTCAGCTCCACAGAGGTTCAACTGTACTCCAAACTGTCCTTAAGGACCCCAACACCTCTTTGGTTTAATAGGAAACAGGGACGGTCAGTCAGTCAGTACAGAGGTCCTCCTTCAGTTGCAGGATGCAGGGAAAAGATACCCAACTTGAACTTGATGTAGACTTAAGCTTACTTCTTAGCTTCTTCATCATTGTGGGTGAGGATGAGTGTTTTTATGCCATAATTCTGTTTAATGCCAATAAAGATTTTGCGTAAATATCTAGGACTGATGAGATCTAACTGCAGCACTGGTTTAAAACAAATCACAGAATTAACAAAATGATTTATAGGTTGAGACACTTTGAAGTAAATTTGTCCAGCACTGCCAACATTTCCATCTAGTGAAAGCAAATCTTAGCGTTTCTGTTTCCAATTATTGCTGCTCATCAAACAGCATTGCATGGAGCCTAACTAATATCTTTGCATGAATTTGCATCCTTAATATAATATTGGTAAAGTGGATGTTTTTCTGAAACCTTTTTTCTCTTAATAAATGAAATCATCATTTAAAAAACCTGCTCTTTGTATTTACTCAGGTTATCTTGGTCTAACAATAAAATTTGTTTGCTGATCGGAAACACTTAAGTCTGAAAAATGTGCAAAAAAAGTAAAAATTCAGGAAGGGGGCAGATACTTTATGACAACACTGTACATTCTCACCTATGTACTTATCAACTGAGACACTTTTCCAGTCGGTTTTTCCTGTGTTGTCTTACGTAGATTGCATTCTCCTGGTTTTCTTTTCATTCTAGTTTTCTTTATAGATTTTGTTACATAGTTATTAACTTTTATACAGTTTTTCTTTTGGCTTTGCTCATCGCCTGCTGCTCACCTGGTTTGTTTGCCTCACTGAATGCCTGCATTGCCTGCATTTCAAAGATTTCCCTATACAGATGATTTTGAGCCTTAATAAACATAAATGTAAAATAATTTTACCATATAAAAACGCAACTCCTCTACAATTGCCATGAAGAGGTTAATTGGCTATGGGCCCAGAACTGTTTTTGTTTTTCAACCAGACTGTAAATGTGTTTATTTCTTCTCTAAAGTCGAGTATTTTATGATGATTTCTGGCGGCAGACTACAAAAAAAGGCCATTAGAAGATCTGCAGTTTTACGCCGGCGTCATTTTTCAGTCCCGGAGGTTGCCACCGAGTCTGGAGCTGCTGTCTGATGACTGTTATCTTATTCTTCTATTGCTCTTGATTTAAACAACTTGATTAGTATTGATGTGATTTTAATGTACTGGCTTATTCTATCCTGTGTTTCATTTCATCTGTGCTGATTGGCTTGTTTGTAAATGCCTAAATCAAACCCATAAAAGTGTTTAAAAAAAAAAGGAAAATGTTTTGACAGACCAAACTAGACAGTGAAAAACAAATCTTCAGAGCTCCTCTTCCATCACCGGCCTCTTCTGTCCTCTCAGTGTTCAGAGGCTATTTTAATCATTAAAGGCTCAGGAGTGCTGTGGGTGTGTGTGTGTTGGTGCTCTGATTGAAGGGCAGCCATTGAAGAGTATGGTTTCGTGGTCTGGACTAACAGTATGCAGGATGCCATACAGGCCTGGGCTGACACAGCTGCACCACACCAAGATCATAGCGCATGTGGTTAATGGGTGGGTGTGGGGAGTGGAGGTTGTGGAGATGGAGAAGCAGCGTGTGGGTAAGGGGATGTTAAAGCATCACATTATAGTATGTAGATTAACCCTAATTCAAATTCTTAATTTAACAGTTCTCACTGGGACTGAGAACTGCCCAGTATGGTCTGTGCTGTAGTCAACTCAAAGGAAAAAAAAGAGGCACCCTCATTTTCCTTTGGATCTAATTTGTCATCTTTTTTTTCTTACAGAAAAATACCATAAAACTTTCGGACTTTCAGAACTGGAGACACTGCAATGTCTTGACAAACATCAGTATTGCAAATAGGTGCGAGTGTAAAGTTCTTTGACTCTAAACCTAGAAGCCTTAAACGATACTCGACTTAAATTTGGCCTGCCTTTCTTTTATGCCTGCTCCATGGTCTAATAGATGTCTAATCTGTTTTCTTCCTAAGACTTTGTCTTTATCGTCATGAACGATTATTAAATATCAGTAAGGGGTAATTTTCAAGGGAATGGTCAAATAAAATTTAGTCATGTGGTCATTTTTCCTTCTCAGAAAATGTCAGTGATGCAGGGAGCCTGTGCCTTTACTGGAAAAGGCTCACATGTCGTAGGAATGGATCGACCAGATCCCCATTATTGTTGTTATAAAGGGAATATAATTGTTGCACTTTCACAGAGCAAAGCTACCCCCCCCCCCCAAAAAAAAAAAAAACAAACAAACAAAAAAACAGGACCCACACTAGAGGCAGTGTGGTGCTGCCCAGAGAGACAACCTCAGAGAGCAGACTGGCCAATTTTTTTATTTGTTTTTTTCTTTTTTTATGGGCTCAGTCACAGAATTTTATGCTTGAACCTCATGTCAACAATCACAGGAAGAGGGTAAATAAATCTTGTTTGTCAAGGAAAGTGTGTTTTGTCACATTATAAAGTGGTTATTAAAGGTTTGAACACAGATTGGAGACTTTCTGGATGGAGTTTGTCTGGTTCCTTCAGGTGTTTCATGTTTTTTTCAGGTATTCTGGCTTCCCTGCACAGTCCAAAGACAGGCGCTTTAGTCTAATCAGTGAACCTCAGGGGTGTGTAGATCAATCCAAATATTGCCGGTAATGCCGTCAGATCAATACCAGTGCCATAGGATCAATACTTTGTTTCTATCCTATAGATTTTTCTTCTGGAAATGAAAATGTAGACCTCAAACATCCACTATGAAAAATGTCTGGACCCATTTTTTTGTTGGCTGTCACTTTTGTCTAGAGACTGTAGAACATTTAATCAACCTAAATTGACCCAAAGTGATTTGGAAACTGGGACATTTACATTACAAGTCTTCAAAGAAACTGCTTTCAATATATAAAAAGGTGAAAGGTGAATTGTGTTAAGTAATTATTGTGGCATAGAATAAGATGCTCTGTCAAGATATGGTTGTAAGATATGACTTGAGTGGTCAGTACAGGACTAGCAAAGCGCTACATAAATGCAAATATATTAAGCTGAAAATTAAAAATTAGAAGTGACACAACCTGAGATAGTCATATGCTTTCAATAGCAAAAAATTATATATATTATATAACCACAAAAAAGAAAACACTGCCTGCTTTAGACACTTAAAAACTGAGTTTAAAACATAATCAAAAATGCATTTACATTTATTCATGATTCTTTTAACTACATTAAAAATTAATAACTGAATCTGTGCAGTAAGGAAAGAAGTTTGATAGTTAAAACCATGCTCAAAACATACAATAAGTAACATTTCTGCATCAAACATATTACTTAAGTAGACAGTATAATGTAATCGGATGTATTTTGTGTTAATTTATCTATCGATCTATTTATCCATCGGCATGCTTTATTAACCCTGGGGATTTAAAATATTACTATTAAAGATAGAAGAAGGCAGTCAAAGTGTGAGGTTAAAAAAAGGTTCAAGTAAAGGTCTGTGCTTCTCTGCTGTTTCTGTTGCCGTCCAGCATAAATAAAATTCAAGATTCATCTCCTGGCAATATCTATATGTCCTGTAAGTCTGAGGCTAAGGTTGTAATATGATTAAATGAATTGTGCATTTTTGATTTTTATCATTTGATTTATAAGAATTCAGAAAAAAATTAAAACATTAAAAAGAAACAAAAAACAAACACCACACCAACTCTTTCATAAAGCTAATGGTGAATTAACTTAAAAACGTATAAGATTGTTAGAATAATTTATCATTAGATGGTTGTATCGAGTGATTTTCTTCAAGATTTTGTAAATGAAAACACCAGAAATTCAGAGAAGCGCAGTAGAAAATAAAACAGAGCCTGTTTATTAGTGTTATCAAAGCGATCCACTGATGTCTCCCCACTTACAGACAGTCCACTCTCTGCTTCCTTCCCTCAGCAAAAGCCCCCCCCCTGCTCTCCCAGTGAGTGGCCCATTGACATACCAAGGGCTGCTTTCAGCGTGCCTTCATGTCTGTGGCTCTTTTTAGCAGCCTGCGTCTCCAGCGAGTGTGGCCTGACAGAGGACGTTTTCAAACCAGCTCTGACACTGATGAAACACCTCGGTAGAGTCCAGGAGCTGTAGTTAAACACACCGCAGTGAGAGTGCTGACTGAGACCATGAATCTATGTGTGTGTCTCTGTGTTTATGACTAAGTAGTTTTTCAAGAGTCGTTTGGCAAACAGAGGCCTATTTGATGCATGAAACTTTGAATCCACACTTGCACTTGGAGAAAACATTTTTCCAGATAGCTGCCAAATGCAATTTGATGTTATATATATTTGGAATAAAAGTCCGATTGTTCGACTTTTAGAGGAGCAGGATGTATTTCTTTTTCCCCATTTATGCTGAACATTATGGATTGAATGAAAAGTTGTGACAGCGGCAAACTAATCTTACTTTTTAAATGAATCATTAAAAGTGTGGAAGCCTCATCATATTCACAGGTTAGAGGAGGGCTTGACAGATCAGACTGAAAGTGGAGGTGGTGGTTTACTGTACAGGTCTCATTAAGAGCTCTGGAAGAATATGAGGCAACAGGAAGTTGGTTCTGTTGTAGTGCCCTGCTCTGCCCTGCTTCATGCCATGGTCTGCTCTGTCTCAGCCTGTGTGTGTAGATGCTGAAGGAGATTGAGTGTGTGAGAGAAAACACATACACACTCTAAACTCAACAATACCACCTAAACCCCTAACCCCGAAACAAACCTACTCCCAATTCTAACACTTGAAATGACCACCAGTCAAAATGCACTTCATTGCAAGCATGAAAGCCTTAATTGGTCCTCAAAAAGGCAGAAGATTATTTTTACACAGGCACATGCGTGCATACTAGGAGCAGAGCAGTAGTTTCCTGGTTGTGGAAGTGAATGTGACTATTACTGGGCTTTTAATGTCTCCAGATTGCAAGCCTTGTTCCTGCCCCCGCATCCGCCGGCACTCCTCCGTCCACAACTGTGAAATTGGGACCATGTGTTGTTGCTGCAGTCCTCCTTCTCCTTTCTGGACTCCTTTTTTTTTTTGCCATCTTCCTAAATTGGGTTTTATCAGCATCCCTCAGATTAAGAAGCACTGCTTCTCAGTCTCATGCTCACCTTGTTCTTCAGGTGTTTCCTCACTTTATACTCACTCTGTACAAAACACAGGGATTAAAATGCAGTTTTTCAACCTCCCCACACCTGTGCTGTTGCTGTCCCTTCACCCCCATCTGATCACAGAGGACGGCTGTCCCTCCCTGGTTCTTCCTGTAAAAAAGAGTTTTTCCTTCCCACTGTCACCAAGTGCTTACCCACAAGGGTATTATTATACCCCTTATTGTATTGTATTGTATTATTGTAGTGTCTTTGCCTTATAATATAAAGTGTCTTAAGGCTCAAGTCTTAAGGCTTAAGGCTCAAATGCCTCGATTTGAGTGGCTTAGAAATTTCTGACTCCTGCTTTTCTGTTCCCTTTGAGAGATCAGTTTAAAAAAATCACTTGGAATATAGAGATAGGAATATTATGGTGGCAGAGATTGCTGACAGAGGAGAGGAGAGAACATCCAGGCTAAAATGAAGCAGCCAATGAAGGGGGGTGAAAGGAAAGCTGGTGTTTATGTATTGGTGAGTGTGTGTGTTTTTAGGGGTTGCTGAGGTGCAGAGGTCACATCTCGCCAGGATGCAGGGGTCAAGTTTATTTTTCCTGCAGAGGAAAGGGAAGGAAGAGGGTCAAGCAAAAAAAAAAAAATCTCCTTAATAATATGGATCATACCAATCTCTTTAACATATTAAGGAGTTATGTATATCTCATTGCTTAGTTATCTTATTTAAATTAGATGTAAGAGTATTATATTTGTTTTGACTGTGGCTCAGGCTCCTAAAACGTATTTAGAGTTAGGTTCATAAGTCTTTGGACACAGTTTTTGTAGTTTTGCCTCCGCACACCACCACAGTGGATTTAAAATCAAACAAACAAGATAAAAATTGAAATATTCCAATGACCGTTTAGAATTTAAAATATTAACAACATGTAAAAATCCAATATTTCATTAAATGACATTTGAATTTGTTGATATGCCATCTTATTTCTGAAGTAAGGGCCATTCATGTCAAAAATAATTATTTTCATCACAGAAGAGATTTGAACCCTACGGAAGAGGATTAGGGCCACTGGAAAAAAAAATCTGAGAAAAAAGTAAGAATTCTGACTTTAATCTCAGAATTCTGAGAAAAAAGTCGGAATTCTGAGATTAAAGTGGGAATCCCGAGATCAAAGTGGGAATTCTGAGAAAAAAAGTCAGAATTCTGACTTTAATCTCAGAATTCTGACTTTTTCTCTTTTTACTCTTTCACAGTGTGTCTTTTGTTCTGTCTCCCTCATTCCCAATTGACTGTGGCAAATTGAGCCTGGTTCTGCCAGATGTTTCTTCCTGTTAAAAGGGAGTTTTTCCTTCCCACTGTCGCCAAGTGCTTGCTCAGAGGGTGTTGTCTGATTGTTATGGTTTTTCACTGCATTATTGTAGGGTCTTTACCTTATAATATAAAGTGCCTTGAGATGACTGTTGTTGTGATTTGGTGCTATAACATTTGATATTCTAAACGCCAGAGTATTTGGACATGCATCTAAGGTGGTTGTAGCTCCCACTGTGTCCTACATGTTAGGGAAAACAATCTCATTGTCCTGAAATTGTCTGATTTATTGCTCAGTTAATGAGTTCTAAAGGCAACTTAGAAGCAGTTGTGATTGATAGCGACTCAAGTGCTGCTGTTAATGACTCCTGAAATCTGACTATCTTTAAATTGTGAAGCATCTGTATGCAGTCCTTTTATGTGTTCACTGTGTTAGATAGTGTTTGAGTTAGCTACCATTTTCCAGCTCATCATTTCCAAATCTTTGATCGTCAGTAGTCTGGGTTGGGCTCAGATGGGTGCACAACAGTGCAAAAGCAAAGTGCTGCACACGTTTACCCTATAGTGTGCAGTGCTTAACATCAATATACAGGCGGAGGTGTGTGTGTGTGTGTGGGGGGGCTCAAACACACGGATGCTATCTGTCTGCTGAAGGACTTCCTTCCACTCAGGCACAAAGGCCCTTGAGTTTCAGAGGTTTATCAGGATACTTCTGATACACACTCCACTCATACACAGACGCACAGACTTGCTTTAGCTTTTTCATCCACACACAATACAAACTGAGGCATCTTATTAGTGTCAGGATGCGGTGAATAGCCTCCACCCTAACCCCAGGGTTATCCTCAGAGGTCACAGTATAACATCCTACAGGAAGTACTCACACACACACACACACACACACACACACACACACACACACACACACACACACACACCTTTTCCCCTTCCTTCTCATGTCTACGCTCAAATTTCACAGCATAACATCCTGAAGGAAGACTCATGGGAATGTAGCACATCACAGTGTTAAACTACAGCTCTGTTTCCAGACAGCTCAGGACACCGTGTGTTTCATCACTCCTTTACTTACCAGCGTTTAGCAGATATTTAGAAACACTGAGCATTAAAGACAAACTGAATGGCGCAGCAGGTCCTCTGTGGTGACAGAGAACTTAGATTGCTGATTTATTGGTCGATCTGCCCTCATCTATGGCTACACGCTGTACATAGTTAATGAAATAATAAGACTGCACATAGAAACCGTGCAAAGCTGCTTCCTCTGAAGGGTGTCAGATCTCTCCTTTAGAGATTGCTTGGTTATTCTGGAGAGTAACATCCCATCTGTCTTCCTTCAAATGGTGCCTCATATCTTTACCTTTGCTAGATGTAAAAACACAAAAAAGTAGCAATACATACTTTTTACCTTTAGAGCTTCTGAAATGGTAAATGTGACCTAAACTAAGAAAACGGTTTGTGTTTTCTCATTTTAATTTATACAAATGCAATAACTCCTGCATCTGTTTCGAAACGTAGCACTTCAGTAGACAAAGAGAGAGACAGAGAGGAGGAAGGAAAATTAGTGGATAAATTAAGACAGGGCACGACTCCAGCCTCATTTCTGTCCTTTGGCCACAAAACACCATCAGTGTTGAAATTTGTCTAAAGCAGCTCCTTTGTCTATTTCCACCTGAAAGGAATGGAGGCTGATAAGGATTAAAATTGCGTGTGTCTCTAACATAGGACAAAACAACAACCCTGAAGCCATTCCTGTAATCTCTCTCAATTTCCCTCACACTCAATCATCCTTTTCTCTTGTTCCCTTCTCAATAACTCTGTCTTCCCTCCAAGAGTCACATCAAAGAGCAGAGGGCTATCAGCGCTGTGAGCTCTGTGTGTGCGTGCTGGACATACCACAGCTTATCTCTGTGTGAAGCAGACCTCTTCCTGGTTTATCTGTCGCCATTTAAAAAAAAAAAGGAAAATAATGTAAGAACAAAACTCATCTAGCCCAACAAAGAGCAAATCTAAATCAACGCTGGTGCTAAATATTAGGATTTTCCTCCTGTGGAGTATTTCTTTTTACCTCTAGGGTCACGGCCAAAAGTAGCTCATGTCCAGGCTGATACTTACACACTCAGGAGCAGGAAATGGTGCAGCTACAGTGTGTTTTTGATTAGCATGGATCTGATATTAAAGGTTAAGCTATTCACTTGTTTACAGATGTTCCAGAGAGGAAACGGCCACTTGTTGAGCATCTTAACTGTTTGGCAAAAAGAAGAGTGAGAGATACGATCGCTCTTTGTTCTTCTTCTCGAGGGGAAGCTCAAAAAACCAGCTGTATGTTCTTCAGGCTGACCATCACTACATATCACAGCTGAGTGAGAGTTTGCATTCATTACTTTTTTTTTTTTCCCCATTTTCATTGCTTTCTTAGTGTCCCTGTAGACTTACAGGGACACATGAAGGTGGCAATAAGGAGAGGGATACTTGTGAATCATCACTTGTACAAATATCATGGAAAGAACCATCCATCCATCCATCCATCCATCCATCCATCCATCCATCCGCTTATCCTGTTCAGGGTCACGGAGGTGCAGGAGCCTATCCCAGCTGCCATAGGGCGAGAGGCGGGGTACACCCTGGACAGGTTGCCAGTCTGTCGCAGGGCTGGAAAGAGCTATAAAAGTGGAATTTTACCTCCATCTTCACAAGAATAAATGTCTCGACAAATTCATCCCAAAGTCACGTCTTAGGTTTGCAAAGTTGCATCTGAACAAATCACATGACTTCGGGAACAATGTCCTTTGGACAGACGACAGGCAGCATATGAGCACAAACACCTCATAGCAGCTATTAATGGTTGCAGGGTGATAGTTGGGGCTTGTCCTGCAGCCACAGGACCTGGGCACTGATGCTACTTGATAAATCTGACTCATTAAGTCAACCATGATCTCCTCCTCGTTTTCTTCTCCTATCTTTTGCCAATCTGGCCTTCACCACATCAACACAGATAATAGTATGAATAATAAAATAAAATATAAAACAGTGATCCTCGAGGCAAAGCAAATTAGTTTAGCACACCAAAGCACTGAGACCATGATTTTGCTGGACAGATTAAACACAAACAAATCAGGATTTAGTTTGATTGAAATGCTGTGGTGGGACATTAGGGAGGGCTGTGCATTAACAAAAGCATGCAAATCTCAAAGAACTGAAGCAATACTGAAAAGAAGAGTGGGCCAAAATTATTTCATAACATGTTGGAGACTGATAAAGTCAGAGGGAAAACCATTACCTTAAATTATTGCTGATAAAGGCAGTTCTACAAGCTACTGAATCATGAGGCATAATTAGTTTTCACATGGCTGCATAGGCTCCTGAGAAAACTTTGTTTTTGTCATGACTATAGTTTTAAAAAGTGTTGCTAAAATATTAGATGCATTCATATTGAATTATTGCTTTAGATTATTGTTTTTTTCTTGCTTGTATCTATGTCCTACGATCCTATTGTATGTGGATTGGCTCTAAGGGTTAACGGCCTTTTTTCCCAGTTTCCAAAAAAAACCAACCCAGTTTCTTCAGACTCAGACTGGGATTGTCACTTTGAGACCCATCTGTGTTACCTATAACCAGCAAAAACACTTTATGTAATACTGGTGAAGATGGTAGATGCTGATAATATCATAGCTTTGCCTTTACTTGTGATCTTTTTCTGTATTAAGGTTATTAGCAGATATTGCACTGCAGAATCTTTCAATTGCCCAAAACCCATCTCATTATGTTATTTGGTTTTATGTAATCTGCCCACCGGCTTTTGAAGGAATTACAAAGGCCTATTAGGCATTGTTTGCACAGTTTGTAGCATAAATGGAACAAAACTACATAATGACATATTAAAGTTTCTCTTGCAGTAGGAAGAAGATTTGGTTGGTTTTAGTGACATATAGAGTTTATTCACTGGTTGCACGTGACTGTGATTTTGCAGGATATTGAATCAAAAGCAAAACTTTTTTGCCTCTTCCTGGAATAAAGACATCTGACAAAACCAAACATGTCAGTAGCTTATTGTCCTGCAGTTCATTGATAGTGATGGGTGACTTGTTAGAGCATCCTTAAAATTCTCCAAATGCCAGAGACCTCTGTTTCTGCAAAAAGGAATGTGAAGTAGATACATGAAATTATTTGAGGGAACAAATTTTAGCACCACAGTGGCTGCGCTCCATCCACACCTCTATGCTGCTTGATAAAGCTGCCCACCTTGAGGACATCTTGGCTGGGGGCTTAGGAGGTGTGTGTGTGTGTGTGAGGCGGGGGGCATCTGCTCTTCTGATAGCTGCCTGAAGGGCTACATCACAGGAACACGAGCCCTCTTTGATAAGCAGGCTTGTTGAAGCAGCTGCAGACCATCACTGACCACAGGCAGGGCTGATAACAACTGCTGGGCCACAAACACACACTCTTAAAATAACAGGAGTGCAGATAGAGAACTCAAACACAACACGTACCTACATTTGTCATCAGCGATCCTCACTAACATAACTGAGTCTAGAGCAATGATACTGCATGTAAACACATTCAAATAAATATCTGAAAATGACATGTAATGTTGAATACATGTGTTAGAAAAGTCTGACTACAGTACATTCATGTAGTTGTAAAAAGCATGATGATATATTAAGTAATCCAAAGTATTCAGAATACGTTGCTCTCATTGAGTAACGTAACGGAATACGTTACAAAATACATTTTGGGGCATGTATTCTGTAATCTGTAGTGGAATACATTTTAAAAGTAACCTTCCCAACACTGATTACCAGTCAGACCTTGATTTCTCATATTTCCTCAGTAAAAGAAACACACAAAATGCACTTTTGTTGTCAGTGCATTGAGAAATCTACTATTTCTGTACCTCATTCTACATGTGTACAGTGACAATAAAAGGCACACAAGCAAACCAGGACAATGGTTTGTCTTCTTGGTTTTGTATTTGTACTAAATTTTTGATTTGATTTCAATCAGTGTTTCCTTTAGTCTCACTCACTCTTTGCTTAGATTTATGCCGCAGTCACACAGGCCTTGGCAATTTAGCGATGACTCCCATCAACCATTAGCAACTGGTTGCCAACCGGTCTCTTGGCTTGTGTGACTGATGACTTAACTTCCTAAGACCTGAACTCTTCCATGGTATTCATTTTTAATTTCTCTTCGATATTTGTGCATATTGGGACCCGATGAATGTAAAAACAAAGAATTACCAGATTTTTTTTTTTTTACCGGATTTTTGTTTCTGAGAAAAATGAGAGGACAGTGGCAGTACAACCTCGAAAGTGGATATTAGACCCTTGTAGAGCAAAATTTATTATTTTGGTCTAGACAACCCAAAATATGATGTCCATATATGTGGACGCCAGGTCCTAGGAGGTTAAATACCAACAACTATTTGGTCAGGTTTATGAAAAGATTGGGATTTGGATTAAATATGCTCCAAATATACTACAAAAATAACATTAAAGGCACTAATGGAGCTTCAATTATGACTCTAATAGGTCCTGGTCAAACTTAAATACGCAGCAAGTTGCCAGGGCAGCTTAGGTTAGGTAAACAAAAAAAAAAAGCAATGCGTGATGAAAAATATGTGTTGTCACTTGTTTTTCAGGATATTCCTTCCATGCAAACATGGAAAAACAGATTTAGTTCCTTATATGAAGTTCTCCTTTCACTTTGACCTGTAGATCTAGATGTTAAAAGTTTTTGTATTTGCATCTATATTAGGATAAAAAGAGGGAGTGCAATTTTTATTGCATATAAATTGGCCGTGTAAATGCTGACATGTAGCATGGACTATCCAAAAAAATCCCTATATATGTTTATTTTGGAACTGTAACTATGTGCATATACAAACTTTCTTTTGCGATACTAGAAATAGACATCCATACCTATTTGCTTCATTACGTAGCAGATTTATCTTGGCCAAAAAAAAGAAAGAAAACAAAGCGATGACATCACTCGTTACCAGCATAAGCAGTCGTGAGATACAGTGCTATTTATCATTCTCTGTATCATGACTGCAGATACTGAGAAACGCAGATAAATGTAATGAAAGTCTAACTTTAAGGCTTCCTTAGAATGATAACACAGAGCCAGCAGAGAGGCCTGTAGGGAGGCATAAAGAACCCAAACTTTCCCAATGTCCATGTGAAATACTTCGTCTTTTTTGGAGACTCTGCTTTTGGTCTGCTTACATCATAAAAACAAATGGGACTTTGGTAGATCATGTGATTTTGCAAACACTGACCCAACTGAGAGTTCACACACTCCCTGAAAAACCTGGGCATGTTCCAGTTTTCTAAACCTGGATGAGTCCTAGACTTAAAGTACCCCGAGCAGGGAGAGTTTCCACAGATTTTCTTTCTCACTTGTAGCAGAAACTACGGTACTCGATCGTGATCGTGCAAGTAAATGAGCTGCCTGGATGGAGCCACTAGGGGGCAGCACACATGACGCCTACATGCTACAATTACTAAACGCACCATACAGTTTGCTGAACTATTCGTACAGTGGTGCAATCAGACTTCTCACAGACTGTATAATAGACAGCTGGCAGGGTAAAGACCAACTAATGTCCCATCTGACTGCATGAGAGATTTACACTCTAACAAGCAGCTCTGTTGGGTAATGTGTAGAAACGTTCAGGACTGCAGGGCATGTGTGAAAATTGGTTATGAGTCACCAGGAAAGTGCACTGGTAAAGGAAAAAGACCACAAATCGCAGTCTTAATTTTTAATCTAATTCATGTGTAAAATGGTGAACGGCCCTCTTTTTTAAAGCTTAAAACAACAAATCTGCTGGTTTTGCAATCTCTAAAAACCTTTTAATTTTCTCCACACATACAATTACAGACTTGGCCCAAAATCAAAATCAAGATATGAATGAATTTAGTAATCACATTAGTTGCAATTATGTTGTTACTTGCATTACAACAGTTCTTCCATTATCTAAACGCTCAGCGAATAGAAAGGTAGACATCAAACAAACATAAAATTTGAATTTGAATTTGCTTTTTTCTTCCTGTTCTACGGAAAACTAAAAAAGTAGAACTTTGAGAATCACAGATGTCTTCATTTGTCAGAGGAGGGAGAGGCAGGGATACGTCGAAACAGGAAGCAGAGATAGGTTTAGGGGGGAGAAAAAGAGGAATCAGACAGGAATCAGTGAAGCGCAACAAATATCTTCGTCCTGTTGTGGAAGAGAAAGTGGTGAGATGGAGAGGGAAAGAAGGGGGAGGCTGTGAAAAGAGATAAACAGGACAGACAGAGAAGCAAATGAAATAGAGAGACAGAGATTTCTCCGCCCGGAACAAAAAGCACATTGATCGGACATGTCAGTGGAGGTGAATGAAAGTTGGAGGAGGGGTGAAGGGAAGGGAAGCAGCCAGAGGAAGCGGGATTCAATCAGACCCTGTCAAGGTCAGTTTGCTGTGAATAGGCCCCTCCACCTGGCTGCTCTTTCAGTGAGAGGATGCATGATGCTGGGGGCCTCATTGAACTGCATGCTGGGAGGAACTTGGCCACTCACAAGACAGCAACTGAGACAAAAGTCTACATCAGTTTACATTTAATGAGAAATTAGGAAAACTAATATGTAACCTATGATAGCAACTCTGTAGGGGCCAGAAAATCAGTCTGATTTGTCACTGCATTTAAATCTACCCTCAGTTTTACTTCAGTCTTTCTTTCTTTATAACTTCATGACATAGTCACTACATGTCTTTAAAACCGTATGGTGTAGTTGTATTTAGATATTATCTTTGAGTAGGAAGGAAAGGTTGATTTCCTGGTCCATATACTTTATCCTCAACTTAATCCACAAATATTGGATAGGGACCGAAACGATAGGAATTAGGTTATTCTAAACAGTGTGTGAACTCAGTCATTCAGGAGGCTCCCATAGATATTCATTTGCCTCAAGTGTCCTCTGAAAGGTGTTTCAGGTATCTTTAAGAGGGCGGCCATACTGGGTGGTGCAGACACAGTGCAATCTGGCCTTGAGAATGCTTTGGCATCCTCCCAGAAGGAAGAGCTGTGGAAGATATTTCAAGATGCTGCAGAAAAAGAACTAACAGGGGCTAGAAATACCTGTTGAATCCACCTCATACTATCCTAAGAGAGCACTTTCCTCTCACACTGCAGGTGTAGTTGTGGTTCATGGAGCTTCTTAAAGTAGAACGGGAGGCAGAGCCTTCAGCTGTCATTATCTTATAGTTAAGGCTGGATCAGGAGATCCTGAACCATCACTTAGTTATGGTGCAACAGCCTCGGGCTGCCAGTGGAGTTTTCCTTCTCATTCTCCCTTTTCACCCTCCAGGTGTTTGTACATCACTACTGGATGTCATTACCTTTCACCTTCTCTTCCCAATAGAGTGCACTTTGTTCTCTTCTTCTTTTTCTTTTCTTGTTCCGTTCACCCTGAACAAGTGGTGGTGGATGGCTGCCCCTCCCTTAGCCTGCTGCCCCCGGAGACTTCCGCCTGATAAAACAGAGTTTTTCCTTCCTGCTGTTGCCAAGTGGCTGTCACAAGGGATCAACTGATTTTTGGAATTTTCCCTCAAATATGGTAAGGCTATGTACTTGTAATATAAAGCAACTTCGGGTGATTTTATTTGTGATTTGGTGCTATATAAATAAAATCAATTAAACTGAAGAAATCGATCATTTACAGAAACAGACAAATAGTTATATGTGAACATCATAGCTTTGGAAAGATGCTGTATGTACTTATGTCCTCTATGATGCTGGGTGATGTACAGTGTATATACAAAGCTAGAAATACACAGACAGTGGTAAAATCTGTGTTGCATGATTTTGAGCAAAAAGAACTAACATGGATTCATGTTTACAGAAACATCACTTCTACAAAAGGAGGGATAATCTGCTTTTCAATAAAAAACGCTGGACTTTAATTGGATTTGAACACTAACAACATACCAAATAGAGAGGTAAAATATCTATTAATAAATATTATGGTATGTATATATTTTATATGTTTTGGTCTTTTGTCTATCTTCAGAATGATAAGCCTATCAAAAAGACTGCAACATTATAGAAAATGTTCATACAGCCTGCATTTTCTTAAACCTTCAGCAATCACATCTTCCCACTTTGTTTTTGGTTGATGCAAAATGCACAAATGCAGCATTTGTCCAAAGTGCACGCATGAGACAAATTACAAACTGGGCAGAAAACATTTTCAGACAAATTTGGGAACACCAGCAGAGACAAGAACACCTAATGGCCACACGAGTTAGCAGCGAGTTAGCTTCATATCACTCAAAATGTGAACAACTTTAGGTCCAAATGAGGAGCACAGAGCCTGCAGCTCAAATCAGTCCACTCTTTAATGCACAAAGTCAAAAAAGAAATAGTTGCAGCCCTTTAGATGCTCTTCCTCACTACTTATTCATTTGCCTCCAAACACAGTCAGACTCATTGATTCAACTGTTACAGTCTCATTTGCCTTTTAAAGCCGGCTGGAGCAGATTTAAGACTTAAATTTTGTTAGCTGTCACAGAGAGATCATTTACTCTGTTAAAAATAGAAAATAAGCACTGACTTTTGTTGTGGGTTCAGTGCGTTTGAACTACATTATTATATTTGGGTGGACTGAATTGTTTTACGGAGAAACTCCAAGTCTCTGTGTGGCTCTTTGTTTGTGTGTGATACTTCAAACACAAGTAGCCACAGTGTTTCTCCATGTGTGGTCACACTATCAAAGACATATTTGCTGCTGGCTACTGTGTAGAGATGAATCAACACTTGTGGTCATTTTCTAGTGTATCTGTTTGTGTATGTGTGTGTGTGTTTGTTCATGAATGAGTCACGTAAAGTGATTTTTAACCAACCCATGAATATGAGCTACAGATGTGTGTGTTGTAGTTATGTGCATTTAGTTCATTTTTAGCTCAGTTTTGAATGTTTTGACTCTTCTAGAGAAGCTTTACATGATTTAACAAGTCAAAAATAACTCCTGTGCATCACATGGCAGCAGCTTAATGCTTTTAAGCATGTAGACATGGTCAAGTGAGCATCAAACTCGGTAATAAAGGTGTGACTTTGAACACGGCATAGTTGTTTGGTGCCATATGGCACTTTAATGTGGCATGATTGCTGGTCTGAGTAATTCAGACACTGATGATCTGCTGGAATTATCCCACACAACCATCTCTAAGGTTTACAGAGAGGTTGGAAAAAGAGAAACTATCCAGTGTGTGAGTGGCAGTTCTTTGGATGAAAATGCCTTGTTTAGTCTGTTATTATTATTATTATTATTATTAGTAGTAGTAGTAGTTGTAGTTCTAGTACAGTCCCAATCAAAAGTTTAAGACCCCTTGAAACATGGCACCCCCCTCCCCCCCCCATTTTGCATGGTTGGGTCTTAACAAGCTTCCAAGTAGAGCTTCAACATTCAACTTACAGCTGATCAAAAGTTTAGGATCGCATGCCTTTGAAAGGTCAAATCTGTTCAAAAAGGTGGATTCATTGTCATTTTCTGTCAGATAGTCACACTGTCATGACATTCTGATGGCAAGGCAAAAAAAACTTTCCTTTTTGAACGTAGTCAGATTGTTGAACTGCATAAGTAGGGTCTCTCACAGCGCGCTGAGGTGGGATACACTAAGCAGTGTTGAGAAGGTTACTTTTAAAATGTATTCCATTACAGACTACAGAATACATGCCCCAAAATGTATTCTGTAACGTATTCCGTTACGTTACTCAATGACAGTAACGTATTCTGAATACTTTGGATTACTTAATATATTATCATGCTTTTTACAACTAGGGTCTCCAACCGTCCCTTAAAAAACGGAATCGTCCCGTATTTAGAAACAAAAGTACACGTCCCGTATTGAGCTAATAAGGGACGCACTTTGTCCCGTAACACAGTGAGAATCTTTAACTCACACAGACACACCACCACCATCAACTTTGCTAAATTGCTAATGAAAAACAATGATCAGGCAGCTGTGATTAAGCAGCAGTGTAGATCCAACTATTTT
Source organism: Mchenga conophoros (assembly GCF_057382185.1). NCBI lineage: Eukaryota > Metazoa > Chordata > Actinopteri > Cichliformes > Cichlidae > Mchenga > Mchenga conophoros. The sequence continues at coordinate 27,485,655 of NC_140535.1, read as the reverse complement.
CACGGTTGTTGTGGTCGTGATAATTTTGTGATGCCACATCGAAAAGGCTCGGATGAGCTTTCCAAAGTTCTACAAGTTGTGCCTCCATCGCTTGTGTCCAGATCATCTTTTTCACTGACGTTTACGTGTTTGCGCGTGAGCAGTGTGAGCGGCTGCGGTGACACCCTCACGAATGAAATGGATGTCTCCTTCACTGATTAGAAGAGCTTAAACAACGTGAAGCTGTTATTTCATTGAATATACATACATTAAGTGTTGAGCTACAAAATGAGTGACACCCTCACGAGCGATTGATGATCGGGAGCTGGTCGTGAGGTGTTGAGGTGTTAATCGCTTTTCGTTACCCACGTATACTACACGATGCACGATGAAGGCCAAAATCGGGCCGATCACCAAATCGGTCGCACGACTCAAAAATCGGCTCAAAATGGGCCAAAAATCGCACAGTGTAAGCCCAGCATTAGAACAGCAATGTTTGTTCGCTCAGAGAAAGAAAGAAAAAAGGCTGCAAAAGTACGGGGAGGAATGGGAAAAGGAAAACACCTGGCTGGAAAAGTGCACGATAACACCTATAAAGCGCACTGCACTGTGTGCCGGCGCACTTTTTCCATAGGCATGCTTCTAATGGTGGACACATGAAGAACACGAGGGGCGTGAAAGCTCGGGGAATCCTTAACCAATTTTTTGTCCACCAGGCCACGGCTGAAGCAGATATGGTATGTAAACACTGGTTTGTTTTTTTTAAACCCTCTGGTTAAGGTTAATATGGGCATGTGCGGTGAATATCAGCGCTATGTGGCCAGAAGTGTGATAATATAATTTATTTTGTGTAATAAACAACTGCAAGGATAGATGATTACAATAAATAGATGACTAATACATAAAAGTAATACATAGATGAGTAATGATGATGAGTTAAGATGCGTAATCATAGGAACAAGTGGGTTTACAAACAGGAGCAGCTGATTAGCATTAGAAAAGCTGAAATAATACCTCAACTGAAGCCAATTGTACTAAATGCACTATATGTGCACTGTTACAAGAATATTTTTCGTTCTATTGCTTTCTATTAATTTATATAATTTTAAGTTAAGTAGGACAGAGTTCTTTTAAAGAAAGATTTACTTATATTCTCAAAAGTTAAGCATGACAGGCTTCTGTTTAAGAAAGAGACCTGTTTTACTGTGTTAATGTTGTCATACTGAGCTAAAAATAAATGGCTAAATGATCATTTGTTTCCCATATGGTCATATCACAAAGAATATGCATCTGCTTACATCAAATTCAAGTCAAATGGTTAAAAAATAATTTCACACACACACACACACACACACACACACACACACACACACACACACACACACAAAGAGCTACCACACTGGGAAGGGTGAAGACAACTGGGTTGCCCGGCCCTGGCCAGAGGTGTCCCTTATTTATTTTTCAGGGAGTTGGCAACCCTATTTACAACAACGTGAATGTACTATTGCTGTGTGATTTATTACTATTACTGAAGGTCCGCGACTCCGAACTGTAGTAAAGGTCCGAACTACGACCCTGTCGGCTCGTAGCCGAAAAATAGCTTTACTTTGTTGTGTGGGTCAACTTTTCTTGACAGAGAGAGGCATTGAAAGACTGCTCCAACGGAACTTATTGTTTTCGGAGGAAAACACGAACACGGTGTACAGTCGAGTCTTAATAGTTTACTTACAACTGGGCTCGTCAGGCACTCTTCTTGGCTGCAGTGGTTATTATTATATTCACATGCTTCCAGCTCCCGTTTTTCCTCGATGACAACTGGTACCTTTCCACTCCCCTTTTTCTCCCTCCTCTCGCTCACAGACCCATAACGTGTATGGCAAGTCCATTCTCCCTGCAACACGAACTACACTGCCCATGATGCTACATTCTTTAGAGCTATGCTTGTAGCATTCTGCCTGTTAGCTTAGCACAACAACAACGAAAAGGCGCTCTCTCACCCAGGAAACACACAGTCGCAGAGAGAGAGGGAGAGCGTTGCCCTGTAACCATGGCAACCGTAACGCTGCCGCCTGGAACAACAGAACGTAGCTGTCAAACAAAACCCAAACAGTCCTGACCCGTGACAAAATGAAACAGGAAAGTACCACAGTGTAATCCATTTATTTCAACAAAGTAACTGTATTCTAAATACCACCTTTTTAAATGGTAACTGTAACGGAATACAGTTACTCATATTTTGTATTTTAAATACGTAACGGCGGTACATGTATTCCGTTACTCCCCAACACTGACACTAAGACAGTCATTTGAAATTTCTTAAATGACCCTGAGGGTCATGGAACAAAAAAGTCAAGTTGAAGACCCAAAAAATTTCACCAGAACTGAGCGGGAGGATTCAGTTGGCTGTCTGTCAAGACACTGGACGATCCTTGACCCAAATTAAGGCTGTTACTGGTGCTGACTGCAGCTCCATAACTATCAGACGGCATCTGAGACTGAAGGGCTTCAAAAACAAAAAACGTCCTCAAAGACCTCGTCTCCTTGAACGCCACAGAACTAACCGTTTGGACTTTGCAAGAGAGCACCAAACATATGACATTGAAAGGTGGAAAAAAGTTGTATTCTCTGATGAGAAAAAAATAACCTTGATGATGGTTTCCAATGTTACTGGCATGACAAGCAGATCCCACCTGAGATGTTTTCTACACGCCACAGTGAACAACGGAGCCTCAGGAGGTGCAGGGGCGTCAAACGACTGCTGGCTGTGTCCAGATGTTGCAGAGAGCATCATTCATGACTGAGGGCCCTCGCCTGTGTGGTAACGACTGGGTTTTTAAACAGGACAATTCTACAGTACACAAGGGACTTCTTTGAAGTGAATAACATCACTCTTTTGGACCATCCTACGTGTTCCCCTGATCTAAATCCAATTGAGAACCTTTGGGATGGATGGCAAGGGACGTTTACAAAAATGAACAACAGTTTGACACAGTAGATGCCCTTCGTGCGGCTGTCTTCACCACTTGGAGAAATCTTCCCACTCACCTCATGGAAACGCTTATATCAAGCATGCTGCAAGGCATTTTTGAAGTGATCAACAATAAGCGTGGAGCTACTCATCACTGACTTAATGTTTGGAACTTTGATATCTGTTTTGGGCGTATTGCAGGCTTTTTTTTGGAGGTGTGGTCCTAAACTTTTGATCAGCTGTAAAACAGCCTGTTTCATTTTAAGCTTTGTGCTCAAAAAAATGTTTTGCCTCACTCACATTTCCTCTTGTTGCATGTTGAAGCTCTACTTGGAACCTTGTTAAGATCCAACCATGCAAAATATGATTTTTTTTTCCATGCTTCCAAGTAGAGATGGCACGATACCACTTTTTTATGTCCGATACCGATACCGATATCATAAATTTGGATATCTGCCGATACCGATATGAATCCGATATAGTGTTTTTTAATCAACAAAACTGTTTTTTAAATATCTTGCTGCATTTTGTATAAGTTCATACTCAAGTTTAAAACAACAACTACACTAAAGCTATTCTGTTATACCTGTATGCAAAAAAAATATTTCATAGTTCAGCAATACTGATCAATCTAATAAACTTAAACCTACACCATCCTCCCTATTCTGGTATTTTAAAGAGTACTTAGCATAAATATTAAGCAACCTAACTAATAGGGTTCCAACTCCCAGCAACAACAAAAATAAATAAATAAAAAATAGGGAACCACCCCTCACGCTCCACCTCATGATGCTTAATCGACGTAATCAACCTTAATTTGATGCAGTGTGACAAAAAATGCACAGAAATCAATTATTTTTCAAGAAATATTAAATAGATTCAACATCTTTCTTCAACAAAATTGCAGACTGCACAGATGGTACCTTCCCAAAGGAAAAAGTACTATAGCTTACTAGGGTATATGTAAATATATATATATTTTAGACTTAATAGTTACTATATACAGTAATTGACTTCTATTCATTTTACATCAAATTAAAACTTTGGGTGTCAGATAATTATTTATTAAAAGCTCGACATTTTAAATGAGAATAAGAAAGAAAAGTATGTCTTTGTGCCCCCTTTTCCCAGTTAATGCCCTATCGGCCCCCCTGGCTAAACTTTGCTAGATCCGCCCCTGCACAGTTACCAGCGTCAGCTACGTAGAAAAAGATCCTGGTGTAGAAAGTAATATTAAATACATTCTAACAATAGCTGATCAAGCTTAAACGTGCTGCTGTTGTTCAGCCGCTGGTTTCCTCTTTCTGGTGCAAAGTGGGCCAAAAGCAAACTAGAGACACGGACTCGCGACAGAAAAGCCGATCAGCTGATCGTTAAGCAGTTTCATGATTGAAGTAGCAGCAGGAGAGGCAGTCGCTTGTTAAGCTTAACGCAGGAATGCTTTACAAACATTCAGAGATGGACTTACACACTTGCTTTACTTCTCTCGGGATAACTTTGTCGGAGATGAAATGCCGGGTTGCTAGCGAAGCTCCAAATGCTATCCAGACCACCGACAGGTCCCGCATGCCACAGCCGCTCTATCACGTGATGCATACTGCTCCGACGTGCTAACGTTCTGAGGTGAGTTACGGCGTGTTGCAAGTTTTGTGAGGTGCTTTCGTGATATTTAATGGATCGGATTACATTTTTTATTTTTCTCCGATATCCGATCCAGTAATTTAGGTCAGTATCGGACCGATACCGATACGTAATATCGGATCGGTCCATCTCTACTTCCAAGTGGTCTTAAACTTTTGATCGGGACTGGGGTAGCAATATATTTTTTATTTGAGTTACTACTAAATACAGAATAAAGAATTTTAAAAAGTGCCGCAGGCCTAATACTACTACTTCTCCTACTAATAGTAATGATAATAAATATTTTTTTTTGAACTCTTCTCGTGATGTCTGGATCTCAGCAGGCAGACTATGGGCTTCTTCTTCTTCCTTCTTTAAAAGAGATTTCATTTTTGCTCCAACACATCGCAGTGTCGTGATCCCCCAAAAGTGCATTTCACAGCAGCAGTTATTGTGCTTCCCCCCCCCAAAATCATATGAAGTGTTAACAATACAAACTTTTAGACATATTTTCTGTTAAAAAATAATTTTGTTGTTCTCGGTTTCAAGCATTCAGTGTGGAAAAGACTAAGTTCAGCATCAATATTATAGGAACTGCACTCACAGATGGACAAAATGTAGAACAATGAGTGACAAATGTAATAAAATTAAACATTTGAGCATAAAAACCTATTATATATAAACATGTTACCTAATACATTCACTTTTTATTACTCGACACGTATTCTGTGCCGCCCTAGTCAAAAGCAACTTGCCCTTTTCTCGTTGTCAAAATATATCAATGTGGGTTATGTGGTAACGGGCTGAAATTTAAAATGTTAATGTGAATGCATGTGTTGCCCTGGATATCTGGCCTAGTGGCTCAATGCCAACCCAAATCGCCTGCTGGCAGCCTGAATGCAGAAGGCCTGCCTCTGCCTGAGAGCCATTTCACAGGTAATTAATGGACATAATGACTGCAATTCCAGGGGGAAAAAAGGAGAGCGTGGACTGCTCTTGTAAATGCACAAACACAGTGATCCACACACAAAGGCAAGGATAAAGCCAGGATATGATTTTCAATTATCCCTCCACTATACAGTTATATCACTCTGCACATCTGACCAAAATGTGACATTTGCAGCCCTTAAAACATTACAAAAAATAAGAAAACAACTGAAAATATAATATTAATGTTAAGACTTTTAAAAATAGACCCTCTCACAAAATCCTCCTTGTTTAAACAGTAATACACAAAGAAAATGTTCTTACTTTCACAATCTGGAACACTGCCTACAGTGTTTTCCTTTTTGCTGCACGCGCGCGCGCACACACACACACACACACACACACACACACACACACACACACACACACACACCCACCTTCTGTCTAAAGGGTTTTCCTTGGCTGCATCTGCGTCACGGCACTACCACACAGACCTGGAATCACTTATGTCGCCACACATCCATAAACCAACACAGGAAAGACGCGTGGCACCACGAAACTACACGGTTCAACACTCAGGCCAAGAGCTCAAACCGCTTCCATACTGAAAGCTGCAAATCAGCTCTGTCAGTGTGTTTTTAAAAAGGAGGATTATGTTGCTTGCTACCTTTGAGACTTCATGTTATTTCTGATGGTAAAGTCCCCAAACACAGACATCTTGTTTGTATCTTAACATTTTTAGTATTGAAAGTCTTTTATTACCAGTCGTTTATATACATTCAAAGATATTAAAAACATAATGATGACCCTGTAAATATCATTTTAGTGATCATTAAGTCATCAACGCTGTAGGTAGGTCAGAGAAATCTGATAAAAACATCTTACATTTCTGGGTGATTTTGCACCAGATAAATGTTTGAAAAGCTTTATTCTTAAGTTGAACTTCTACTTCATTTGCACAAAGTTTCACATCATTATGGTGTCATTAAAAACACAACTGAAACTCTACTGTGCACATGCATCAGTGCAACAAAAACGTACCAACTTGCCCATTATAATTATCTCTGAGAGGAAAGGGCAGGACGACCACCAACTTGAATGTTACCAGAGCCACTCTAGTTACTATCAATTCCACTGTGTAGTAACTTAATACATTCCAGTGAAATTGAGCAGTGAATGGATGTAAATGGTTGAAATGAATTATTCACACATGCTACATGTTTTTGCAAATGCGGTACTGATAGTTTATCCTACCTGAAATAAAAACACACTTATGTATATCGTTTAACTTTTCCCATGTTTCACCAGTCACATTAGTGTAATAATGGGATGATTTAGAGTAGGAAAAATCAGATTTTTTTCAAGAGGTTGATCGTATGGCGCCAATTTATAAATGCACAGAATGGCAACATGTGGCATTCAGTCTGAGTCAGAATGCACAGATGAGCACAACTGATCTGTGATGTGACTCTTTAGAACAGCGACTAAACTAGTTACCAACTGGTTGTGTTCTGGTTATACTCCTGTGTAACCATACTGCAACAACTACATCACTATTTATGGGGGAATTTCTGCTTCAAATCTATGAGGTTTATGGCTGGACAGCAACAGATTTGTATTTTAGCCTATTTATTAGTTGATCGCCATATTATCACAAATGGATCGCATGTAACTGATGCCCTGACCCTTTATATCGCAAACTGACAGCACTCTGACTTTCTGTTATTGCCATTTTATCACTGTCGATACATCAAATTCACTTTGAAGATGGCAGCTGACTGTGAGTGGTTGCAGACACGCTTCTCATCTTCGAAGCGGGCATTTCAAAGGCAATGACGTGGCTCATTGCCTTTGTTCTTTGCACGCAGTCCCATAATTCTGTCATCGTTTTGGTCATGCTGCAGTCTTCACTGTTTTCCTAAGTGTGTCTGAAGCATTATAAAGCCAATAACTCCTCCTCCAAAAAAGCTAATGGTTAAGAAAGGATTTATAACAGGACAGAAATTTAGAAATCTAAATGGTTTAAAGGAGCTTCTGGTTCTGTGACAAATTAAATAAATAAAAAAAATCAAGTATGTGTGTTATCCAAAATGTTTTGGGGCTACAGATGTGCCGTACTGACACTCAAAGCTCAGACAGTGGGAGTTACAGAATTATACCACAGATTTATATTTAGGATTTTTCGAGCGTCATCTCTTCCTCAACAGGTCTCTGTAATATTAATATTAATATAACAGTGCAGGTTTGCCTTTCCTGTTCAGTTTCACGATTGTCTATTTTTAGATACTGATATAAAAATAGCTTCTTAACTTACACTCAGATGTTTCCAAACCAAAACCACATTTCCTAAAAATCCTTTCACTTCCTGTCTCTGAATGGGACGCTGCTACTCACCTTCCAACTGCAGTCAATATGTTATTTCAAAGACAAAAACACTCCCAATCCAGAGTCTCCACCTGGATTTAACTAAGCAAAATATGTAAGTCTTTCACTGGACTGGAGACGGAGGTCCAAAGGATGAGGTCATCTGAATACCTGAATTTACTGAAGTTTTTCCATCAATAGATTTCTTATTCCCTGATGGTGCAGGCATATTCCAAAATGACAATACCAGGATTTATTGAGCTCAAACTGTGAAAGACATCATTTTCACTGATGGACTGGCCACCAGCGAGGGCTTAACCTTATTGAGAATGTCTGGGATGTGTTGGAGGAGACTATCCACCTCTCCTATCATCAATACAAAAAGTTAATGCATATCTGGATGAAAACTAATGTTGCGACATTGCTTAAGCTTATTGATGGATGTGGACTGTCGTCATAGCTAATGGTGGTCCAGCAAAATCTCAGCGTGTGTGACTTTTTTATGTACAAGAGGAGTGTGTGTGTGTGTGTGTGTGTGTGTGCTCTGTTTAACAGAACAAAAGGTTCCCCTGTTGTTCTCCCAGAGGACCAATCAGCCGCATTGCAGCTGTGCTGTCTCCGCACATTGATGACAACACGTCACTTATCCACACACACACCTAACTATGGCCCAAAATACGTGGAATACATGGAATAGTGCACATGTGCAAACAAGAGCACACTGACCCCTGACCTCTTTGACCAGAGGGCCTCCTGGGAGAGTTCAGCTGGTCAGCCTGGAGCACCTGCCTCCCATTTCTAGCCAATCAACTACACACACACACACACTGACCAATAGCATGGTGATTCACAGCGTAATTGTTCTTTTTCATGTGTTCCTGATTTCTTGGTGAAAAGAGGTTTTGTACTGGATAATTAATACATACTTATAGCTTTTAGATATATTTGAAAACAAAGGATAACACTAAGAAGCAGATGGGTATAAACAGAATTAGAATTACTGAAATAGAAACAGAATAGTTCAAATTCAGTAGCCACTGCTTATGATGAACGATCAGGAAGCACATATGAAAAGAAATGATCACTATGATCGATTCATAGGTATCCAGGACCTGATCACTGTCATCAAAATAGTATCTCCTAGTCCTTTTTTCTAGCAGACTATCATTCTTAACTGTTCCATCATACATCACTGACTTTAATGGAGATGTACTTTTTGACAGTTCACAATAATGAAGTAATTTGATTCCTCAGTTAAAAGTGTTACCCATATGTGTTGTCCCCGTTTATATGGACTACTAAGCACATGCAGAAACAAGACTGTGGGGCAGAACAGCGATTGACACATTCAAATGAGAAGCAAACATGCGCTCAACATGCTTTTAAGCTGCTAAAAACATACCAGAGAATACGACAGAAACGCAGTTCAGCAGTGCAGCTAACACACAGCATCGAACATATGACTCTGTATTGAAAAACCTCAGAAATACAAATCCAACAGCTGTTCATCTCTCATCAAGACTATTGGGAGGAAGAAAGGTGTAGTTCTGAGCTAGCTTTAACTCAGAGCACCCTTTGGTGACAGATGTATGAGCTGTGTCACCTGAGGGAGGCAGGTGAGCAGGGCTAGGGCAGGGCAGGGTGAGGCCAAGTTAGATAAGCAAAGGTCAGGTAGGAAAATTTTTCTGTGGAATTGCATTACTGCCATACTAAAAGACAAAACAACAATAATTTAAGATGTGAAAGCTAACTCGTACTCTGTTTTTAGTCAAATAATGAAAGCTTGCCTTTCACATATTTGACAGGTATGAAAAACAGATATCAGTGTGTCCGGATTAATTTGACAGTGACACCGACAACAATATTTAATAGATGTTTGCACTCTGCTCTGTATAGAAATATTGCACCTGTTTAGCTACAGGCTAACAAAATAAGTCACAAGCACCTTACTCATGTTTGCCTATTTGTTGGTGCTCCACTAAAGTTGAGTATAATTTGCATACTGGATGCTACTTTTGTTTGGCAGCACTTTGCATGTTCAGACAGTACTAAGACTTTTATTTGAAGAATGGTGACATAAGGCGTGGCAGCCAGTGATGGATGTCAACAGAAACAACCACGCAATACTGGCACATCATGGGAGTTTCATTCAAGCACTTTTCAGCTTTGAAAAGAGCTAATAGGAAACAATATGATGACAGAAGCTTCTGTTCGGGGGTTGTATGTGCAGGACAACATGGCATTGTTCATGCTTTTCGAGGCATCTACAGCTACTCAGTCTGAAGACAATGGAAAATTCTCACTGTGGTCTAAATAGTTATGGTTTGTTGTTTTAAACGTTGCAGTAACCCTTGTACTTTTATATCTGTAAAAACGGACCGACTTCCTTTAGAAGTTGAAAGTGAAGTCAGGTGATCTGAAAGTTGTGCAAGTTAAAAAGGCAGTCAGCTGATCCTGATGAGCTGCTGCGTGTAATTGTCTCCCTTCACGATGACAGATCTAATTATCCAACATTCCTGCCTCCGAGGCCTCAGTGAACCCAGGTAACTACACCTGTAATTAACTGTTTAAATGGGGACTATTCCTTTAAATAACACCACCCTCTGTGTGGCTCAGACTGACACTGGCATTATCTTTAATGGGGGCCTGTTATGGTTTTCTTTAGTTTCTTGGTGAATGCGAACACTAAAAAATTTAACAAATAATCAAGCAACTGTCGAGCGATCCATATTAGCTAGAAGCTCAGGCTTCAGGCTTGTACTGCTTCTTTTCACATGTGTGATGTCAGAGAAGGGGGATATCCTTAATATGTTCATGTCCAACCCATCTGCTTTTCAAATCTTCTGCTTTTGAGGCGCAGCCAATCTGAAGAAAGTTGGATAAAGAAAACTCCAAAAACAAATAAATAAAAAAGCTAAAAATGTTGTGTAAGTTCTAAATTTGCCTTTGTTTGGTACAAAATCCATGTAATGTAAATTTAGGGAAAACAAAAGAACGTTACTAACAACTACACATTAGAAGAATTTCCGTTTTCCTTCATTACTAGATGGATAAATCTCATCTAACACACTTTCACTGCCCGTTTTGGTCCTTTTTAATACCTGCTGAATTGCTAATCAACCAAAATTATATAATCAGCCAATCACACGGCAGCAACTCAATGCATTTAGGTATACAAGACAACCTGTTGATGTTCAAGTTGAGCAGCAGAATAGGAAGGAAAAGTGACTGAAGCTGTAGGATTAACAGGAGATAAAAAAAAAGAATAAAATATTGAGTGGGCAGCCGTTCTCTCTGTGAAAAAACCTTGTTGATGTCAAAGGAGAATGGCCAAACTGCATGGAGATGATAGGAAGGCAGCAATAACCCTTTTAACCAGTCTTTATAATCAATGATCTCTCAACATGCAACATATTGAGCCTTAAAGCAGCTACAGCAGCAGAAGATCCACAAGGTGCTACTTGGCTAAGAACTGGGAACTGAGACAATAGAAGATTATGTAAATGTTGCACGAGTCTTGATTTCTTGTAATATTTGGGCAACAGTGTCGGAACTTTGTGTGACCAACATGAAAGCGTGGATCCATCCTGCCTTGTATCAACCATTCAGTCTGCTGACTGTGGTGGAATTGTGTGAGGACGTTTTCTTGGAACTCTTTGGGGCGCTTAGTACCAACTCAGCATTCTTTAAATGCCACAGCCTAACTGAGTATTGTTGCTGATCGTGTCCATCCCTTTGTGGACTTAGATCAAAGTGTACCCATCTTCCGATGGCTGCAGCAGGATAACACACCATGTCACCAAGCTCAGATCATCTCAAACTGGTTTCTTGAACATGACAGTGAGTTCATTTTTCTCAAAATGGTCTCCACAGTCACCGGCTCAATCAAAATTAGTCCACGACCAGTCAGCAAAGCGTCTAAGATATGTTTTCAGCTCCTTGTTGGATTGACACAACAAAGAATTAAGGCAGGTCTGAAGGCAACTGGGTAGTAGGCAAGGTGTATGCATGACTGGTGTCCTAAGAAGGACTAAATCATGATTTTACCGTAAGGTGAGGCTAACTGCTACCTTTCTCCCTCGTTGGTAGTGTGCAGATGACACTGATGAAAGTGGAAGAGGAACCTGGCAGCCAAAATCAATGCACTAGAAATTCACGTAGGGTTTTCTGAGGGTGGTATTTATGTGTAGCTAGGAGATAAATAACACTTTTTATATTACATATGGATCTATATGAATACAAATCTAGATTAGTGTAGCTTCAACAAGTATAAAACCCTCTCTGTCTGCAGGATTTTTCCTAATAAGTAAGACTAGACATAGTACCGGTCTTAATGTTGAGAGTTGGTGATGGAGGAATTTTTTAGTAAATAATTTCCCTATTATTTATCTTAAAGTAAACAATAGGTGTGCATGTGCTGCATCAGTGCATCGGTGTATTTATAAGACCACAGCCTAAAATGGATTCTAAGATTTGATTAATTAAGTGGAGTGTTTTCACCTCTTGCACATACTACAGCTCAGACAGTCCTCCCACCTTCCTGCTGAACTGGTGGAGCCATTAACTAGCCTCTTGCCATAAACCTGCGACAAAATAGCAGCTCCTAATTGTTGAGTTTAACGCCTGGTGATTACAAGGGCTTATAAAAATCCCTTATGACAGGGAAGCCCCCTCCCCCCACCACCACCTCTCATACACATACACCCACACACACCTCCCTTCATTCCTCCATGGCCACACAGGGCGCCAGTGCCAATCAGCAAGTCTCGTTTTTAACACCATTTTTTTTTTTTCATTTTACAGCCCCAAATAGGGAGGAGAAGTCTAGTCTCATATAGCCAACAGAGACCAATAAACACAGAGAGAGTAAGATTAATTAACCATTTACAACCAAGGGAGGAGGCAGGCTGGGTAAACACTGCTCACTAAATCAGCTGGGATGACTTGAGCTCCCTGCTCCTCACCTCTAAAATACCATGTCAAAATACTACAAGCCAAGAGGGACAAAAGTGAAAGGATCCAATAAAAAGAATTTCATACCTTTATTTTTTATAGTAGATATTAAACTCACTTCTTAAGCATTGCTCACTTGATGGCTTATTCATTCATTCATTCAGTGTCCTGTTACAGAAGTGAGAGTGCAGAGATATTAAATCTGCTCCATGTCTTATCGTCTTGTGGAAGTTTAAGGGATAATACTCATGTTTACGTTTTGTCTCGTCTCCATTCTTTACGATTTGCCTTCGCACATTCACCACAGATGTCAGAGCTTACTTTTCCTCTTCACAAACATTCAAAGCAGGTTGTGCACATTCATTGTGTAAAGATGTTTTGGTTTGTTTTGGTGCGTTCGCTCAGAAACAAACTTGCCACCATACAAACCTACCCAGTACCTTTTCATTTAGGGTATCATTGTTTAAGCCTAATTTGAAGTTTGTACTATTATACAGAATTACATGATGTATCACTTTCTAAACCTTTTCTGCCATGTCAGTGAATGTCAGTACAGTTGAAGACGTAAAGGCAGACACTCTACAGCTTTGAAAGATTACTTTCAGGAGACATTTGGTCTACCTGATATGCAACATGACTGGAATCCAATAATTTAAAACAGTCCTGATGGAGAAATCAAATTCACACATTTCTTACATTTGTCATTTAAAAAGAGAGCTACACACTTACCTTTTCCTGATTAAGCCTTATACACTGTTACTGTTGTCAATTTTTTTATCAACCTTATTCCTTTGATATTTGTGCTCGTACTCATTTGAGTAGGAGTACCAACTTTCTTCTTCTTCTTTTCTTTTCTTTTTTTTTTAGGAAACACAGAGACAGAGGAGACTGGGAAAATTATAAAAGAGGATTTCTAAAGCTATCTCCTTGTAAAATATTCACTAACAAAGAAGCAAACGCTCCTCCTCCTAAATGACCAAACCCTCATTTTAAACCCAAACTATAACTAAACCTTTTTGAGGTATTTCTTAATCTTTATGTGAGATTCTAGAGCAGGGGTCTCCAACTCCAGGCCTCGAGGGCCAGTGTCCTGCAGGTTTTAGATCTCACCCTGAGTCAACACACCTGAATCAAATGATTAGTTCATTACCAGCCTCTGGAGAACTACAAGACATGTTGAGGAGGTAATTTAGCCATTTGAATCAGTTGTGTTGGATCAAGGACACGTCTAAAATCTGCAGGACACCGACCCTCGAGGCCTGGAGTTGGAGACCCCTGCTCTAGAAGAGGAGGTTTGGCGTTCTGTAGTTATTGAGTTAGTAGAGCACTGGCGATGTTTACGCTCTGTGCGCCTCAGCACTCTGTGACCCTGCCTCTTCACTTTGTGGCTGAGTTGCTGTGTTTCATCAGTGCTTCCACTTTGCAATAACACCCAGCACAGTTGATCGTGGAATATTTAGGAGGGAAGATATTTCACAAACTAACTTGTTACCACAGTGGTATGTTATTACAGTACCAAGCTTATATTCACCGAGCTCTTTACAAAGATCCGTTCTCAAGGGACTCTCATGGGACTCAAACCACCTGAATTCAGACATTAAGAGACTGTTGCTACTATTGTCCATATATGTATAAATACTGGCAATGGCATTGGCCTCTTGTATAGGCTACATTGCACACTCTGCATAGATTAAACAAAGAAGTATAGATTAAGCTTAAGTCTTAAACTTAACTTGATGTCACAAAACTAAATAAAACATATAATTTTAATTGTTCCCCCAAAGGGAAAGAGTATGTAATCGGTTCCATTTGTTAGTCTGTTTGTCTACATATATTGAGCTGATTTAATTTTGGTGAAAGTCTCATCAAGTCAAGGCCACACCAAATGTAAAAACAGTCTGCATATAATGTATATCTTTTCTTTGAGCCCTTGGTACTTCTCCGGCTTCTCGGGTTCCTTCGTCCTCATGTTGCTGTTATTCGGTATCGCTACGTCTATCACTACAGCTGCTTGTCCACCACTACTATGTCCGGTTAGTTAGCCATCACCAGTCTGTATCTGGAAGTCCCACAGGATCTTAGCACAGGCATTCTCGACCGCCTTAGGGGGCGTCTCCCGTTTTGACCTCGGGACTTCCAGGCCGTACTCGGCATAGATGTTCCTGTATGCTATGCCGGCCACTTGATTATGGCATTACATGTATGCTCCGCTGGTAGCACCTCGCACTCTGCTGTTATGTACTGGATTGTCTCAGGGGCATCTTTACACAGCCTGCACCTGACGATATGGATCGTCTTCAAACTTCAGAATATATGAAGTCTTGGGGGTACATGAGTACCTATGGTTGGCTAAGCATTTGACCTTGACCTTCATTGTTAGCACCCAATGGCAAAGTTGGAATTTAAAAACAAAAAACATACAGAGTAACAAATCATATGAAACAGCATGGAGAAAGCTGTGCAATGCATCTTTTTACGTCATCACACTGTAATAAAAACAACATAAACCTCAAAGTTTTAGTGTCTTTGTGTAACCCTTGCTCTAAGTGCTCTTCTTGTAAGATTTTTTGGTGGGAATGAAAATGTTTTCCTTGAATCTATCCATCCATCCATTTAGGATTGTGGACAGGGCTGGAGCCTTTCCCAGGTAACCCCCGTATTTCAGGTTTTCCTTCAAACCATGAACTGTATATTAAAGATGACATATTAAAGTGACATCACAAGTTAAACTGTTAAGTCACATTTTTGAAACTTTTGTCATGAGCATGAGATGGGTTCGAAGGAGAAAGGGACACAGCACAGTTACGTGGGAGTTGCTTGTCAAACCAAGATACTCTGCAGAGGTCACAGGTCAAGGATTGTTTTCCCATAGACCTTTATGCAATCTGATATCTTTTGAAAACAAGAGGAGCTGCCCCCAGCTGGTCATTAGAAAGAATGAAGGTTTTATTAGGCACTTCATTTTCCTCTCATTTGCTTCTTTTTTCAGCTTTACTGAATGGAAATTTAATTTTTAGGAAATAAAGCAGCCTTACTCCCAAAATAAAGAGACCCCCTCACCACCACGCACACTCACACCACAGCACACACATGCCACCGATACTCCGACTCTAACTGCAACCTTAAACAAATCTTCATCCTTAATGTTATTTTCTTTTTTCCCAAAAGGAAAGCATTGTTACGCCATAAAAAGATTCATGTCTCCCAAACATGAGTAATACAAACACACACACACACACACACACACACACACACACACACACACACACACACACACACACACACACACACAAGAGGCCTTTGTTGTCTGTGTCTACCACTGAGTGAGCTGCTCTCACAGCTTCAGTGGAACACCATGAATTTAAACATACATTACGTGTCTGTATATTTGTGAGTCTGCGAGCATCTCCTGTGTAATTTTATTTCTCTTTTACACAAAAGGCATTTCAGGCAGCCTTAACTACACGCTGCACAGATGGGAAAGTTTTTTGGTAATTTCGTTTTAGAAAAACAGAGCATCACAAGCTGCTGTTTAAATGAAAAGGCCGAGGGTAGCACAATGCAGAGCCAGGTTTCCCCTCTAATTTTGGCGATGGGTGATGTTTTCATTTTTCACTTGGTCCCACGTGTAGCCTAATTTTATTTTCCAGTTTACATTATTGTCCGGTGAGAGCACAAAGAACCTTTTTTTTCTGGAGATTTACTACAGCCTCATACTTCGAGGGTGTTTTGCTTCGGTTACATGTCTGTTTTCCCGCGATGGCAGGTTTCTGCCTAATGGATCTGGAGGAAAACACTTGTGTGTAGTGGTTGCATGGCATCTTTGTCAGAGGGGTTCTCGAGTCCAAGCTGAAGATGCCTTCTCATTAAGTCAGGGGTGCTGGGCCTTATTGTTGTGCTAATCAGGCACAGATGTGGACACCCCGACTCCGGAAAATCATCCAAGGAGTCTTGACAGCAGACGCCTCTCAGGAGGGAGGGGGTTGGTTTGAAATCCTGGTGGGACCATTATAATTGTTTTTGACAGGGATCCAGTCCAAATATGTACATGCGTGAAAATGAATCAAGCTTGAGCTGTCAACCTCTGAACTGAGATATTTATGATGGTGGTGTGGAGGGAAGCGACGGGTTTCTTTTGTCAGGGATGGGAAAGAAATGATGATTCTCAAGCTTGGATACCCTGGTGAGCCATGAGAAGAATAGATTGAGGGAAAAGTGGGAAAAAATGAATAAAGTATTTTACTCCCTACTGCTCATGTGGAGCTTCACTGTGGCTACAATTACAGAAATACTGTATTCATGCTGTCCAGTTGAACATTAAGTATCTGGAAGTGAAAAGTTTGCAAATATCTGTTAAAATGGACTCACAGGACTACTATAGGTCACATTTGTTAGTGAACTGGACCTAAAGACATTCATTCTAGCTCCTCTATGAGAATATAGTATATGTATAATATGTTAAACAAATTTAATTTATCATGATAGCGTAACCCTTGTGTGTGTGCTATGCGTTGTGTACTGGCGTGGAATGATGAAGCGAGAGAGTAGATATTTTCTTCTTTATGGTCTGTCTATGCTCACCGCATAGGTCACCTCACACACTGACATGACATCGTCACAAAGCCGCGTCCACTTTCCACTTGAACTGTTACGGCACTTTTGTCCATTTGCAGTCTCGCTCCATGAGTTCTGTGTTATCAACAAGCTATTGGTACGGTGGCCCTTAGACGCGAAACGGACTGCAACTTAAGAAAACACCAGCAATAAGAAAAATGCTGCAAAAGCACACACAAGGCAGCCCAGAGGTGAATCCCTTGAACTGACTTTTAGATTTAATGTCCTTATTCTGCTCTGAGTTATCGATTCTGTCACTAGCTAGTGACAGCTAGCTTATGCTAAGTCTTTTAGCTGCAACCAACCACATGACAATACGCTCTGTACAGACAGAAGACGGCGCTAACCGTTGTTTTAATCACTATCAGGCCACAGTCAATGACAGTGATTTAAAAAGGTGTAGTTCATTTTCCTTGTTTAAAAACATGTTTAAAAATAGAGTATTAGAAAAATATATAAATCAAGAATGAAAAGAGCAAAAAGGAGAAAAAAAAAAACAACCTCTTGATTCTTTTGCTTTGATGTAGTTACTTATCTAAGGTGGAAAGTTTTTTTTTCTTTGGTTTTTTTTGTTTGTTTGTTTGTTTGTTTGGTTTTTGCTTTGTTTTATTATTTTCTTCAAGCCCTGTGTACAGGAGCTGCATACAAAAAGATATTTTGTGAAAAGGGTTGGCGTAATAAGCAAATGCTTCAGCCAATACCTTTTGATTAGCCTTGTCTCATGCTTTCTTTCTTTATGGTAGATTTTTGTTCTGTTTTCACTGTTTTTTTTTCCACTGTTTTCACTGAGATTTGAATTTGAATGCTAATCAATAAAATCAAAAATCAAAAAATCAAAATCAAACCTGCAGTTACCTGTAAACATTCAAGAATCACTTAGTAAGTAGTTTTCAGACACGCCAATGTCTTCCATACAAACTACAGGAGTTTCTAAGGGAACCTACAACCAATTTCACCTAGCAGCAACAACAACTACTTGCCAAATAGATGGGAAATACACATTTTCCTTAACGACCAGTGGTTACCATGCGGTCACTGATAAGTCTTTAGGCCTGTGTAGCTGGGACTTATGAATCAATTTCAAGTTATTGCCAGCGCCCACTCACAACCAATTGGTGAATACTCATTTTTCCCTAGTAACTGGTTGTTGCCAGGTGGTCACCAACTGGTCTCTAGGCCTGTGTAACTGAGGCCTAAGATAGACAGGTAAGCTGCGATTCTAGTAGACTGTGTGATATTTGTCACAATAATCTGACCATCTGACCACCGTATTTACAACCATGCTTTATGGTTATATGAGGAGAGAATGAGGTGATTCTGAGCGTAGCTCCTGGAGACCTGATGGAGGCTCTGATACCCTCCCAGGTGTCTCTGGACTGTATTTATCTATGGTTGGTTGAGCAGCAGAATCTAAACATCCACAGAAATCCTGCTTCATGTTTATCTCTCTTTGTATGAGTTACTGTCTCTGTCACCCACTCTTTGTCTGTCAGTGAGCGGGAATCCACCTGTGTCTGTGTGTGTTTTAAAGAAATGCAATTACACAGATATACAGACCTTCTATTCTTGTAAAGACATTCATTGACATTATGCGTTCACAACCTCCCTTCTTTTAACCTTTACTTTGAGAACACAATGCTTTATTCAGACCTGTACCATGCTCTCATTCTTAGCTGATCTTGGGTCTAACCTCAGCCTTACAGGTAGTTTTAACCCTTTTGAACTTGTGACAAAGATCTAAAATGACCTTACAATGCACAAATGTCCTCCTTATGATGGTTTGGAACATCCTCACAAACAGAGAAAGATACAGACATATGCCCTGTAATCATGCCACACATTTAGTATGCAGTATAACAAAGGCAACTGTCATGATCTGCGTGTGCAGATCGTGTGTTTGGACCCAAAAGTAGATGCTTGAAGTCAGAATTGATCTTAACAAAAGGCGAGCCGTTTATTTATGGCTGCACAAAACACAAAAAAAGGCAAAAAGAAGACTTTCCTAACATGCAACTAAGAACAGAACATGGCTCATAAAGCATGAACCATGGACCATGGCGTGAGGTGAACTGAAACTGACGTTCCGGCAAAACACAAAGGGGAACGGACACAATATATACATATGAGGGTGATTAGGGAAAGTGGAGACACATGGGAACACAGGAGGGTCAAATTAGGCATAAAGAGACAGGGGAAGCAAAACTGAACGCAATGCACATGAGACGAGGGACTGTCAAAATAAAACAGGAAGTAGCATGCACACCAAGTCTCAGATAAGGACATGCAGGCTTGGCACTAAGACTTGGAAAAACAAACATGGAAACACAACAGACTGGGGGAGAGAAAGGATGAAACACAGGGAGAAGAACAGCGACAGAGAAAACAGGTTCACTTCTCAAAATCAAAAATGAATTAACAAGATTAAAAAGGTCCAAAACATGAACACTGGGTCAACAACCCAGTACCATGACAGCAACAAGGCAAAAGACAAAGGCTACTGACTGTATTGCTCTTTAATCCACTCCTTTGCTGATTAGTTTAACTGCAAAACAAATGTAGAAGTCAGACAAACAAAGGCCTTTGTAATGCAAATTTAGCCTAAAATTGTCCCGAGGTAAGCCCTGAGCTGTTTAGGACATGGAGGAGAAACAATGCAAGGCCAACTAACTCGTGTCATCCAAAGGATCAGTTGGTGATCTGAACTGGAAAAAAAAACTGAAGTAAAAATAAATAAATAAATAAATAAAATATTTAAATTGACTGTTTTAATAGAATATCATTATTTTTACATTATAAACCTGACAAAACCTTCAGCCTTTTCAGTGTGATGTAAGAAGGGATCAACGGCAGGGTGGCAGATAAAGGTCCTCAGATCCTTCTATCTATTCCAGAAGAGTTCCACCATGATGTCACCCTGGATGATGAATTTATGGTGCCCCGACATGCGTGCTCACCAGCAGTGCTTTCTACTTGATGTGCCACCTTGAGTCTGGACACTGTGGAGGGATGTCACCAGACACTTCTCATGACTTGAGTCCAGCTTTATAAGCCTTTAAGAATAACACTAACATCCACTATCATTCCACAATAACCAGCTTTAATGAACCCTTTTATAAATCTGGTGATAGCAAAGAAGGCTCGGTCATTTAAGAATATGTGGGAGAGACTGTGAGATTAAGAATATCCCCCTGAAGGAACATAAAGGGAAGACAGACTGTTGAGTGCAACACCTTGGTTTGCTTTTCCCACATAGCCTCCCAATCCCTCTGGAATGCTGCATCACTGTCCCTCCAAACTAATGTCTTTCTTTACACTCAAGAATAATTAGTATATGGGTCTAATCCCCAATAAGATCATGGGTTTGCCTCTATCCTCATAAGACAAGCTATTGATTGGTAAAGTTTCACTTTACTGAACAGCAAACACAAAGTCAATATGGTATATGTGGTATCTACAGGGCTTCTAGTTGAATGTTCATTTTTCTTTATGCTCTGGTCTTTATACTTTGATGGTTTAAAACTGTATCACGTTTATTGTTGTGCAGAATAATGAGTCCATATAAAGTGCAGAATTTTTTTAAGGTATTTTTATTCTTAGACGTATTAAAAAGAGGAGCAAAAATCGTGTTACAGTCCCCATTCTGAGAGAAAACTCTGGTGATAACAACGTTCCCGCCATTGTGACTTCCTGATTGTCATCTCTTCATTTTAAGGAAAAGTTTAAGGAGCTGATAAAAAACCACGAGAAATCCGATACTTAGTTGTTTGACTCTTTTATGAAGTTATAGTTTTTTTGGACATACTTCAAGTCATGGCCTTGATTAGAAAAAGCAGATCATGGTACGCACAAGCCAGCCTTCAGCTCCCTTCTTTGATTGATTGATTGAATCTTTATTTTGAACATGTTGAAAAAGTATAAAAAAAATAGAATTAAAAGAGACAAATGAACAAAGCAAACAAAAGGAAAACGAGCAACCACAACTCCAAATAACGTCCATGTTCAAAAAGGAGCAGGAAGAAGCATAAGCTTATTTAATCCCACCCCTTTTCCACTATCTAGTATCAATAGACTACAGAAATACCTCCTTGCAATTACATTATATGTTATGTGTAATTTTTTTTTAAATATATACACATATATGTTTCTATCTATCCATACATACGTATATACACATACGCACATATACACATTTTCAATAACCCCATTAACACCTCAAGGATACACAACCTACAATTATAATATATATATATATATATATATATATATATATATATATATACCAACAAACCCGTGCATGCGCACACACATGAAAATATTAGACAAGAACACCCTATCAAATCTCTACCTTTTCCCTGTACCCTGTAAAAACCATATCCTTAAACCGCTTTTTAAACTGCGCCATGCTTGGACATTGCTTCATATCTTTACTTAGTCTGTTCCACAGCTTCACTCCACACACAGAGATGCAAAAACTTTTTAATGTTGTACGGATACGAGGATGTTTTAAATTTAATTCCCCCCTCAAATTGTATCCCCGTTCCCTTTTAGAAAACATTTTTAGAATATTGTCAGGAAGCAGGTTATTTATTGCTTTATATATAATTTGTGCTGTGAGAAAATGAACCAGATCTGTGAATTTTAGAATTTTTGATTTTAAGAATAGTGGATTTGTATGATCTCTGTAACCAGTTTTATGGATTATCCTTATGGCCCTTTTTTGTAATATAAAGATTGAACCCGGGGTAGCGGTCATGTCCGGTTGGGGGCTCTGTTGGCTCTCAGGTGACTGTTTCCTCGCGGCTGCGTGCAGCGGGGCTAGGGGAGGGTCTGTGCTGACGGACGTGGGTTACTGACCTGGTAGCCTGGCTGGCCCTGGGTGGGTCCGGGATGGGCGTGAGGTTCTGGGGGTGCTCCGTCTCTGGGATGGGGCCCAGGCCGGGCCTTGGGGGCTTGGGTCCTGGTTGGTGTGTTGCCGGGGTTGTGGGCGGGTGGGTGCATGGGGGCCCGGCCCTGGAGCAGGGTGCCACCGGTGCGTCGAGCCACCTGGGGGGCTCTTCAACTGGTGGGGGAGATGGTCACATCTTGCAGGAGCTTTCCTCTCTTCAGGAACTCTCTCTGCAGGAGGGGGAGATACAGGAGAGGTGGAGGAAGATCTCAGCCTGGGCGTTTACTGTCTTATGTAGTCTGGAAGATGAGTGGATGGTGGGGTGGGTGCAGTTTTCTCTGTGGTGGGGTTGGGTGGACTGTCCCGGGCTCTGTGGGGCCGGGGGGCGCTGCTGCACTGGGCCCCGGTCTGGATGGGCCTGGGCACCCTTTCCCTGGCGGGTCGCGGAGTATGGGAGTGCCTACTGGGGTCAGCGGGGGAGCTGGCCCCAGGGAGGGGTTACCTGCCCCTCCCTTCCTTCCCTCCCCATCTCCAGCTGCCTCCCTCTTCCCGCTCCACCACAACCACCCACACATGCAGGGCCTTGGAGTAGGGGTATGTCACCAGGGTGCAGAGGAGGCAACCCCCCCTCTGTCCCCTTCTGGCTGCCTCTGCCTCAATTTTATCCCACAACTTAGACATTCACATTATTCACACTCTCATTACACATACATATAGGATCTTGGGGGTGGGCACAATCACGGAGTCCAAATTACCATCAGGGTGTACACCTCACCCCTGGCGTCGTTGCCCGCCTCTCAATTTTAAATACACTTAGACATTGAGGGCTATCAGGAGGGGCTATGCGCTTACCTGCTGCTCTCTGGCAGGTAGCTCCATGCCCTCCTGGGTTTTAAATGCACCTTAGAACACACATGCATCAACACTACAATGAGCGGGTGGAGGGAGGTTTGGAGTCTTCTCCCACCCCCATTCTCTGCGGCCTGCTGGAGTGGGGGGCTAGGAGGAGTTGGCCGTCCGACTCCGGTCTGGGGTGTGGGGCCTCCCTGCTGCTACGGAGTCGGGGTGGTCTGCCTCTCCCCACCGCAGGGAAAAGGGTAACACCACCTGGGTCTGGGTGCAGTTCCCCCCTCCAGGGGCAAGGGTACCTAGACCCGGTTTGTAGAGTACGCTTGGGGAGTGTGATCGTGTGTACAGCGTCTCTTTATGTCTGTCTCCACGTTGGTTGAGTGT
Organism: Mchenga conophoros; assembly: GCF_057382185.1. Classification (NCBI taxonomy): domain Eukaryota; kingdom Metazoa; phylum Chordata; class Actinopteri; order Cichliformes; family Cichlidae; genus Mchenga; species Mchenga conophoros. The sequence continues at coordinate 27,462,112 of NC_140535.1, read as the reverse complement.
GGAGTGAGTGCATATGAGAGCATGAGGGGGGGAATGGATGTTTGTGTCTGTGTGTGCCTGTATGTCTGTGTCTATATGTCAGGTTGGGTATCAGACGCCACCTCTCTGGGGACATCTCAGGCCTCCAAGGTTTGGAGGACTATCTCCACCCACCACCACTTCCCCTGCCAGTGGCGGACTCCCTCAGGTGTCGGTGCGTTGGTGGTTCTTTGTGTCTGGGGGTGGGCGTCCAGGTACACACCGGCTCACTCCTTGGCGGCCGCTTGTCGGGGCCTGGAGCCTGGGGCTCGCTCGGGCCCCTTCGGAGGTGGGGTGCCCCCGGCCTCTCGGCCTGGGGCTCGGTCACTCAGGCACAGCTGGCGGCCGGCGGAGCTCACGGGCGCGTCACTGCAACTCCCCCTGGCTTCTGCTCCACGGCTGCTGAGTGAACCCTCATCTGGGACTCTCCTCAGCTCTTTCTGGGACAGTGGCGCGGCTGCCCCTCTGTTGGTCTTCCATGGTCTCTTGTGTTCTGGGGACCTCTGGATGTCTGGAGTTTTGATCTCCTCCATACCCGCTTCACACCCTGGAGGACGGGGCTGTGGCCCCCCCACACTCCCTAGCAGATCGTTACATGGAGAAACCTTTGGAATACAAGCGCGCTGATCCACACAGGTATACACACGGGTGTTCACTGCTCGTAGACCCAAATTACACCTTTCTTGGCTGCTACTTCGAAGCACATCTGTCCTGCGTGCTGCACAACAACATTGAATATTTAGTATTTACTGCTGTTTACACTTAGCTAGATTAATGCGATGGTGTTGTGTTTAGTATGTTGCTTTGTTTTTTTTGCTTGTTTTCTATTCTTCTCTCAACAGGTGATCCAGGAGATTTTTTTTTCTCCCCCCCTTTCTCACTGTCCCTCTCCCCTTCTGTTTTTCCTTTCCTTCCTCTTTCTTTCTCCCTTTCCTATCCCTCACTCATGTCTGTCCCGTCTGTAACATCTGAAAATAAAATATAATAAATAATAAAAACAAAGATCGACCAAATGGACCAATACGGCAATGCCACGATGATCCATTTGGCAAAGTAAATCCATTGGGTATCCTTGTTGGTCTTCAGACAACAATTCTGATGGCTAAAGAACCAAATGGGACAGGCAAAAAAATAAAATAAAATAAAATATATATATATATAAAGATTGATGATAGCGAACATTTGTAAGTATTGCCCCAAACCTCTGCACAGTAATTCAAATACGGTGCAATCAGGGAACAATAGAGAATGTGGAGTGATTTGTGGTCCAGAATGTGTTTTACTTTACTCAAGATTGAGACACTTCTTGAAATTTTGTTATGTATATGATTTATATGAGACTTCCAGTTTAATTTATCATCTATAATCACACCTAGAAACTTATGTTCAAGTACTCTTTCAATTTCCACACCATCTACATGAATCTGCACTTGTGCATTTCTAAGGGAATTCCCAAATAAGATAATTTTAGTTTTACTTAGATTTAGCGATAGTTTGTTCCTGTTAAACCATTTTTTAATTTTGCACATTTCTGAAGTAATTGTATCCAGCAGCTCCTTTAGATTCCCCCCAGAACAAAAAATATTTGTGTCATCTGCAAATAATACTAATTTTAATATATCAGATGCCTTACAAATATCATTTATATAAATAATATATAATTTTGGACCCATTACAGAGCCTTGTGGAACACCACAAGCAATGTCCAAGCATGATGAGGAATGGACACCCAGCTTCACAAATTGTTTCCGGTCACTTAAATAATTTTTCACCCATTGCAGTACAACCCCCCTAATCCCATACCGTTCCAGTTTATTAATTAATATGTCATGATTGATTGTGTCGAATGCTTTCTTGAGATCCAGAAATACTCCAGCTGCATACTGTTTCTGATCTATAGCATTCATAATCTCCTCAATTGATTCGATTAATGCCAGAGATGTTGATCTTTTTGATCTGAATCCATATTGACTGTCAGAGAGTAATTTATATTTATCTAAGAATTTGTCTAATCGTTTATTAAACAGGTTTTCTAGGATTTTGGAGAATTGTGGTAGTAAAGAAACAGGCCTGTAATTTGTGAAGTGGCGTCTATCCCCGGTTTTATACAGCGGCACAAATTTAGCTATTTTCATTTTGTTTGGCACTTTTCCCGTCTGAAATGATAAGTTGCAAATATATGTTAGAGGTCCTACAATTCCTTCAATGACCTTCTTGACGATTTTCATGTCAATATCATTACAATTAGTAGATGTTTTATATTTACACATGTGTACAATGTCAATTATTTCTTTTTCCTCCACTGATGTGAGGAACATTGAGTTAGGGTTCCTATCAATCAGGTTTTCACTACAGTCTACTGATGGCAGTGACTCAGGAATTTGTTCTGCCAGTTTTGGTCCAATATTTACAAAATAATGATTAAAGCTGTTGACCTTATCAGCAGTGTTTTCCATAATATTGCCATTATCGATAAAGTATTGTGGATAACTTTGTTGTCCAGAATTATTTTTAATGATACCGTTTAAAACATCCCATATTCCTTTCATATTATGTTTATTGTTGTTCAATATTTTACTATAATACTCCTTTCTACATACACGTATAATATTGGTCAACTTATTTTTGTATTTTTTATATTTATTTTCAGCATCTTTTGTTCTTTGTTTTAGGTATTCCCTATAGAGTGTATTTTTCTTTTTACATGCATTTTGTAAACCCTTAGTGAGCCATGGTCTATCTGAATATTTGTGCTTTCTGTTGTATTTTATTGTTGGACAGTTTTTATTGTACAACTCCATGAATATTCTTAAAAATATGCCATATGCAATATCAATATCAGCTTCTTTGTACACATTGTCCCAGTCCTGATTTAATAGATCGTTCTTAAATGCAGTCATAGTTTCTTCCGTCCTTACACGTCTGTATCTCAGTTGTTCTTCATGCTGATTTTTCTTATAATTAGTGTCATAAACTGCAAAAACTGGTAGGTGATCACTGATGTCATTAATTAATACTCCGCTCACAATGTTGTTTTCCATATTGTTAGTGAAAATATTGTCAAGTAAGGTGGCACAATGTGGTGTAATTCTGCTAGGCCTGGTTATTTTAGGATGTAAACTCAAACTGTACATAGTGTTTAGGAATTCGTCGCTCATTTTATGCTTTTTTGGATTCAACAGGTCAATATTAAAATCACCACAGATAAACATAACTTTTTGATTTGTTTTAGAGAATATTTCCTCTATGAAGTCATTAAATACTTGAATACTAGAGCCAGGTGTTCTATATATACAGCTAATTATTACATTTTTTTCTTTTTCCTTATAAATTTCAATTGTTATACATTCTAGTAAATTATCAATTACAGTTGTCATACTTTCTACCACCTTGTAGTTTAGGTTTTTATCCACATACACAGCTACTCCCCCTCCACTCTTGTTCCTTCTATTTACAAAATTCACTTCATATCCCTCCAGTCCAAAGTCCATTCCTTTCTCCGCATTGATCCATGTTTCAGAAATGGCAATAATTCCAAATGGATTTGTCAACTCATTTAGATATTCCTTTATATTGTTGAAGTTGGCATACAGACTTCTGCTATTAAAATGGATTATTGATAATTTATTTTCCGTGTTGATGGTGTGCTTAAACTGTTCATCAGTGAAGTAGCAGCAGTTACAGCTGATGTTGTAGAAGAAATTATTTTCCGGGTCTATATCCTTTTCTAAGTCTAGAACATTATGGTCTGTGTATCGAAATGTTCTCAGTTCCAGATTATCATAAAGAGAATTCCAATGAGTTATGTTGATATTGTTGCCGGATGCAGATGAAGTTCTTTTGGACTGTGCCATGTGTTGTGTTGTGTGTCACGTCACATGTGTATTCATACCTCCAGAGTAAGTTGACCTCAGTATTTGTCCAGCTCTTCCATATTTCTGATGACCAACACTTTGGCTTGTTCCGGTGTTCCATTGAGTTTAATGAATACTTTGCAGTTGGTGGTCCATGTTGTTACATTCTTTATATGTAACAATGCGGTTTGCGGGATTTTACATAATTAATCACTTTGTATTAAGATGTTGCCTTCAGTTTCTGCCAAAGCAGCTCACTTCACATTTATGAACAGGGACATCTCCAATCTCTGGACAAGTGTAAGGCCTCGGGCCGAAAAAATATAAGCTTAAGTTTTAAATCCCTCATCGTCTAACATCCCATTGTGCTTTAAATCCAGCCTACCTTTAAAAGAAGCCTTCTGAGCCCTGCAACAATGTGACCCGTAAGACCGCCCCAAGACGTTAAGAAAGAAAGATCCTCTCTCTTTCTTACCCCCAACTCCTTCTACTTCACTCAGTGTAAAGGCCTGATCCTCCAGTGTGAGAAGCTCTTAATCAGGGGCCAAACAATGAGGCCCCAGATCCCTGCTTTTTGACAGAGGGCCTGATCTAATAAGCAAAGGATGGCTGAGATGAGGGGGGTGGATGGACTGATCCAAGGGATTACTGAGAAGGATCTATGCTGTAGAGGGGCTTCTGAATAGTGTAGAAGGTGGTTGGGGGTGTTAGGGTGTGAGAAGGACTGGACAGAGAGGGAGGGAAAGATGGAGAAGGTGAAGTGATGGTGGATATGTGTGTTGTAACAAAAGAAGTACATTACACAGAATGCAAGAAAAGGCCATGTTTGATGAATTTCTTTGATCGTGCAGTTTGTTTTGCAGAAAATCAAGAATCTGAGCTGCCTTGGGCCTCATGCTCGGTGCTTATTACTTTTTGATTTAGCAAAACCATGCTCTACAGATTCTTCAAAACAGCTATGTTATGAAGCCAATGAGCAGAGTATCAGCGATATAAGTGTTAACAAATAGCTCTTTTCTTACATGGGACACTTGGTATTGTTGGCTTCACCGATCTGTCATAGCCTAATAACAGTTTGCATTTCAGGTATGGTAGATCTGTTATGTAAATTTTTAAATGGTAATAATAATAATTATTAAGTTATTATTATTAAGTTATTGTTATATATGTACGTTTGCAAATGAACACAGAGGAGATCAATAATGTTTAAAAGATGGCACAATATAGCAAGCTATACATCTGATCACTAAGAGCATACGTGTGATCGCTTTTGAGAGCTTGAGAGTTGTTATTAAAATGTACTTTTAAGTAAAGCACTTAATGAGTGTGGTTGATTGCTTATTTTGAATAAATAATTTTACTCCTCTTTTAGGTTGCTAAGTCAGTTCTAAGTGTTTTTTTTTATTATTATTATTCTTTTTTTTTCTTTTTTTTTTTTTTACAATTTTCGTGTGCTTATTGGGTATATCACATCAACTTTATTCAGACATATAAATATCTTATGCCCAAATAGACACATTAATTCTTTAGTTGCAGTACTTTATGGACATCCACGATATTTATACATGACATAAGCCTGTTACTTTAGAATTTTTTCACTGTATATGTTATTCTGCTCAGCACTATTTTATACTTTTTTTTTTTTTAGCAATGTTTACCTTTTCTATGCTGTGCTGTAAAATAAAATACATACTTTTTAACATAACTATTTACTAAAGTTAGTTAATATACTATATATAGCAGTTCCAGCTAAGAAAAAGTTAAGCCTTAAATCTTTCACATATACAGAGCAACAGTTTCTTACAATCATGAAATTAAATGAAAAAATTAATTTAATTTTTAATTTAAAAATTAAATGAAATGCACATTTTATGCATGCCTGTATTCGACTTTGTGCTGCTGCAGTATTTCTTCTTATCTAATAAGAGATTCGGTGCAGAGCCACACCTGGATGTGTTGTAGGAACACCTGCTGGTCTGCCTTCAGAAGATTTCCTTTGCCCTGTCATCCCTGTAGGTTTTGGACTTTTGAATTCTTTATTATTTAATGCTCCATTGGGCTTCTTGGTTTGTTTGTCTATTCTTGAACGCTGTCTTTAGTTTGAGTTCTTAGTTTCAGTGAATTGGTTTCACTTAATATTTTGCTTAGGGATTAGTTTTAGATATATCTTTTATTACTTTACTTAGGTATCCCCCCGGTGTCAAGTTCAATATGTTAGTGTCATTGTCTCAGTGTTTTGATTATTGCCTGGTTTATCTTGGTAGCTTGTGTCTTTTGTGTCAAGTTTTTAGTTTCACTTCCTCTGTGTTGTCATCATGGATTTGTTACCCAGGCATTTCGCATCTCCCTGAGTTCCTCGAGTGTCTATTTAAACCGTGAGTCTGCTTAGTGTGTTAATGCCTGTACTGTTTCAGTTTTTCTGGAGTTCCCTGTCTCTGCCTTATGGTTTTAGTTTTCTCTGTAGTTTGCAATCTGCCTCTATCTGTCTCTGCTTTTGTGTCCACACTTTAACACACTCCAAACATGACATGGGACTTTTGGGGCACCCATTAGACAAACACGTAAAATGTTTAGAATCAGTTTATCTTACTGTGACACTTGGCTGCGCACACTTACTCATGTAGACGGAGAACAGCTCCTGGTAACTTGTAGAGTTAATTTCTAGTGCTCTGTAAATCTGTAATATTCCTGGTGGAGTGCAACAAATATTATAACGGCTACTGTTCTCTTCACTTATCAAATGCATGCAGCAGAAACGACCACCTGCCAAACCTGATGTTGAACAGAGCTGTTTTAAGTCTCCTGCTGCAGTGTAAGGTTACTCTCGGAGAACAATGTGTGCGTTAGCAGTGTAAAAAAAATGCACAGGGATGAAAACACCTGTCTAGAACTAACAGGAGGTCATTAACTTGTGCATGAAGGTAGGAGAAAGGTGAGGAGACATACAGAGTTTTTGTTGCTACTGGGGTTGCATGTGTAACCATTAAAAATAAGCATTAATGTTTTTTATAAGTTGCAACTGTGTGGCTAGTATTGTTTTCACCTTGTTAGTCAGTGTGTTTATACGTGTATGTGTCACAATGGCAAAATGTGTTTTTTAAGACACCTAGTGTTACAGTGCAAAGGCACTTAAATACTTTAACAGGTGTTTACATGTCCGTGGATGAGTTTTCTCTGCACAAAAGCATTAAAAAAAGCAACTGCAAAAAGTTGCAAAAGCTCTGTGCTTTGCATGCTTTGGCCTCTGAGTACTGAGCAAAGGATGAATCATGCCAGCCACGCATGAAGTATCAAGCACGAAGGCAAAACAAAGAAGTCCTAATAGTTACAGATGTCCCACTGCTACAACTCTTTTTTTCTCCTTTTTCTTCTCAGAGCCTCTCAGTTTCAAACCTTTTCTTCCCAACAATTAACACCATCCATCTTTACACAAAAATGCCATTTTGCCCCCCCCCCCCCCCCCCCCCCCCCCATTCTTGTCATCCTATTCGATACTTTGGAAGTGTGCAGCAATCCACAGATCTTAAACCAGTATAAAACTATAAAGATAATGTTCGACTTAACAGAATTCATCAAAAGGTTACTCCAAATACTAAAACGATATAATTGAATCTGTGCATCTTTGGTTACAAGTATTTTTTTTTAGGTTTTTTTCTGACCAGTTAAATAAATTCCTTGAATAATGAATCCTGGGTATTAAATTGAGGCTTTAGGTCAATGGAGGCCAACGTGGACTGCATGGTGTGTGAGGGTCATTCACTGGAGGGCTGGAGAGCGTGCCTCTTAATGTGAAACAGGGGGCGTCTCGCTTCTTGGTCCAATGGAGAGGGCGGACCCATTAGCAAAAGCTACTGTGACACCGAGTGTTCAACACCTTTGATGTCTTCATAGCAGCAGGCTGCAGTGGTGCAGGAGAAAAGACCTGCAAGGTTTCAAAGAGGAAACCTGGTGTGTCTTTAATTCACAGCATTATCTGTCAGAAAACAGGAGATTCTGTCTTCATGCATGACAAAAGGTTCAAAAAGCAAGGCTTGTTTTTAGTTTAATGGGACCTAATGTATAAGCTTTATTAACTTTAAAGTTTGAGTAAAGCTGAGATGTGGGCACCTTATAATTCAAACATGTCTTCGTGCCTTACAGACACAAAAATGATTTGATATTTTTGAAAAATGGCTGCTAAAGAAAAAAGATTCGGATGTCAGAAAAAGAGAGGAGAAGAAGAAGAGACAGTAAATGATTTCCAGTTAAGTGAGGTCAGGAGGAAGAGCCAGACCACAGATCCGTTTCCATCCTCTCTTTCTGTTTATTGAACTGTAATCATGAATAATACCTCCCATATGTAACACGTTACCGGATTTCCTCTAGAATACAGCAGCCAGGGGTCTGCGTTCACTCAAGCCCGAGTGTTGAGGTTAACCAAACATGTCTCTGCACGTACATCCTGGGTATATCACACTGTGTGTGTTTGGGGCGACAGTAATCCATCTGTTGCCAGCCAAACAGTAACAACACAGTCTATTAATTACATAAAAATATGTCTTTATATGAACACATACACACACATGCATATTTCTCTTTATAAAGTAAGCCATATATAGTGTGTGCAAGCCTTTAGCAATGCTGTAATACATGTATTTACAGAAGGGAAATGTTAAAGTGCTGCGTGTCACATTTGTTCCTCATAAAAGTTTTTGGACGATGGTTGTTTTGGATGATGGGAATGAAAAGTACAGAAATTACCAGTAGCACCAGCATGGCACCATAAAACTGATGGGCTCAAAGTTGTGGAAATGAGAAGGGAAGAACTTCACAGATGATTTGCAGATGTAGCTCGGACATTTTTGCTCACCACGATTTTCTTCCTACGGAAATGTGGGAAATGTTGGATCTCTAGTAACCCAGTCAGAACTGGCTCTGCGTCAGTACTGTGTGGAGATGTTAGCCTATAATTTGATATCGTTGTGCTGGGGCTGGATGAGGATGAAGGTATTAATAACTCAAATAATTTGAGTTATTATGGTAAGAATTACATCCTCTAGGTTAGCAGTTCAGTGGTTTCATAGTGTAGTGGCTTACATAGTTGCCTAACAAGTGAAAGATCCCTTTGGCGTTGCATCATGCGTAAAAAATCAGCCAAATCAAACACGTGGTACAACCTGCTGTGGTGACCCCAAGTAAATAAGGAAGCTGCTGAAAGTAGTAAACAAGTTAACGGTTTATTAAGTTCATTCAAAAAGTTAAAAGATTTATATAAAAAATATTTTCAGTGCACAAAACTTAGAAGCAATCATGCTTTGGTGTCGAGCAGGCCCTGAATACAGGACGTAATTGGACATTTCATGTCATATTGAACTTTTCCAGATCCAGATGTCACTTCATGTGGAGGGAATATTGGCAGAGATCTGCAGTCTGGCACTTATCATGTAAGCTAATGCATTAATCCTTTAAAGCCTGCACCGAGAAAAAAAGTGCCAGAAAATTTGAAGTTCTTCAAACATTAAATCACGTACACGTGATCACTCGTGATAACTTGAGTTGTTCTTAAAATATAATTTTCAATAATGCACTTCCTCTGTGTGATTTATTGCTTATATTGAATAATTAATTTTATTAATTTAATCAGTCCTAAGTGTTTTTTATTTGTTTGTTTTTACAGATTTGACATGCTTATAGTTAATATTGTACTGCACTGCAGTAGAAATAAAACAGTTCCTCATTAACTTAGTAATACTTTATAAAATATATATATTAATTTGCACAAATATGATACAGTAGATGCCAAAGGGGTTTGTGTATTATACAATACCAACCAAGCAGTTTGACTTGTGTCTCCTCCTCCCAGAACCAGACTAGCAATGTTTTGCCTGTTAGGTGAATGTGTAAACCACTACACTATAGTCCCTAACACAAAGAGAAACTGCACCAACAATTAATTTCTGTAGTTGCTTCTCCATGTCACTATAACTAGATTGATTGCTGCTGAGAAGCCTGATAGTGAGGCAACATTCACACTGTTAAAGCAATCATTTAATGTTAACTTTTGTTAGGCAGCAAGTAAGTCACCTAGAGGTTTCAAAATGAAAACAGCTTTGATTTCAGAAACCTTCTTTTAGAGGTCTTAAAATGCTGGAGTAATGAGTATGCTAGATAAGGTTAATATTTCTAATACTTGAGGAGAATAATCAAGACAACCTCAACAAAGAATGATTTTTAAATAAGAAAACCCTCCCTTCTCATGTATTCTTGTTAGCAAGGCTTCGATGTGTTTATAAGGTTCACGATGTCGCAGCCTGATGTGAGAACGAGAGCTCTAACACAGGAACAATACAGAGTGTGTTTAATGAGCTTCTTCAGTCACCTGATTGACTAGCAGTGTGCCAAAATTTACACCTAATAGAATAACACATGCTGTGAGATCACAACACCCCGAGACACTTGACATCCTTCATGACGGCTCCAAGGTGGGAAACCGGCAGCGATGTGACGAGTGGGAATAAGGCTGCCACTTATGCATCTCTTAAGGTAACGCTGAACACGTCGCTTTGTGAAAAACGGTGGAACAGAGGGTGAGGCTGGATTAAATGCAGTTAATTTTCTCGTTGGAAGGATTTTTTTTCTGTTAAACTTAAGAGACTTTTAATGGTGCCTTTCTGTGGGGAGTTTCTACGTTCTCCTGGTGGTTTCTTTCCGGATGCTCTGGCTTCCTCCCACAGCCCAAAGACATGCAGTTTGGATTAAGTGGTGATTCTAAAATTGTTCTAGTCATAGATGTGCACATGGCCAAGTGCTGTGTGACTACAGGAAGCATTCATGTTAATTTGATGCTCAGTGTTTTTGTGACATTAGTATATGACTTGCTCCCTTTTTGCTGGTGCACTCATAGTAATAACAATCCATGAAAACTCTGGAATCAGATAAGCTTCTTGGTCCAGATTAATATATTTTATAATAGCTTTCCTCTCATATTAAAATACTCTAGGACAGAGCAGCCTGAGATGACGTCAAATTCCCAGCTTGAATTGAATTGTTTCAATTGTTTCTGGCCCTGAGCAGAGGGAAGAAAAAGTGGAAACTATCCTCCTCTGCTGGAGGTTATCAGTGCTGGGCCGGCGGGGTTAGGCTATTCTCAGTTGTGGCATACGTCCCAAATACTTCAAAGAGGGGCGCGCGCACACAGAGAAAGAGAGAGGCAGTCAGCCAGCCAAACAAATAATTAACAAAGTCAGTGAGATTAATTAAAGCAGCGGGGTTCAGGCAGGGTTCAGCCTTCTGTGTGTGTGTGAGGGGAGGACAGAAGTTCCCTGCTGGATGCGATTAGGGAACCCAAGAAGAAAGGGAGAAGAAGCAAGGGAAAACAGTGGCTGTCATTGATATCCATCTTCATGTACACAGCTGGGTGTATGTAGTGTGGGGCTGGGGAGTAGGAGGAAAGCTCTTCATTGAGTAGCCTTCTATTGAGCTTCAAATAAGAATAAGGTGAAGAGGTTAATGCCACTGCAGCTGTTTTGGTCACTCTTTTTTTTTTATTAAAGAAAGACTTATATTTAGCTAAAGTCTGGAAACTGGTTTGAATGAGCTCAAATCTGTTCAGAAATTACCCCCTTTTTTTACAATCAGCTAATCAAATGCCCGAAATATGATTCAGACATTCAGTTGTGTTTAAGTAATGAGATTACTGTGTTTCTCACATTGTAAGTCAGACTATGACTTTTGCTTGAAACCACAGACTTAGCGACGTGTGAATTTCTAGCCACCTTCCGCTCGGACCACCATATATATTGCACAGATTAGCATGAACATTCATGTGTTTTTAGCTGCATAAATGTCCATCTTATTGTTTTAAGAACTACAGCCACAATCTTTTTTTTTAAGCTTAGCTTTTCCCTTGTCACTATGTAAAATATTTTCTAATGGATCAATTTATTATCTCTGTATTTATTTATATCTGTCCTGTATTGCACAATAACGCCTTAAAAATATTACAAGAACGTCAGGCGCCTTGGACACAAAATATAAAGAAACTTTTGCACAGCACTCTACATGTGATTCACCAAAACCAACACAGCTTTGTGTCTTTATAAACTTTTTAATCTTCACTTTCAACATAAAGTTTTGATGCAAAGCATGTGTTTAAACTGCAAAGAATACCAATATGTCAGATGGCATGTATTAAGCTGTAGAGACTCTCGTCTTTGCCCACTCTCTTCTTCTTCTTCCCCTCTTCTCCCTCCCTCCCTCTCTGCTTCTCTGCTCTCTCTCCCTTTCAGCTCTGTGTTTTGGAAGCAACGTTCCTCCTGCATCACAAAGCCCATATTCTCAGCTCGTTCCATTGTGTTGCAAACATCGCAGGTAATGATTAACAAAAATACACAACAATGAAAGCTTCAGCAGTCTACGAGTGTGGGAGTTAGTGAGAGGAGCTGACCTGTACTGAAGCCGCAAGCCGACAGTTCTGTATGATTTAGTCCTTTGTTTAGTTGAAGACTATGTGAAATGAAAAACGAAATCCTCTCTATGTGGTTCACATCTATTGTGTTTCTAGCTTTATATTCAAGGCTCTTTTTGAAGACACTAAGCAAATAGAAAACCTACATGGCAGTCACCTATGACAACACCTATGGGAGATTTCAGAATGACAGCACTCTACTACCATCGTGAAACAAGTCAACATATTTGCCATTTCAACAGTTTAAAGACTTCAAAATATGAAGAAGTTCTTATGAAATGTTCTAAAAGAAAAGAAAGCATCAATGTGTTTTTCTCCACTGTAAACACACACTTTATACTTTGAGCCTTCAGTGACCAGATATGTGGGCGAATCTTTTTATCCTTTGAGTCAACACTTTTTCAGCCTCTGGCTTCTTGCTCCACTTTTCCTCAAAACAGCAACTTTTAACCTGAAATTATGATCCAGCCTTTAATTTGAATGCAGGGCCTAGAAGTAAAAGATATGCTTTTCAACTTAAAGAGGCAGTTCACTCCAGAGTCAAATACATGGTTTTTCAACGGGCATGTAGAAGAAGGAAACATGCAGCTACCAATTATTACACCTCATTAATGTTTACATCTTGGCACTGTAAAGTCTCATCACTGTGATGCGTTTGGTGGGTATCGTTTTGTGGAAATGCTCACAACAAAATTTGTGGATTCTTCTTTTCCTTGGGTAGCTATGCTATGATTTCTTTTGACCTTTTAAAATGTATTTTTGGTAAGTGGCATCTAATCCCAGTTATATTCAAAAGAAGGCAAACATTTTTCATCTCTAAAGCTGACCATTTCACTCAAAACAATTGAAATGGGTAAACGCCACAGCAAGGAAAAATATGTAAATTTGATTTTAAGGTTAACTATCTTTTTAAGAGTGTCGTTTTTTAAGAGAAGCATCAGTTAAATAGTCCAAAATTTAAATCTAAATGGGACCTGATGTTCCTATGATGAGTCCCTTTTGGGTGAAACAGCCTAATGAGCCACCAGCCACACCTCGCACATTCCTCCTGACCTCTATTCCACCTCACTTTCCCTCCATACACGCATGCACCCTCCTAACTTAACCTCACCCAAGTGATTAGCATTCACCCCAACATGGCCCCTCCTCCTTTCCAATCTGTTATCAGTTGTCAGGCACCAACCAGCTCTGGTATTAACATCTTCAGGCAACAGGCTATCAAAGTTATCTGAACCTGGAGGCTCCATGAGAGTCGGGAGGGATCTGCTGTATCACTGATGTCATCAGATAAAGAGGTGGTATGGAAGGTCAGGTTCCTTGTGTAGGGGGATGGAGTCCTTATCTGAGGTATCCAATTCTATCAGCTGATGAGTATTCGCATACTAAAAACTCAGAGTAATGTGTTACATTACATTTGTTTATGTCTAGAAATTAAAGTAGACATAAACAATTGAATATGATGCTAAGTGCAAAGTTGTCCTGAGAGGACATGCGTGCATTGTAGTCAGATGTTTACATATACTCAATATGGTCATGAATGTCCTGGTAACTTTGTCTTTTAAAGATTTCTTTGAGCTGTTATTTTCCCTGGGTAGAATGATTGCACAGCATACTTCTTTAATGACTTTAAAAATAAGAATTGGGTGTAGAAGTTTGAATTTATTTTGGGTTTTCTCTGCACACGACCTTTCAAATGTATACATACAAGCTCAATACATCCATACACTCACTTAAATCGTTTATGGTGATGAAGGTTTTACAGTGTCATTTAACTTGACAATGCCAAGGGCTATTAAATTCTCATTAGTGATCATAATTGACTACAACTAGCAGTTTTTCTTTGTCATTATAAAGGGGGCTTGTTTGAAAGCACTCAATGTATTGACCAATACTCAGAACAATGGGAAAGTCCAACGAACTCAGTAAAAATGTAAGAAGGAGAACTGTAGATTAAGATAAGTGGGGAAGGTCTCGTGGAGCCATTTCTAAACAACTGCAGATCCCAAGTTCATCTGTTCAAACAATTGTACGTAAGTACAAGCCATTTTGTCAAGGTCTGGAAGGAGACCCAAACTGTCATCCTCAGATGAGAAATTAGTTAAGATCTTCAAGAACAACCCAGGAACAACAAAGGCTCAAACCTTGAACTGGAAACTGCTGGAACACCAATGCCCGCGTCCACAGTGAAGCCAGTTTTACATCGCATGGACTGTGAGGGACTACGATGAAGCAGCCCTGCTTCAGAGTCTACACACAACAAATATTGAACTATTTGGCCACAATGACCCTAAAATGATACAAAGAAAACCCCACAATCAGATGACCCCCTATGAGCAAGCAGAAACCTTCAGCAGAACCAGGCTCAGGGGAGGGCAGCCATCTGCTGTGACCGGCTGAGGAGGTGAGGAAGACAGAACTAAAGATACACTAATTAAAAATTAAATGCAAAGTGTTCAGTTTACTTAAATTTAGAAATAGGAAATCAGAGGTCATCCAGTTCTTTGTGCTTAAGACATCCCTACAGTTTAACTAATTGGTGTGTCACTTGACTTGTGTTGCGTATCATCTGCATAGAAGATGCATAGCATGTATAATGTAAACAGAGTTGTTCCTAGCACATAACCCTGTGGAACTCCATAATTAATCAAAGTGTGTGAAGAGAACTCTGCATTTACATGAGCAAAACTGTGTCTATTAGATATTATTCAAATCCCTTCAGCACAGTACCTTTAATAACTACAGCATACTCTAATCTCTGTAGTACAAAATTATGGTCAACAGTACTGAGCACTGCAGTGAGAGCAGGACAAGCACAGAGATGCAGTGTGGGATCATTTTGACAGAGAACAGAACAAAACCAGCCAACATCCAGAGTAAAGTTGTGCATGCCCTTGGAGAACCCCAGAGGACCATTCCCTAAAACTGCTTAAAGAAATTGCTAGAAAGTTTGCCTAAGAGAGTTCAATCTGTGATGAAGAATAATGGTGGTCATACCAAATACTGACTTTAAAGCTTCAGTTTTCAAGTATGAAGAAATACAAGTTGGCTTAAGACACAATACGTAAAATATAACAATTACAAAAGATTATATCTTTCTTTGGAAACTGCAGGTCACAGATATTTTAATTCTTGTAGTGGAAGTGGAAAAGACCCACAAACTCAAAGGTCACATGTATTGTAAATAACATCCACAATCACTGACCTAATTATATAGCACATTTTAAATGGTTGGAATAATCATATAAGCATAATAAATATTCCAATTAAAATCTAAATGGTGCCTCTTATTTTGACCTGAACCACTGTAATTTTGACTGTAGAACAGCCAACTGAGAGAGAACTTAAATTCCTTTTAAATGACTTTTAGTGTAAATAGAATACATGTGGCTGAAATGTTTGGTCTGTGTACTGCTGGCAGTCTTATTTATAATTTAACAGTCCTCAATTCTTTTGCCACAAATTCTCTTTCTTCTGTGGGGGACACTGATAACTGTGCTGTGTTCAAAGTGAAGCAGCTCGGCCAAGCAAACGGACGTTAGCTCCTCCAAACTCGGTGCATTTGCTTAAAGCGTCTAAGTTAGGGGCGTGTCAATGGGTTTCATTGTAAGAACTGTGTGGTGAGTGTGTGAAGCAATTGAAGTGGCAGCAATACCAACTGTATCTCATTAGCACAACAACAAGGAGCATTATCATTAACGCTGCTATTCCCTCCCAAAACACAGGTATCACAGGCCTAAACACACACATACACACCTCACTTTCTGACCCCAGATCAAGCCAAACTTGGAGGGCGACCTCGAATTAATCATTTGTGGGATCTGGGCTGTGCTGCTGTACTTTGCAAGCTAACAGTTACACAAACAAAGTTGTGTTTCCTCTACCTCAGAGAACATTATATTGGCTTTTATTTGTTATCTCAAGGTCTACCTTCATGATCTTGCATGATCCCTTCTTATCCTATCACATCTTTACACTTAGATTTAAAGATTTATGTCATGCCGACTTGCTACTGGTTCACAAAAACCAAACAAGGTGCCCCAAACTTCCCACCCAGTGTACCCGTGTAAACTGATTTATGTCCCCACACACGCACACACACATTTTGAGGCTGTCCCACCAGTTGACCACATAGTTGGCATTAGCACAGCTCTTATCTGCTTTATGACTTCCACACTAGCTCGTTTATTTGTGTACTTTGCCTTTCGCTGTAAAGCTGAGTCTGACCTGACGTAGCAGCATGCAGTGTCAAAGGTCAAATCTGGAATTTATTTCGACACATAAATTTCAGCTAAACACGCTCATATTTGGGCCACTGGAAGAGTTTGACCTGCGAATAAAAGTAAACGGAGTGTGCTGCTTGATCCTTTCCTTGTGTTTGTGATTTATTTGGATCTCATATTTTGAAGGTGGCAGAGCTTTCTTGGAGGCACAGCTAAAGTCTTAGATTTCTTTAATCATCCTGCTGGCTGAAGCAGGTATCATGTAACCATGTTTGAATCGGGCCAGGACCTTCGCAGCTTGCGATTGCCCCCTTATTCTTTTGCCCTTCCTGTCTTTCTTCACAATAAAAACTGTGCAGCAGAGGAAAAAAAAAAAACCAGTAATTCTAAAGGATTTCTCCGAGGCTGAAATGAATTTATTGGTGGAGTTTAAGTGCTTTGGGGATTTATAGGATAACAGGTTAGCTAGCTTGCAAGTCTGATCATGCAAAACCAGTTATGATAAATGTACAGCATATTGTGATAAGACATAACTGAGTTTTGAAGGCTCTTCCTTGAGTTTTTCATGTTCCGCAAGGTTAAAAATATGCAGACAGCTGAACTTTGCTCCCATATGTATTATCCAAAGCCATGGGGTCTAATCTGCTGCTGATCCAGTCCTTCCATCAAATTTTACTTACTGGCTCATAGTTGAAATTCCAGATTTAACACATAAGGGTAGGATAGGGTATGGCTGTTGCATGACATCCAAAATGGTAAGGGTTAGTGACAGGGCTAGGCTTTTCTTACTCCAGAACATATTGTGTACAATGGTGTGTGAAAAGCAAAAAATGCACTGTGATTACACACAAAATTACTCCTAGAAATTGATGTTATTAGCATACACCTTATTTTTCTCCACTAGGTTAAAGGATTGTTTTAACTGCTTTCTGTAAAGCATGTTGGTCAGCATCTGATATATTTAATAAACTGGCCAAAAGAAACTAAAACAAATCGGAATGGGCTGCAGGTTACATGTTTCTTGTCCTGTTGATCAGAGCCTCTCACAGATTGCTATAAGTAGTAAAGGCATGGCAGGGAAAAAGTGAAACACAAAGGTGAAAGAACAGACTCAACATCAACAGAAAAAAGAAACCTGATGAGAGGATTCCAAATCTTATCCTAACATTTCTAAGTGAGAATAGATGGATAAAACCTCTTTATAAACCTCTGACATTAACTTTCTGAGGGTGATGGGGATCTAACACCCAAGAACCTGGACATTTATTAGACTTTACCAGAATATGTAGCTGCTAGTGAGATAAAAAGCTTCAAGTGACGCACTGTCCTTTACTTTAAAGTTTGCAGATGATATCCTGCCAAGGGCACACAAGACATTTTATAGGACACGGAGGCTGAAGACTGAACTGCATCTGGAAGAAGGAATGATTTAATTAGCGTACTTGTGTGATTTATGTTCCCATCTTCTGACTTTGTTGTCATATCAGTTGTTATCCTTATCTCTGCATGAATTCTGATGTTATGCTGATCCTGGAGAAACCCTATTTCTTTGCTGCATGCTAATACTTCATTTTACTTCACAAGATTAAAGAGTTGTGGGACCTGTAGTCTAATAACTCTGAGAATTTACCACATATGTTTTACTAAAATGCATCAAAACTTCCAAATGAGGGGAAACATTAAGACAAAGTGTGACAACCAGATTTTTTTAAAGCAGGGCCTGTATTTATTTAAATGCCATTGTCTTGTTTTGTGTTGTTTAGCTTTTTTTCATTGAGGCAATTAAACAGGGAGGCAGTTCTCACACATTCACTCACAAAAACGACTTAATTTGAATTTGTGTCTTCAAAAGGGCAAATAACCCCCAATAAATTATGACACCTTAAAAAAAACTCATCAGTGGCGTGATTTATGTGGCTAATTACTGTATGAGAGAAAAATGCTTCTAGCAATTTTAATACCGAATACCGTTAGACTTAGATTTCAACTCTGCAGAGAGGAGAGAGAGGGGGAGAGAGTCTTGGGTTTTATTTGCCAGCTCTTTGGTAGCATGGGGCTGTTTTGTGAGGGGGTGGCAGGGATGTACCCCTCCCCTCTCTCACTCTCTCTCCCTCCCTTATCCTCTCCCCTCCTCTCTCCTCCTCCTGCTCCCCTGGCCGCTCTCAGACCATTGTTGTTGTGACTGCCGTCCAGAGAGCAGCAGGGTGCTGTACGAGGGCTGGTGTGCGAAGGTCGCAGTCGCTCGCTCCTCTCTCTCTCAGCAGTTGAACGAAACAGGACTGTGGAGGGAGGCTGAGCCCCACATTTGATCAGCAGAGCTTATTGGGATAAACACACTGAGCAGTGGAACTTGAAGAAGCGCTGCGTAAAGACGCGCGTATCCAAAACGGTGTTGCAGTGTAACCAAGAAGGGACTCTGAACTACGGGGCACGGTTTTTTTTTGTTTGTTTTTGTTTTGTACCCGTCTCTATAAATCGGATCATTTTCAGCATTTTCATACAACTCTTACTCGTAAGTTCCCCGCTCCCTGACTGTTTTTCTTTATCTCCGTGGATTTAGCCTTCTGAGCGGCAGCCTGCAGTGGACTTTGCCCCGGGGATCGCAACGCTTTCCCCCGGGTCACTGGAAGAGCCCGACAGCTGTCGTTCGTGTAACAGGCCACTGTTTTTTGATGGATTTAAGGCTCAGCTTCGATTTTAGTCGGATACACATAAGCTGAAACACGCTCACAGACTGATTTTTGGGAAGGATACACCGGGAAAAGTGGCTCTCCAAATGAGGATTTCAATATTCGCTCGGATCAACCGGGACAAGGAGTGATTTCCACACCGGTGCCAATTATCACTGCGAGGACAGACCCAAAGCAAAGGTGGGTGAAAACAGACAGAGACAGCTGGAGCTTCTTTGAGTTTCATTCATTTTTGTCCTATCAGCAGGCACGGCGGACCGGGGGCTAGATTACCAGAGAGTTATAGATCATATAATGCCACCATCCATCATGAAAAAAACCGAATAGGACTGATAGAACACACAGTGTAATTTCACCCACCAACGAGTTAATTTTAAGTTAATCGGGGGGTTTAAAGACGAAAGATTTATAATTTTATGTGTGTTTCCCAATGAAAGCAAAACAGATCAATTAGTAGACACTGAACTTTCCACTTGTCAGGAGAAAAGATTGTTTATATCGCCCAAAGCGGAGTTTGAACTTCATCAGACCACAAGTGCCATTAACGCGTGAAAGAAAGATTGATCATCCTTTTTAACATTTAATTAAAGTATTTTTCAGGAACATTATCTAAACACTATCAGCTCCTTTATTCTGCAGATCAAAGTTTTTGACTGGGGGGCTCACGTGCGGGCTCCAAAATTACAAACTTCTAGGTTTAACTGTGAAACAAACAACGATTCTCATTCGTCGGTTCTTGAGTTGATTGTAAACTACACGCACGGTGTGACATTAATACAGCTCTTAGGTGCTTTATTGAGCGTGGATTATGGTACTGAAATATAAAAGTACAATACAGCAGAAGTGTTTTGGCTCCAGCGGAATTAGCAGCAGCAGGAGAAAAATGTTTTCCAGTCCTTAATTGAGAAAGAATACGTTTCATTCAGCAAGCTGGTTCTTTAAACAGTGTGTGTATGTGTTCGTGCGTGCGTATCTGTGTGTGTGTGGGCGCGGCCTGCCTACATGGAGCGCACGCACCAGGATCTGGCGCCTGTGCTCAGTTTGCTGTGCTTGCAGCAGAAAAAAGAAAACCAGTGTATTATTCCTTTAGCGTTCCTACAGACTGTCAGTTTACTGTTTGTCCGCATTCAGATGCTTAGACCGCTTTAATAACCTCTGTACTTCAATATCACTTTCTATGCGAGTCAAAATGTTTGAAACAGGTTTATCGATCATTCCTAACGTATAACAACATCTGGAGGTAAAACTCACAGCTAACAATACTGTGAAAATTATTTTGAGCTGAAAAATAGTTGCAATTGTTTATTTCAGTTGAAACTTCAGTTCATAAAGTGAAAGTCAATATTATTAATTCATTAGTAATCAACTTTCTGCTTTTTCTGTTTCCCCCCATTATTTCTGAGGAGTTGCTGCTTTTCATTGACTTCTTTAATAGTAAGCTGGATATCACTGTGGTTCTGGACTGTTTGTTAGATTAAAAAAAACATTTCAAGGCACCATAGCATTTTATAGATTCACAGATTAAGTAGGGAAAATACAATGACCAATCATAAAACTGCCTTTGTAGCTGGCCCTGTTACCAGATCTGGGTCTAGGTAAGAACACCAGTGCATTTCAGATTTTGAAAACCCACTACCATCACCCATTTCACTGTTTTCCTCCTGTCTTTGGGTTTCCACCTCCTGAACCTGAAGTCTCATCAACTTTTAGTCCAATCTCTCTGCTGCTCCTTCAGATTCTGTAGCTTCCTGGCAAGTTTCAAGTGTTTTCCTAGTAAGGGCCCATTATCCCGGGACAGACCAAGCACCATCCACTGACAAACAACAGGCAGTAACAGCCCTGCTCCTTATTCATCACGCAGGAGAGCCTGGACAATGTGAGGCATACGAGTGGGACAGATAGCAGGACATCTGGTTAAGAATACAGCTGCTCACAGTCAATACAGGCTCTCTCTTTAACTATTTGGCCTGACAATTGTTTGTGTTTTTGCCATCTGGCTTAAAAGTGAACAGAAAAGTTTGTGTCTTTAGCTGCTCCCCTGCTAGATCTCCTCAGAGAATCAGGTTTCTGATCAGCAGATAACTGTCTGCCATGTGTTTGTTTTTCCCAGCAGGCTCCACGTTTACAGACTTTGGGGGTCTCTGAAGTTGCCAATGCCAGCGAGTGGAGTGTGAGGCCCGGAATAGGCTTCCAACGTTTAATTTTCCCTTTTAGCCCACAAAACACGCACGTC
The DNA here is from genome assembly GCF_057382185.1 of Mchenga conophoros. Lineage (NCBI taxonomy): Eukaryota > Metazoa > Chordata > Actinopteri > Cichliformes > Cichlidae > Mchenga > Mchenga conophoros. The sequence goes on along the minus strand of NC_140535.1, from coordinate 27,440,651 downwards.
ACCCACAGAAGATGATGCGGGTCTGCTTGTTCTGTATTCTGCTGCTCTGTTTGGTGGTCAGAGTCACGGCCAGAACCACCGATGGCTTAAGAATAAAAGGTAAGTCAGGAAATTCTGCTCTGATATCACACAGTTAGTATTAACTTGATCACTTGGGGTTTGTCTTTGCATAAACCTTAGATTAAGCATATGGCTGGGGAGGGGGGGGGGGGGGTTGATCACAGCCAGATAGCAGGTCTCATTTTTATTCATCTGTTGACTAGGAGTGAAGCTGCTTTAAATTCTTAAAAATATGTTATGTATCTGGAATTGTGTGGACCAGTCCACCTTCCCTCCTTAGAAAGTTTAGTCCAGAGGGAGGCAGGGTGACAGAAAAATGATTACGAGAGCTTGTAGGCGAGAGTCAGAAAGAGCGAAGAAGTCGGAAGCTCTCAGCGTTTGTAAACGGCGCTACCCGATCTGTCCGGGGCCCTGAGGCACGGAAGTGTAAATCTGCCTGGCTGTGTGCCAGCTGTAGAGGATGGGGAGGGGGGGGGGGGGTGGCAGGGCCTTCTCACTGATGCTTTATAAACAGAAGCCAATGCAGTGCACCAGGCACTGTTAGTTTAAGGTGCCATTAAAATGTTTCTACTGAGGTAAGCCACAATCAGCCTTTTATACAGCCAGCTTTCAAAAACGAAACTATTATGTGTGATAATAATTTTATCTTCTGCTGCAAAATAAACTGGCTTAATACTTAAGATTAGAGGACTTTGGGGTGACATTCTTTTTGAGGATGTGTGTAGATTGATGAAAGTCGAGGTGGATGGTTGTCCCTGAGGCACAGAGAACAGAAGCCGTCTCTGTGGCTCCAGTTTAGACTGCAGGGCTGTCGAGGCCAGCCGGGACTTGTTGTTCCGACGACAGTGTGCAAGAGGGGGCTTCAAAAAAAGCCCCTCAAGAGATGTGAGTAAATAGTCAAACAGTTATAAAAGCAGTTAGATTTTAATAGCATGCACCGGATATCAGGGTTTGTATTTTACATGCATAAATTGTCTGCACCAGTTCATGTACTGGTGCTTTGATTGATGGTCACCATAATGTCCAAAGTCAAGAAAAACAAGAGCTGTAAAAGCAGCAACTGGCCTTGAAACAGTGACCGGCATTTTCCTAACTTCTGGTATATAATAGAATCTACACCTTCCAAGCTGCCAACTTTATTTATTTATCCAAACTAAATCTTGTAGTAGGCTATAAACAAACTTTAACTAAGCTTTTAATAATCACCTGAAACAATTCTGTGGGTATTTTATGTTCAGTTACTAATTTGAAACCCGCTCCGAGCGCATGTCAAATATAATTATATATCTAATGTTGCTAATTGTATGCTGCAGCAAAAGGAAAACTCATTTTCAGTCCAGATTTTTTTCCCTGCTACATCATTAGATTATATAAAAGTCTAAGTTAAGATTTTTGTCTATAAACTCTGTACTTGACTGTAAATCACCAAAAATAAAACATAAGACATAATTCAACCACACATGTCACAGATTAGAGGATGACTGGATGATCAATTTTGTTTAAAAATAAAATGTATATATATATATATATATATATATATATATATATATATATATATCAAATGTCTATGAAATGGAAATGCAGCAGTTGTTAGCGACATTAATTTTATACATCATAAGAAGTAGCTATAATGCAGCTTTTGTATAAAATAATGCTGAATGCATACTTCCTGTGGTGGCGTATGCTACATGCATGTGTGCCCCCAAACCATTATAGCTTTGTAATTATAAGTGGGAGCTGCAAACTGACAATGTAATGAATTCCAGCAATTTTCCTTGAAGGTTAATCAGAAACTGGATAATTCTGGGAAGTTCTTTAGCCTGCTGGAAGTAAACCTAATTGGATAAAAGTACATATTTGAGGGCTCTGCTGCTGTACGTTCCTGCATTGGGCCACAAATGCCTCTTCATTGTACCATATGAGGCTCTGCTGCCAGCCCGGCCGGCCGGCCGACCGGCTGGCTGGCTGGCTGGCTCGCACCAGCTGAGCAGGTTTGTTTGTGTTGTGTTGTGTTTTGCTTGCCCCCTCGCCTCTGGGTGGCAATTCACACTCTGCTGCGAGTTCATCTCTGGGGCACCGTCGCTGTCTCTGCAAGTTCATTAGCGTGGGTATAGTGTGTGTGCTTCAGCTCTCTGATTTACAGGTTTTTTTCCTAACTTTTTTTTAACTAGATAAAATTGTGACTTGTTGGGATTTCACGTTTCTGACTCCCTGTAAACAAACGAAGTGTTGAGTTTGTTTGCCTCCAAGGTGTTTCTTTCATTTGCTTTTGACCAACTGCCATTTCTCATTTTCCACTCAGAAGGTAGTGACTGTATATTTGTTCCTGAAAGGATTACCTGCGTGTACTCTGGTGTTTGGAAAAAGAGATAGCACTTCACTCCGACAGGGAAACAGATTGCCTTTCACTAAGCGCTCGCAGGAAGCAATCAGACAGAAAATTGCCCTGGAAAATTGCTCGTTCTGAGTGACTGAGCAGAAAGCGAGGTCCCTAGCCAGGGCGCACATATGCTCCAGCAAGTGAGTGGGTGAGTGACCCACTGAATGGATGGCACTGTAGCTGAGGGTGACACCATAGTGGCTGGGTTATCAGGGCACTCTATCACCGGTTCCTGGTAGCATTAAATGTCTGTGGTTGTTTAGGAACATGGTGTGCTTCTGTTGCCGGACCTTTCAGAGGTAAAATGAAACCGCCAGGATGTGTTTTGACAATTTTTGCCTTGTTCACTTGGTTATTGAGACTACGACGACTTGTAGCAGTTTACTGATTCCTTTATTCTGCAAAATAGCTGTACTGTGAAGCCTGAAATAGGTTCAAGATTGAGAGAAAGAGTAAATAAGGAGGCTGTCACTGATCTGAAATATAACAATGAAACAAATCTCAATAACAGGAAAAAGATATGACTGATCATCTGTCTTTTCTGAGTTTCTCTCCTCCATCTCCACATTTGGTTTCCAGATCTTCGGGTCACTAGGCCTCTGATAGTTCCAGGTTACCCAGAAAACACCACAGCAGTGGTTGGTGGTCAGGCAAAGTTGATGTGTAAAGTCCACAGACCAGGAAGCACAAAGGTGCAGTGGCTGAAGGTGAATGTCAGCGAACCAGGTCAGAACCAGGGAGGACCCCCTGGCCTCAGGGCTCTGACGGTGAGAACAGATCTGCTAACGTCAGCAGTTTTATTGTCCTCTGCACTGTGTTCTCTTCTCATCACTCTAAAATAATCTGTCACGCAGCCCCTGCAGAACATATCATCCAAGGTGAATACTCTCCATCTGTCCAACATCACTTTGGAGGATGCTGGCGAGTACATCTGCATGGCTGAGAACACCCATGCGGGACAGACAGTGCAGGCCATGCAGTCAGCATGGCTGGAGGTCCTGCCTGGTAAGGCAGACTTATCATTATATGAATATTTCGGATTTATAGGCATATGATTTTTTTATGTTGTTTAGATAGAAATGCTTAGTGTCAATTTTTAACATCCCACATCTTTACTTTTTTTAAATGACAACTTTTCCCTTTCACAGGGATTATCATTTCCCAAACTGAGGACATGCCTGCTACTAAAATCCCCTCAGGTAACCTCACTCTGGAGCTTTTACACTTAGAGCTTTTTAAAAATAAATAAAATCTATTTGGGTGTGAGAAGTGAAAGTATACATTTACCATACAGTGGTATGTTTGCCAACCGTGAGAGCTCTAAACTTGGCATCCACCTCCACAGATTTTGCTTCTCTTTGGTCTCTTAGATCATTAGTGAGCCTTTACCACCCCTTATATTCACTCTGCGACCGCTGTCACATTGCGACATGTTCATCAGCTTCAGTCTCCCTTCCTTCTTGTTTATTTTCTTTGCTTCTTTTTGAGGGAGTTTGCAGAGCTAGCCAGATCGCTCTCAGTCTCATAACAATTCACAGGGGAACAAAAAGATGAAGAGGGGAAGGGGGAGTGGAGGTGGCTCGGGTCAGTAAGGCCCTGTCTCCATGGCAATGTCATTGTGCTTGTGTGTATGTGGGGACTGGAGATAATGGAGTTTGAGGAGCTGAAGGTCATAACTGAAGGAATAGCGATTAGACTGGGCTCTGTGGTGAGATAATCAGAGCTACAAAAGAAATAAAGAGAAGGAGAAGGAGAGCTCGAAAAGGGTGTTCAGACTGATCATAAAAACTTGAGAAGAGCCTTCAGCACCGCAAGCTAATACCATGCCTGCTTTTAGCAGATGTTCTCGAGGACTTGAGTGAGGACACCACAGAGCATCTCCTGTTAGAGCCAGGCAACGTCCTAAAACTGCGCTGTGACATGAGCACCCGGCCCGGCATGGCTGTAAACTGGTACAAGGAGGGTGCACGTGTTCTGCCCACACCCCGGATCCAGATGCGAGGCGCCATCATGGAAATCACAGACGTAACATATGAAGATTCAGGTGTTTATGTTTGTGTTCTCCGGGGATCCAAAGAGCCTGTGAGGAACTTCACTATCACTGTGGCAGGTAAGAGCACCCGCAGTGCAGTTTTGATGCTTTACTGGATTTTTTTTATATATAAAGTCACTGGTTTTAAAAAAAAGCTTTTAAGTAATGAGGATTAGAGGCAGCCGTAAATGGTTTTTGACATGTCTTCGTCTCAGACTCGCTGGGATCTGGGGACGACGATGAGGACAACGACTTGGAGGATTCTTCAGCTGAGATTGAAAATGACCAAGTTTACTTCTACAGAGGTAAAATTGCTGTTTATTTAGCAGCTGCATTTCTTGAATTTTGTGCTTTAACGGCTTATTTGCGGTTCTTTGTCTGTGCAGGACCGTATTGGACACATCCCCAGCGTATGGAGAAGAAACTCTATGCTGTTCCTGCAGGAAACACAGTGAAGTTTCGTTGTCCAGCTATGGGTAGCCCCATGCCGAGCATCCGCTGGCTCAAAAATGGACGCGAATTTAGAGGAGAGCATCGCATTGGAGGCATCAAGGTGACGAAGGTTTCAGTTTGTCATCTCGTGCGACATAAACAGATTGTGTTTTTATTTGCTCTCTTATTCATATCATTTTGTACTTTGTCTGCCAGCTACGACACCAGCACTGGAGCCTGGTGATGGAAAGTGTTGTGCCCTCAGACAGAGGAAACTATACCTGTGTGGTAGAGAACAAGTATGGCTCCATCAGTCACAGCTATGTTCTTGATGTTCTGGGTAAGACATGAAAGATCATGCTTCTCATATTTAATGTTCATATTTAAAAAGTAAAATAAACAAAAAAGCATATCTTGTGACATCTAGAGTGAAGAACACAACCCTTACACGAGTAAGCACTAAACTAAAGCCATAAATAACAGAAAATCTTTATTGGTTGGATTATACAATCTGGCTGAAAAGCATTGGTCAGCACAAAAAAGCAGAATTCCTTCAAATTTAAGGCTCCAGTCTGAGAGAGGAGATAACTGAGCGAGTGAGCAAATGGTGACAGGGGTGCCTGGTGTCAGGCTGCGGCGGGCAGGATGTGGATGGTCAGACTTCCACTCCAGTTTTCTACCTGACTTGTGACAAGAGATCGAGCAGTGCTGCGGTTTGTTTGTTCGTTTGTTCGCTATCTCTCCACCGCAGGGTCAGTTTCCGTCCCTGCTGACAGGGGGAAAAGACTAACGAGGCAGCTAACAAGATCAGAGAGAAAGAGTGACCACAGATCAAAGAGACTAGCGGCAAATAGGCATGCTAATGGAACCAATTTTCATTCCAAAATGACATTTCCTGGTCTTTTGCCAGCATAGAAACATATTGAGGGTGACAATGACAATTGCTGGCTATTTTAAGGAGCTTATTTGCAAAGCATGCATTTTTGTGGGCTTTAAATGACTAAATAAATGAATGTCTTTAAGAGGCAGTCAGGTGATTACCCATTACCTGCCTAAAACTTCATACATGCTTAACAGATAAATTAACCTTTGTCTCCATATGCTCTGCTGTTTATTTGAGATGAGAAAAGGCATTGAGTGGTTTCTCTTGATCTTTGAACAATTTTTCAGTCTGAATCTTTGCTCCCTTTGCTTACCTCTTCCGTGTGATTTCCTCCAAAAACAGAGCGTTCACCCCACAGGCCGATCCTGCAGGCAGGTTTGCCAGCCAACACCACAGCAGTGGTAGGCAGTGATGTCCAGTTCCACTGCAAGGTCTACAGTGACGCCCAACCTCACATTCAGTGGCTCAAGCACATCGAAAGGAACGGCAGACGCTATGGTCCTGACGGGACCCCCTACGTTCAGGTCCTCAAGGTTGGTAATACAACGAGATGCTATCCTTTCACGTGTTGTTAACAGCAACTCCTCTGGTAGCTTCCAAACCTAACTTCTTCCTAGCTCTCTTATCATGCCCCATCATTGCATTTTGTGTCATGCAGACTGGCAGTCTGAACATGTCCGAGGTGGAGGTCCTCTACCTGTCCAAAGTTACCATGGAGGATGCTGGAGAGTACACCTGTCTGGCTGGAAATTCAATTGGCTATGCCCACCAGTCTGCCTGGCTCACTGTCATTTCAGGTAAGAACGAAGCAACGTAACTATATAAAAAAAGTCACTCTACACTACTTTGCATGGTCTTTTCAAAATATTTTAGCATTGCTTTGGTCAGCTAATCATTGATATATAGCACTTTTTCCATCAAATACTCCACAAACCTTCAACTAATCATTTCTTGTTTTGAGTTCCCTCTCCTATTGAATTACATTTTTTTCCTCTAATTTTTTGTCTTGTACCTGCAGAGGAAGAAGCAGCAGATGCTATGGAAACAATGGAGACCAAATATAGTGACATAATTATCTATGCTTGTGGATTCCTGGCTCTGATCATGGCCATTGTCATCGTGGTGTTGTGCCGAATGCAGGTCAACCCCAGAAGGGAGCCATTTGATGCACTCCCAGTGCAGAAGCTTTCCAAGTTCCCTCTTCGCAGACAGGTACGTCTCATAACCTGCTATGACACAATGGATGATCCAACTGCATCTGAAGGCAAACCTCTTAAAACCTGACATCTTTATCTCTTTCTTCAGTACTCAGTGGAGTCCAACTCGTCAGGGAAGTCCAGCGCATCTCTGATGAGGGTGGCTCGCCTGTCTTCCAGCTGTTCACCAATGTTGGCTGGAGTCATGGAGTTTGAGTTGCCCTATGACCCAGACTGGGAGTTCCCCAGGGAGAAGTAAGTCATCTGTCATTATTTATTGAGCTGTAGATGATAATCAATCACAAATGCTTTGTATCATATATATATATATACAGTGTTGGGAAGGTTACTTTTAAAATGTATTCCATTACAGAATACAGAATACATGCCCCAAAATGTATTCTGTAACGTATTCCGTTACGTTACTCAATGAGAGTAACGTATTCTGAATACTTTGGATTACTTAATATATTATCATGCTTTTTACAACAACGTGAATGTACTATTGCTGTGTGATTTATTACTATTACTGAAGGTCCGCGACTCCGAGCTGTAGTAAAGGGACCTCTGACTAAAACAGCGGGGTCCCTGTCGGCTCGTAGCCGAAAAATAGCTTTACTTTGTTGTGTGGGTCAACTTTTCTTGCGAGAGACAGAGAGAGGCGTTGAAAGACTGCTCCAACGGAACTTATTGTTTTCGGAGGAAAACACGAACACGGTGTACAGTCGAGTCTTAATAGCTTACTTACAACTGGGCTCGTCAGGCACTCTTCTTGGCTGCAGTGGTTATTATTATATTTACATGCTTCCAGCTCCCGTTTTCCCTCGATGACAACTCGTACCTTTCCACTCCCCTTTTTCTCCCTCCTCGCGCTCACAGACCCATAACGTGTATGGCAGTCCATTCTCCCTGCAACACGGACTACACTGCCCATGATGCTACATTCTTTAGAGCTATGCTTGTAGCATTCTGCCTGTTAGCTTAGCACAACAACAACAACAACAACAACGAAAAGGCGCTCTCTTACCCAGGAAACACACAGTCGCAGAGAGAGAGAGAGAGAGCGTCGCCCTGTAACCATGGCAACCGTAGCGCTGCCGCCTGGAACGAAAGAACGTAGCTGTCAAACAAAACCCAAACAGTCCTGAGCCGCGACAAAATGAAACAGGAAAGTACCGCAGTGTAATCCATTTATTTCAACAAAGTAACTGTACTCTGAATACCACCTTTTTAAACGGTAACTGTAACGGAATACAGTTACTCATATTTTGTATTTTAAATACGTAACGGCGGTACATGTATTCCGTTACTCCCCAACACTGTATATATATATATCTATATATATCTATATATATCTATATATATATATATATATATATATATATATAATCTGAACTGTTAAGTCTCAACAACATTTAAAGCGTCTGCTCCTTGCTAAAAGTATTTCTTCACTGAGTTTAGTTTGGCTGCCGGGATCTGTACTCATTTAAACATTGTAGCGCTCGCATCATGTGTGAACCAAAAAAGAAACAAGCCCGCAAGACATTTTTGGCTCCATCAAACCTATAGTTTTAGAAACCGGAGCTTCAAATTATGGATTTGTACAGTTTTCTTTTGGACATACTTATTTTCACTAAGACTCCCTTTCTCTTTCTAGTCTAACATTGGGTAAACCTCTAGGAGAAGGCTGCTTTGGTCAGGTGGTCAGAGCTGAAGCCTACGGCATCAACAAGGACTGTCCAGAACAAGCCACTACTGTAGCAGTCAAGATGCTCAAAGGTAAGAAAGGAATACTACCAGCGAAATAATTCCTGAGATTAACTTGGCAGATCTTACTTATAACAGCATGTCAACTAAATAAAACTACATGTCTCTCTCAGATGACGCCACAGACAAAGATCTGGCAGACCTCATCTCAGAGATGGAGTTGATGAAGGTGATGGACAAGCACAAGAACATTATCAACCTGCTGGGAGTCTGTACACAGGATGGTGAGTGTCTAACCTTTATTTTGGATAAGAACCAACACATTTCCTCATTTTCCTCCCAAGTCATTTTGTTATCATTAATCTAATGAAGATCTGCCTGATTTAGGGATTGTTTCAGCTGTGGTGGTTGCAGCCCTTCATCCTGTTTTTGCTTGCCCCCACCCAGGCCCTCTGTATGTGCTGGTGGAGTATGCTTCCAAAGGAAGTCTGAGGGAGTACCTGCGAGCCCGACGACCTCCAGGCATGGATTACACCTTTGATGTGACTAAGGTGCCTGAAGAGCAGCTCACCTTTAAAGACCTGCTGTCCTGTGCCTACCAGGTGGCTAGAGGGATGGAGTACCTGGCCTCTAAAAGAGTAAGCTCTCTATAAAGAGTTGAAATGTACTAGAAGTAGTAACTATAGCTTATTTCTTTTGTAGTTCTGGATTTTTTCCCCAACTTTTCAGTAATATTTCTACTGGCTGTTTGTTTAGGTTTCTAAAAAAAAACATTTGTTCACCTTAAAGTAGAAACTTTCGTGACACTAACCAGATTAGTATCACAAGTACAGCAACAGTAGGAACACAAAGTAACGATATGCAAAGATATGCTAATACAGACATATTAGTTAAACAATACAAGCAGTCATAGTCCGGGAGAAAACAGACTTCCCTCAAAATGTGATTGAAAATCCAGTTTAGCTGTACTGGAACATCTTTTTTTATGAGACAGGGCCAACTGATGTGTATCCATATTGATCCATCTATTTTCCTAACCCCTGATAACCTGGACAGGTTGCCTGTCTATTGGAGTGTGTCTGAATCCCCACAGAGTAATGCAGACATAAAATGAGGGCATGAGGGCAGAACTAAACTTCTTTAGGTCTTCAGAGTTATATATGCCCCAAAGAGGCTGTAATATAAGAAATGTGGTTTTGATTGAAAGGATCAGGTTCCTTCATGTAATTCATCGTATTTTGGGACTTGGCCTTCAAATTGATTAGTCTGGTTGAGGCAGCACCAGCTGTTCTTCCTCTCTTTGTCCTTCCTGTCGGTTCTCCTTTTTCTACCCCCATCCACATGTTTCTTGTCCTTTCAATTTCCCAGCATGCACCATGTTTGCGTGCTTCATATCAACATGTCTCCTTGTCTGCCAGTCACTTTCCCAGACAGGCATTCCTCAGCAGAGAGCTGCTGCAGCTTCAGTCCTGTTTACTCTTCTCCATCCATCTGTCCGTCCCTTCATTGCATGGCTTTGTCCTTTTTAGCGCTGCCATAAATCTGTTAGCAAACAGGCCGGCAGAGCCTTCGTCTGGGTGTAGGCATCAGGTTTCTGGCTATAAGGCCTCCGAAGAATGCAGGAGCCTGAATCTAACCCTCCATTATGGGGAGACCCACAAACCAAGACTGGCTCATTTCGCACGTCCCCACAAATCCCACGTCTATTTCAAATGAAAACCAAAATAAACTTAATGACATCCATTCAATGTGGGCAAACACTGCTTTCTTTTTTCCTCGCAAAGGGTTGTTTTTCTTAAAACTCCAGGATTTCTATATAAAGACATTATATTTTTGTGGACCTCACCAAACTGAGGCACCGTGTGTTGATTTTAGGCTCCCGCGTCTTTTAACTTTTTGGGAAATCTACAGTCAGTCATTTTTACCTCCCCTACCTCAGCATTTTCAGACAGGGAAATGTCACGCCACAAATCTGAGAGCTTGTCATGCATTGGGAGAAATAAGTCGTACAGTTATCTAAAAATCAAAAGAAACATGCAATATATTTAGAAACTATATATATTGTGTGTGTGTGTTTTTTTTATCCAAATTTTTAAAATCTGTTTATTTAATCTGGAGACTCAACAGCTCGTGTTGGGAATTTTTCATCCCCTTCTTTTCTCTTTGCAGTGCATCCACAGAGATTTGGCAGCCAGGAATGTTCTGGTGACCGAGGACAATGTGATGAAGATTGCTGACTTTGGCCTGGCCAGAGGAGTCCACCAGATTGACTACTACAAGAAAACCACCAATGTGAGTAACATTTCTAAGGAGCATTTGTTTTAGGAATTTGCGCCTCTAACACCCAGACTAGGGTGCAGCTAAGCTGTCGTTATTCTTTTAAATTTTCCAGCATAGCTAGCTAAAATATTGACATCTCAAATCAAGTTTCAAAGGAAAAATACTATTTTTAAGTGCCTCGATCTAATGTCTTTTTGCTCAGAAATACTACTGCAGTATTGTTAGCAATCAGTTTGTACAACCCTTTCCCGTTAGTACTGTACATGATAGGTACATATATATCTACGGCTGCTTATAAACCTATCTGCCCCTTAGTCATTTTATTACTGACTGGTTTCCTTTACAGTTTTAATACTCCTGAAACCAGATGTTTGATGTTTTCCTCTGACTGGCAGCAGGCTTAATGGGACTTAATTAGAAAAGAGTTGATGAAGAGCGAGTAGGGGAAAGATCATATGAGAGACATGCAGGAGCATGGCGCAACTAACTAGGATGAGATTCTGGTTAAGTTTGGGTAGTGAGAGGCTCTAACGTGTTCGTGTCTGCTCTTCAGGGACGACTACCAGTGAAGTGGATGGCACCAGAAGCTTTGTTTGACAGAGTCTACACTCACCAGAGTGATGTGTAAGTTCAACTCATCACAGTAAAGTCTCAAAAATATCAGTGTTATACCTTCCTTCTCACATCTTGTCTAAACTTGTACTCAAACTCCTTGAAACCTTTTCTCCGTAAGGCTAACGAGTGATATCCAATGTTTTTACAGCAACATCAAGAAAACCTTTCATTTTCAAATGTGTTCAGTTAAAATCATTTTAGATCTGGACAACTAAATGGTAAATGCCCTGTATTTGTATAGCGCTTTACTTAGTCCCTATGGACCCCAAAGCGCTTTACATTACATTCAGTCATCCACCCATTCACACACTGGTGATGGCAAGCTACATTGTAGCCACAGCTGCCCTGGGGCGCACTGACAGAGGCGAGGCTGCCGGACATTGGCGCCACCGGGCCCTCTGACCACCACCAGTAGGCAACGGGTGAAGTGTCTTGCCCAAGGACACAAACTGCCAACTCTTGAGCCACGATCGCCCACAACTACAAGTTTCTTAGTTGTAGTTAGAACATTTTCTTTTTAATTATTAAAGTTTTAGCTTATTATTTATATGCCACTTTTAGCTGCTACTTTATTTATGATCTATAAGCAACCAATTTAACTGTATTCACTGTTAATTTAAAAATGTTGTTTGTACCTTTAGTCAGCCATTTCAACTGTTCATCTTTAAATACGTATTTTTAGCTAGTAATGTAACTGCTAGCAAAAATGTTAACTAAAGATTTTTTTATTTAAAAATGTAGTTAGCTACTGTGTCTTCACAGTTTATCATTATCTCTAGCTTTAGTGAGCTGTTTCAACTGCTTTTTTCTACTTTTAACTCCTCAGCATTATAGTGAGCCCACGGTATAGTGGCTAACCTGTTCACTTTACCTATGAAAGATCTCTACTTTGACTCTGGGAATAGGCACAAACTGGGCCTTTAGCAATTATTTTCCCAGCAACTGCCATCAACCTCCAGCAACATCTTGAAACAAGTTTGGGAATCTTTGTTTTTCCCTCAAGACAAGTTGCTGACAGGTAGCCATGGATCAGCCTCTAAGTATGTATGGCTGTGGCTTTATTCACTTGATCCTATATTGTCACCATAGCTGTCACAATTCACACATGTGGTTACTGCTCACGTGTCTGCAAAACCTCAATACCCCTATTGCCTATCCCAAGCCTGGATAAATTGGAGGGTTGTTTCAAAAAGGAATCTGGCATCAAATCTGCACCAAACAAAATGCGAAGATCCATCTGTGGCGAGCCCTTGGGAAATAAGGGAGCAGCCAAAACTAAATATATATTTAACTCTTCAGATGAGCCCAGTTGTTTAATAGTGGAGTTAATCTTTCTACTTATCCCATGGTTACTGCTGAACGAATCCAGTTGAGAACAATTGCTTCATACTAAAGAAATCACCGATGCGTCCTTTCTGTGTTCAGGTGGTCATTTGGTGTATTGATGTGGGAAATATTCACACTGGGCGGTTCACCGTACCCTGGTATCCCTGTTGAGGAACTTTTTAAGCTGCTGAAGGAAGGACATCGCATGGACAAACCATCAAACTGCACACACGAACTGTAAGCAAGCCCTCTTTTCTTTTTAAACTTTACTCTCAACTGTTAGCAAACATGCCTATCTATTCTAAGAAACATTGTAGCAGACAAGTAAAGAGCAGTAAATAAACTGGATCCACTAAAGCTACCACCAGTAACTACATATCTTTAGTGTAGCACATTTTTGTCCAGATCTTTTCTAAAGAATGCAGTGGTAACATGTGCCCTATGGTAAATTATGTGGATTTTTAAACAATCCTTCTATTTTTTTTCCTGCAGCTATATGATGATGCGTGAATGCTGGCATGCTGTTCCCACCCAGAGACCAACCTTCAAACAGCTGGTTGAGGAACTGGACAGGGTGCTCCTGTCCATTTCTGACGAGGTAGGTTTCAAACATATATACCAATCTATCCACCTGTAAATGTTCCTGTGTTATGTGTAAGTCTGCTGTTGTACAATTTATCCTTCTGTTCACTTTATAAAACTCATGGTAGTCCTATAGGTTTCAGACTCATTCACAAACACACAGTAACGTCTGCAACCATAAAGATGTGTGCACACATTTTCATTGACACCAACAATCTGCAGCCCAGATGTTCAGCACGCAGACTGCTTGAGCTGAGCAGATTTCTGATCCTATAAACTCAAAGCAATAAACACAAAATCAAACAGTGTTTGGCTGCTGAAATTGCAGCACTTTTTGTTATTCCTTTGCAGATGTGCCAGAAGTTAACATGTTTGATTTGTTTGCTTTTACGTGTTCATGAGCTTAGATACATTCATAACAATCTTTAAAGCAACCAATCCAAAACCAGTCTGTGCTGACCTGGTGGTCCAAAACTATGATGAAAACAACTCTCCAAAATGTGTTCAATAGCAGTGTGATAGCCAGTCAAGTTCAATCTTTATTGATTTTTACTGAAAATTTTCAAAAACATTTAATTGTGCATTTCTCTAGAATTTCTTTTTATTAATTCAACTTCCTCTTCCCCTCAGTACTTGGATCTGTCAACGCCTTTTGAACAATACTCTCCTTCATGCGAGGACACATCCAGCTCCTGCTCCTCTGACAACGACTCAGTTTTTACCCATGATGCCTTATCCACCGACCCCTGCCTCTTGGGCTACCAGGACGTGCACTCTCGGATAGACACGAAGACGGCTCTTCGATAGGCGCACGAACACCACACACGTACAAACACAACACTACAGTTGGGAAACACTACTTTGGGCTTTTGAATGAAGTAACATCCTCTGGCTCCCAAACTGAAGGACTGCTGCTCCTTTCTAAAGGTAAATTAAAGATTTATTCATGCGATGTTGTTCATTGGACCTCCACTATGGCATCCGACAAAGCCCTGGAATATAGATAGCATTTGTAAACACACGTACACACACAAATACATGCACAGCCACACACCTCTGCACATGGAGCACCAAGGACACTACGCTTGACACCAAGGTGGAGTTTTGAAGTGTTACATCATGGACAGAAGAAAGGAAGACAAACCAATCACGGTACTTTGGACTATCAGTTGTGGAACAGTGCCCAAGAACAGTTTTAGCTTTGGAGGCATAAAGCTCAACAGAAGTGACCCTGGTACTTGAAATGCCTTTAAGTGCTTTCTCTCTTTTAAGGCAGCAGACAAAGATCTCCTCCACAAACTCGACCCACAACCAGGGCTGGAAAACCTCGGTCATAAAGACATTTTGACAAAAACAAAAAAACAAAAGATTTATTTTGCTATGATAGAAGATAAGAAACTGATTGTTAAATATAAATCTGTTTATATAAGATTATATTACTTTTGTGTTGCTTATTTAAGGAGAAAACAGTCTTAAATCTCAGGATCTCTCATGCTAAGAAGTTGCTGTAGTGGCAGCAAAGTGCCTGAATCGATGATTTCCTGTGAATATATTAGAATATTAAACTATTGTTATGTACATATCAACAACAGAAAGACAATTGCCTTTTATAAATTATTCTGAATGACACAACAAGTGAAGGCTATTGGGGGCAAAAGAAGAGAGGAATTTAATCAAGTGCCAAACCTGTCATGTCATGGGCTATCTATTTCTTTCCAAAATACCAGCTTATTCATATTTATCTCCAACAGCATCCCTAAATCTAAAAAAGCAGATCTTATTTTGAATTATGACTGATTGACTGAGACATGAAAAATCCATTAACAATTAAAGCCTTAAGTGCTTTTGTGGCAAGAAAAAAAATAGATAGCTTGGGCCTTTAAGCATGACCTCAGCTTGGGAAATTTGGGAACAAAGTCCGCCCCCCCCCCTCCCAGAATTTTTCTTTTTGTTTTTAATCTCAAGTCGAAGACAAGGTTCAAAACCACAAGAAGACAGTTGAGATAAGTTTTGAACGTGTCTCAAAGAAGCAGAGGTTGCGAGTGTGGCTTGTTTACTCATACAAGCTACCACATGACCTTTGAGGCGACATTACGTGGTGCTCCTTTAACAACAGCTCTACTCTTACATGAATGCTCCGTGAGGGACAGTGTGTCCAGGGTGGGACTCGTTCTGAAAGGAGCACTGACGATTTTAGCATGAGGACTCTGTTGGGAGCTGGCCCAAGCCCAGTGTCACTGCTGAGCAGCATGGGGAGGGTGGGGGACACTGAATGTGAAAGCCTGTGTGATTGATTTCAAATAAGGGAGGAGGGGGAGGGACACCTATTGTCTCCATGTAACCCTTCACCCAGCCAGATCTGTTGGCAATAGGTCCTCAGGTCCGCAGCCTGGCTGGACAATGAAAGCTTTGCAGGCTTAATGGGTGTGACTACAGACCAGAGGGAGTTTGGGGGTGGTGTTGTGGGCATAGCTTGGGCTTGTGTGCAAATGAAGAGGCTCTTATTATGGTAATATCTCCTCTTCTCTCCCTATCTTTATCCACAAAGCCTCCATCTTTTAAATTACAAATCTTAATTCAGATTTGCAGCCCCACCACTGCCACCAGGACCAGCTGTAGACAATTCCCCTGTGGGCTAAAATGCCAACTGATTCTCAACCCACCTCCTGGAGCTGACTGCAGACAAACCTAAACAATATTTGCATCGCCAGCCCAAAACCTTCATATCTTTGATATGTTCAAATAGAAAAAAGGAGGGTTTTACTTTAAAAAGATGCTGTAAATTCATCAATCATTTTATTGTCTTTGAAGAAAAACAACCATCTTGTCAGCAAAGGATTCATGTATGGCCTCTTCTCATGTTAAGCTATCGCTCAGCTTCTACGTCATTTTGAAAAGACGTTTTATCCACAAAGTGTTCAAAAAGCATTGATATTTTTACATTCCTGTTACCTGCTCTTCTCTCAAATACCAATTGTAAACAATCATGGCATTCTTAAACATTTCCTCAAGAGAATTATTTTAGAAATATCTAATTTATTTGTTTATTGTTTTGTTTTTATATGAAATAAAGTATAATTTAAAATAAAGCAGCTCTGTGTGCTCGTTTCTTTATTTAACTTTAAAGAACTCCATTAAGGATTTTAGGTTTGACATTCATCACTTTCCTTTGGTGAAAAAGGAGCTTATCCCAGCTGACACCAGGGTGAAGGCAGATATTATCCCAGACAGTATGTGTATCACAGGGCTAAAGAGAAAGACAACCAAACAGCCTCACATTCACACCTGCTACCAGTTTGGATCTAAAAGACATGTCTTTGGACAGTGGAGGAAATCCATGCAATCACAGGAACTATATACAGAAAGGAAGTTCAAACTATACCTAAACCTCATTTTATCGGTTTAGACTGAAAACAAAACCAGAAATGCTGAAAACCAGTGTTTCGGAGGATAATTGGTCGAGCAAAGGAAGGCTGACCCATGCTCTGATGAGTTTTTTTCCATTCTTGTGATAGCTGTGCAGCGCTTTCTCTGTAGCATGTGCCATAGCACCAAGACACACCCTTAAAATCCACGCATTACACTCACTCATTCCTAACGTGGCTGATTCCCACATCTCATTTTAGGAAGAACTTTAATTGTAATAAATTACATTTAAGTAAAGGCCCCTTTGGTGTGACAAACTGGATCTTATATGGGATTTAGTGATTTAGTCTGACCATTTTAATCCTATTACCCCACAGCTTAATCACTGGTATGTTTGGTATTTAGCACTGTGCTTAAGATGTTTGAGTATAAAGAAATGGTTTAGTTCTTTGATTTAGAGTTGGAGATGATTTCAGGGAAGAGGGAACATTTGTCCCCGCTTTAAGTTGCAGATGTATTTTGTTGTCTCATACCAGGCCTTTAGATGTGTCTAAATACTCCACAACAAAATGCAGAGACACTGGTTAATAAAGAGAGTCACCAGAATCCTGCACATGAAGGGATTGTGAGGTTCAAGAAAAACCTCTGCAGAAGAGACACCTTCATGCCAGACTGAAGTATGTGAGGGACAACCTGGAAAAAGATTATGAATACTGGAAGTGTGGCCTTTGGAAAGATGAGACAAAATTCGGGGTCTTTGGTGTCAGAGACGCTGCTTATGTTTGGAGAAAGAAGCCAGAGGCGTATAAAGAACATTGTCCCCAGAGTGAAACACAGTGATGGGACTATTATGCTGTGGGAATGCCTCAGGGCATCTGAAACCATGAATATCGTCAAGGTGGAATGAATCAAGAAAACTTCAAACAGTCACTGTAAAACTGGGTCTGGGTCATCAACACATCATAGAGACCCAAAATATGTCAGTATTAACCATTGCATTAAATAAATTCTTTAAAAAACACGTTTTTCCACTCGTCTTGTGCAGTGCGTTAATAGTGTTGAAGATTCAGAATCATAAAATTCATTCATTTGTAAAAACTATTTTCTTTTCAAGACTTTCTGCATTTGCTTTAAAGTTACATTTTTTTCCTACAGTTGGATGCAAATTTGTCTCTTTATCCTCATGTCCTTTTGGTTCTGATGAAGGCTGTACTTGTTATATGAAAACCCAAAGTGCTTGGTTTTACTGATGTCACTGCATTCCTGGGTGAAAGAAATAAACTTGTTACATTTATTAGTTCAGACTAAATCAAGATCCTTGATATGAAAGTAGAACTTTCCACCAAATCCCCATATGAATTTGTGCAATTTGTTGCAAACTTGAAAGGGGTAAGAGTGTCTTGATCTCATCATTGTAGGAGTTGGCGATTCTCATTAAACTAAAAAATAAAGTAATAACTTTGACAAAAAAATTGGGTGTGGAATATGCTATAGACACTGAGAAAAGCAAAAACGACAGCAAATTGAAACAAATGTGAGAAAGATGAAAGACAGAGACGGGAACATAGACGGCGAGACAGAAGAATGAAGAGATGGAGGTTAAAGGTTAAGAGGAGGGAGGCGAGGGCAGCGCTGATCCCATCCAGCCACGGCTTTTGAAGTGTGCATGTGTGTGTGTGTGTGTGTGATTCCTGTGTCTGTGAGTGTGAACATGATTATGTGTCAGTGTGTGCGATATCTGCTGTGTACACTGTGTGTGGTCCGTGCATGTATGCAGTCGTGTTTGTGCGTCTTATCTCCTGTGTACAATAAATCGCGATCGCCCGTTGAGTCTCTTGTAATCTCTGAGCTCCATTCCTGCTCCGGCTGATAAAGGTCTCAGTCTGCAGGATAAGCGTCTCTGGCTGAAGGGCTGTTATCCATGTGTGATATTAGTTGTGAAGAGAATTTGGTTTTCATGTGTGTTTTTGAAGCAAAGAACAAGAAAATAGCAAATTTTCTGTGTTGAGGGTCTGGTGTGCTATGTACCACCTATATATTTATATATATAAATATAATACTAACATATAAAATATTAAGAAATAAAGCATAAACTGTCTTTAGACAGCAACTATTAATTTGTTTGCTCTGTTATGAGCAACGAGGCATTATTTCACTATTCTTTTCACTTCTAGTGGATCTCCTTGGTTTGAAGGACCTTCACAGGACAAACCTAAATAATGTTTAGATCCTTGTTCCACAAATGTCCTCCAAAGCGGGTAGTACTTTGTGAAGGTTCAGAGTCTTTAGGGGTTTCATTTCCTCCACTGAACACATCTGATTTGAAGGCTTATTGCTAGCATTTAAACATATATCCAACTACAGACGCATTATTTTGCTTGTTTGTGGTTGGTTCACAAGAACAAAGTCAAGCTTTGTTTAGTATATTTTCAAAGACAACAGTCATTGGGAATTTGTTAGTGGAAATTATTTTTGTCATCTTAAGGTCCTCTAGCTGTTTAAAGGAGATGAATTAGAAATTTTTTCTTTTTCAACCAGGAGACATATTTTGGGAGCTTGCTTTGTGCTTTTTCACTTGCTGGTTAGGTTCAGGCATCTAAAGTGCTTGGTTCGGGTTCTGAAAACATTGTGGTTTAGATTCAAATACACCCCTTTACCACTTAAGAATACCCAGTCCATTTAAATGCAACACTAAGGGATCATAAAAGAGTGTCTTTATGTAATGACTTGGAATTTACACCCATTTCACCATTGCTGCGCTCTGTGAGCCTGGCGCCAGTGCTGGCGAGCGCTTGTGTATGAATCTCTGAGACAAATGAACGAGAAAATTTAGGCTGCAAAAAAGTTCCTGAAACGGAAGCAGCAGAAGCACCTCAGACATGTGAACCAATAACAATGAATTATACTTCTTTTCAGCTGTAGTGACATTTCCATGAAGATGCAGGTCAAGTTACCATACAGTGGCTTGCAAAAGTATTTGGCCCCCTTGAACTTTTCATTCCACTTCTCACGTATACACCACTTTATATTGATCTTTCACGTGGAATTCCAATAAAATTGATTCATGTTTGTGGCTGTAATGTGACAAAATGTGGAAAAGTTCAAGGGGGCCGAATACACTGTGGTGTAAGGTTTATCTACATCATAGTATTAAGATATAAAAATTCATCCACTGTAAGTAGCACTATTGTATCTATGTGTTGCTTTGCTGGAGGAAACAATGGATGAGTCAGAATTGCATTATAGTAGAAAATGCGGTCAAGCTCATCCTCTTTGTATCTAATGACACATTTTTATCTTCTAGAAAGAAATTAAGACAGCTGAGGCCTTTTAGAGCATCTCATCAGATTTATCATCACACAGGCCTGAGACCTGCACAAAGTGCATCGGGTTACAGTTACAGTTTAGCAGCTTGCTTGATATGACCGCACAAATGCGCAAAGGCACAATTAGCTCTATTTCTTTGTCACAATATTAGGGACAAAGATGAACTCCAAACATGATGTAAATGTATACATTTGATTTGACCAGACTGCATTAAATTTAACATTTTGTGCAACAAAATGACAAATTTTTTTACATGCAATCACATTTCTTAAAGTCAGCATTTCAGGCTTTCTGGGTGTGTTAAGGACTTCTTGAATTATGTTCCTACATTAATATCTTCAATGTGACACGTTTGGGTTCACATAAACTATAAACACACTCAGGCAAACACGTCTACATGTCTGCTACAAACAAACAGAAACTCCTTATCACTGCAGTACAATCTGTTCAATTTGTGGTTTGTGGTTGCTTAACTCCTGATATCTGAGTGTGTGTGTGTGTGTGTGTGTGTGTGTGTGTGTGTGTGTGTGTGTGTGTGGTGTGTGTGTGTGTGTGTGTGTGTGTGTGTGTGTGTGTGTGTGTACACGTGTTTCAGTGTAACCTTCATTGACCTGGCATCAATGGAAAACTGTTGGGGTCACTGAATGTTTGTTTATCACGTTTGAACCTAAAAAAACAAAAAAACAACAACTGTATTTACATTAGAGTTAAAATATGCGACACTGCTGCTCAGGGGTTCCCTGGTGAGCGTGTGTTAGAAGAGTGCAGAAAGAGCAGATGGATAATTTTGGCATCTGTGGTGTCATCACCTTGTCTAACTTTCCACATGACAAACACTATGGATTTGAAATAGAGGTGCTGGTGGGTTTTTCTACTGGGTGTGAGTGCAGCGTTAGACTCAGCGGGCAGCATATCTGCTGACTGACTTCCTTCTCCATTTGTCTGATTAGTCAGCAAGGGTCCAGCTTGCGCTGTGTTACTCTGACAGCAAATCCAGCTTCCATTCAGCCACATAAACTGTTGATGCTGCTAATGCGAAAGCTCCAGGCTCCAGCTTTACTGACAATCATGTTTTTAGGTGCTGCTAAGCAAGGCCAGTGTTACTTGGCTTCTCATTACAATAAGCAAATGCTTAACTTTATGAACACATAAGAAGGCAAGATGCAGGATGCTTGGAGGTCTACTCTGCTCGAAAAGAAATTAGGGGAACACTTGATCGGTGCACTATACGCCAGGTCAGTTATATTTCAGGGATATTACACAGATCATGTTATGTAAACAATTATGAATCCATTTCACCTGTTTTTAAAGAGGCGTGTAACAGCTTATAACAACTTAAAAGATCAGCTGTTGTGTATGTGCTATCAAGAGTTGTTCAGATTTCTATAATTCCATGTTTTCCCTACAGCACATGTTACCCTTTTCAGCGTGTTCTTTCTCAACCTGTGGAGAGACTTCATCAGGATGTGTGAACGCAGGCCAATACCATGCAACTCAACAAGCAGCTAACGGACTTTTGGACCTCACGCAACCCTCATGGAGACTGTTTCTGACACTTTGGACAAGAACGTGCAAATGAGTAGCCCACTGGAGGTCATTTTGTAGGACGGTACTCCTTATGTTCGTCCTTGCAAAAAGGAGCAGAGGTCAGTCCTGCTGTTGGGTTTGTGTCCTTCTATGTCCCTGTCCAGCTTACCACACTCTTTATAGTGTACTGGAAGACACAGCAAACAATTTGATGGAACATAGGGATGTGCCAACCCATCGGATTGTCTCGTTGTTGTCTCTCCAGGACACTGTTATTGCTTTAATTTGCATCAAAACAGCTAAAATGTATTCACAATAGTTTCTGCTTCCTAAAAGGACAGACTGATATCCATTAGGTTTAACGGGCTTTGTGTTATACTGTGATGATCAAGTGTTCCCTTTATTTTTTGGGCAATGGACATGTTGTTTCCCATGAGGTGAATGTGTCAGACCAGCAATTATGGGTCTTTTTAAAAGAGCTGTTTAAATTTCTCTAAATCATCCATCTTTCCCTAAAGCACATATTCTCCATTCCAGTAAGCTCGTTCTGAAGCTATTTACATCAAATCAACATTTTTTATAACTGTCTCCCAATGAAGGAATTTTTTACCCTAAGTAATGGCTGCAGCTGTAGAAAGACTTCCTTTAGGAAGTTTCAGAAGGGTAAGAATGTGCCATCAGCTTTAGCGCTGCTTGTTAGTAACAGAGAAAGGATTGTTTGCAAAAATGTCACTTTTTTTTCAAGAGATTTTAGTTGCTTGAGCAACCAGCATCAGTCAACTTTGAGAGTGTTGCTGTGCTAACACAGTGCTCACAGCATCAGCTTGCAGAGCCGAGAACCTTTCATAAAGAATGACCTTCCTGCTACTGAAATGTATTACAAAGTTCATTTTTCTTTCTTGCAAAACTTTTCTATTGTCTTATTTTTCTCTGGGTAAGTGAACTAGAAAACAATATTTAAAGTTGCCCTGCATGACGTGGAAATATAAAACCAAGTCAATTAACTGAACTCAAGAAAGTTCAGTCAATAAAACTTAACATGCAAACTTTTAAAAGCAGTCGGGTTGTTATTCTACTCAGTATGTGAAACCAGTTCAGCTCAGATGAAAGATGAAGTTTCCTGAAGTCAGTTGATGAATAAGCAATATAAAAAATAAGGACAGAGGAAACCAAACAGAAGTTTATTGTTCCTGCCAACTGTTGTTCCCAATGTACTTGAGTATCTAACGCATTATCTGATTCCAGTCAGTAATTTTCTGTAATTTTATCTCAACAGGATGTCGAGCTTGCATCAGCTTTTCTTCTGTGGTTTATAAACAGAGCAATTTCTTTTCTTCTCCTTTATTTCTTATTGTTTTCTCCAGTTTCACACGCCTCACAAACCACAGTTTTCCTGAAATGTCAGAGATCTTCTGTTCAAGTAAGGAAAATCCAACGTTTGAAGAGACCAGCTGTGATTGTGCTCCACCGTGCCAACTGTGACCCACATCCTCATCTGTTACTGCGTTTTAAACAGAAAGCACAACATCTTCAGGATACATTTTCAGCAAATTCCGGTCTGTATTTGTTAAATAAACAGCAGCTATCATCGGTTGGCAAAGTTCAATAATCAAAGGATCATATTTGTTATGAAGGGACTAAGACTCCACAAGGAGACAAAAAAAGTCTCATCGGCAAAATAAACTACACTGTTGTCAACATCTGTCTCGCCCTTCTTTACTCGTCATCTGTATAACCTTCTCTCATCTCGAGCAGCCTAAATATTTAAGGCTGTCAGTCCCAAAAATGGTATCATATCAACTCCAAACAGCCTCCCAGTTTTCAAAGTCTCCTGGTTACCTGAGAGATATAAACTAACAAATTCTCAATGGGATAAAGAATTTTTTTGACGGGCAGAAATTCAAAGAAGAAGAGAGAAATGTTTGACTAAGTTTTTCAACGTTTGGTTTAGTTTGAGGAGTTGTGTCTCTGTTATCGCCTGCTTTCTATTTGGTTCAGGAAAGCTTCGGCGACAGCAGTCCCAAATTGTTTAAATCCTAATGCCCCAAATCTGTTGTAAAATTAAAACTGGAAATATAAACATAAATATTTCATTTAATTGACTGGATTAATCTTTATGGCTAACAGATGTTTACTCGCAGAAGGTGCCCTTTGCCAAAAGTACTTCGAATTAGCATTTAAACGTGACGCCAACAGATCGTGAGAGGCTTGTTTAGCTATTGCCACATCTTGCTACTTCACAGAGTGACCAAACAACACCTTGGAGAGCAGAGCAGTGTTTGATGCTCTCTGAAAGACAATAGGTTGAGTATATCTGAACAACGTGGAACTCCAGGCAGACCTGTGTTTAATGCATCTGACACACTAAAACAGTACAATATGATGCACTGACAGAGGAGCTCAGCTCAAAGCTCAAGTGTCAGGGCTGTAAACCATTTGCAATTTGAATGCTGCTGCTTTTAGTTTGAATAATGCTGTCTCTGTTTTTTATTGTAGTAGTTTTTAATAGTCTGCAGCACTTTGTGGTCATTAGTTTTAAGCGCTCTGCAGGTAGGCCGTTTATGATCTACGTCTTCCTTCTTGTGCCTTTAGTGTCTTAAACCTTAAATGGGACAAAACTTGGACTTCTTTATGGGACTTCTGCAGTAACACTCTGATCAATAAACACACAAGAGTCATGGAGCAAATCCTCCGTTTATCACGGGTTAAAGTTTAACTGTTTGCAGCAGCACTGAACCCTGGACTACATGTAACTGGCTGTTGTCATTTTATGTTTAGTTCAGTGTTTGTTGGTCGACTTTATCTACTTTATCTACTGACCTCCGGAAGTATTTGTAATTCCGTCTAGATACACAGTGTACGATAAGGCCAGGAAGAGAGTGTGGACACAGGATGTTGAGTTAACACTGGGACAACAGCAGAGCTGCTTATCGCACAGAGAAGCAGCCGCAATACAACAGCCAGCCACGTGGATCCACAGTGGTGTCTGAAGTTTGTTGAACAGCTGTCTGAAATTTGCATACACTCATCATGGGCATGAAAGTCATGGTCATTTGGGGCTTTAAATGACTTCTTTGGACTGTTATTTTTCCAGAGTGAAATAATTGCACAGCATACATCTTTAATGGCTTCAAACAACAAGAATTGAGTTTTAATTTATTTTGGATTTTCTCTCATTCAAACAGGGTCAAAATTATACTTACAGGCTCAAATATATACATGCACTCAATAAGTGCTGCTCAAAACAATGTCTTTTAACTTGACAAGGCTGAAGTCTATTAACCGCTAGTTAGTGATCATAATGGACTGCAGCTGGCAGTTTCTCTTTGCAGTATAAAAAGGATTTGTTTGACGGCACCTATTGGACTGACAAATACTCAGAACAATGGGAAAATCCAAGGAACTCAGTGAAGCTCTAAGAAGGAGAACTGCAAATTTACACAAACTGAGAAGGTCTCTTGGAGCCATTTCTAAACAACTCCAGATTCAAACTGTGTGCAAGTACAAGTCATTTAGATGTGTCACAACTTTGCAGAGGTCTTGAAAAAAGCCAAATTGTCACATTAGAGGAAATTTGTTAGGATGTTTAGGAACAACACAGGAATTACTGAAGCTCAAGCTCCTGTAAACTGCAGGAACAACAGCATCACCGTCCACAGTAAAGCCAGTTTTATACCACCAAGAAAGAACCCCCTGCTCCAAAATCAACACCTTCAAGCTCAACTAACATTTGCTTTATGTTTTATGGTCAGACAAGACAGAGATTGAGCTATTTGACCACACAAGAGCTATGCTTGGAGGAATTAAGGCGGGGCTTTTAAACCTAAGAACACAGTACCAGCTGCCAAGCACGCTGGTAGTAGCGTCATGCTCTGGAGCTGTTTTGCTGTCAGCGGTACATTGCACACAGTAGATGGAATAATGAAGGAAGATAACTACCTCTAAATTCCTCAACTTCACCTACTCAAATCAACAGCTAGACCAGCAACAGCTAAACCAGCTAGACCAGGGGTGTTGAACTGTCCTGCAGGTTTTAGATCTCACCCTGGGTCAAAACACCTGAATCAAATGATTAGTTCATTACCAGGGGTCTGGAGAACTTCAAGACATGTTGAGGAGGTAATTTATCCATTTAAATCAGCTGTGTTGGATCAAGACACATCTAAAACCTGCAGGACACCGGCCCTCGAGGCCTGGAGTTCGACACCAGTGAGCTAGACGGTTGGAACTCGAACATAGTTTGGTGCTTTCCAAACCCCTGACATCAACCCTATTAAAAATTTGTGAACTGTGCTTAAAAGCACCCAATTCTGCCAAGAGTAGTGATCAAATATTGATCCAGAATTATGCCAGAATCTTGGTGATAGATACCAAAAGCATCTGGCCAAGGTGCAACTTGCTAAGGGACATTAAACCAAATGATGAGTGAGTCTTCTGAGCAAGCCTGTTTATGGTGTTGGACTTTTGAATAATACTCACAGGAATAAAACAATTCACTTACACAAAAGAAGCTTGGTTAAGAAATAGGACCTTCATGGTTATGGTCAAACATAACAGTAAAGCTGGATGGTTTGTGGTAATATGATGAAATATCTATATTTTGAAATATACTGCACTTAACCTCATAAGACCCAAACTCTTCCACTGCATGCATTTTTAATTGTGTGGATGCTTTAAGCATCCACACTATTGAGTTCCTTCTTGGTGTTTCCGTACACTTTTCACCGTGGATCTACTTCCACAATTTTCAGCCGATTTTCACCGTTCAAATTTTAAACTATTCTGCTATTTCTGCTAATGATGGCTATGTCTTTTGGTATTTTTCACTATTATACTTTTTAAAATATTAAGCTTTTTTCCTTTAATTTGAAATGAATGGGAAACTTCTGCAATTCTGCTAAAATTTGCTTGTTTTTGAAACTTAACTACTTCCTCATATTTTCACGTAGAACAACCATTCAAACTTTAAAATGTTCTCAAATTATTGGGCTATTCAGGTATGATTCAGCTTTTTCAAATCTTTTACCGTTTTACTTTTATGCCTCCTAAAGTTTTGAGTTGCAAAATTGTGATTTTTCACAAAATACATGCGTTGTTATGGTTGCTATGCACTTGGCTTCCAGTGTGCCACTGAAGGTTTCGCAGTCTTCTCTTCATGTCCGAACAACTTCTTGCTACTTGCTCAAATTTCACTCAACTTCCACATATTATACATCAAAACGTAGGTATTTTTGCTGGCTTTCTGAAAATGTCACTATCATTGTTGTGGAATTTATAGAATTTTGGCAAATCTCCTCAGACCAACAGAAAGTCGGAAAACTCTCCATAGAAAGTCAATGGAGAGTTTGTTCAAAATCACCGCTTGATTTCTGTAATGAGAGGCATTTTCGAATCGTCATATCTCCTTAACGAAGCGAAGTTAAGACATGAGGCTTGTCCCAGTATATCTTCAGACACTCCTGACGCTCACAATTCAAGAATTTCTTTCTCACCTATTACCGTTCTGAAATGAGTTAGACTTGTTTGAGGGTAGGAAATTCGTCCTTCGCTCAGATTTCTTCAGATTTCAAACTCTGGAAATGAACCACTTTTTTCTCTCGTCATATCTTTTTAATGGATTTCCACAGAGACCGGAAAATTTCCATGATTGTTTACCAAAGCCTGCTGTCTCTTATGGTGAAAGAATGATATTGATACTCCAAATAGATTTAGAGTTAGAAAGCGTTGTTTGAGGGCAAGTCAAGGCAGTTTTTGCTTTGCTCTACTCAGTTATGGTGCATTAGAAGTCAAATATCTTTAATAATTCATATTTTAATGATAAATTGTCAACACTTTAAGATCCCCCCATCTCTTCTGAACAAAACGGTGTAAGAATGACCGTTCTAGCCCCTACGGTTAGGAAATTATGGTCATTTGTTTGAGGGGAGTCGTCATTATGAGAAATAGACTGCAAAAATCCTGTCTCTCTCTGTGCTGCGTGCACCTGTTTTGGCGGGAAAAAGTGCACAGCCTCTCTGATTGGTGGATTCAAATTCAGCAGCTTGCTTCTCTCTCCTGTGTGTGTGTGTGTGTGTGTGTGTGTGTGTGTGTGTGTGTGTGTGTGTGTGTGTGTGTGCTGCACTAATGAATTAGACTAACTATTCACTTTAGCTAAAGTTATTAAGTTAGCTACAGAGTTGGGATGCTGTGCAAGACATAAATAAAGCTAAAACACAAAGGTTTGGACACTGTTTTGCATGTTTCCCTACTGTAGGGGTCTCTGCAAGCATACAGAGGGGGTACTCTGAGAGGGTACAAGATGACAACCTTGGAATTCTACTAGAAACAGTCGATCATATTTGTTTGTCAAAGCTGAATTCAGGGCAAACTACGCTAAATTACCGTTTTTAGCTAGCAGCTACAATAAGCACAAAAGTTACCTTACGGCCATCATTTGTTAACATGACGCTTGTTCTTATACATGTAATACATTTATTACCAACCTGAGAGTTTATCCGCTGGTCATTCGACATGACGAATGACTTCTGAAGTCTTAATTCAGCTCAACATGCTGTAGATTCCCGTCAGTAACACTTTCGGTCCGCTAGTAAAACGTAGTTCTATTAATCAGTGCTTGAACCGGAACCGGATGTAAGTTCCAAAAAACTGAATTTTGGAACTGAAATTGAATTGTAGAACTGAAACTGAATGGTGAGAAGTGAAACTGAAATTATTCGAGAGCTGAATTTTTAAAGGATAAAATTCAGTTTCAAAGCAAATCAATTCATTTTCAAAATATAAATTCAATTTCAATTTAGACTAATTCAAATTCAGTTTTCAAAAGCATTTATTCAAGTTACAATTCAGATTCAATCTGAGCAATTCAAATTCAAATTGAACTTATTCAAATTCAGTTTCTGATGGCACAGATTTCTGCCCATACGTGTGTCTCTCTCTCTGTGCATTTGTGTATACATATTTGATTTTGTGTGTATCTGTTGGCTGTTCCTTCTTGTTTTTTAAATTTATTTTTATTTCTTTTTTTTTTTTTCACAGGTGAACAATAATTAGTTTTGAGGGAACTTAACCATGTTCCGTTTTTTTTTTTCAGCTTGTCATCTTACTTTTCTAGTATTTTCACTTAAGTTATTACTATTCTGCTCAATCATAGTATTTGTTCTAAATCATTGTTATTATGCTATATTGGAGTATTTCTGCTAAATCACACTATTTCTACTATATTATATTTTTCTTTCTAAATACAGCATTTCTGCTATATAATTGTATTTCTGCTATGTTATAATATTTGTGCTAAACCAGAGTATTTGTGCTAAAACATAGTATTGATTTAAAATTACAATATTCATAGTTCATCACAGTGTCTCTGGTAAATCACAGTATTTCTGCTCTGTTGTACTATTTTTCTAAATCATAGTGTTTCTGTAATGCTTAAGTATTTTTGGCTAAATATATTCTTTCTGTTATCTTATACTATTTCTCCTAAATTATTGTATTTTTGAGAAGTTATCATGTTTCTGGTAAGTTACAACAAGTTCTGCTATGCTATTGTATTTCTGCCAAGTATTATGTTTCCTCTAAGATATTACAGTTCTGCTAAGTTATTCCATTTTAGCAAAGTTCCTTTGCTTCTGCAAAGTTTTTACAATTTCTGCAACTTTTCAGCTTTTTCAGCTAGTTTTTGCAGACAGCTTCAGCTTTAAAGCATCCACACAGCATTTTCGCAGGAAATGCAAATTTTTCTAGTTTCTCTTTGATATTTGGGCTGATTGGGACCTGATGAATGTAAAAACAAAGAATCACCAGATTTTTTTTTTTACCCTATTTTTGTTTCTAAGAAAAATGAGAGCCACATATGAGGATGTTCGTTTTACATTTCGATAGAACAGTAGCAGTACAATGTCCTCGTAAGTGGATATTAGACCCTTGTAGAGCAAAATTGAATATTTTGGTCTAAATAACCCAAAATGTGATGTCCACATATGTGAACGCCAGGTCCTAGGAGGTTAAGCCCAGTAGCCACAGTAGATATTTGTAAGTACACGCAGTGGAAACGTGTCCTTTCTGGGAGGTCGTGGTGACATTTATTTCAGATGGTCAAATTGTTTTTTTTTCCCCAGTTGTGCAAGTTGAGTTTAACAAAACCACGTATTTTGCAAACCTGTCATTATATTGCCATCAAATTTTGTCCGTTTCTGTCAGCAACTGCATTGAGAAATCAGAATATGTCATTTTTGTTTTTATTACATTGTTCTCCCAAGTCTTGGCAACCAGGGAACAACAAAAATAATCTTTCTAATTGACATACATCAAAAAATATTCACATTTTTTCCAATAATTTTGCTTTCCCTTTTTCCAGTATATACACAGTTAGGGTTGATTTAGAGTAAAGTTTATCTCCCATGATGATTTACACCTCAGATGGTTAACAGCATGACAACTGCATAAACTGTTAAACTTTAAACTGGATCCATTTAAACATGACATTGACGTGCATTCAGATTTATACGGTCACATGATGAAAGAAACGAGTATATAAAAAGAAAGAGATCGTTATTGTACTATAATGATTGTTGCATATGTTGTATGTCTGCTCCCTAATTCCTCCTACACATATTTTCAATCTGGATAAAACTTACTATATATACTGGCAAGAGCACCAGGGGTTATCAACATCTATACAGCTTTCGGGAATTATTTTATAACACTCACTTCCTCACAAATTATATATATTATGTGTAACAGCTGATCTCAAAATGAACAGTGACATTACGCTTACGTTACGTGTAAGGTGTCAGGTTTACGTGTACGTTACATGTGCGTTGTAAATACATTTTGCTAAATGCATTTTAGTGAAGTGGCACTTTGGCATCACTGGAATCTGCTGCCTTGCATTTCTTTAAGTAAGTATTTATTAAACAGTGCTGCTAATACTACCTACCTATCAATATGTATATTCAGTTCGATTCAGTTTTATTCATACAGCGCCAAATAACAACAACAGTCACATCAAGGTGCTTTATATTGTGGCGTAGATCCTACAATAATACATACAGAGAAAAAGCCATCAATCATACGACCCCTGTGAGCAAGCACTTTGGCGACAGTGGGAAGGAAAAACTCCCTTTTAACAGGAAGAATCTTCCAGCAAAACCAGGCTCAGGGAGGGGCGGCCATCTGTCACTGGTTGGGGACAGAGGAGGAAGACAGGATTAAAAAAAGCTGTGGAAGAGAGACAGAGATAATAACAAGTTTGATTCAATGCAGAGAGGTCTATTAACACATAAGAAAGGTGACTGAAGAAGAAATACTCAATGCATCATGGGGGTCAAAGGAGCTTGTAAAGAAAAGCGTCTGGGCTTCTGTAAGTTGCTTGAAGACGTTTCACCTCTCATCCGAGAAGCTTCTTCAGTTCTGAACTGAACTGAACTGAAATGAAGAAGCTTCTCGGATGAGAGGTGAAACGTCTTCAAGCAACTTAAAGAAGTCCAGACGCTTTTCTTTACAAGCTCCTTTGACTACGATGACCTGGATGACTGAGAACCTTCACAGACACAATGCATCATGGGAATCCCCCAGAAGCCTACACCTATTGCAGCATAACTAAGGGAGGATTCAGGGTCACCTGATCCAGCCCAAACTATATGCTTTAACAAAAAATAAAGTTTTAAGCCTAATCTTAAAAGTAGAGATAGTGTCTGTCTCCAGAATCCAAACTGGAAGCTGGTTCCATAGAAGAGGGGCCTGAAAGCTGAAGGCTCTGCCTCCCTGTGTGAGGAGCAGGATTTTGAATTCAATTCTGGATTTAACAGGGAGCCAATGACATAATAAGGATAAAAATAATAACATGATAAGATAACATACACATCTATGTTTTCATGTATGAGTGATTAAAACAAGTGCTCCAGGCCTGGCAAAAATGTCCTTAGTGCTCAGTGTACCACACTTTCTATCCTTTAGCTCTAATTGCGTTGTACAAAAATTGCTTTTTTTTCTTTTTGTACAAAAATATTTGTACAACATAAAACATTAACTTTATAGTTTGCAACAAAAACCAAAGTACAAAATACAAAATAGTCTCTGGCTTTTTGACAAATGGGAGAAGTTGTGTTTGTTTTGCAGTCCGGGGGTTTTCTGTTTTCTTACAGTAATAGTTCCCCAATGGAAGGCAATACAAAAGTAACATTATGGCCAGACACAGAAACTCATTAAACCCCTTAAACCCAATTCCCACTACTTCAGTAAATAATAAAATTACACACAAGTGCTAAAGTACAGCATGAACCTTACTTTGACCCATCTGATGACCTGAAAAATACATAAACACGTGACAGTGTCTACATATGAAAAGCGCAGCAGCTGGAAATACCTCAGTTTCTCAGTTTTTTTTCATTTAAGGTAAAAAAATTTCCAGCTGAAGGAATGTCATTTAAGGTGTTTTTACTGCTTTTTAATGTCAAGATGGATCAGATCTGACCTGGATTATGTAAGGCGTAAAAACAATACTTTTCGCCATCTATGTTCAAAACATAGAGTACGTTGGAGACAGAGCAATGATTGGACTGGAACAGTTTGCAACAGAGCAGATCAGGTAACATCAGAAGAGCCCAAGGTCAGAGACAGCCCTAAACTGTAGAAGCCCCCCCGTAATACAGTTCCACGTCTACAGTTACACAGAGTCTTAGTGTGTTTAAAATTTGCAGCAGCGCTAAATACAAGCATAAAACACATAAAATGCTGCTCCTTTGTCTCTTCTTTCTGTCATTAAATAAAATACTCCCAACAGATTGGGTCACCATGTAGACTTAATGTGGCTATGCACATAAAAAGCTTACATAGTGACATTGTTAGAGATGTGGGGGTGGTGGTGGTGAGAGGCAGCATCCTGAGCTGAACATGCAGACAGGAGGGGTCCCATAACTCTGGATTTCCCTCCGCCCGTCTCCGTTGCTGCCGACTGGCCCTCGTTATTTATTGCTCTGTAATTTCTACAGACTAATTGATTTGGCGCGGCTTTCAGGCTGCAGGGAGACAGGAAACCAGGCATCCAAGAGGTTAAAAAAGAGAAAGGGGTTTGTGTGTGCATGTGTAGAGAGGGATAGATTGAATGAGTTGGTCAGAAGAAAGAAAACGAAAGGCTTGCATGTGAGAACACAGTAGAAGAAGAGAAGATGAGTTTACAGGCTATGAAATAGATGGATGAGAGACACACAACGTGTGTTTGATCTATAAATAAAGGAAATAAATGTTTGCAGAAGTATTTATTGTGTCTGATCTCAGCCCTCAAATTGCTGCATATGTAATACCATGCATACCACCACTGTATCACTGTGGTGATTATTAATACTCCTCCACAGCACCAGAGCTCACTAGCATGTTATTTTTATCACATAAAGCTAGAAATGGACAAATTGATTCACAACAATAATGTTATAAGGGCTTCATTTCATTTTCTGTAACTGGGAAATACCAGTGAAAACACACAGTTGTTATCAGAGGTTAGGATCCACTCATCATGAATATCATGGGTATTTTCTGGTTTTAAATGATTTGTTTTGCATTTTGTGTAATTCACACAGGGTCAAAAGTATACACTGATATATATACACGTCCAACTCCACTAGTATTTGGTTAAATGTCAGTTCCAGAAATTTAATGATAGCCTGCTTTATCCATTCCAAAGCCAATTCTGATCATCCTGCCAGAACACCCAACTGAGTTCAAGTTTCAACCATCCAGCTGTTGATTTAAGGTGAAGTTGAAGAATTTGGAGCTAGTCCATGTAAACATTAATTATATGTAATTAGTACTAAATGGGATAAAGCTTACAAGACACAAGTAAAACTGAGCAACCTTTTGGTTTGTGCATTAGGTCGACATTAGATTGCTGCAATTTATAGCCCCGTGTTAAGTGGCTTCACGTCAGAGATTCAATTAAATTGTCCCGCAGACTGCACTTAGCAAAGGTCAGGAGCTCTCTGAGATCAGTCTGCTCAATAAGTAAGGCATCAATGAACTGCTGTCCAGCCGAGAATCAGCCAACAGCTACCCCACTCAGCCAGTGAAATTAAATCAACAGAAGGCTTTCAGAGGGCACTGCCACACCCTGCAGGTTAAACTGCACCCTATGGCCTCATTTTAGCCTGAGACTCTACAGACAGCAGATGGATGGAAAAGCTCCACCTCTACCGCAACCCTATGTCCTTAAAAAAAAAAAACCCATTAGCATTAGTCTAGCTTGTGTTTGATCAAGACAATAAAGACACATTTATATTGATCTTCAGTTCTTATTTGATCAATCCGCTGCAATAAAACTATTTTAAAATCTAAATACAAGACTTCATCCTTGTTTAAGCAACACAAAGTCAAAAATTACAATTTAAAGAGGCATTTATGATTAATTCTAACATGTGCAGTGATTTCTTTAGTGAGTGCCTTGAAGGAGCTTCACTAAAACATATCTTTACTGGTGTTTAGCTGCTACAAACAATAGACATAGGAGTAATGTGACCCTTTATCTCTGACAGTAAAAATCTCTTCACAGCAATGAATCCAGGAAATAACTGCAGCAGCTGAGGATATAATCCAACACTAATCCAATTTGTCTTTTGCACGGATTAAACAATAGTGATTCTGAAAGGAGCTGAAAGGCGGATTTAATTATTTTAACCTTTGGGCATAATGAGCTGCTTTCCCTTATTCCTGTCTTTATGGTTAAGCTAACTCCAGCAGCTGAGCACTTAACGAGAAAGCAGAACGTTTTATTTAAATTATTTTACTTTCTTTCAACATTTCTTTTCCTGTGAGGTTGTTTGTTTTGTTTTGCAGAACTTTATCGAGTTTAATTATAAAAACACACAATCATTTGTTAAAAAGAGCGTCAGTGTCTGTTTCGTGTGTGCTGTGATATAGTGTTACAGGAGGGAGAGAAAAATGATTTGTTTCCTCCAGAGGGAGAAAGCCTGAAAGTGGCAGAAGAATGTGTGAATAATCTAATCCAATCCAAAACTAAACGCCACCGTTTAATGAAGAAATATTTCTGGCGCTGTACCCACTGGTGCAAGGCTGGAGGCTTACCAGCTATCAAGCCAACCTCGGTAATATGAAAGCTTTAGTAAAATGGTGGTTACGATGGTGGTTGATGAAGTGTGTGATTTTGTGAATGAAAGTTTCACAAAGTTTCTGGAGCCTTGTAAAAACTATGGGTGCTTGATTTGAAGCATTACAGAAGATAAATAAAATCCCAAAGATGAAGCTCAAAAGAAGCATTTGCACTGAGAAAGGTTCATTAAAGGTCTTAATAAAACAAATGAGGTAAGTACAACAGGTCAAGATCAAAGAATGACTAATTCAATTGTGGTCTCCTTAGTTTCTCCTTTCAGTCCAGGTTTGCAAAGGCCCAAAGGCAGGGACGTTTTCTGGATTTCCACAGTCACTAACACAGCTTTATTTCCCAGATTCTCTCTGTTTACCTCTGCAGGGGGCTGGAGACACGTAGGCAATGATGTTAGCAAGCTGGCGGGCAGATTTGTTTCCCAAGATTGAGGCAGACAAGCCAAGGTAAGTATCAAAGTAACTAGAGAAGCGAGTCTACTGCATGGAGTAGGACAATAATCTGGCAGTGAGTAAAGAGGTGAACCGGAGTTTAAAACTGCGGGTGAGTTCTAATGTAACAGGGGTGCACCTGCCTGAGGAAGCCACGCCTACTCTGGGACAAGAGACACTTTGAGACCTTGTACTGCAGCCTGTAGTAGTGAACATCATAAATATCATGATGGCTTCTCATCCATCCATCACAGTTTAGGAATGTGGCAGAGAAAGGAAAAAAATGGAACAAATTGTGTTTCAAGTTTTTTCTTTATCAATTTATGCAGTATAATAAATATAATATCAAGCTGGTTTTCCTGCTTGCCAATTTTGGCTACTCATGTTGGTTTGCTTGTTAAATTGTTAATAGCATTAGCTAACTTCTTGGCTAATGCTAGCTGAACGGTCAGGTGACGTGATTGGTGAGTTGCGATGTGGCTCCTGGACCAAAATTGTTATGATGTTGTAGGAACAAGCTGAACACGGGGATATCGATTGTGCAACTACACGTTACAGCTGTATGGGCTACTCTATGCGGGACTTTGCTTTGATGTTGGGTTGATAAACAACAACTGTCAAGTATCTCATTACTATTACTCAATACTAATTACTTTTTCTTAAAATACAATTTTTTTTAAATTTTTTATTTTTATTTTTTTTTTACAGATTTTTCATTTCAGTACATTTGTTTGGTCGGTAAAAACTGTCACACATTTTTTTGAGTTTAATATGTATTACTACGTGTAATCTCATTTATCATGTCAACACAGCAATCCATTCTTACAGTCATCATCACATAACCCTATGAAGAAACAATATAAATCAGAAAAAATTATTGTAACATTAATGATATATTTTATTTAGCGATGTCTCGTGATTTATGAGACGGATCCTCATCAATTTGCAAATTCTGCGCTTCTCATACAACTAAACTCTCACTAGGTTGTAACTTTAGTTTTTTTTGTTTTTCATCTAAAGAAATCAATAATAAGGCATAAAACTGAATGCAGCATATTTAATAACCTCTAGCTGGAGCTGCACCAAGGTCTCGGTTTATTTCCATCTCTTTTTCTTACTGACATGACTCTTTTCATTACACCTTACAGTGCATCCCTTTTGAAATGCTAACACTGGCTGGACCGTGCTTTAGTAAGCAGACAAATGTTTTGCCTCTTGGCCACTTGTGTACCACTGAAAGTATATTCCTTTAACTTTAGTTTTCCAGATCACCCTGAAATGTGCAGTGTTTTTATAGCTATCTGGTAGTCTGGTAGGTGGTTAGTATACACCCCACAGAACTGCAGCTTCCTCACGTAATTTCTGACCAGTGACCTTTTTTGCGTGTCAGCCCATCACCCCCTTTCTCTCTTTTTAATTTTGCAATCAGCATCAAATAAATGCAAAATAAATCATTGTGTCATTTTTGATTTGAAAACCTTTTAACCTCAGTGGCGCCCCAAGATAAATTCCACAATCAAATTGACTTCTGTGGTTTGACAAACTTCCATCTCCCCTCTGGCTTACAAAAGCTTTCCATAACTGGATAAACCAAAAAAATGTTCAAGCTAACAGCCATGTATAATGCAGCAGCAGAAGCAGAGAAGGTGTGAAGGATAAACAGACAGCAGATGTCAACCAGACAGGGGTCCGTCTCATCCCTCCCCCTCCAGATGACTCCGCTGATTCTCCTTTCTCATGCTAGCTCCTAAAGGCTTGGAAAATGTGGAAGAAGAGCTTGCATGACAGAAGAACAGAAGCTTTTGATGTTTTTAACCGAGAGGCCATGAAGCAAGACCTTTTTTTAAGCCTTCTTAAAATAAGAAACCAATCCAAGACCCAAGACCAAATCAGTGCTGGTGGACCAACATCATCCTCAAGAGGAATTAAAATCTGAATGATGAATTCTGTAATGAATAAAACTTTTAAAAACCTCCTGAAAAATGTAAAGAGCAGATGACTTTCTATCCATTTTACGGCACTGTATTATTAATATAAAGATGATTAAAAATGATTAAAAAATTACAGCTTCAGGATATGTTTGCACATGGCTCTTTGGTGACTTATTGCAACGCCCCAACGAGCGGTTTTTAGGAACTTTGCTTCGTGTCTGTTAGTGCTCCAGTGACCACATCACAGGTTGATCCACACATGCTTGAAAGGTTTCAGAGCCACAACCATGTGTGAGCTGCAATAATTGGCGGTGGGTGGTAAT
Organism: Mchenga conophoros; assembly: GCF_057382185.1. Lineage (NCBI taxonomy): Eukaryota > Metazoa > Chordata > Actinopteri > Cichliformes > Cichlidae > Mchenga > Mchenga conophoros. The sequence continues at coordinate 27,403,142 of NC_140535.1, read as the reverse complement.
TGCCCAGGCGTCACCGAACGGGCGTGCGTGTGTGTATAAAGGACATTTGTGCATGTGTGTCTGTGCTGTGTCTCCACAGCGTCTCGAGGTCTTCAGCCTCTCCAGGCTGCTGACAGGTCTCCATTTGACACTTCATAACTGTCAGAGGAGGAAAAACAATTCATCCTGCACGTGCTCTCTCTCTCTCATAAGTGAACATCTATAAATTTATTACAACATCAGCAGGGGAAAGGCAAAGGAGATGGTTACTAAGTGTGATCATGATTGTAGTATATGTGGAACATTAACGGTAGGATGAGCAGAAATCATGTTATTATAATTTTCAAAATACTGTAGTGACAATATGAATGTGTGGTTGGGAAAATCAAGACCTCTGGCATGTCTCCCACTTTTTATGAGGTGAGGAGTGAGAGTTTTAAGATTGTTCTTAAATAAGTAGCACAAAGTCACCAAAAGTCAGTGTGTACACAAAAGCTGTGTAAAAACTAATTAAAAATTCAGCAAGGTATAACACTGGGTTTATCTGTGCTGTTGTCAACCAATGAATGCAAACCAAAAGTGGCATCTGAACCACTGGTACAGGGCGTTTGGCTCAGTGGTGAGCAGGAAATCACATGGCTGAAACGCAGCGCCCTGGGATTGAGTCTGTCCTGTAGCCCTTTCCTGCATGTCCTCTCTCTCTCTCCACTGTGTCACAATTCAAGAAAGGCAAAAAAAACACTGTTTTTGATTTTTGTCACCTGGTACACGTGACGCGGTCAGGTAGACGATACTAGCGTATCATCGTCTTTACCGCCATTTAAATGAGATCCTGCAGCAGCAAAAGATGACACCTTCTGGAGAAAAAATTGAAAAACCTCTGCAATTTCTTTTCGCCCTCTTCTCACTTGTTCTTCTCCTATAACAGCACTGATAGGGAGATATTTTCTGAGTTGCAGTACCAATCATTTACGTTAAAGTTAAAGTTTCAGCAAAAACCTTCAACTGTAGCCTCTTTTTTTTCTACTCTTCTGTAAAGCGTCTGCTATATTTGCTATACAAATATAATTTATTATTATTAGTTAGCACAGACAGAAAGACACTCTCATTCACACCTATGGGCAATTTAGAATAATAAATTAATCTAACCCCAATAAATGAATGCTAACATGCTCTGCATGCACATTAGTGGGTTTAGATTAATTGGTTATTCTTGGTTTGAGGCAACAGTGCTAACCATCTTGCTGGCTGACCTTTATCTGATCATAACAATTTTAATTGTGGACAGACCTTTTGCCAAATCAACATGGACTGGCTACTCACAGCCACTCTGAAGCAAAAGTTTCAGTGGAGGTTTAAAAATGCAGTCTTGTTGCACTGGAAAATTTGTTAGAAAAGTAGTAGTAAAAGAGTAATATAACCTTTGCAAAGTAAAGGTATTAAGGACATAGTAGGGACCGGGAGGCATATGATAGGGAGGTTATTTTACAAAACTTGTAGTATTTTCCATCTCTTATTTGCGCACTAGTTTTGTGGCTGTGCAAACCAGCTAACCAACCCCTGCAGATCCATTGAGTTTGAAAAAAGACTTTTATGGATTATAAAAGTTTTGGGGTTTTTTTTGCAGCTTTAAATCTCTTTTTGTCTTTTTATGACTTGCCTGTTTTACTCACTATTTTCTTGTTAGTGCTGAAATGTGCTGAAAAAACTAGTGCAGCTTTAAAGTTAAGTTGTGGCAACTTTAACATGCTAACATCCAGTCAGTCACAGCCTTAATTCACCAGCAGCTGGGGTTTAGTATCTTACTTAACTCTCTTAGATAAGATTTACTCACTATTTACAGGAATTTGGTGATGAACTTGATGAACTTGATAATACATTTTGACGGAATCTCGTCTTCTTGAGGATATGAATTTGTACAACAAATTTCATTAAAATCAATCTGATAGCTGTTGAACTCAGAAGTGTCACTTTTTGGTGGTGCCAGAAGAAAAAGTAACACGATTCCTGCTGCACGCTGTGCTGGCAATCTACTTTGTAGTCATTGAAAATGTGACCAGTATCAAATATCCTTTCCAGCTTTCATTTACATCCACTAGATATTTGTAATATTATTTCAGCAACTTGCTAAAAAATTAAAAATAAATAAATAAACATAGCTTACTTTCTTTAGCACGCTGTTCAGTAAATCATCTCCTTCATATCTATATCGAGCCTCTCAGCGGGTTTAACCACTCTCCTCGTGTTTGTGGATCTTTCATGAACTGATCATTTTTGGCCAAAAGTGGAAACAAAGGAATGAACTTGGCAACATTTTAATCCATCGCTAAGAAGTGATTCAGCCGCAGTGCTCTGTGGACATGGGAAGCACAGCGGGTGAGCAGTTTGTGGTGGATAGATATTTCAGCTTGCAGGAAATCCAGAACCGCTGTAGGGTTATTTTGCGATTCAACCGAATCGCTTGTCAGTCAGATCACGCAAAGTCAAAATAATTTATTCGATAAATACATTGCTTTGACCTCTGGATACATACCTCTGTTACTCACAGGCATGTTTGAGGGATTGAGGAAACTGAATATTGACGTCTGGTATCCCTTTCACCCTTTCCTAATTCACTATAATTCAGTCAATAAAGTTTAGAGGTAGATTACAATGTGCCAAAATATTTTCTGTAATTCAAGGCAGGAAACACAGCATCAGTATTTCAACATTAAGTGGCTTTCAGTCTAAAAATCACACAGTGCTCTTGGGTTACGTCTCCGCAGACTTACACATTTGTTCAAGCAAGCCTTAGTGTCATTTTTTTTGCTGACTGAAATTCCCATGTCAGAGTTTTCCCCTCAATTATTATGGATTGTCTTCCTCAACAGATGAAGATTTTCACATGCTTATGTTTTAAAGCAATAGCATTGTGCTTAAAGAAAAGTGTGACTCTCAAAAACCCCTTCATTTAAATCCTGTGCATAGCAAATACAAGTAAGGTAATAAGCACATCAGATGACCACATGGGGTACCGTTCCTGTGAGCTAACAAAGACTTTGGAGTAAACAACATAAAAGCTTGAATCCATCCTGCCTTGTGTCAGTGGTTCAGGCTAGTGGTGGTGTAATGATGTGAAAGAGTGAAATCAAATCAAAACATGTTATATTTTAGATTCTTCAAAATAGCCACCCTTTGCTTTGATTACTGCTTTACACACTCTTGGCATTCTCTCCGTGAGCTTCATGAGGTTGTCACCTGAAATGGTTTTCCAACAGTCTTGAAGGAATTCCCAGAGATGCTGAGCACTTGTTGGCCCTTTTGCTTTCATTCCACGGTCCATCTCATCCCAAACAATGGGTTTTGGTTAAGTGACTGTGGAGGCCAGGCCAGCTGGCCCAGCACTCCATCACTCTCCTTCTTGGTCAAATAGCCCTGGAGGTGTGTTTTGGGTCATTGCCCTGTTGAAAAATAAATGATGGTCCAACTAAACGCAAATCAGATGGGCTGGCATGAAGCTGCAGGATGCTGTGGTAGCCATGCTGGTTCAGTGTGAATTCAATTTTGAATAAATTCCCAACAGTGTCACTAGCAAAGCATCCCCACACCATCACACCTCCTCCATGCTTCACGGTGGAAAACATGCATGTAGAGACCATCCATTCACCTTTTCTGCATTCTGCGATCTTTCAATTTGGACTCATTGGACCCAAGCACTGCTTTTCCTTAGTAGTGATTTCTTAGTAGCTATTTGACCATAAAGGCCTGATTCATGTAGTCTCCTCTGAACAGTTTATGTAGACACATGTCTGCCACTCAAACTCTTTGTGGCATTTATCTGGGCTCTAATCTGAGGTGCTGTTAACTTGTGGTTTCTGAGGCTGGTGACTCAGATGAATTTATCCTCAGCAGCAGAGGTGACTCTTGATATTTCTTTTCTGGGGCGGTCCTCATGTGAACCAGTTTCATCTTAGCGCTTGATGGTTTTTGCAACTACACTTGGGGACATATTAAAATTTTTAGCAATTTTCCAGACTGATTGATCTTCAGTTCTTAAAGTAATGATGGACTGTTGTTTCTCTTTACTTAGCTGATTGGTTCTTGCCATTTCAGGTAACTACATCATGAAGCTCACTGAGAGAAGACAATCTAAAATAATGTAAAGACATATTTATTTATATTTATATTTTTTTTCTTTGCTACATAATTCCATATATCTTGCTTTAAATATTTGATGTCTTCAGGAGGTCATCTGCCTCCATCTCATCCTATCCCTTGAATCCTCCTCTGTCACACAGTTACAATCTGCATGAGCAGACTGTGTGAGCTGTGAATTGTGGACCCAAACACAGACACAAAGAGAAGCGGAGCTCGACTTAAGTTTCAAATGGAAAACGGGCCTTTATTATGGCTGATTACAAGAAGGCAAAACTAGACCTGACAAAGACAGACTAAATACACACAGGAGGTGATCAGGGGAAGTGGAAACACATGGAGAAACAGCTGACAAAAATGAACATCATGACGCCACAGGGAAAAGTGACAATTATGCACAATGAACATAGAAATAAGACTTTCAAAATAAAACAGGAAACATGACGAGATGCAGACATGACAACACAAGCTAGATAACATAAGACATGTAGACATGAAACACATGAAGGGAGACTTAAACACAGGGGTGAAGACACAAGGGAATTTAATGAACAATGAACTATAACAGCAACCTAGGCATAATAGAAATGAACTAGATAAGCTAAAATGAAACTAGAACATAAATGAACAACAAAATACAATGAAACTCAAAACACTGGGTCGCACGACCCAGGACCATGACACACACCAACTTGCATGCCCTCCTTCACTACATCTGTGAATCTTCTCTCTGGTCTTTCTCTTTTCCCTGACAGCTCCATATTCAACATCTTTTGTCCAATATATCCACTATCCCCTCTCTGCGCACTCCTTCCTCTCTCATATGCTTCCTCTAGATTCAGGAAAACGGTGCATCTTGTTCTGACCTTCTCTATACTTCTCCATCAACACTCTCAAAACAAACATCCCATCTGTAGAGCTCTTTGCTCCTTACGGATTGTGTTTATGGTTTACAAAAAGCCAAGATCTATAACAAGGCACCGACCACTCCAACTTGAGCAGGAGACATCATTTTTCCTATTGACTTGGCTCAATTAAATGAATCCATGTTGTAATTTCTAGTGAAATGGAGCACACGTGCTTTCTCAGTAGTGTTAATAAAAGTGAAAATGTTACATAGTGTGATTTGAACCCTGCTCTGTGCGTTCTCCTTAATCGCTCTCTCTCAGGTAAAGCGACTGTGACTGTTATCAGGCTAATTATCAGATCTGATCTTCCTCTCCACCTCACTACTCCTGCAGGAAAACAGGAAGGCAGGATTAGAGCGACGCGCTGCGCTGAGATCCGGAGAGGCCGGACGAGTCCCCGAGTGGAATGTGCTCACTCTCTCTTTCATTCACACACACACACACACACACGGAAAAAGAGAGACTTTTAATCACTTGATTAACAGTCTAAACAATTGCTATCAAATGCAATCTCTCTCAATCTACCGCACACCCTCATTAAATCCATTAAGTGTTCATGAACAAACAAATAGGACAAACAGCTCGAGGAAAACTCTGAAGGACTGTGAATCTAATAAAAATCATGGGGTGAGGAGGACAAAGAGAGAGCCAAGAAACAATAAGGACCTGAGTTTGCAGCCAAGAGCACCGCAGTAATGTTTACGACCTGCATTAGGGTTCAGACCCAGTCATTATAAAGAAGAGGTACTCATTATGGCCCTTTATGGGAGGAAACAAATAGTCTCCTGTGACTCACATTTTAGTTGAAATGCAAAGATGCAAAACAAAGTGTAAAAAAAGTTGTGGCCGCAGTTGGCCGAGAAAACACGCAAAGTTATCTTGGACAGATATCTGTGACCTTGAGCACGGTAATTGAGCGGAAAGGGGGATGTAAAACATCCGCTGGTGGGGTTTAGTGAGACTGTGTACACATACACAGACACACACAGCCACACACACACGCACACACAGAACAGCAGTGGCAATAGTGTTAGTCCCAAGCTGGCCTCTGTCTGGCATTATCTCATAGCCTGAGCACTCCCGCTCCTCTGAGGCCGGCCAGCTCTGCACACAGAAGCATTACGTGCATCTGCCTCACATTAATCGGCAAATTATGGCAAAACTGCGCGTCAAAAGACATTACTGAGGGTGAGGTGGTGGGATCCACACACACACCCACAAGATACAGCCTTACACTTTTCTGCACTCTTCTTTGCACCCACATTTAAAGTGGCTTTTTTGCAGTTGAGATTTTGGTTTATAATGTTTTTATTATATTTTGATTAATAAGAACATATCTTTCTATATATGTTCAAAAATAATAGTAAAATAAAGCCACAAGTGCAACCCCTCCACTCTCCATGTTCACAGCCACCTACTTCACGGGGGGCCCTTGTGACGCTTGTTGTCATGGATACCATTCAAAGCTATGACCACCACGTCCATGGGCAGCTAATAAGAAATTCACATGACCTCATCCCCGTGCAGGTGTTTTCTGTGCCATTTCTTTACACTGACTGCAAAGTGAAAACAGTGAGCAGGAAGCTACAGATTAGTCCTGGATAATGATGTCACTAAATTCAGTGAGGGATGACGTTTCTGCAGAGAAGTTCCTAAAAAACACTGAGAGGGATTCCCTTTCTCACGTGGGCCCTTTAGAAAAGTTTGCATCAACAGCTCCAGGGATTTCCGGGGGACTTCTGGACTCGGTGACTATAAACCCTTGTGGATTATCATGAGATTCATTGTATCACAGCACACGCAGCAGTCAAAATAAAAATATTACAGCTATGAACTCAGAGTTCTGTGTTAAGGTGTTCCGCTTGGCACTGTGGGTGGTGACATTTAGTCTGGCTATTGGGGCTTTCTCTGAGACCCACAGAGTGTGTATAAAATGCGTGAAGTCACTCATTGGTTGGTGACTCCCGTCTTGCAACCTTGAGCTGCCGCTCGCCATCTTGATGTTTTGAAACTGAAGGTGAAGAGAGAGGTGAATCTAGCTGTGAAACCCAAGGACGCTGCAAGTTCATATGGTAGCCACTTGCCTCTTGTACTTTACACTAACAGTACCATATTCTGTATTAGGTGGGACTATGATTAGCAAATGAAACTCATGTGGTATTCAACAACTGTGAAATACTGACATTTGGTTAGGAACTGTATTTTATAAAATTTTAATATCCATCCATTAGCACTTAGATTCCCGCTACAACCTCAGCAAGAGTTACCCAGGAGGGATCCTAGTCAGATACCCAAACCACCTCAACTTTCAACAGCGTGAACGAGAAGAGGCTCTACTATGAAGGAGAGAGAGCCAAGACACCCTTTAGAGGAATCTCATTTGTATTTTGATCACATTCTTTCAATCACTCAGCCGGAGCTCGTGGCCAGAGGTGAGGGTTGGAACCTGTAGATAAAAAAAAAATCTGCAGGTTTAGGCACTGAAAGTAGAAATTCAAATTGTGCATTAAATGCACACATTAAACAGCAAAATTCTCTCCAATTGCAGCAAACCTCTCACATGCTCTCTGGTTACCATGGTTACATGCATATCATGCTATGAAATTCCCAAATGTGGCACAATCTGTCAATCCTGGCTCTCTCCTCCATATAGATGACATTTGACGTCTTTGCCCCCCCCCACCTGCCCTTAATGATGAGTTTGACAGTATATATATTAATAAAGATGCAGTCTGACAACAATTTGAATAGGTTTCAGATTTTTCTGAAGGTATACCTAGCAAGCTCTAAAGGCAGCAATCACCTCTATAACTTCAGATGCACAATCGGCCAATTTGTCCTGCAAGCAGATCTGAAATATGGTAGAAACCACTCAGTTTAGAAAAGAGAAACAAGGATTATCCCAAGAAGGCATTAAGGGGTGAAAAGTTAAACTTTGAAAAGGTGCACACTGGTTAATAGTTCAACTATTTGTAGTGCAAGTCAGTTAATGATTGTTTGGGGCATTAATTTTAGTTTCATTAAAATGGTATTTCTTTACTACTATGCTAGAGTCACGATGCTGCATTGCTCTTTAGTCGAATTTTTGGTATTTTGTTTCCATCTTTGTCCACTTTTCATGTCAAACTTTGAAGGGATTTTAAGTGCAACATGCAAAATCTTTGTGTTATTTATGTGTATACATCTTTAAATTTAATGCAGCAGGCCGTGGTGTCTTTTCTTGCTTTGCCTCTGCTCTCTCATCAGAACAAATATCCAGTGTCTCTGCCTAACCGCTGAATGTACTCAGTGGTCAGATCCCCCCCTATTCCCTCCCATTTCCCAGATATTTCTGTAATGAATAAACTTTCTCGCTTCTGACATTCACGCTCAGTTTGTGTTTGTCAGCACTTATGGTTTACCCAGCATCCCCCAGGGTCATGACTCACTGACTCATGTAGGTTTTGAAGCATCACTTTGTTGGGCAAGTTTTCGGATGACACCAACCGACCCAAGAGAGGCTCTTTGTTAGCATGTCAGAGTTTAGATATTAATGACTTGAGGTGGAGGGTAAACATGAGGACGTAACACATTTCAAAGAAACAGGTGTGGTACCAACATAGAGAATACATAATGAGTAAATGCAACTGTACATGTAACTGATCATCTTTGTGATAATTTCTCTGAGAACTGCTGTTGTTAAAATAATTTATTATATTGTTATATAATATGTTCTGTAGAAATGTTATATAATAAGAAAAATCCCTAAAAAGAAAAGTACCACATTGAAACTTGAGCTCAGCATCTCTCTTGCTCCACATCTCAGTTGTTGTATTCATAGACAAGTATTTTCACGTTAAGGCTCTCTACATCTTTTTTAACACCTATTTTGCAGATTCTTCTTCCTTTTTTATTAACAGGCTTTTTTGGCGCTCACAAGCATGCTTTCATGAGGCTTTGTTTTAAATAGGAAACATAAATTCTAATCCTATATGCAAAACTAGAATTAATGAACAGACTACGAACAGTTCAATCCCATGAAAAACTAATTATACCCTTACTGCTCCCAGTGTTGGGGTTGATTTTATTTTTAAATATATTACACATTACTTGTTGTTTCTCTTGAAATGAATGTAGTACATTACTCACCAGAGAAAGCTTTTTATTACACTGCTCCTTTTTACCTTTTTTGTCACATAATTACCACTTAACAATGTAAATCTGAGGCTACAGCCCCACAAATTCCTATCCTAATGAGGACATACAATATTTCTTTTAGTTTTTAGGTATGACCATAAAACAATGTTGAAAACCAGTCTAAAGAGACAGTGATTTTGTTTTAAAAACATGAACTGAGGCTGTAGCCTGACTACAGCCTTTGTTACCTGTTGAAGGTCACGATCTGGCTGTTTGACTGGGATCAGCATGGGTTCTGGGTCCTTGGCTAGGTTTGTGTTAGCATGCTGTCTGTGCAGAGGCTTGCAAAGAGCCAAAGTTGTTTCTGTCATTGGATGCAGTTTGCATTTCACCTTCAATCAAATAGTAATGTCCTCAACGTCACTCCTCAAAAGCTGTAGACCACGCCATCCTCTTGCTCACCAACTGAAATTAGCTGGCTGTAGCACAAGAGAACAGAAGGAAAAATACAGTTTTTTGATTTCTTTGTTACTGCTGACTTTGAACTTTTCAAATATTAAGAAAACTTAGTGATGAAAAGTGCAGTTAAACGCCTTTAAACTGGTAGAAGGGGGAGACACAGTGGTCTGGCACACTCAAGATCAAACTGGGCTGTCTGTGGCCCACAATGTAAAATGAATTTGACATCCTTGGCATAGCGCAATACATACACTATACATCTAGTTAGTACAGACATGCAGTGTTTTTATATTATCACTCCACAAAGTTATAATGCTAAAATGCCTTTTGAAAAGAATGGAAATGTCACCAGCTTAGCCAAACTTAAGCTAAAGTCAGTGTTAATTATTTGGTATCAATACTGATGTAATATAAAACAGAAACACATGATTATTTCTTAATTTTTTTTGTTGTATGTTTAACTTTGTTTTCTATTTCTGTGGGGTAGTGCCACTGGTGTTTTCTTCATCAGAAAAACTTCACTTCCCTCTCTGTCTCCTGCCATCTTTAAAGATTATAAATCCAGACCTACTTGGCTTCATATTTCACCCTCTCATTTACTCCCCAACAACACTTGTTGCTCATTTCCTGCAAACTTAGAAACGAGCTTTAATTTGCCTCGTAAAGGTTAAATGTGGAATGTATGCAATGCATGCGTGCCTGTTTGGATGTTTTCATGCCATCCAAGAACCGCAGTGAACACAAACTGCGATAATGATTTTAAGAGAGAGTGAGACAGGAAACCATGGAGAAAGTGAGTGCAATGAGTGAATGATGGACTGACAGATGTGGAGCAAAATAGAAAACTGGAGAGCAGCCAGAGTTTACGCTCTTTAGCTTTTCCTGATGGTGTTCTTCAGGAAGAAAACATTAAATGGGACTATTATTTTCATGAAAAGTTCCACATTTTTATTGTGTGACTGCACTAGAGTAAGTTTAGAGTAAGTCTGTTTAATGACTTGTTGCTAAAAGCTATTCTAGCGCCTCCAATCATGTAAGTGTAAACCTGCTAAGTGACTAGTTTGTCTCGTCATCAAATCAAAATTCATACAGGGAAGCACAAATTGCAGTCATTACACTATTTACACCTCAGTCAAGGTTCCATTAGTGATATAGGCTGTTTACATATATAGTCGCATAAAATGCAGTCATTAAGGAAACTAACATGGCCTCATTTGCCTACTTTGGCAATAACTAAATGCAAAAATACTGTATGAGGATAACTTTCTTCACCTAAACTCTGCTCAAAGGTTATTTGGTCCCATTTTTAATACTAGGCAAAAATAATTGGAACAATGTAATCTAAAACACATGTGTTTCTGACTTTACAAGCTTTATCTTTTAGCATTAGCCTAGCCAAAAATACAGCCTTATATTGGGCTTTCATCAAAAAACGTTCTCTATGAGCTGCATGAACAAACAAACACTTTAGAAAAGAAAGAAATTTGATCTACTGTTGTTTGTATTTTGTGCTGTTGTCTTTAGGAAACCAGTTTTAACTTTTTCTTCACAACCCCCCCCCCCCCCCCCCCCAAACTTTTTTGGGCTAGCTAGCTTCTTTTTTTTAGCAACCTCTAAAATTCTGCAGACCACACTTATGGATAGCTGTGGAGACATTTGAATCTGAAGGAGCAGGTGGCCCCACAGTTATAGCTGTGTGACTATATAAAGAAACCACTGCCAGTTTTTGTAAATCAAACCCAAGAGTAGAAAAAACTACCAGAAACCAGATTTAGAGCAGTCTTAAATTTTAGCTATTACTGAAGATATTTCTAGATACCCTGAACTCCATATGTTCAATTTTGGCCTTGTAAATTTACTGTAGATAGTCATTTTAATGACTATCTACAGTAAATTTATATCAAAAAACAATAACAATGCACAATTTCTACACTGAATACTGTCTAATCTATCTAAATAGCCACATGCCATGAAACAGATATTACAGTGACAGCTTTGGTTAGTTTCCATTAAGACACTAGGATGACTATATGTTTTACTTTAAAAACAAAAAAACTAGTGCTGTCAAAATTAACACGTTAGCACAAATTAATCCACCATCACGGTCAACGCAATTAAAATTTTTAATGCTATTAATGCATCTGGAGCAGAATGACTCAAAATCCCTGAAATTTTTCCGTCAACTCATTTCGGGCAGTTTGTCCAAGTAGTTACCTTCGCACTTGCGCAAATGGGCAGTTGATCTGGTAGTGACAGGGAGCTGAACCAATCCACTCAATATGGAAGATGATAAATGCACATTGGTCCTCTCGATGGGAAATTTGAGTATTAAAAAAATAACAAGACTGAACAATAAATCTGATTAAACATTTTAATTGTTTGACAGCACTAATATATATTATATATTAGTGTATATGTACCTATTAGTATATAGGTTTTATAAAAAGTTGTATTTCACAGGAGAGAACCTGTGCTAAAAGATGGAAGAAAACTATTCAAATGCTCTTTGAATTTAAGCACACATTCTTTGTGTTTATTCTGCATTTACTTCATTATATTGCATAAATCTCAGTTACAAGCTTAAATACAAAGTTGAAAAACTGCAATTGCAACCAGGCTTTTGATCAGTTAATTGCGATTAATTACAGAAACATGTGCAATTAATTAGGGTTTTTTTTATTATTCTTTTGACAGCACTAAAAAACAAGTGGAAGCCTTGTGGCTTGAAAAGAAAAACTATCTATCTTCATCTATTGACCTCTTGAGGCTTCCCACAAATTCCCACAAACTAAAATGCTAGCCTTTACACACAAAAAAAGCATACAGTTAGGTTAATAAGGTTTTGCACAATGACATGTTGTTTTGTCATTTTGCCTCTGTACACCACAATACGTTTTAAATCAACCAGTCGAGATGTGGTTGAAATGTAATCAGCTTTAATCAAAGGGCTTTAACAAAATTTTCACATGAACTATTTTGGAATTACAGCAATTTTCTTCTTTAGACATTAGAGCATTCTTGATTTACCAGGATGTTTAGAAAGCGGTTTTCTTCACCATGGAAACAATTCTGTCATCATCCACTTTGGTCATATGCCTTCAGTAGTCTTTTAGGCCTTTTGATGTTGCTGAGTTGGGCGGTGCATTTTAAAGAATGTACCAGATTTTTTATTTGGTCACTTCTAACATTTTCACTATCAGCTTTTATCTGCTTTATTTGTCATCTAATAATGAGGACTTAAATGCAATTTCAACCAGGTATCAAAATCTCACCTCAGAATATTTACAAAAATCCAAATTGGCCACATGATAATCAGCTCTTAATAGTTGTTTTTTATTTAATATACTGAAGACCATCTGGTAACATAGGAGTGTTGATTTTGTTCCTATTTAAACTTGTTAATGGTTAAAACTTTGACTGTTTCCTGTATCCTGGATAATGAAAATGTCATTTTAATCTAAACATATGAAATTTAATTTGACCTTTTTTCACAAGTTATATATTCTATGTGTGGCCTTCAGCTCCTTTTGCATGCAGACAAACACACATCTACACACAATTGCATACACAAAACCGTCATTCATGGTAAATCGTTGGGTGGTGTAAACTGATCCCACCCAGATACACTCAGCCTTTTAGGAATTTAACAGGACTGTGAAAGTCGCAGTGTGAGGTTTAACATCGAATGAAAAATATCACTCAGGAGGGATTGAGTTAAATAAGCCCTACAACACAGTGCCTACACAAACTAGCTATGACGTGTTTGTTTTTGCCTCTGACATGTGAGAATTTGATGGAGCATTGCAAAATTTAGGGCATCACTTTGGCTCTCGGACGGACGTCAGCAAATAAATCAATGGTACATTAACCTGCATGACTTGCAAAAGTTGGTGTGTATCTGTAAAAGAATAAAACACTTTAGGAAAGCAAGATGAGAAAAAAAAAGCCAAAAAATTTAAACATAAGCAAAATGCATAATGAATAAGACCCCTCTGCAACACAGCCCCTTCATTGTAGACATTAAACCAACTAATCACATTCTAGCAAAGTTAATGAGCTTGAAAACATAACTGCTTTTAATCAGATAGCTTTATAAGTGCACACATTCATCCATTATAACTGAATGTCTGTTTTGCAAATTGGAATGAAATCTTGACCAAACTTGTTTCTGAAAGTTTAATTGTGCTTTGACTGTTTTATTACCTCCTGAGCTCCAGGTACTTGGCTTCCCTTAATTCTCTCAAGTGGTGTGTTGACAGTGAAAACAAGCCCGGCGAACAAACGCCAGGAGGGATCCAAGGATCTGATTGCACAGCCTCAAACCTCCTACTTGGCTCAGGCTGCGGTGGAGGCTTGGAGTGAAACATGGACAGCTATACAAAAGATTTGGAGTTATTCCAATGTGTGAGTACACCAGAGGTTTCTTTAAATATGACTGCTGGAACGCCGCCTCACAGAAAGCATTCATATTCACATTTATAAGGAAGTGTGGCTTGATAATTTTCCAAATTAAAACTAGGAGGATGAAGGGCTAAATTCTGACTTATGTTAAAATAGCGCTTATATTTCTGAAATGTTGGGACACAATTTAACACGTTGTTGTTTTTTTATTTTGTACTTTAAAAAAATATATGCATAATAATAATACATATGTTTTACCATTTTAAATTGTAAATGTAGTGACTTGCCTGTTGAAAAATGAAAGATCTGTTGCAATTTCTTTAGTTGAATCTATAAAAAATGATATGATGGTTTGATAGGTACAAACTGCTTTTCACCATGATGGGGATTCCCAAAGAGCTAGTATTAGCCACAATCTTGGAATATCACAGCAAGATGTATGTTCTGTATATGAAAGCCATGTCCTCAACAAATACGGAAAAAAAAATCCAGCAAGGACCTGACAGCACCAGAGGGATGGTTCTGGCCCTTCAGCCGATCCATCTACTGTTCACTGAAGCGTAACCAGAAATGGTCTCAGTGCACGAGTGGATGTCAAAACAGGCATTTCCCATGTTCTTAGCAAAATATAAAGAAATCAGGAGTGGTTCTAAACTTTTGCACAGCACCCTACATATATGTCTGATTCAGTTTCTGTGAAATAAGTTAACAGATACGCTGTAAACCATTTTAGCTTGTGGTTAATCGTACGCTAACGTGATGATGACTAACTATTGTTTTCACCCCATGATTTTGTGAAAAATAATCCACAATGCATTTTCGCAAGCAGCTTAGTTTTAAAAAACGTAACTTTTTTTTAAATGACGTCTAGCAGAGGCCCAAAATTTTACATTAAAGTGACATCGCCCTCTAGTGTTCATAGACCAAAAGAAGTAAGCCAGGCCCCTAAGACTTCATAGAGGGAGGAGGGTGGAGTGGATATGTGGGTTTGGAAAAATACAGGATTTTAACATGGGAGATATTTACTGTTTCAAACCAATAGACGATCGCTGTTTCTTTTAACCATGACCATTACATAACCCAAACTGTATGTTTATTTATTGTTGCTATGTTGGTCAAAACCTTATGATCACAATGAATAACCCAAAACATAATCTTTTTAAAATCTAAGTTCAGTACTTAGAGTCATTTTGTGGGAAGAAATTTTGCCTTTGTTTGGATAAAGCTATATTGTTTTTTATTCTTAGGATTACTGGGAACGAGATCTACAGCCAAAGCTAGTTTTGATATTTTTTTCTTTCTTTTTTTGCGGACAAAATTAAAATGTACAAAAAAAGAAGAAACAGCTACCGGAGGAAGTGATGGATGATGATCAAGATTATCCATTTAATTTATGCTTTGAAGACCTTGCTGTTGGCACCTTACACCACATTGCTGCAGTTTTGTTCCTGATTTATAATCTGAGTAATCTGGAGTCAAACCAGTGATCTAAGGATTGCTACTGTTTTTCTACCTTCAGTCATCCACTCTTGCAGCGAAGGGAATACATGGGATGCAGCATTCACTGCTGATGCAGTGGATAGATGATAAGTAGCTAATAGCCTATAGCAGCGGTCCCCAACCTTTTTTGTGCCATGGACCGGTTTATGTCCGACAATATTTTCACGGACCAGCGTTTAAGGTGTCGTGGCTAAATACAACAAAATAAAACCAGTACCGGTATCAAAAAAAAAGGAGATTTATTCAGAACACACGGGAAAAGACCCAAGGAAACAGAGTTAATGATAAAAACAATTTAAAAAATAACGAGAAAAACCGATAAAACCCCTCAAAATCATAAATTTCACATCCGAGTCTCAACTCTCACAGCCCAGTACCAAACTATGGCAGCTAAGGTAGGCACTAGCCTCCCTGCAACCCTGAAATGGATAAGTAAAAAAATTATAAACAGGTAGGAGATTTCGTTTCACTTTTACTGACATTTCAGTGTCACGAAAAGTAACAGAGGATTCATTTGTTCTTGTATCGTAAACACAGATATTTTTCATTTTGCAACTTTAGCATTTGGTGTGGAATTTTCAAGTTAATAAATTTTCAATCTAAAAAAATTTCGACATCATCAAGCAGGAGGGGTGGTGTTTGGAAGGGTTAGGTACACTGGTTAGGGCATAGGTGGGGGTTGTTAAAAATGGAGATAGAGAGATGGTAGAGGGAGGTAATAGGGGAGGAAAAGGGGAAGGACGAAAAGCTCAAAAACTCTTAGGGAACAAAGAGGCACTTATACAGCATGCAGCAACAGCTGAAAACATCTTTAAGCTGGGCTAAGCTGAGAGTTTGGTCTGTTTGTGAGTGTGTGTGGGGGTGTGTGGAAGTCTTGAACCTGCACTGATTTCAGTGTTGCACTTGGAGCGTGCGTTGGCAGCACTCCTGATTTTAATTTAGGAAATGCAACTTTCTGAAGTCTTAGACAAATATGCAACCAATTAACAAAAGAGAGAGAGATAGCAAATTTTTATGACAATTAACCTGTCAAATTCAAAAAAGTATCTTCTGTGCAACCTGATCTGTTAGCTTCACAGTGATCCAATAGGAAAGCTCACAAAGTTGCCATATGGAAAGGCTTTAATGTCATGGGATTACTATAAATATAAGTAGTAAATTCCGTGACTAATTCAAGACGTTTATCTATTGAGGGTAAAACTAAAGCAGTTGTTCAGAGGAAGTAAACAACAGTAGAATTTGTCCTGTGGAGACAAAGAATACATTAAAATATGTGTATTTATATTTTTTCACTCAACAAACTCAATGCAGCTGACTCAAAGTCAATATGTAATGTGACCCTGAGCACACAGTGGGAGCATTCTGCATCCAAGTGTGAAACAGAAAGTTGGCGTCATAAGCAATGTCAGGATCATGTGTAGAACCGATGGTATGATGTAGCAAACACATGGATCATATACCGTGAAGAGCTCAGATATTCATGGGAAGCTTGTAGTAGAGCTGCTATTTCTTTGTTTTGAAAGCAACCAACATAGCTGGTTCATGTATATGACTTGGAAATCTCCAGGGTGCCTTTCTTTGGAGGGTTTACAGCATGTCCAGTTGGGAGGAGACCTTGGAGTAGACCAAGAAGCTGCTGGAACAATTATGTATCTCATCTGGCCTGAGAATACCTCCCCTAGGAGAGCTGGCAGTGAGACAGATGTCTGGAATACCCTCCTTAGCCCGGAACCTGAAATCAGATAAGCTGAAGAAAATGGATAAAAGTCTTTGAATTAGGAAGACTGAGTAAATGTGATCTTTAAGAATGTACATTGTATGTCTTTAAAACATGTCTATAGGGGAACACTTCAGCTGGTCAGAAAAATCTCTGTCATCCACTCTTTCACAATTCATAGTTGCATAATCCCCCCTTCCCACTTTCCATTCCCGAACCTTTCCTCCTCTCCTATCTACATCTCTTCTTCACTTCTTCACAGTCCCTCTCTCTCCTTCCGTCCTGCCCTCCCTTATCTCCCACGCTTCCTCCATGCCAGCTGTTGTTTTGAAGGCTGTGAGTAGAAGGTCTGTAGGTCAGGACCTGGGCAGGACCTCTACAGTCATCAGCCTGGATATAAGCAGCCATTGTAAGCGGAACAGAAAGTGCATGAGTCATTCTAAAAGATTACTTGTTGTTGATGTTGTTGTTGTTTTTTGTTTTTTTAATTTATATTGCATTCTGATTATTCTGATTTTCTTTTGAGGGTGTTTTACACATTCTAAAAAGGGACTAAAGGTATGTTGTGATTCAGGTGGTGCATGTTTTAAGGTTTGGGTTTTTTTTTTTTTTTTTTTTAGAAAGCAATTTAGAAAGCATTTTATTAAATATACTACCATTAATCAAGCATAGCATTAGTGCAGGTATGCCAGAAGGTGAAATTCAGCTGCAAACCCTCTGATTAGCTTCCAACATCTGCTTATGGCTTAGATGATATTGTTCTGTACTTCCAATTGGCAATGTTCACATACTCCATACTATTTAAGGTTACAGTATACAGTTACTGTATATCTGCAAACCACATTGCAACCCTCCTCCGTCCCAGAGATAATGCTGCTGATACCTGCTGTTTTCTGGACAGCTTTTACATCATATGCTGCTACCTTAACAGTTTGAAAGGCAGGGAGGTAGGGAAGCACTGAAAAAGGAGCAGTGTTTACAGTGTATAACTAACAAGACTAGACTGTAACTACAATCAAATACAACTGCCTTCAATCAACTCAACTGTGAAACACACATACAAACCACTACACAACAAATATGCGCCAATTTCTCTCAGGAGAAAGGAAGACGTGTTGGTGTACAGGAGATAGTAGTCCACCACGTTACATGACAATACTTTGATATACAGAGGAGTTCATAGTCGATTTAATGACAGCAACATGGTCATATCCTGTGGTTGCAAAACAAACCCAAACCATTACCCCTCCAATACTGTGAAGACAGTTGCTTTGAGATGTTTGTGCTGATATGTCATGTCTGATTTTCTCTAAACACTTGGTCCACTTTAATATCGTCATTTCAAAGAACATTGTTCCAGAAGTTTTATGGTTTATTCCGCTGCAGCTTAGCAAACCTAAACCACTCTGCTCTTTTTAGAGAGCGGAGAATTCCGTCTGCCAAGCCATACTTGCTCAGTCTTTGTCTAATTGTACTGTCATTAACTTTAACATTTAACATGCTAATTGAGGCCTGTGGAGTCTGAGATGTAGTATTTAGGTCTCTGTACAGTTTTTCTGAGCATTGCACAGTCTGACCTTTTGAATTTGTACTTAGTGTTTTTCAGGATTGCATATAGTCCTATTTTTTCTGTAGTGATGTTTTTTTAAGCTAAAGGTGAATTGTCCCAACAGAAAATCACTATAGCCTGAAAAGGCACTTTCTGACTCTCAATGTGAGCTTTGTCCTCAGCATCAGGGTAGAAAAGGTGAGCCTGGCCTGTCTGAACATTGAACTTTGAACCTAGGGTCACATGTCCCTTGAAGCTATTTGGAGGCCCAAATCAACATATAGCAGCTGGAAGGTCTCCATGTCAAAAAACAGTAAGAGTACAGAACTTTTGTGAAAGTTATTCCTTGGAGGTCTAACCCCAAAGGTGAACAGAACAATAATGTGTTTCCCCTTAATAGCATTTTAGTTTGACATGGTCCCAATTTTCCCATCCATCCGGCCTCTGCTCGATGCTTTCTTCTTCTTTGGAGAGGTCACAGTTGCTATTGAGACCCAAGATATGGCATTGTAACTGAAAGTCCTGAGCTTACAGCACTTTAAAAGGCAGAATTATAAGAACTAAGAAACAAAACATTAAGAAAAGTTTCCATCCAGACTGAAAAAATGTCTTCCTCACTATTTGAACATTTTATGTACTTGACCAAATACATCTGCCTAAAATTAGTGGTAAGTTCAGAACAGCAGAGGCATGATTTTAATGTAACACTGGCATATCTTGAAAACTGTGACTGTGACACATTGAGTATTTGAGTATTTGTCATAACCTAACAGATAAACTGGTGAAAAGTCTGACTCATCCCCAGTGGGTGTTTGTCACGATTCTTACTATTCTTAGTTAGTGTATTGTCTGTCTTGTCTTAATGTTGGTTTAAAATGGAGCACTGTAACAAAAAATAATTTCCCCCAGGGATCAATAAATTATTCTGATTCTGATTCTGATTCTGATAATTTTTATAGGCAGAATTTTAGGCGGTGGAGCATCTGCACTTTGATGTCTCCGTGTCCCCCCCAGATGAGCTGAAAGAGGAGAGGGACATCGCGGCTTCTCTGCTTTGGTTGGCTGGCTGGTGAGATGGATGGAGGATGGCTGGATGGATGGATATCAGGTAAGCTATGACAACTCAGAAAGACAAATAGTGGCCTTAAATGGTGAGAATCTGAAATGATGGAGGATTGAACTGAGATGCTGCACCAAGGGACAGTATATGACAGAAAGCCAG
This sequence comes from Mchenga conophoros, assembly GCF_057382185.1. Taxonomy (NCBI): domain Eukaryota; kingdom Metazoa; phylum Chordata; class Actinopteri; order Cichliformes; family Cichlidae; genus Mchenga; species Mchenga conophoros. The sequence continues at coordinate 27,383,157 of NC_140535.1, read as the reverse complement.
AGTCCACGAGTGAAAACGTGGAGCTGGAAATGAGCGTACTAGGTCCCCTTTAATTCGGCCATTACATAGATGCAATGAAAGAGGAAGCTTCCAACACACGACCCAGAAGCCTTCACTATAATGACCACAGCCTGAGAGTTCTGAATGGGGCTTAGACTTAAGTCACTGAGCACAGTGGTATGGCTTTGCTGCTTGACTTGGCCATATCCTGACGCAAAGACTGCTAGGAAAAAGGCATGACAGAATCAAAACATTATGGGGATCTGGGAGGGATTTCTTTTTGTTCATTGTTCACTCTGGGCCCCGTGGCTTGACTTAACAGCTTGAATTGAACTTTTTCTCGTCACTTCCTTCCACTGGTTATTGGACCACCCAGGCATTCGATTGATTATGTTTAATTGCCTCTGATTTCCCTTTTAGATAAACAGGCAAAGTCAAAATTATTTTGTCTTCTGTTGGTCCAGTCACACTTTGACATTTTCAAAATGAATATAAATTCCTTTTTTTAATGCAGATATCACCAGACAAAGAAATGTTTGTCAGAAGACCTTAGCATATAAATGCATGTGACTTCTAGGCTAAGACGGGGTTAAAGGTCAAGGCTTAGCTCCCTTTGTCTGACAGAATGACCTCATCATCAGTGCAGCTCGGGCTTTAATCTATACTTCAAGAAAGACAGGATCACATGGAGAGCGCTAAAGTTCACCAGAGCTAACGCTGCACACAAAAACAAAACAAAAACAAATCACTGGATGTTGCCATTGTTTATTTCGATCATTCTATTATTTCTATCATGACAGCAATAAATAAGAGCTGTTTATTTAGAATTAAGCTTCTCCTGTGTAGTTTTGGGCACATCCACCACCTTTCTCACGATCATCTTCACACCATGAGGGAAGATTTTGCTTTGAGCTCCAGAGTGAGGCCGATTGATGGTCATTTTCTTCCATAACTGTTGGCATGCTGCACCAACAGTTGTCACTTTGTCACCAAGTTTGTTGCAAATGGTCTCGGTTGAAGGTTGAATGGAAGAAATTGATCGATTGCTTGAACAATCTTCGACATGTGCTGAAAGTAGCTGTTATAAATGCACTCTGAGCTCATTTAGCTACATAAAGAGGCTGCAGCTAATTTAAAGAAGGTTGTAGATTTCAGCTTAACCTTTATGACACTAGTGTTATAAGATTAGCTGCCCAATACGACCAGTTAAATAGGCCAACTGAGTCACGAGGCTTTAAAGCGGATGCTGCGACAAAATGACACCCTGATGTGTAAGGTCGCAGCAGATGGAGGTAAGCAGAACTGATAACACACTGAGCAGTTCAGCTTTTTGTAGTTGCCATGGTTTTGCATTCAGATAGATATATGCCATCATGTAGTTGTCAGAAAGCCTCTATCTGGTGTATTTACAAAATGAATATCCCGCAGGAGGAGACGCATTTTTCAGGAAACCTTTCTGCAGAGAAACCTGCTGGCTAATTTAACTTGTTTCCTGTAGTGCACCATCATCTGACAGCAAAAGGGTCGGCTGGGGTGTTTGTGCTCCTTGTGCCTGTGTGAGTAACTCCAGGTATTCTGGTTTCCTGCATGTTAAATTAAACGGTAATTCTAAATTTGCTAATTTGAGTGTAAATGCTTGTCTGTCAGAGAGACAAGCCTGTCCTGGCTGTACCCACATCCCCCTGTATGTTTTATGACTGTAGGGTAATTCCTAATAGGCTTAATTGCCTTGACGTCTTAGACTGATGTCATGGAAGAATAGACATGGTACTGATGCCACAATTCCAGTCTCAGGTGCACAGACTTGCACCTGGTGGCGCCACCACTGACATATTTTGGCTTCATTTATTACAAAGTTTAGTCATTCCACAAGCAACACTCAGACAACTATTAACTGTTGTACAGACAAGTTAAACATCTACAACTCCACTGCATTAGCTGCTGCAACTAAAGAACAACTAACACTAATGTTTCTGTGTTAGTCTGTTTTGATTTCTCCAGCCGTACATCTGGTTTCCTCGTTTTTGGTTTTTGTTTTGCTTTGTATTGTCTCTTATATCAATCTGGATATTCCAGAAGTGTTCAGGCTAACAGTGTGAAAAATGTCTCACCAGACTTCTGTACTACTGTGCTACGTTAGCTGAATAACACACAAATATCCTACCAAGCTGCTAGCAGTGGAGTAATGTAGCTGTCAGAATGTGACTGGGAATTTCAGATTATAATTCCTGCAGGAGAAATTCAGTTATATTATGAGGGAATTTGAATTCAAAGCTCTTACTGTAAAACAACTTTAGACTTTAGACTAAAATGAATGTGACGTACCTCCGGTTTTCTCAAAATGTTATTGTGTTTACTTTCAAAATAAATTGAAGTTGTTTAGATTTCAGTACTGTGTCCTTCTGGTTTTTGTTACAGACTTTAGAATCATCCAAGACAATACAAACACTCTGACGTGTGATGCCAAGAGACCATCAGTTTTTTCCCCGATGACCGATACTGTGGCTTGTACTGAAACTCGAGGCTGACATCCTGCTATGAATAATGGTGCTAATTAGATTTAGCCTCTGGTTGTTGCCGTAATCAAATCTATCCGGTGCTGCGGGCCGAGAGGCTGAAACTTAATCTCAAGTCCAAAATATGCACTCGGACTGTTTCTTCAGTCTGTTCCCTCTCGGCTTCTGGCATGCTGCACTTAATTCCCACTGCAAGTGTGTATGTGCAAGAATACTATACACACGTATCTGTTATTGTAAGCGTATGGGGACTATTTGGGGGGGTTGGTTTATAAGTACAGAGTTTTATTCATGTGTACTGTGGAAAAATACTACTGTGTTGTACTTTGTTAGCCATGAATATGTTAATCAGTTCCCAATAAACTAATTTATATTGAACGTGAAAGAGTTTATCAGAGAGAACTTTGGAACTATACTAATGCTTAAAGGTGGACTCAAATTTTAATATGTCTTGGTTTAATAGACACAAAATATAAAGGTTACAACTATCAACAACTATCTGTCTGTGTCTCTGTCCAACCCTCCTCCAAAGTTTCTTAAAGTTTCTTCTATAGCCTTACGCTCAGCTCACATGCATGCATTCCATTTCTCTAACCAGTTTCCATTTTTCTTTTACATTAGAACAAGTTGCTGTTTTCACTCATTTAGAAGTAGTTTCTCAGTCTTAAGCGAACACGCATTTCCTCTTCATTAAGGTAGTTTTAATCATCTTCGATAAAAATCTGCAGTCTCTTATTGGGGACTTTGAATTGTCCCCGTTGGCCGCAGATTCAACAGGCAGCAATAGAGAGTGACAGTTTACTTTGTACTTTCCTCTTCCTAGTCATTTGATAAAAGACAGACTTCTTTGTCAGACAGAGGTTTATGTTCTGCAGTGTTTCCTTTTACAGACTAGAGCAGTTCAGTGTGCAAGGCACAGTAATGCATCCAATAGTAATACATCCAGTATATATGTAGTTTTTTTTTATTATAGAATAATTATTATTATCTTGGGTGAAGACTGGAGTACACCAAAAGCAACGAAGAAGAAGAAGCAATGACTATAACTGAGTAGAGCTGGTTAGAGACAAGTATATCAGAGCAGAAAAACTAAGAAGTTAGTGGAGTAAAGAATAAATCACAGCCCTCTGCAAAGGCCTTCCCAGGCCTTCCACCTGTTCCTCGTGCACAGAGCTGCTTCCTGATCCGGATGTGGGAACGTGAGAATATGGATGACTCTGCAAGGAAAACAAGTTCAGTTTTTTTAATGTGTGGAGTCTCTCTTATTATTCTCCGGATGGGTTTTGTGGTGGAATGCAGCAGAGCTGAAATTATGAAAAGACTTGCTATGCCTCTAATATCCCAGAACAAAGCGTGTGCTCGCTTTTTGTGTTTTTGTTGGCTTGTATTTTCTTGTGTGTTTTGCTGTCAAATGCAGTTTTGGGCTTCCTGTTTTGAGGACATAAAGTAGACCTCATAAATTACCAGTTTCTGAAGAACAAATAAGTCTATAACAAAAATGTATCAAACAATGCAGAGAAAAGGCAAAAATGATTATAATAAAAGGTTCTACATAAACTTTCTATGAAATATTCAATTTTTTGGGATGTAACTTTTGATATTGGAGTGCGATGAGGGGCTGTTAGGAATGTCATCATCAGCTGCAATTAAATGTAAAAATACTGTAAGATATTATATGTCCAAAGCTGCACAGTTATCCATCAAAACATCCATCCTTATCAGGGTCATGGCCTGGACAATTTGCAGAACCATTTGGATTCACACCTATGGGCAATTTAGAATCACCAATTAACCCCACTAACTGCATGTCTTTGGTATGTGGGAGGAAATTGGAGTAGCCGGAGAGAACCCACACAAACAAAGGGGAGAACATGCAAACGCCACACAGCTGCTAACTGTGATTTCCAGTTACAGCTATATAAGCTCTATTTTTGAAGAAAGGTTTATGTGTAAAGAAAGATATTGCAGGGCTTTCAGACAAAGAGGGGTAGATAATGAGGGACAGCGAGCAGAGGGATTGCTGTTTCTATTTTTTTTTTTACTGGAACTGGGGAGGGTGAAGGGTTGAAGGTGGTGGTGGTGATGGTGGGAGGACCAGATTATGCAGAAAACCACTTCCAGAGGAAGTGTGTTTTAATGCTGACAGGGTTCCTGTGGAGGCTGTTATGCTAATCTGACCCCCTTGTTAAACACTGCAGAACGTCTCCTATGGAAGAGGGGAAATGCACTATGAAAACCTACAGCTGCGGCCCACAGAGAGAGAGAGAGGGGGGGGGGGGGAGAGGACACAGAGCACTGGAAGCACACAGGAAGCAAACGCGGCGTGTTTTTATCCCTTCAGTGCCAATGCTTCTATACTCTTACCCACTCTGACCCATCCGAGGGGGGGTTACATCTTGTTTTCAGAGTGAATTGCATCCGCCCTCATAACACCCACACCGCTCATAGACACACACACACAAACATGCACACTTAACCACCACACCAGATTTTACAGCTGGATGAAGAGTATCAATGGGTGCAGTGAGTGAGCAGCCAGACAATGGACACCGCGTCCAGGCCAGCACGCCAGCCCAGGATTTCCTGGCTTAAACCACAAAAAAAATCAGACTTTTCCGGCTGCAGAAAAAAAAAGAATGAAACTCTTGTATGTACCAGAAAAACGAGCATGTTGGGTAATCCCCACAATCCAGGGAAGTGGTGTTCCTATCTGCTTGGGGGGTTTAAATGGGCAGTTAGCGGGGCAGATATCGTAGGTAGTTTGTTTTTGACTGTCACTGTGAGTTACTGGATCGGTTTGCCTGCCCCAGCGCCGGTCAGATAGGGCCGTCTGACACAACAGGGCTTAAAAAATCCAAACAGAGCTGAAATGAGCGGTGACTTCAAACTCAAGCGCCACCCCAACATCAAACGCTTTGAGTCTGACCCGATCCTCGCTTTCACTGTCGCATGAGCCTGCATGGAAGCTGTCAGGCCTCGTTAATGGAGGGACACCCACCGCCAGTCTGTCTGCCGTCCCAGCCGTCCCAGCCGTCTGACTGTCTGGTACCAGTTTTCTGTGCACGCATCTTGTCCCTGAAGTTTCTGGAGCGCAAATGTCAGCATGAGGGAGGCTGGAGCGGGGATGAGGGGAAGGGACCAAGCATAGATTATCAGTTTGTCCCAGAACAGATTAGAGCACATTAGCCAGCAATGTCATCTTAAAATCTTAAAACCGTACTAGCACATCTGTATGACTGGGTTTGGCATTTGAAGAATTTATTATGAGGTCATTTGCATTTGCACTTCATTGCACTAGTAAGATTACAAGCCTTTTTTGAGCATTTGATCAAGACTTAAGCTGCGCAGACACTTTGCCGATTAAGCCCGATTTTAGCTGTAGATGGGTCACCCCCCACTAACTTTAGAATCCGGTCAGTCTGTAAGATTAGTTGATGGTCATTTTAAGGATGACACGATTGTAAAAATGCGCTGATTGCCTTCCTCTTCAGGTGCTTCCAACTACATATTTTCCTCTGACAAAACTTATACTCACTGCTGCAATCACCTTTCTTTTCCTGTAAAGTCCTGTGATCTCCTGATGAGCATGACATTGGGATTCCCTCATCCTTCCTGCCCTCTCATTCTCTCTCTCTCCAGCCCCTTATCCTTTACTTCCTTCTTGTCTTTGCAGGGGAAGATAAGCCTCTTATTGAGGGGGTTTAGGGAATTTGAGTGGCCCACAAACTGTTTACAACATACTGCTTTAAAAAAAAAAGTTTGTGTCTGAGAAGGAAACAACAAATCTGCCAAAAGTCTGGAGGATTTTCTCTTTTCTCGTGTCTAAACTATAAAGAAATCCAAAGTTCTTTCCTCCAAAACCTGATACTGTTTTTTTTCTCCCACTTTTTTAAAATAATGTTGCAGATAAAGGAAGGAGTGAGTAACCAAAGAACTGCTGAACCACATGACAGCTGACCGGCACTGGTAAAAGCTGAAAAGACCAGAGCAGCTTCTTCCTCCTAGAGTATAAATCCAAGCTTACAGGTGGCTCAGTCTCACCCCGGGGAGGTGAAAACTCTCCTCTGAGAATAAGGAGGCAGACAGGGGAGGTTTTTGTGCTGAAGGGAAACGAGAGAAGCCGCCGATTATCAGCACCAAAGGCAAAAAGATCCCTTCATTCCTAAAACCCTCAAACAAGGCTCTGAAGTCTACCATGCTCTTTTATCCCTCCTGATTTGAAACACAAAAGCGTCTCATGAGTGTGACTCCGAGGGAGAGCTGGAGATGTGGAGAGGTATATTGTGAAAAAAAAAAATCCTATTCTCGCTCTTAATTTCTCAAAGTACAGTTGAGTGTTTTCCTTTTTCCCCCCTACCTTCATAGAGACTTTTTGTTGAGTGATAACGGGAATTCAGTGTTAAAGATAAATGCAGGAATTCAAGTTGACTCGCTTGTTGTTCTGGGATTTGAAAACTCTTTCAGACGTAGTTTAATCATCGAGTCTGCAGGTGATCAAACAGGTCTGACAATATAAAAAGTCAAATCTGGCAGGAGGACGGAGAAAAATCCGACTCTAACCAACCAGAGTGAAAGCTGAGGCATCGAGTGGACCTGTTTTCTTTCTATTACTAAGCCAGATTAATGGGTTAACAAGGTAAACTAAGCATAAAGTCACAGTTTTCAGTATCATGAAGGTGGCTCTTTTTTCACATCCTACTTCACCATGGCAACATATGTTGAAGACATAACCTGATCGGGACCACTGGGTTTCCATCCATTCATCCATCTTTTTAACCACTTAAATTAAAGGTCATGGGGGGTGTTGGATAGAAGGCATCCCAGCTGTCTTGAGGCGAATGGTGGGATACAGCCTGGACATGCCACTTTTCAATCACTGGACTAAACATCCTGTAGCATATCATTACAGCTCAACTTCAAGAATTCAAAAACACTCCTGCGACTTTAAAATGACTGTTTACCTTCATCATTCTTTCCAAACTGTGTTTTTGAGTTCCTGAAAAGACTCTGCAGGTTTACTTGCACTAAGAATCCATTCATCTCTAATATGGGATATTCGATATCTGCGGTATCATAGGTATCCATTTATGTAAGGGGAAAAAAGCAAAACATCTGCATTTAAAGAACAAGGGTCACTCTATGGAGGGGAATGTTCACATTATGCACTAAGAAAAACAGATTTGAAAGAGGAGTAAAGGAGACCATCTACATCCACTGTGTTGAAGAGAAGAGGCGGCTTATGACACCACCTATCAGCCACCTACAATGCAGTCTTGTGATCAGTTCCCAGGTGCTTCAACCCCCCACTCATACCTTGCCTCAAGTGACCTCAGGAGGCCATATGATGGAGTGGGGCGATGTCTCACAGTGCTTTCACCCTTAACCCCTGGTGATGGTAATGACCCATGCCTTTTTTCACACTTGGCTCATGTGATGACGCACATGATCAATACTGGGTCAACAACCCTCAGGACGACATCCAAGGGGACGACCCCCACTAGGGGTTAAATACCTGGGATTCTCCACCCTTTGTTTTTAGAACTGAAGACGCCCCTTGAATGAGACGGGAAACGTTTTCACAAACTTGAGTTGAGAACCTGCAGAAATCTCTGCATCTGTAAAGTTTTTCACAAAGGAGAACTTGCTTTGTTTGTTTTTTAGACATATTCACCAGATGACTTTAAAATCATTTTACAGGACTACACATGAAGGACTGTGCAGTCCTTTTCATATATTTAAAAGTTCCAAATCTCTAAATTACATTTTCATGTGTTAGCTATAAACTGTGAAGTCCTGCTTTCACTAAAAAAAACCTATTTATTTAGATAGGAGTCTTTTTCTCTCATTTGAACAGTTTAAATACTTCTTCTACAAGACAAAACAACCTGCTTATGTTACTTTCCACAATCTAAGTCTTGTTGAACTGAGGATTTGATTCATAAGTGGCATCTCCAGGTATTTCGCCGGCATTTAATCCCTCTTCCAGGAAAATATCTCCACCCACAGGTGAGGCAAAGATGCCTTGTGCAGTGAGCGGATGTCCGCAGACCATCGACCTGAAAGCGGGGAGGGAAGTGAACCATGGGTCTTTAAACACGCAGAGGTCAGACAAAACAAAGGTGTTGTATTCAGGTGAGGCTTCATTTCACCACAGCATGTTTAGGGCTTGACTAAACTCTGAGCTGCTGCCTCCTGAAAGAAAGCCATTGTACTGTATGACTCGAGAAACCTGCCTGCCTCTCCTTGTGATTGTTTTCACTTTCATCTAGTACTAATCAGTAGGATGATAAAACATGCCGATTTTGAAAACCCAAAGTTACAACTCTGTAATATAAATTACCCTTCTTTAATACAAAAGAGTCTGTATTTTAAGTTTGATCTACAAACTAAGTAAAGTGAAGTTAAAAAAAACAAAATTACTGTAAAATCCAGTTACAGTAAATTTACTATAAGTACAATTATATATATATATATATATATATATATATATATATATATATATATATATATATATAGATATACTGTAAAAAGATTTTAAAGTAAATTACTGGAATCCGGGAAGTTGCTTAGGGTACAGAAATAATATCGGTATGCTGCTGGAAAGCATACTTTGTCTTTTGTTTTTTTGGTGAACACATTTTAATGCTGTTCTCTTTTTCACTCTTCATGCACTCACTCACTCACTCACTCACAGGAATGGACATATATTTTCACGTATTTATCCTCAGAGCCTCACTGGTCATATTAACTGCCGTTCAGCCTCGCCTGGGATCTGCTTCACATTGAGAAGATCAAAGCCTGCAGTTGGGGGGGAGAGCTGTAAGGCAGTAATATGTTTCCACAGGGGAGTCCTCTCTCTGGGAAAGTGCAATAGGTTAGAATATCAATGAGACGTGCCCGAGAGCGTAACCGCTCACCTGTTGTCTGACTGCGGCTTTGGCACTGTTTCTCTGCGGTCAGGAGGGCGCCTCAGTTTCCTCTTGACTTTGTCTGCCCCGTGTTTCCCGGCAAACAGTTTTGACACTGAATAAATCATGAAAACAGGGACTGAACTGACTGAACAAGTGGAGCAAAGTGTATCTTAGGGAAGGCAGATCATGTTATTAATGTCTACAAGAAGAAAGAGAAGCAGATAATTAAAAACAGTCCCCAACTATACACAGTCAGTTAGTACATAAAGTGGTGTCAATTATTTAATTAATTAACAATTTATTGGAAAATTAAAATGATTAAAACACACATTGTGTAAATAAAAGCAACTACAGTTAAACACTGATGTTTTTAAACTGCTTTTAAATTGACATTAGTTGAAGCGATTACTATTTCAAATAATGTTTTTTACAAATAAAAAACATTTTGGCTGTTACCAAGTTTTGTAGCAAAAAGTGATAATAAAAAAAGATATCCACTGATGCGCGCTAACTTGGTTATTCAGATACATTACAATATTGCACTGACACAAATATTTGCTAATTACTGCTAACAAAGTCACTAAAGGTTAGTTAGAATTTTACTCGCTAAAACTAAAATACAAGCTTCTTAGACTAGAATCCTATTTTATTTCGTATTTGTCAGATATTCCCAATGAGGGAACAAAAGCACAAATGTAGTGGTTCAGTGATTTTAGTTAGACGAGGTCAGACGAAGCAGACAGCTGCCAACCACAGCTGCTTTTGTCAGCATACTTAAGTCTTAACAAAATTCAAATCAGTGAGTTATTGTATGATGTACGGTTGCTATGGCATTTTTCTCCTTTACCACAAGTTCCAAAACATGTTTTAATACAGAGGCATTTTAACACCATCAACCATGACACAAGTGGCTGTTAGAGGAGCTGCACTGTTTAGTCATTTTGTTCAAATAAAATGTACCTATTTAACCTTTAAATCAAATATAGGTGATTTAAGCTGAGAGATGTCTATTAAATGCTTATTTTAGCAACATAGTATCATTTTTGGGACCTAAACATCTTTTGAAAAGTTATAGTCTGCAGGCTAAAACTTTCAAACACACATTTTTGCTTCAGATTTCAAAATTTACATATTCGGCATGTACATATTCAGCAGATAACTTCAATTCTGGCTATAAAAGGCTCTAAATCTAAGTCAGAAACCTCAACATCTGGTAGAATGTAGCACGGCATGTCAGTGTTAATCATCAACCATCCTGTGGTGGACAGAAGTTAGCAAAACTCGTCTCTCCCTCCTAGAAACAGTCCTGACAAATCTGAGACAGGAAACAGAAAACGGAAACATTCAGTTGATCCAGCTGTTTTCTCCCTAGCTCCCCTTCCTCCTCCTCTATCTACATCTGTCTTACACCCTTCTCCCTCTCTCTACCCCACATATCAAGTATCCGGGGGGGAAGAATTGGGCGAAGAGGAGGAGGAGGAGCAGGGGGTCGGGGTTCAAACAGGTGTCTGCTGACAGCCCCAGCAGCCTGTTGGATGCAGGTTTTACCTCGTGCTCCCAGCTGCTCTCTCATGCACACACAAACTACCACCACCATTTGTCCATCTGTCACAAGAATTAGATCTAATCCACAGGAATTTTCTGATGCCATAGAGGGAGAGAGGGTTGGTGTGTGTGTGTGTTTGCATATATGTGTCTTCTTGTGGAGATATGAATCTGTTTACTGAGTCACCATATTGGAACAAAAAGAATGTTCCCATAATACCAATCACTGATTATTTACATAATGTCCTCTGAAAGGAGGAAAAGCTACTCTGTTTGTGTGCGAGTGTGTGTGGTTGAGAGAGAGAAAGTGTGTGTACTGTCAGGGGGGTTGTAACGCGACCACCCAGCCACCTGCAGTAGATGGCTGAGAAATCTCAAGAAAAAGAGGCCTGACTGTAAATAGAGATTTCTCACGTGATGTCATGCGCACATTGAGAGTTGCCTCCCATATTTGACAGGATACAACCAACGGGAAAATGTGTATTCTCCAGCTGGCTGGCGAGCGGTTGCCGAAAGTTTCTGGCTATCACTGAGTGAAACAAAGTCACAAAGAGGGTGCTGCACTACAAACCTTTCTTGTTATTGCTTTGGTCGCTGGAAGATTGCCACAGTCACCTGTAGTTTGACTGGAAGACGTCAACTTGTCTGCAAACACTTGCCAACCACCAGCCGAGCTGTAGTAAAACCTGAAAAAAAATGTGCCAGAAACCGGAAACAAAGAATATTTACCTTAAAAAAAAGCCAACACATTTCAAAAAGGGGTAGCTTTTACTTTGAAGGCAAACTCCTTTGTGTCACGCACAGTTTCACTATGCTTAGAGAGCAGCTGGGGAATGTTTGTTGACAAGTTGGCCTGTCCATGCAAACTACAGGAGACTGCAGCAGTCTGCAAGCAACCAAAACTCGTGCAAGGAACAATCAAAGTGGTCATGACTCAACCACAATGTAACCATCTGCAGGAAGAGGCAAATTGATTTCCCAGCAACTTCTATCAACCTCCAGCAACCACTTACCAGCTGGTTGGGGAATACACCATGATGTGGACAAGTTATTGTCACATGGCAAGCAGTCACATGTCTGCAAAACCTCAGCCAGCTTGAGTAATTTGGATGAACTGCCCCTTTAAATAAAGCAGAAGGAGAGATGACACTGTATAATTTCCGTGAAGCCTAGACCAAGTCAGACTTTTAATTCATTTGAAAGCCTGATGCTTAGCCTTGTCCACCCCAGCTGTAAAACTCAGAAACCAGTCTTACTTGCTATCATCTATCGTCCACCTGGGCCTTACACAGAGTCTCTGTCTGATTTCTCAGACTTTTTATCTGATTTAGTGCTCAGCTCAGATAAAATAATTATTGTGGGTGATTTTAACATTCATGTAGATGCTAAAAATGACAGCCTCAACACAGCGTTTAATCTGTTATTAGACTCAATTGGCTTCTCTCAAAATGTAAAAGAACCCACCCACCACTTTAATCACACTATAGATCTTGTTTTAACATGTGGCATAAAAACTGAACATTTAACAGCGTTTCCTGAAAACCCTCTCCTGTCTGATCATTTCCTGATAACACTTACATTTACAATAATTGATTACACAGCGGTGGAGAGTAGACTTTATCACAGTAGATGTCTTTCTGAAAGCGCTGTAACTAAGTTTAAGAATATAATCCACCCACTGTTATCATCTTCAATGCCCTGTACCAACACAGAGCAGAGCAGGTATCTGAACGCTACTCCAACAGAGGTCGATTATCTTGTTAATAATTTTACCTCCTCACTACGTACGACTCTGGATACTGTAGCTCCTGTGAAAACTAAGGCCTCAAATCAGAAGTACCTGACTCCGTGGTATAATTCTCAAACACGTAGCCTAAAGCAGATAACTCGTAAGCTGGACAGGAAATGGTGTGTCACAAATTTAGAAGATCATCATTTTGCCTGGAGAAATAGTGTGATGCTTTATAAGAAAGCCCTCCGCAAAGCCATCTTACTATTCATCACTGATTGAAGAAAATAAGAACAACCCCAGGTTTCTCTTCAGCACTGTAGCCAGGCTGACAAAAAGTCAGAGCACTGTTGAGCCAACCATCCCTTTAACGTTAACTAGTAATGACTTCATGAACTTCTTCACCTTCCTTAACCTTAACCTTCCTTTCATATCAAAAATTCTTGAAAGAGTAGTTGTCAAACAGTTAACTGATCATCTGAAGAGGAACGGCTTATTTGAAGAGTTTCAGTCAGGTTTCAGAGCTCATCACAGCACAGAAACAGCTTTAATAAAGGTTACAAATGATCTTCTTATGGCCTCTGACAGTGGACTCGATACTGTCGACCATAATATTCTATTAGACCAATTAGAACATGCTGTAGGTATTACAGGTACTGCACTGCAGTGGTTTGAATCATGTCTATCTAAAAGACTCCAATATGTTCATGTAAATCGAGAGTCCTCTTCACACACTAAGGTCAGTTATGGTGTTCCACAGGGTTTGGTGCTAGGACCAATTCTGTTTACACTATACATGCTTCCCTTAGGCAGCATCATTAGAAGACATAGCATACATTTTCACTGCTATGCAGATGACACCCAACTCTCTGTCCATGAAGCCAGATAACACACACCAATTAGTTAAACTGCAGGAATGTCTTAAAGACATAAAGACCTGGATGGCCGCTAACTTTCTGCTTCTTAATTCAGATAAAACTGAGGTTATTGTACTCTGCCCTGAAAAGCTTAGAAATATGGTATCTAACCAGATTCTTACTCTGGATGGCATTACCTTGGCCTCCAGTAACGCTGTGAGGAACCTTGGAGTAGTTTTTGACCAGGACATGTCCTTCAACGCACATATTAAACAAATATGTAAGATGTCCAAAAAACTCCCTGAAAAGCCTTCAGTTAATCCAAAATGCTGCAGCAAGAGTCCTGACAGGGACTAGAGAAAGAGAGAGCATATTTCTCCTGTTTTGGCTTCCCTTCATTGGCTTCCTGTTAAATCCAGAATTGAATTCAAAATCCTGCTCCTCACGTACAAGGTCTTAAATAATCAGGCCCCATCTTATCTTAATGACCTTGTAGTACCATATCACCCTATTAGAGCACTTCGCTCTCGCTCTGCAGGCCTACTTGTTGTTCCTAGAGTATTTAAAAGTAGAATGTGAGGCAGAGCCTTCAGTTTTCAGGCCCCTCTTCTGTGGAACCAGCTTCCAGTTTGGATTCGGGAGACAGACACTATCTCAACTTTTAAGATTAGATTAAAACTTTCCTTTTTGCTAAAGCATATAGTTAGGGCTGGACCAGGTGATCCTGAATCCTCCCTTAGTTATGCTGCAATAGGCGTAGGCTGCCGGGGGATTCCCATGATGCATTGAGTCTTTCCTTTCCAGTCACCTTTCTCACTCACTATGTGTTAATAGACCTCTCTGCATTGAATCATATCTGTTATCAATCTCTGGCTCTCTTCCATAGCATGTCTTTATCCTGTCTTCCTTCTTTCACCCCAACCGGTTGCAGCAGATGGCCCCGCCCCTTCCTGAGCCTGGTTCTGCTGGAGGTTTCTTCCTGTTAAAAGGGAGTTTTTCCTTCCCACTGTCGCCAAAGTGCTTGCTCATAGCGGGTCATATGATTATTGGGTTTTTCTCTGTAGCTAATATTGTACAATCTACTGTACAATATAAAGCGCCTTGAGACGACTGTTGTTGTGATTTGGAACTATATAAATAGCCTCCACAGACCATCTGCCACTGGTATACAAACAAACTTTGAACTGTTATTTAAGCAACACGTACAGAATATGGGGCACTTGAAGCTTTATCGGCACAGAAATTGGCAGCTTCAAACTCACACTGGGATCACAGCGAGGATAGAAGAACCTTCCAAAGAATCCACAACTGCAGAGAATAATCAGACAGCTTATCGAAAAGGCTACAAGCAGATGACGCGAGATGGCAGCTGGAGTCACAGCAGTTGCATCAGCAGTGGTGCCAAAGTGATCAATTAATATTAACTTTTTAAATGAAAACAATAACTGAATAAACAAACAACCCTTTCAAAGCAGCCAAGACGCTTGTGTTGCCCTTTTCATTTCAAAATTTGCCTTTCCTGGTTCATTTTGGCCCATTCATGAAACATGTAGTCCAAGTATGTGCACTCTACAGCTGCACTGTCACAGTTATTAAGTCCTGCAGTATCAGCCTGAGCATGAGAAGGATCTGCTTACTGCATGAGCTGAATATGAAAAAAGGAAATCGTGATGAACAGCTGTTTTTATTTTGCTCTCCTTGGGTGGGGGGGGGGGACACAGTATTAGGTTTTAATGCACAATCGTGGCTTTAAACAGAATTAACAGCAACTGTGTTGTTGGGATAGCTATAAAAATTATTCATGTGTGTGTGTGTGCAGGACCTCTTTTTAGCTCTTTTTTTGGCGAATGAATTAGCCACACTTTTTGGTGTCTTATTGTTCAATGACATCGTGTTCACGCTTAAATATTTTATTTATAAAATATCAAACGTATTATTTCACACCTTTTACTTTTTCACTGTTACTTCTCGTCGTCGCTTCTATCAGTCACACTCAGATTAACTGTGACAACCTGACAACACAGCAGATGATCTATAATCTATAATCTGTGCACGAGCAGCTGTCATGAGGTATCAGGTGTTGAAGTGTTACATAATTGAGGTTTTTTCACATTAGGGGGACTCTGTACATCGTGGGTACTGGTCACGTCCTTAAAATGAAACTGCCATGAGAAACAAAGTCCAACAAGAAACGGTGAATCTCTGTAGAGCCTATCACCGACGTAACCTAGCACAACCTATGTTAGTGGACAACATCATTGCTGATATTTATGCTTGTGCTGGTGCACTATGTGCTAATTACTGTGTGCTTATGTCCCAGTTTTTATATTCGTTGCCAGCTGATAGAAAAAATAAAAACTGGGACTCTTTCTCTTCTGGGTCGTCGCTCTTTGTTGTGAATGTGTCATTTTTCAGGGCCAAACATGTTTGTCTCTCAAACTTTTCTTCTTTGGATAGTTCTAACAATCTACCCCCGCCCAGGAATTTGCTGACATTTGTGAGTCCTTATATTGACATTGTGGCGGACCACCAGGTGGCTCCACTCACACCCAAGTTTAAGGGAAGTGTTGGGTTGGAGATTCTGGCACTTTTTGTATGTGGAGTTCTGGTGAATCCGTTAATAAAGTTGGAGTGAGACACTGAGACCTCTCCTGTCGTCTTTACATACCTCCACAATGTTATGATTATTATTCCCTATGACAGTGACTTTTTTATTTTATATTCAACTGCTGTGAAAAACAGCCAGAAATGCACAGGAACAAGAAAGTTTTCCAATCACAGCAGCATGATGTGTAGGTGCATTTGCATGTCAGGTTATGTCGAGTATGTTGCTGGAACAGACGCATAACTCCAACTAAATGATACTGAGAAATTCAGTGAAAGCTGGTTTAAATCTGGAAAACCACACTGTGTTTGTAAAGGATTCATAAACAGTCACACATAGAGAGTTGGTAAAAGAGACAAAACATCAACACAGAGACACAAATACACACCTAGACACATGGATGAAGTGTTGAAATTACTACCGAGCAGACAAAACTTCACACACTACACCTGTGTCCCACAGCTTCTTCTTCAAGGCCAAGACCTAGATGTGGGTGCTTCCCGTCTGTCAGTAATAGATTGCCTCACTGACTGATGGCTGATGGGAAATATGCCTGGTGCATGCTGGGGAATGAGCTGCTGAAAGCCTGAGCCACCCACCTCCTTTGATTGGCTGTTTTCTTTCTGCAGTGTGCACGAACGACAGTGCAGCAATACAGGGGCAAAAAAAGAGTCCCACATGACTGTGCACAAATATAATATGCAAAAGTGTGTCTGAAGTGGCAGAAAGAGTTGTGTACTCTTAAATACTGTCAACTTGTAAACCTGTTATAGATAATAACCACTGGGTGATTGGTTGATGGTTAAGTTTAAATATCCATTTAAAGTTTGATCATTATTCTTTCTTATGAACATTTGATTTGAGAAATCGTCTAAAGGAAAAATCTGGCTCTTCATTTTCTAATGTCTGACTATGTTTACCAGCCACTGCATGGGAGGCCGTCCTAGCAGCTTCTTTAATATAAGAGAAAGTTAGTAATAAACTAGAGGTGCATCTACACAAACAGTGTCTCAATGTCAAGCATATGTAACCTATTACTTTTTTACTATGGCTTCTAATCCCATATAAACTTATAACAGTCCCATTGGTTAAGAAGCTGAAAAACACCCATGGTGCTTGAGTTTGATGACAGCAACCAGAGCCAGTTGTTGCGAGACTGTTCAGTTTAACTTCATGGTACCAAAATTGTCTGAAACGAAACTATTTAAACCCACTTTAAGACAAAAACCTCAACCTTTATTTTATCTTTTGCAAAATGCGAACAATCGGTCAGACTTGTTATGAGAGAATAGTAACGATGTTTAGTTTTTGCCATGAAACGCCAACATTGTGCTAAAATCTGCTGATTGTTTGGGTGAGGCTTAATGACTGAATCCAACAGGATCCCCTGAAAGAATACCTGAAGGAACATTTATGGATCATAAGAATTTTTATGTTTTTATATTTCAGTAAGATGGTTTCAGGCATGGGGGCTGACTCAGTGAAGTCCTATTAACATCCCATAAATGAGCGCTTATAATTTTTCCATGTAAAACATCCTAAGCTATCTCCTACGCACTCGCAAACTACAATAGCTGGATGTTAACTTTGCCTGGCTGCTGTGTGGTGCTGATCAGCGTGCAGTGTTCTGAAAAAGATTAGTGAGAATTTAAATAACACTTCAAGATTTAGTTCATGGGTGGTAAAGCTCTCTGAAGCGCTGAGCAGATCTGGTAAAATTATGAGGGGAGTTGTCATTACAAGCTACTCCTTTTACATTCATTGTTAAATAATTGAGTATCATTTTAGTGCATTAGCAAATTAGATATGTTAAAGGGGGCTGGTACTTATATAGCACATCTCCACTCAATTTGAGCACTCAAAGCAGTTTTCTTACCACAAGCCTCATTCGCACATTGACACACACATTCCAAGTCCTTTACCTAACACTCACACACACTCACTCACACACACAGATGCATCGTGATTCAGTATTTTGCCCAAAGAAACTTCCCGAGCTGCAGAGATTGGGATCCAGGATCAAACCAGTGATCATATATTGGGTAGATGACCCGCTCTGCCTCCTGAGCCACAGCCACCTGGTTGAGATAATTCAATCAATTTTCTTAATGGATATAAAGACTAGGCTGAAAGCCTCACGCTTGAATTGATTAGAATGTTAAATACCAAGTGGAGCATCAACTGCAGAGATAATTATTTTATAGCCTTGGCAGTAATAGAGGAAAAGTACAATCTACCACCTTATCTAATAAGAATTCATCACCCTAATGCAATCCCGTTATGTGCAGTGCAGCTCCTGCACCTGTGCTTCAAAAAGAGGATTTTTTTCTTTTTTGTTCGTTGTTCATTGAGATGCATTTGGCCTGCGGATGGCTCCATTTAAAAAATCTTCCGAAAGCTGTTACAGAGTGCAAGCCCGCAGTCTGCCTCATTCTGCTCTTTGACACTTTTTGGTCTCTTTGTGCTTCTTTTTTATCATTTTCTCTATTCTGCTCTTAGAAGTTTAGTGTTTAAAATTTGAAAAATGATTACAACAACATAATATGCTCACAAAAACTCGCAAACAAGCTATGCAACAAGACATGTAAAGCCATGAAATACAACATTTCTGTCATAGAACAAACGGACTTTAATGAAGGGAACAATAAAAAAATAAATAAAAGCAAATCTTTTTAGTTATGGTGCTTGGACCTTCCTAAAAAGCTCTACAGTGACGCTAAACATGCAGAGTATCTCCTGCTTCACAGTGTCAGAGGGAGGGAAAAGGGGTCTGTTTTAAATATCTAGAGTTACATCAGGATTTTGGAGGTTTATACTCTTCCTTCCTGAGTGTGTAGTTCTGCGTGATTAAATAAAACAGAGTCAGACACTGATGTTTTCTTTTGTATCTGAGATGTAAATCAGAAACCCCCATCCTGCAAACAGAGGCAAAGATCCGATGGCAGAAAACCTTCAGCAACTTTGCCGGATTGATTTTTCTTTTGATCCTTTGAGGACACGGCTTACACAGTGCAGGAAATGGAACAAGACACCAGATTGGGGGGGGGAAAGCCACATACTGTACTTTCTCCCTCCATTTTAACCCTGAGACATGAGCTGCTTCTCACTGCATTATTTAAAAGAAATTATCAGTAATCAAAAAGTTATTGCTTAAATGCAGTAATAAGCAATAAATACAAAAAAGTCCACATAGATAAACATTAGCCTTTTCTGATTGGACACCTCTCTCAGTGACGCACAACCATATTTGCAGAAGAATAGATCTATTTAGTGATGTCACATTCATTTGTTTGGAGATAAATCATCGTTTGGATTAAAAGACTAGCCCACTTTTGCCAAGCAAGCTTTTGCCATTCTGGATATTGCAAAAATTTAATATCTTATGTAAAATAAAAATTATACAGGAAACAGGAAGGAAACAGTAAAGTTTTGTTTTTAGACAATTAAATCCACCAAAGTCTACTTGAAATCTAATTTATGTCCTGACAATCAAATTACATTAGTCAGGTGTAATCAGAGACTGTATATAAAAAAAATGGATGAACATCAATGCAGAAGTGACTTAAAACATCAGCAGGGGTCACCGCTAATTTTACCAATTCTCCTGAGTAAAATGCTTTTGCGCTGTTAGACCAGCTGAGAGTTAAATGGGATCAAAAAGACCACTACGCAATCTTTAATTTAACTTACCTGCTAATAAACACAGAGTTGAGGGGAGCCACTGATGCTGCAGGTTTTTAAATATCACCAACAAGCTCAGCCAACTCATATCTTGAGTCTAAGTATATACCTTTACAGGTAAATGTTTTTGGTATAATAAATAAAGGAAACACAGAATTCCAATTAAACATTAATAGGACTTCCACAATGACTTTTCTCTACCACACTACTGATAGTTACCCTGACCATGAAAAATCAGGCTCTATATTATTGCAACCAGGCAAATTATGAAAATATTGTATTTTTTTTTTTTGTTTGTTGGATTGGAGATGATATGAAATGTCAAATGTGAGTTGGTCTTGATAACCACCCAAAGGTACACGCACCACTAATATGCCAAAAACTACTACTAGTGTCATATTTTATATTCCCTCTGTCATCACATACCGAAGCAGCATCAGAATAGTCATTTCTGGGTCATGTAAAAACAAACCAAAGGGCGCTGTGTCCGCCCCTATCAGACTTACTTTGACATGCTGTACGGTGCTCTAATTGCATTCACCGCACTGTTCTTCTCTGACGCTTCGATAACTGGAGCAACATGCAGGGAATTTCTGTTCTTTTATTCTCATCGCTAAACAGAAGACAGTTTTATGATACAATGAGCACTCTATTTGTAGCTTGCTGATGCTGAACTCCTAATCCAATGCATCTGTTTCTCTCTAAAGCAGAAGCAACATCTGGATGCAACATATGCTGCACTTAAAATGCAAATCAGTAGAAACCCGCATTGTGTTTACATACAGACAATGATGAAATTTAGAGCTCCAAGGCAGCTAAAGTGTCTCTCAAACACAATCTGGCAACCAGAGCATTTTTAGGGCAAGTAGACAAATTTAACTGACAATAAAACACAATTTATTCAGCATTGTCTGTTGGCGGATGCTGTAAAAAAAAAAAGAAAGATACAGATGCCATATACAAACCAGACTGGGAGCATTTTAAACTGACATTCCTCTTTTAATTGAATTACAATGCTGGTGAAACCCATTCAGCCTGCAGCGGACCAAGACAAATCATCTTGTCTGGCAGCTCTTAGACATTATCCCGATGTCACCCTGTGTGCTCCACATATTGTATGCGAGACACTCATACATACTGTACAAACAGCTGCAGTGCTGCACTATGAATGCCTTTCTGAGCATCACATTTACGCTGGTAAAAATGATACAAATGCACAAAAGGGGAGAAGGTGATGCTTCTTGTTTCTGCATTGTTCAGACGCTGAGTAGCAGAATTGCATGTAATAAATTATTTGATATTTATTACATTAATAAGTGATTAATAGAAGATTAGTAAGACTTGTGATATTCATCAACTTAGGCCACTCGCAACTTTGTTTGTTTGTTATAGTTGTATAGTTTCCTTAGGCTTTCTGTAACTTCCAGAGTGCAAACCTTTATATTTCAAATGTCTGTCTGAAAGGACTTTGGAGACATGCAGTGCATGATTTTTGTCTTTGTAGAAGCATTAATTTACATTTATTTTACTGCAGGAAAATGTTTAAATTCGTGCCAACCTGACCTCCTTTGCATCAGGACCAGGTGAAAAATAAAACAGCATGCAGGTGTTTGTTCAAAATGTGTCAGTGAAGTGTCCTTTCTTTGGGATACATTCATGGCAGGTCTCACATGACATAGCTGTACAAACCTGTCCTTTTTTGACTGGGTTGAAGTGTGAAAAATCTGGATTTAAACCCAAATAAAATAATTATTTTGGGTTGTTTGGTTATAGTTTTATAGATTCTGTCAAACGATATGCAAATCTACAGGCTGCATAATCAGAATTTGTTAGTTTGTGCTTATGCAGAACCAGGAAATTGCATAAAAATCCTGCGATGATGTCAAATTAGAATTGAAAAGAAATAAAACAAGTTGCAGTGCATTAAGGAAAACATTCATGTTTGTTTTTAATTTCAAGTATTTTTCTGGAACCACTAGCATTTTTCCTTCTTTTTTATGGAAAAGTGTCTCATCTCATTCTGACCCAGCACTAGCGAAGAGCAAGTGCGCCACCAGGTGGGTGAAGTCTTGCATATAATCTTGTAGGAAGCTCACAAAGGTTGGGACACAATTTTCTCAAGTTATAAACACTTGATCAGTTTTGAAGCACAGATTCTGTTTGGCCTTTGGTTTTTTACCTTAAATGTTTCAGTTTTATTCTCTTTGTTTTTATTATAATCCTTAAAATAAATCCACCCATGTGTGAGAGCTAAACTTCTCCTTCCAAAGACAAATCTACTGTCTCAACAACCACACAAGTGTGAGAGAGGTCAAACTGCTCGAACCGCTCTGGATCACAGTTTCTGTGGAGACCGGTCAAGCTCTTTCACATCAAACTGGGAAATTATCAGCAATAAAAGTTCAGCGGGTGTCTCATTGTAAGTTATGGAAAGCTATGCATTGAGAAAGATAGGAGATGATCTTCATCCAGTCTGTTCCACCTCCTCAATGTAACACAAAGGATGTAATGTCAGCCTCCTGAAACCAGTTTATTTTTCACAGTGATGGCCTTTAAACGTCTAAAAACAATTTAAACTTTATCTAAATATACAAGAGAAAGGCCTCTCATCGCCTGGGTGGACTTTCATCACACCCCAAATGAAACCATGGACTTTATCCATGCTAAAGAGGAGAATGAAGCACATGATCAACCCCTGGAACAAACTTCACCTAAAAGTATGTTTTCCTCAAGGCCCTGCATGTTTGGGTCCTGTCGTATCTTAAAGGCATCATATTATATTACCCACTAAAGTACTTTTCTCTCAGACTGGTTCAGTAGAAACCCAAAAAGATCTTTAACACCATCTCTATGTATAATTATGGCAGGTTTAGGTGACCCTGAACTAGTCCTTAATTTATAGGCTCAGGCTACTAGGGGACAGCTATGATGGACTGATGATTTCTTCACCTCTTTCCACTCCCCTTGTGTTGACATGTTACTGCTGTATGTCATTAACTGTAATGTATTCTGTTTTCGGTTGGTTTTATCCTCTTTTAAGCTTGTGGTCTTTTTTCTGTTTTAGTGGCCCAGCTGAAAACTAAAGGGGGAAGGAGCATTTGCAGTCAGGGCTCAGAGGCTTGGGAAGAGCCCGTCTGTGGAAATCAGGTCAGTCGACTTGTTCGCTTCTACTCAACCTTGTTTCTGCCACTGAAAACAAACAAAACAATTTGTGCCAACCTAGAGTCAAAATTTCAGATTCCTATTTCAAAACTGTAACTTTTGGAAAAAATGACTTAAAAGTTGACTTAAAAAGAATATACTTTCAAATTTTGAGTCATACAAGTGTGTTGTGTATTGTCAACATATATCACATTTGATCTGGGATCTGAAGGTCAAATTTTTATCTTTAAAACTGCACCTAAAATTCTCCCGTTTTCACTTTTGCGGTTCAGATGTGCCTTTCTTTCAAGATGACCACAAAATGTGTGACATCTTTAAAGAAAGGATTGTCATGAGCTGCCTAGTTAGAGATATACTGTAGTCTATTACATAATAACTTATTCATGTCAGTATTTACAAACCAATACCCATTATCCATTACCTACTCCTACATATGTTTATATAATCAAAATAAACATAAGTCATGCTACCCTAAAGTAAATACTGGCCACAGAGTGAGCTGCCTTGGCAAAAGTTCGCGATCTCGGAGTGCTTCCTGTTACTACTGCTTTATTCTCTTGCCCTTGTAAAGCACTTTGTACAATGGAATTTGAAAAGTGCTTTATAAGATAAAGACTTTCTTTTGACATTCATCTGTTAAACAGATTCATATAAACTGATTGAGCGTGTGGGTGCATATAAACATTACAGACCTTTTTCCTTTAATGTTCCCGCTCTACTTCATAGATATAAACTATTAAACTGAGCCTGAATTAAACTCCTTCCTTCTTTTAGAGTGGATAACAGGGTGCGAGCCACACTGATGCTGCCGGTCTGTGAAGTCTCCAGACACTCGTCTCCCTTGTGATTTTGTTTTTCCCCTACCTCACCTCACACCTACATGCACATTTCTCCACTGAGCCGTGCCCTCACACATCACTGATTTTGCTTTTTAGAAGCAGATGCATTTAATCATTTTATTTCCCGACATTAATCTCCTTTGTGTTCCTCCTTCTTGAAAAGACTCATGAAACTGTGAGCTCTTTTAAAACATGTCTCTACTTTATACACACCTTTGCAGCATTTTTTTGTACCCTCAGCGATACATAACTTATCGAAAGCAAATCTTAATCACAAAAACACAGAACACTCAAACGATGAGGGTAAAAACAAAAAGCCCACGTTTGTTGTTTTCTTTTTTGCTAAATACAGGATGTACTGTACAGTATGCACAAGCCCTCTTGGTATAAATTACATCCAAACAAAATCTTTTTTTCCCTTTAGCCAAAAAGTTGAAGACATTCATTATTAAAATATTGAACCAATTCTTTATGAGGAAAAGCAGACTAATAAAACGTTATTGTCATTCTTATGTTGACATCACTTCCTAATTTGACATCACTCTTTTCTTCTCCGTGGTAAATACTGTGATCTCTGCTACTGACAGTAGTTACAGAGCTCAGAAAGCATCTATCAGTCTCTACAGAGTTTGGACACTTGGGATAATTAATAACCTCACACTCTTAAAGAAAATTAGACTTTAACTAAACAGTACAAAAAAAGAAAATTATACTTTGTTTCAAAAGTCAATGATGAGGTTCAAACTTTGCATGATAACATTTGTATGCTTAAAGTCTAGAAAGATAATGTTTTATAAAACAATAATAATAATCAAATACTTTGAATACAATGGTTGTTGTTGTTGACACATTTGGATCCCATTTGAAGTACTAAAATTATCTAATTGAGGCTCACCTACTCTTGTGTTTTTACAGTAAAAACTGCAGCTACCAAGACAAGGGGAATAAAAAAGAAAAACTGTGGGCCACTTGAACAATAATATCAGCTTTGTCCAGGACATTAAAACATCAGCTTTAGTCTGTTAAATCCAGACATAAAGCCTCAGTTTGACTAAGTTACTGTGTCTTGAGACATGAAAAAGGCGCGTGTCTCAATAAATGCATTTACAGGACCTACAAACCAAACCGAAGAGGTGACATGAGAAGTATGAAGCTGCTTTGCTTTGTAGAGTTCACTGCTTGCATGTGGCTCAGGTATGAGATGTTAATACAGGTTAGTTTAGGGATAAACATGGGATGACTGCTGCCAACCCTTAAGACAAAAATTTCAAAGCAGACTTTCCCCTGTTAGTGTTTGGTGTTTGTACACTAAGCCCGGATGTTGAACTACACTTCCTTTATCACGCACTGAAGGGTTAAATAACTTTCCACGAGTGAAAAGCTTCTTTTTTTTTCCATTTAAAGAGAAATAAATAAAAACAAACAAACAAAAAGAAAAAAAAAAATCTTTTCGGTGAGAAACTCAAAATGTTGTTCCAGTATCCAAAGCTACATTACTCTGTTCCAGGGAAACACCTACTCAGAAGAGACTGACAGGAGCTGAAGGTTCATAGAGGTTGATTTTTTGTTAATACGTTAAAGGGGCTGGTTGTTGTGTGTCATTCCAAGTCCTGACTGAAACCTCTTTAGTCCATCCCAGTCCAGCCTCAAGTGTACTGGTACTCCTCTGTGTACGCCGTGTCCTCTGGAGCATACTGGTTATTTCCGCCTATGTAGTTGTCGTCTCTGCCAAACTGCTCCTCCTCGGGCGGGTACTGGTCATCGGGGGCAGCATACTGGTTATCGCTGCTGTACGATTGATCTGCCGGGTGTTTGTTCTCTGTGATCTTCAGGCTCGATTTCTTCACTCTTTGAAATAAAAGAAAATTATTTTTAGGACATTTCTCTTTTTCCAGAGGATGTGTTGTCTACATGTTTTAGCTGTGCACCATCAACTTGGGTCTCAAAAATGCACTTCTTCATGTGGGTGTTGGTGCTTTAGCTTAGTCCCTGCCACAGAGAAGACAGGGTCCACAATATGTAAAGAACTTCTTTGTGGTCAAGTAAAGAATGGAGACTGTCCACTGTCTTCCATCTGTGGTTTGATGGTTTTGTATTTATTTTTATTTTTCAGTTTACTTTTAATTTCTGTGCCGGCTTTACTCGTTTCAGTTTTGTTACTATTGTTTCAAAGGGTCAGATGGCCAGCCTCAACAGCTGGATCAGGCTGCTATGGCATCCACCCTCGGCTGCCACCTGACACACACTGCACCCTACCCCTACAGCGCCCCCTGTGGGTGGTGGGGCTTCAAAAGGACGGGCCAGGCCACCAGATGCTGCTCCCTCCCCTGGCTGAAGGGTGGGGTGGGGGGCTGGTAACCCTATCCCAGGGAGGGTTACACTGGTAAATTTGAAAGGAGCCAGCTGAGATGGATTGGGCATCTAACAAGGATGCCTCCTGGGGGAGGCTCTGGGGTAGACCAAGGCCAGCCGAGAGCTGGAGGAGGTGGCTGGGGAGAGGAAGGTCTGGGCTCTTCTGCTTAGGCTTCGGACCCCACAAACCAGATAAGAAGAAGAAAATGAATGGATGCTATTATTAGGCAAGAGGCAGGGTACACCCTGAAAGGGTGTCAGTCTATTTCAGGGTTAACACAGAGACATATCAGATCTGGTAAGTTCGAACCAGAAACATTCTTGCTGTGAGGCTGCAGCGCCAAGTTAGTTTCCTATATTAATATTAGTCTCACCGGTGCCCTGATTCTATATCTGAAATTCCAATGCAAAATACAACGATATATATCATTTTGTATAATATGTTTCTATACGCCTGGTTTCGGGCTCAGTTTCAGTGTCTGTAACTTTAACTCAAACTGGAACAGCTGCTTGCCTTCAGGTCTGTTTGTAACCCTGAGATGCAGCCAACGGGAGCTACTCAGCTCTTTTAGTATATACTGCCACACTTAACTGCTATGGCTCCAGCTCCATGGTGTGTTAACTTTCTCTTTGAGCAATAACTTTAATTTTACATACAGCCCAGTTCTCAGCAGTCTTTGTTTTTAACACATGTGAGTGTAGGGTTTGTCTGATGTCACAGCAGAACAAAGTGGACTAGTCAGTGTTATGGCGCCCTGTAGTTTCTGGGCTGTGCTAAAATATAAATAAATAAAAGAAATCAATCAATCAGCATTTCATTGTCATCTTGTTTTCTGACAACAGGAACAGAAAATGTGTATGTGATAAAAGATTTATTGTGAATTCGACTATATCAAAATGCAGAATGAGTGAGAGTAGAGAGTAGGAGAGAAGCAAACATGTACACAGCCAACAGAAAAGTAGCTATGTTATGTTCTGTTTGCTCATTTGAGGACTCTGTGGACTCTTTGTGGTAACCACATGGTGCCAAAAAGTTCTGTTTTCAAAACAAAACTAACCCCAGTGTTGTACTTACTGATTCTTATGCTTGGCTCCGCTGATATGCGACTGATACTGCTCCACAGAGTTCAGTTCAATGTTGCAGATGGTGCATGGATAGCCATTTATTGTGGAAGCTGTAGATCAATGAAAAGTAGGGAATAATTTCAAACAATGTGCTCTTATTGCATATTGAAAGTTTAGTTGTTGTTTTTTTTTAAAAAACAAAACAGAACTGCACAAACTCATGCTTCTGCAATCGGACCTGGTGCTGTGGATGGCCCGTACGTCTCCATCAGTTTAAGCTTTGTCATCTGTTTTCTATGCTTCTTGCCTACATAGTGCTGCTGGGCCATGAGCGGGTTGTTGAATGAGGCCTGACATATGGAGCAGAAACGGTCTGGATTGTTGTTGTTTCCTGTCACTGGAGTGCCGCTTGAATCATCTGCAGGTTTCTTCTTTAGTTGAGGAGTTGGCGCTATTTGGGAGTTTACTGCAGAAGAAGACATAGAATTTAAAAAAAGACTTCATAAAGGGTAACATAAAGGATACACACAGGAAATAAAACCAAAAGCTAAATACCTAGAGCTTGAGGTCCAACTGCTTTCAACCTCAGGTTCTTGGCGTGAACTTTGCCCTGATAGTGAGACTCAGCCACTACTGGAGCAGAGAAGGTCATGTTACATACATGACACACCTTAAACCGGTCTGTGTCTCCATTGTTACAGTCCTGCACAGGAACATAAATCAATCAAATATTACTGCAAAAAAAAGCCTCAACCTTCAGTAGATTATCAGCAAGTTTAATTTCCACAACTTGTATGACTTAATAATTGATCTCTGAATAAAAGATCCACCTATCTACCCATCAACCCTTATACAGATTCAGGTTGTAGAGGCAGCAATTTAGGCAGAGATACTCAGATCCTGTACCCCAGCAACCTGAGCATTCCCAAACCAGCCGAGAGACATAATCTCTATAGAGTGTCCTGTCCTGGGCCTCCTACCGGTGGGACATGGCTGTAACTATTCCCCCAGTTCATGAGGACATCCTAGTCTAGTCCTAGTTTAGGCATCCTGATGGTGAATGAAGCAATCATGAAATAATTCTCAGTGTGTTCCACGACTGCTGGGGAGCTTTTCAGGATAAACTATTTAGACTGTGTTAAATTCATCTGAATAATTTCATCACAATTTTTGAAAACCTGACAGCCCCAGCTAGCTGATGTGAGCAGGTTTTATATAAACTGAAGAGCAGGCAGATATGACTGGAACATTCACTGATGGTCTTAAAATACACAAACCTCCCGCTGAAAAAGTGCAAGACACACTGGGAGAGCCAACTGCTCAAGATCAAAGATATCTCTAAAAGTACTTTGTTTCAGATTTATCGTTGTCGAGGTAATAGTGACTCATAAAAAGTTTTCTTCGTGCTGGTTTGAGTTCTCTACTTTTTACTCACGCTGTCAGACGTTAAGGGCTTCAGCTTTTTGAGTGCTGGCTCTTTTTCATTTTGGATGGAAAGATAGCGCCGCACTTTGTTGGCATGCTTCTTGCTCTGAAAGGACAAGCACAATGTTTATTCCACAGTGGACACAAACATTCACTGCACATTTCTAACACATTTATGTCTCCAAACTTTAACATATCAATATTTCAACTAAAATATAACTGTATTTAATATAACCATTTCAGTGTTGCATTTATGGATCGACATCAATCTACTACTGCTAATTTACTACACAATAAATGCCAAACACTGCAACTACACGGTTTTAGATGTAAGTATTTCCTTCTTTTCTTCAGTTTGGTTCTTTGCAATGAGAGCCAGCAATCACAAATGAACGTATAAATCAAACAATGTCCAACCATTTTACTTAAACTAAATATTAGTATTTGAAAAGCTGTTTACATCTGCAGGTTTGTCAAAATTTAGAATAACTTAGAATTGTCTCCTCTTCATCATCCACTTTACAGCAGGGAAAAAAAGAGAAGTGCATCACAGTAAACATCTGGTCAACAGTGTGGCCAAAGGTCCACTTACTCTCAGCTGGTTGGACAGCCCTTCTGCCCTCTTTTGCTATATTTGTGATTTACTGGACAGCCTTATGATGATGTGCTATTACAGCTTAAATAAACTTTTAATGTAGTGCCAAGTCTATTCAATAATAACACCTTAAAAAGTGATAAGTGTGCACTTTTTCTCTCGTTCCTGAAAACTGTAGCACCATCTAATGAAAGCTAAGTCCCCTGACACCAACACAGCAGCACACAGCAGACCGTGGGCTCACTGACCTGATAATGAGTCAACTTCTGAGATTCAGAAATTAGGACAGCACTGCAGACTTTACACTGGGAGTCAGAAAACAGGTCGCCATGCTCCTTTATCATCTTATTTACTGCAAAGGAGAGGAAAGGGAGAGAGAGAAACTTCAAATCAGGTTACATCATCTGGGAAAATGCAATTATAACACAACGTGAAGAGACTATTTGTGGCAGCAGTTCAAACAACATATCTGCTCGAGCTACTCCTTTTACTTACCAAGGATGTAGGAGCTTAAATGCACTATTTTGTGTTGGTTTTATTTAATAGTGTTATGGAAAATACAAACAATTTTCTGGATTAACTATTATCTTGCCTATGGGTTTATGGCAATGCCTGTGCAAACATCTGTGAACAACATTTTTAGTCTTAGTCATTCTTGGCTCATACCAAGCAGATCACTAATTCACATTGATATCTCAAAAGTAAAATATATATGTATAAATAATTTTTTTTAAACAGGTGGTGTATTATCGTGACAGGCAGCCGAATTGGTTGGTTACAGCTCTGTAGGAGGATGGCATGACATGTCACGTCGTCTTTACACATGTAGGAGCACAGTGTATTTTTAAGCATTTACAATCTGAATGTGTCACATTAGAGGATTCGGAATCCTGTTAAAGTCACAGCTTTTTGTTATTCAGACTTGGGCGTCTTGTTATGCAAACACTCCTCACAGCTTTGAACATGACAGGACCTCAACAGAAGACGCTGCAATGCTCATGTGGAATTTGGAACCAAAATGGAAAAAGGATCAGAAGGGGAAAAAATGCAGTTTTTTTTTTATTATCATTTCATAACCAAACTGTGGAAAGGTTTTAGGAATTACAAAGCCAGTCTTTTTCGAGGCATCAAAATTAAATGGACAATTGAATCTGTGGTTGGATCGCAGTCACAATTTCCATTTAGGCTGCAAAGAGTGTATAGTGGGAAGATAAGTCGCCCAATCAACGATTTGATGTATTCCGAGACTGAAAGAACATACTGGAGAAAAAAATCTGTATGTCCACCAAAGAAAACACACTGGATGGTCGTGGCATCCTTTCCAAAGTAGAGGGGGGGAAACAAACAAAACAGACTCTCCAAGACTAACATAAAGAGTATGTACACTAAGGTCTACACCCTGGATAACTATCTGGAAATACATCGAATCGGATATTGACACGCATAAATTTAAAACAAATACTTTTACATAATTCATACACTTGCGGTTATGACACTGTCCCGAGCTGAAATCTCACATGTATCTTGCTTGCATTACTAAACACACAAGCAAGACCAGCAGAAGTGCAATCCGCATGGCGTGAAAGACGCATTTCAGTTGATGCCAAGCCAAAGATGCCTCCCTCTGTCCATATTAGTAACCATTCAGGCGAAATGTTTCACAGTCACTGAAAAGCAACATCGGATGCAGACGTGCTCTTGTCGACCTTGGAGCCGAAACGGCTACAGCTAGCATAGCACATTTTAGCAACTCGATGCGCTTATTGCTTAAGTACCGGCTAACGTTAGCTTTGCGAAGGTAACAACAGCGCCGGTATTTTAAGCTATAACAGGGAGGGCTTTTACACAGTGCAACCGCGCCCTTTTCTTCTAAAACACACGTCAAACTGTTAAATAAACAGCACATACTCTCTGCTGGTCCCGAAGGTAAGTAAGGAAAATCGTCGGTCTGCATCGCGACGGCCATAGATTCTACTCACAGCCAGCGGCGTCCTACTACGCATGCGCAACTCGCAGGCAGAGGAAAAGGACTTCCCACTGTGGTCTGTTCTCTATTTTTTTTTTCTTTTTTTGCCTGTCCCGTTTGGCTCTTTTACCATCAGAATTATTGTCTAAAGGCGAAGAAAGATGCCCAACGGATTTACTTTACCAAATGGACCATCCCAGCCTTGCCGTAATGGTCCATTTGATTCACCTTTTATTGTTTATGTTATTTTCACTTGCTGAATACGGGACAGACTTGACTGAGGGAAAGAAAAACAGCAAAAGAGGGCAAAAAACAAAAACCAACAGAATAAGCAGAGAAAAAAATGCATATATAGATCACCTGGATCACCTGTTGAGAAAGAAAAAAGAAAACAAGCAGAAGAAAACGAGAGTAATAGAATAAACAACATCACAATGATATATGGCAATATGACAGTAAATACTAAATATTAAACATTATTGTGCAGCACGTAAGATCGACAGCACACAGTGTGCTTTGAGGTAGGAGCCAAAAAGGGTGTAGTTTGTATGTGTGAGCACCCGTGTGTACACCTGTGAGCATGGACGCGCTTGGTTTTTTTTAAAAGGTTCCTTCATGTAATGATCTGCTAGAGGGTGTGGGGGGGCCACTGCCCCGTCCTCCAGGGCCATGAAGCAGGTATGGAGGAGATCAAAACTCCAGACATCCAGAGGCCCCCAGAACACAAGAGACCAAGGAAGAACAACAGAGGGGCAGCCACGCCACTGTCCCAGAAAGAGCTGAGGAGAGCCACAGATGAGGGGTCACTCAGCAGCCACGGAGCAGAAGCCAGGGGGGGGGGGGGTTGCAGTGACGTGCCCGTGAGCTCCGCCGGCAGCCAGCTGTGCCTGAGTGACCGAGCCCCAGGCCGAGAGGCCGGGGACACCCCACCTCCGAAGTGGCCCGAGCGAGCCCCAGGCTCCAGGCCCCGACAAGCAGCCACCAGGAGTGAGCCGGTGTGTACCTGGACGCCCATCCCCGGACACAAAGAACAACCAACGCACCGATGTCTGAGGGAGTCCGCCACCAGCAGGGGAAGTGGTGGTAGGGGGAGATAGGCCTCCAAACCTTGGAGGGCCTGAGATGTCCCCAGAGAGGTGGCGTCTGATACCCAACCTGACATATAGACACAGACATACAGGCACACACAGATGCAAACATCCATTCCCACCCTCATGCTCTCATATGCACTTATTCTACACTCAACCAACGTGGAGACAGACATAGAGAGACACTGTACACACGATCACATTCCCCAAGCGTACTCTACGAACCGGGTCTAGGTACCCTTGCCCCTGGAGGGGGGAACTGCACCCAGACCCAGGTGGTGTTACCCTTTTCCCTGCGGTGGGGAGAAGCAGACCGACCCGACTCCGCAGCAGCAGGGAGGCCCCACATTCCAGACCCCAGTCGGACGGCCAACTCCTCCTCCTAGCCCCCCACTCCAGCAGGCCGCAGAGAACGGGGGTGAGAGTAGACTCCAAACCTCCCTCCACCCGCTCATTGTAGTGTTGATGCATGTGTGTTCTAAGGTGCATTTAAAACCCAGGAGGGCATGGAGCTACCTGCCAGAGAGCAGCAGGTAAGCGCATAGCCCCTCCTGCTAGCCCTCAATGTCTACGTGTATTTAAAATTGAGAGGTGGGCAACGACGCCAGGGGTGAGGTGTACACCCTGATGGTAATTTGAATTCCGTGTAGCATGTCCACCCCCAAGATCCTATATGTATGTGTAATGAGAGTGGGAGTAATGTGAATGTCTAAGTTGTGGGATAAAATTGAGGCAGAGGCAGCCAGAAGGGGACAGAGGGGGGAGGGGGGTTGCCTCCTCTTCAACCTGGTGACACACCCCTACTCCAAGGCCCTGCATGTGTGGATGGTTGTGGTGGAGCAGGAAGAGGGAGGCAGCTGGAGATGGGGAGGGAAGGAAGGAAGGGAGGGGCAAGTGACCCCTCCCTGGGGCCAGCTCCCCCGCTGACCCCAGTAGGCATCCCCATACTCCGCGACCCGCCAGGGAAAGGGGGCCCAGGCCCATCCGGACCGGGGCCCAGTGCAGCAGCGCCGCCCGGCCCCACATAGCCTGGGACAGTCCACCCAACCCCACCACAGAGAAAACTTCACCCACCCCATCATCCACTCATCTTCCAGACTACATAAGACACATAAGTGGTCTGTTCTCTAACAGGCAGCCAGCACAGACAGTTTTCAGTGCATTTGAGCCTGTTTCTTAGCTGTCACACTCAGTTTAGACTTGCGTATATCCGTACTGGAGTACCACTTGTAGAAATACCTTTTATTCACATCTCATGTGGGAATATTTCCCCGGTAGCATACAGACCAGGCAGTGGTCTCCACAATGGAGAATGATTTGTTACAAATGACAAGGCATTCGATGCTTTTTCGGGCCATTAAAAAACAAATTTTCCGTATGTAGTATTCGTTTTTGTGTGTTTGTTCAATGGCTACGTAGTGGAGGTTTCCGTAGTGTAGTGGTTATCACGTTCGCCTAACACGCGAAAGGTCCCCGGTTCGAAACCGGGCGGAAACATGTCAGGTCTATTTTTTTTGTGTGTTGTATCGTTTCTACGCAAGAGGATTAGGGCCCCAGGGAAAAGGAGTGGGAATGTCTTTTTTTTCTTACCAGAATTCTGAGATTAAAGTCAGAATTCCGACTTTTTCTCCCAGTATTCTTCTCAGAATTTCTCTCAGTATTCTTCTCAGAATACCAAAAGTCAGAATTTTGACTGTGAACCGACAGTTCTGACTTTAATTTGAGAATTCTGACTTTTTTTTCCTCAGAATTCTGCGAAAAAAAAGTCTGAATTCTGAGATTAAAGTTAAAGTTCTAACTTCAGGATTCTGGCTTTTTTCTCAGAATTCTGGAAAAGAAAAAAGAGGTGCCCACCTTTTTTTCCAGTGGACCTAATCCTCTTCTGTAACGACTTGTATGACTTGAATGACTTTCCGGTTCGAAAATGTCTATATAACATGTCTTTTGGACTGTATTTTCGCAACAGCAGGCCTGTAACTTTATAAAAGTGAGTATTTTTGCTTGTCGCCAAATCATGTGTGACAATATTAGATCGTGACATGTATATATATTATTGTAAAATGACAAAGTCGTATCATAGCGAGTTTCCGTAGTGTAGTGGTTATCACGTTCGCCTCACACGCGAAAGGTCCCCGGTTCGAAACCGGGCGGAAACAGTACTGCTTTTTCTTTATAATTCTTCACATTATCAAGAAAACACAAAAATACTATACAGCCACCTGACAATTTATTAGGTACATATTGCCTTCAGATCTCCCTTGGTTCTTCATGACATCAACAAGTTGCTGGAAACACACCTCGCAGATATTGGGTCCACACTGGTCCTAAATTGTTGCTAGGACAGATCCATGCTTTCCATCTGTGTCACAGCAAATACTGAGACTACACAGTAAGCACAGTTTATATCATATCTTATTGTCTGATTTTCTCCAACATTCAACCATTTATACGATTTGTTCTTAATGATCGCAGTCACACGTGTTTCTGTTGAATCTGAGTCAGTCACTAGGTGGAGACAAATAACTATTAACAAAAAACTCAGCGGAGACGGAAGGAGAGTTGCTGTAGAAATATACTGGTTAATGGAAACTGCATTTGGAAGTTTCCGTTGCATAATTTCTGCAGCATCGTGCAGCTTTACGGTGATATGAGTTTTAGCAGTATACAGTAGTGTATTAACTCTGCGAGAAATAAAGTCAATTTGCGCAGTCCGTATGTGCCGACGAGATGAAGAATGAATGCTACAGACAGGGTATGACTATGTAATACACAGGTTTAGTAGATAATACTTTAACCGTGAGCTTTTATTTTTATACTGACCTGTTCACGGTGACCTCTTGGAGCGTTTACGAGTGGTTTCCGTAGTGTAGTGGTTATCACGTTCGCCTAACACGCGAAAGGTCCCCGGTTCGAAACCGGGCGGAAACATATTTATTTGGTTTCCCTGAGTCACACTTTTCATAAACATTACGTTATTAACTGAAGTAACAAGCCATATTTGACCCACGGTCACCCAGTGGGGATTTACTGAATTCAATTCCCTCATGGAAGCCTTTTAAAATATCCTCGATATTAATATAGCACCCAACGCCTGGCTATGAGAAACTAAACATTAATCTTTAAACACATGCAATACAGCACAATCCAGTATACTCCAAGCACACCCCCAATCTTGCATAAATAGGAAGGGTTGTGTCAAAAAATCATATCCAAAAATCTTAGCCAAATCAGACATGCAAATCATAAAGAAAGATGCAATCTTGAACAACAATAGCCACTATTGCTGGCTAACAGGGTGTTGTAGAAACTATACTGCTGGTTAAAAATAGGTAAGAGGAGAGGAGGAAGGTATGCTAGGAGATGGTAATAAAGAAGGAAAGGCAGGAGTGTGAGGTGCGATTAGGGACTCTAAATTTAGGGATACAGTCCCGAACAAAAGTTCAAGACCATTTGAAACCCATGGTTGGATCATAACGAGGTTCGAAGTAGAGCTTCAACATGCAACAAGAAGAAGTGGAAGTGAGACTAAACATTTTTTGAGCATGCAATTTATTGAAAATGACGCTTAAAATGAAACGGGTTGTTTGACAGCTGATCAAAAGTTTAGGATCGCATGCATTTGAAAGGTCAAATCTGTTCAAAAATGTGGATTCATTGTCATTTTCTTTCAGGTAGTCACACTGTCATGACATTCTGATGGCAAGGCAAATAAACCTTTCCTTTTTGAACGTACGTTGTTGAACACCATATAGTCTGAGTGCTTTTTCCTTCAGTAGAGCCTCAAGAGGTGCAGGGGCGTAAAACGGCCGCTGGCTGTGTCCAGATGTTGCAGAGAGCATCACTCATGACTGAGGGCCCTCGCCTGTGTGGTAACGACTGGGTTTTTAAACAGGACAATTCTACAGTACACAAGGAACTTCTTTGAAGTGAATAACATCACTCTTTTGGACCACCCTACGTGTTCCCCTGATCTAAATCCAATTGAGAACCTTTGGGGGTGGATGGCAAGGGACGTTTACAAAACTGGACAACAGTTCCAGACAGTAGATGCCCCATCTTTAACACGAATTGTATTCCCTCTCACGTCATGGGAACGCAGATACTCAGGCTATCACAGCACATCACAGTTCGCAGTCACACGTGTTTCTGCTGAATCTGAGTAAGCCACTAGGTGGAGACAAATAACTATTAACCAAACACTCAACGGAGACCGAAGGAGAGTTGCTGCGGCAATATACTGGATAATGGAAATGCTTTTGGAAGTTTCTGTTGCATAATATTTTCTGCAGCATAGTGCAACTTTACGAGGCTATACAGAGTTTTTATAGTGAGGTGATTATTATGGCCTCCTACTATGATATGCAGTGTATTAACAGAGCGATAACTAAGGCAAATCTGCGCAGTCCGTGTGTGAGACGAGATGAAAAATGGAAAATGAATACAGCAGACAGGGTATGACTATATAACATACAACTGATCAATTTTCTTTAAACGTTATTCATTTTCTCAAAATATCCCTTCACGAGAGCTAAGCTGGTTTCCGTAGTGTAGTGGTTATCACGTTCGCCTAACACGCGAAAGGTCCCCGGTTCGAAACCGGGCGGAAACATATTTATTTGGTTTACTTGAAAGAACTACAGTAAAGTTTCAGTCTTCATAAGTATTCCATGACGTGAAATGGTAAATCTCCTAAGATGTTGTATAGTTATTAGCCCCTAAGATAAGGCTTAGAGTTTTCACAAGATTGTTGGAAACCTAAGGTATCAATCTGGTAACTCTCCTAACAAAAACTTGTCTCAACCCCTCACTGAAGTCAGGCCAGTTTCTTCCACCTCTTATTCTCTTCCTCTTTTCAATTTCCAAAGTCATCCTACAGCTGCCTACATACATTCTCACCCATCTCTTTCACATTGCACCTTCTGCATAAGATATCCTCCTGTGTACACCTTCAATCACTCTTCTGTGTCACCTTGTGTTCCTTCTTCTTCATAAAGGGCATGTTCACCACAGTAATTTCCATCCTTTCTGCAAAATACAACTGGCCCAGCTTGACTTCTCCACTGAAGGAAGAGCGTTCACCCCTTCAGAGATCAAGACCTCAAGACCCTCACGGCCCCCCTCCTGGACCCCTGCAGTTTGCATACAGAGCCAACAAGTCTGTAGATGATGCTATCAACATGACTCTACACTTCATCCTGCAGCATCTGGACTCCCCGGGAACCTACGCCAGGAGCCTGTTTGTGCCTATTTGTTTCAAAACCATGCTTCCAGACCATCTCCAAGACAAGCTTTCCCAGATGAATGTGTCTGATCCCATCTGCCGGTGGATCATTGACTTCCTGACAGACAGGAAGCAGCATGTGAGGCTGAGGAAGAATGTCTCGGACTCCTGGACCATCAGCACTGGCTCCCCCCGGGTCTGTGTTCTTTCTCCTCTGATCTTCTCCCTGTACACCAACTGCTGCACCTCCAACCACCAGTCTGTCATTAAGTTTTCAGATGACACCACTGTTATCGGACTCATCTCGGACGGGGATGAGTCTGTCTACAGGAGGGAGGTTAAACGTCTGGTGTCCTGGTGCAGCCACAACAACCTGGTGCTGAATGCCCAGAAGACAGTGGAGATTACTGTGGACTTTAGGAAGCACACAGCCCCACTCTCCCCCATCATCCTGACTGGCACCCTCATCACCACTGTGGACTCATTCCGCTTCCTGGGTACCACCATCACCCAGTACCTTAAGTGAGAGCCCACCATCACCTCCGTCATAAAGAAGGTCCAGCAGAGGATGTACTTCCTGAGACAGCTGAAGAAATGCAACAAGCCAACACGGACGATGATGCAATTCTACTCTACAATCATCAAGTCCATCGACATCTTCTCCATCACCATGCGGTCGCTGGAGGGACAAACAGAGACTGCAGCGTGTTGTGTGTTCTGCTGAGAAGGTGATTGGCTGCAGAATCCCATTTCTGCAGGACCTGTACACCTCCAGGACACTGGGGCATGCAGCTCGGATCACAGCTGACCCTTCTCACCCTGGACACAGTCTGTTTTACCTGCTCCCTTCAGGCAGGAGGTTTGGTCCATTCGGACCAGAAACTCTTGCCATAAGAACAGTTTCTTCTCCTCTGCTGTTGGACTAATGAACAATAACCATATGACTCTTCCCACCACAAGCACACAACCCTATACTGTGTTCTCTGCATCTGTTCCATTTTTGCACTGATCATTACCTGCGTACATGTACAGTGGGGCAAAAAAGTATTTAGTCAGCCACCGATTGTGCAAGTTCCCCCACCTAAAATGATGACAGAGGTCAGTAATTTGCACCAGAGGTACACTTCAACTGTGAGAGACAGAATGTGAAAAAAAAATCCATGAATCCACATGGTAGGATTTGTAAAGAATTTATTGGTAAATCAGGGTGGAAAATAAGTATTTGGTCAATAACAAAAATACAACTCAATACTTTGTAACATAACCTTTGTTGGCAATAACAGAGGTCCAACGTTTACTATAGGTCTTTACCAGGTTTGCACACACAGTAGCTGGTATTTTGGCCCATTCCTCCATGCAGATCTTCTCGAGAGCAGTGATGTTTTGGGGCTGTCGCCGAGCAACACGGACTTTCAACTCCCGCCACAGATTTTCTATGGGGTTGAGGTCTGGAGACTGGCTAGGCCACTCCAGGACTTTCAAATGCTTCTTACGGAGCCACTCCTTTGTTGCCCGGGCGGTGTGTTTTGGATCATTGTCATGTTGGAAGACCCAGCCTCGTTTCATCTTCAAAGTTCTCACTGATGGAAGGAGGTTTTGGCTCAAAATCTCACGATACATGGCCCCATTCATTCTGTCCTTAACACGGATCAGTCGTCCTGTCCCCTTGGCAGAAAAACAGCCCCATAGCATGATGTTTCCACCCCCATGCTTCACAGTAGGTATGGTGTTCTTGGGATGCAACTCAGTATTCTTCTTCCTCCAAACACGACGAGTTGAGTTTATACCAAAAAGTTCTACTTTGGTTTCATCTGACCACATGACATTCTCCCAATCCTCTGCTGTATCATCCATGTGCTCTCTGGCAAACTTCAGACGGGCCTGGACATGCACTGGCTTCAGCAGCGGAACACGTCTGGCACTGCGGGATTTGATTCCCTGCCGTTGTAGTGTGTTACTGATGGTGACCTTTGTTACTTTGGTCCCAGCTCTCTGCAGGTCATTCACCAGGTCCCCCCGTGTGGTTCTGGGATCTTTGCTCACCGTTCTCATGATCATTTTGACCCCACGGGATGAGATCTTGCGTGGAGCCCCAGATCGAGGGAGATTATCAGTGGTCCTGTATGTCTTCCATTTTCTGATGATTGCTCCCACAGTTGATTTTTTCACACCAAGCTGCTTGCCTATTGTAGATTCACTCTTCCCAGTCTGGTGCAGGTCTACAATACTTTTCCTGGTGTCCTTCGAAAGCTCTTTGGTCTTGGCCATGGCGGAGTTTGGAGTCTGACTGTTTGAGGCTGTGGACAGGTGTCTTTTATACAGATGATGAGTTCAAACAGGTGCTATTCATACAGGTAACGAGTGGGGGACAGAAAAGCTTCTTACAGAAGACATTACAGGTCTGTGAGAGCCAGAGATTTTCCTTGTTTGAGGTGACCAAATACTTATTTTCCACCCTGATTTACAAATAAATTCTTTACAAATCCTACCATGTGAATTCATGGATTTTTTTTTCACATTCTGTCTCTCACAGTTGAAGTGTACCTCTGGTGCAAATTACTGACCTCTGTCATCATTTTAAGTGGGGGAACTTGCACAATCGGTGGCTGACTAAATACTTTTTTGCCCCACTGTATATATCAATCTGCTTAGCACTTTTAATTTTTATTTTTATGAGTTATTTAAGTGTTTGTCTTACAGTATGTTTTGCACTAAGTACCGCAGCAATTTCCTAATGTTGTAAACCTGCCCAACATTTGGCAATAAAACCTTTTCTGATTCTGATTCTGAGCGATTCAAAAGTAATAAATCAAAAAGCTGAAAATTGCATTTCTGGTTGACAGAAAAAAAATGTTTTTCTTTTTTTCTGTGATGCAAAACTCCATTCTGCTTTTTAAAAATGTATTTTTATTGGGAGATCTGTCTTCCTCTCCCTCTCTAGATCTCTCTATTCAAGAACAGAAGCCACAAGAAGATTAAATGGAGCATAAATAGAGTAGTGGTTTTCATGCTTGCCTGACATGTTAAAGGTCAAAGTTGAAACACACTTTTCCTTTTCTTCATGCTGGGATTAAACGGTGCGGGTTTCCCAGAGCTCAAGCAACATGTTCAAACTTGATCATGCACACAATATACCAACACCCACAGATGTAATGCCTGAGTAGACTTGTAGTCAAGACCGCCTAATCCGAGACCAAGACCAAGACCAAGTTGAGGCGAGACCAAGACCGAGACCAAGACCGGGACAAAAAAGACTAACTTTTGTGTGCTTTTGAGGGCTGACATGATGGTACTGACTGGCCCCAAAGTCATCTGACAAAACAGCGATCACCTCCAACAACTGTCTAAAGAATGGGAAATATGTAACTGGTTTCAGTTATACTTTATATATAGATAAAATTGCAACATCAAACTGAAGATTATAATCCACAATGTGGAGGGATTTGAGCATGGCTGAGCCACTGTGTGTCGCTGCGTGACAGCTGAGCAGCGCAAGGAAATTAAGTGAGGAGCCGGCTCTCGCTCAATGGGAGTCGACTATTCTGATTCACTACAAAGCACTCTCTAAGCACGGCTCTTAGAGCTAAAGCTTTTGCGCATGATGCATTATCGAACGTTACGCTGTGTGTCATGGATACTGTTGACTCCAAATCTCCTGACCACTATGTTGATCTGAGACAGCAAGACCGAGACAGCGAGACCAAGACAAGACCGAGACCAAAGTCCGTCGAGACCAAGACGAGACCAAGACCACGTAAAAGTGGTCTCGAGACCCGTCTCGAGACCAAGACGGGTCTCGAGACATCCAACTCTATGCCTGAGTAACGTAATACATCAAGATTCTTTATTACAGGATGGTTTCTATTTACACTCCGGACACTTTTTTTTATCTGCACCCTGCTACCTGAACCTCCTCTTGCATTCAGAACTGCATTAATTAACCAGACTTGTAAGGCGAACATGATACCACACTACAGACACTGGTGGAGTGTCACTCTGGGGTCAGTTTCTGCCACAGACATGGGTTATAGTTAGACTGGTTTTGATGTTGTAATGTTTTTGTAGCAGTCCTTTAAGCACAGTTTGAAGATAAAAGACATTTTATGAAAATTTGGCCTTATTTGACCTTGAAAGAGGGGTCAGAGGTAAAATGTGACATGATATTAAAAATCTTTATGGGGTACTTTCTATAAGTGTTTACATACAGAATAATGAGACACAATACCAAAAACATAACCTTTTTGGCAAAGAAGGCAAAACCAAAAGAAAACATGGTTTGAGGAATTTTTTGTTTGTTTTATTTGTTTGAGTTTTTTGTTGCTGTTTTTTTTTTCCAAGCATCTGCCAAATACCTAAATAATGATATCAGATATTGACATGAGGCTTAGCTGTCCCACTCCCATCTCCCCATACTCACACTCCAGACACTGAACCAGTCCCACTGATATCTGAAGAAGCAGGTGAGTTTATTTATGTCAAAAAATGTGTCTAATTGCAGGAGGATGCTTGGGAATTTAATATGTTTTTCTACACACTATTTATTTTGTAGTACTAATACCCATTGTCACTAAAACTTAGATAAAGAGAGAATTTTTGGAGAAGTATGTATTGCTGTCTATCACTGTTGTACACTGTATCAGACTTGCAGGTGATGAGAGTAAAATCAG
This sequence comes from Mchenga conophoros, assembly GCF_057382185.1. Classification (NCBI taxonomy): domain Eukaryota; kingdom Metazoa; phylum Chordata; class Actinopteri; order Cichliformes; family Cichlidae; genus Mchenga; species Mchenga conophoros. The sequence goes on along the minus strand of NC_140535.1, from coordinate 27,340,933 downwards.
ATTAAAACCTAAACAGAATTAAAAAAAACAATGGTTTTTGTAAATCTCAACACTGAAACAAAGTTTACAATATTTATACACTGCATTCTCGCTGTACATGTGAAGCCATGTTTGAAGAAGAAGAAAGAAAAAGAAAAAAGAAAGAAAAAAAAAAAAACATGTTTCCGCCCGGTTTCGAACCGGGGACCTTTCGCGTGTTAGGCGAACGTGATAACCACTACACTACGGAAACTACGCATGCGCCACTAAAGGGTCAATCGGAATACAAATGCAGCACATGTAAAGAAACAAGCGAATATGATGCATGTTTTAATTGTACAATATTATATTATATTAATGATATGCAAAATTGTCATATGTTCTAAAATAAATATGATTTATGACAGCATCCGAAGAAGAAAATGATTAGATAACATTAAAAATGTCATGTGTTCTAAAATATAAGAATAGAAGTCGCAAAAATGTTCTCCCAACAATGACAGATAATATTTTATTGAAAATGAGTCAAAAGAATCTAGTCTTGGCTGTTTGTTTGTATAACTTACATTATTTTCCCATGATACTTAATAGTGTATTAGTAGAGGATTTTTTTTCTGCCTGTCCCATTTGGTTCTTTAGCCGTCAGAATTGTTGTCTGAAGACCAACAAGGATACCCAATGGATTTATTTTGCCAAATGGATCATCGTGGCATTGCCGTATTGGTCCATTTGATCGACCTTTGTTTTTATTATTTATTATATTTTATTTTCAGATGTTACAGACGGGACAGACATGAGTGAGGGATAGGAAAGGGAGAGAGAAAGAGGAAGGAAAAGAGAAACAGAAGGGGAGAGGGACAGTGAGAAAGGGATAAAATAAAATAAAATCTCCTGGATCACCTGTTGAGAGAGAAAGAATAGAAAACAAGCAAAAAAAAAACCAAAGCAACATACTAAACACAACACCATCGCATTAATCTAGCTAAGTGTAAACAGCAATAAATACTAAATATTCAATGTTGTTGTGCAGCACGCAGGACAGACAGCACACAATGTGCTTTGAAGTAGCAGCCAAGAAAGGTGTAATTTAAGTCTACAAAAGTGAACACGCGTGTGCACACCTGTGTGGATCAGCGTGCTTGTATTCAAATGGTTTCCACATGTAATGGTCTGCAAGAGGATGTAGAGAGCCATAGCCCCGTCCCCCAGGGCATGAAGCAGACATGGAGGAGATCCAGGCCCCAGACATCCAGAGGCCCCAGAGTGCGAGAGCCCAAGGAGGACCACCGGAGGGGCATCCGTGCCACCTTCATGGGAAGGGCTGAGGATTCCCAGACGAGGCGTCACCCAGTAGCCACCGAGCAGAAGCTAGAGGGGGCTGCACCGGCGTGCCCGCCGGCTCTGCCGGCAGCCAGCTGTGCCAGAGTGAGCCAAGCCGCAGGCCAAGAGGCCGGAGCCCTGAGGGCCCCCTGCACCCCAGAGGAGGCCTGACCGAGCAACAGGCGCCAGGCCCCACCAAGTAGCCACCGGGAGTGAGCTGGTACATACCTGAGCGCCCAGCCCCGGACACCAAGAACCACCAATGCACCGACCCCTGAGGGCATCAGTCACCGGCAGGGAGTGTGGTGAGGGGAGATAGGCCTCCACACTTTGGAGGGCCTGGGAGTTCCCAGAGAGGTGGAGTCTAAGACTCGACCTGACATATAGACACAGACAAACAGGCACACACAGACACAGACAAACAGGCACACACAGACACAGACACAGACAAACAGGCACACACAGACACAGACAAACAGGCACACACAGACACAGACAAACAGGCACACACAGACACAGACACAGACAAACAGGCACACACAGACACAGACAAACAGGCACACACAGACACAAACATGCATTCCCACCATCATGCACACATATACAAACACTCAGCACTCACCCAACGTAAGGATTGACATAAATGGACATGTACACACAATCACACTCCCCAAACATACTCTATACCCCGGGTCCAGGTACCCTCGCCCCCAGAGGGGGAAACAGAACCCAGACCCAAGAGATGTTACCCTTCCCCCCGGGGTGGAGGCAAGCAGACCATCCCAGGCTCCGCAGCAGCAGGGAGGCCAATCGGAGGACTTTAAGCAGTTGTAGAGATGAAATATTATTTTACTGTTACTATTCATAATCATTATTATTATTGTTGCATCACTTATGATTTATCATTATCATTTCATTGACACATTTATTGAAACTGTTGATGTTACATTAAAGTCTGTATTTCAGGTGTTAGCATAAGCACATAATCTTTCATTGCAGGTGCAACTGTAATCATGTTATACACATATTGCTAATTAAAGAGTTGAAGCTAGGTCAAGTTAATTAATGGTTTGAAGCTACGGGCAGCGCGATGTCTGGCCGATCAATGGAGCCAAGTACAGCTATTGAAAGGTTGCCTACATGTTTACAGTACAATTTACCACATATTATACATGTTGTCTAGAGATGGAATAAAGGCCTGTGTGGGTGCATTCAGCAGCCTGCTGCATTGGAGTTTGCCTGGTAACAGATGACTCAAACAGAGTCAGGAAGTATACTTCTAAAAGGTCTTTGTTGAGTGAGGTCATGTACTGAGGTTAAAACACAGACATACGTCTGCCTGCACACAGACTTGTTTTGCTTGTAAATGGCATGCTCAAGTTCTGTTCTGAAGTGCAGAGGGTGGAATAACAGGAAGCATCTGGAGAAACAAAGGAAGTAGCTGTTCTTTTTTTAGAATATCTCCTACCTGGAATTACTGGAACATGCATCTGCAGTGATGCAGATTACTGGTCATCATATGTTATAAAAAGAGCCCATCTTCACCACATATATGTGTTTTAATAAAATCATTCTTTTGACGCACTATGGACCTTCAGTTATATGTCTCTTTTCTCAAATAGGAATCAGGACACAGTTCAGAAGCCTCATTGTTCATGAAGATTGTTAGTTCACTGATCTGAAACCAGACTTTCTTGTGTAAGGTGAACATGATACCACACTACAGTCGTTTAAGCATAGTTTAAAGATAAAAGACATTTTATGAATATTTTAACCTTATTTGACCTTGAAGGAGAGGTCAGACATCAAATGTGACATGATATTTAAAATCTTTATGAGGTGCTCTAAGTAATAAGGATTTTTGCCCATTTTTAACCAACAAATCGTTAAGTTGACCATGAAAACCTTGTTGGATGTAAGCCAAATTTTAATAGGTTGTTGACATGACCCCACTCCAAACCCTTACAAAGTTTTACCAGAATTCATTCAAAACTTTTCAAGGTACAGAATAATGACACACAATACCAAAAATCTTATGAGGGGGACAAAACCAAAACAAAACATAGTTTGAGCAGTATTTCTTTTGTGTGTGTGTGTGTGTGTGCGCGCGCGCGCGCGTGTGTGTGTGTTTTAACTTCAAGTATACTTAAAGAATGATATCAGATACTGACATGATGATTTTATGGTTTGTCACTGCTCTTATCCAGTGTTGGGAAAGTCACATAAAATTTTGAGTCCTTTACGACCACGAGGGCCTCTCCATTTTTGGTCTCATCTGTTACCAGCTCAAGGATGCACTCTGCTACCTCGGTTGCACTGCGTCAAAAAGATACAATATGCATTTTAAGATGATTTTAAATCCAGTTGTAGAGGGGGAAACCCCCCAAAATGTTGATGTTGTAGGGGTTACTACAAACAAAGACTTACGTTAACACCCCAAGATTCTCTCGCATCTGAAGTCTTGCATCTACCAGGTGGGCAAATTGGCCCGTTTGAGATTTCATTTCAGAGATCAGGTTTGTTTGAACAAAACCTGGGCAAATAGCATTGACCCGTATACCATAGTCTGATGCTGCAAAGGCAGCCTATTGGAAAAAACAACAACACATAGTTAGGCTTTTTAAGTTACATTTCATCTACATAGAAAGCGTAGTGTGAGGATAAACAACAAGTGCTCTTTGTTTCAACATTTGCATTTTTGAAGTTCAGTGTCCAAAGATTCCAAATTTAAAGATGAAGTCTGAAAGATTCTGCACATATCGTGCACGTGCACAATGTTTGCACATTTTTCTAATTTTGCCTCTTACACCTCCACACTGGATTACAAATTTAACCATCCAAAGAATTGTAGTAACCGTTTAGGAACATTTTCAGACAAAAGTAATTAAACAAACTACCACAAACTGTTTGCCAGTGTAGACGTAAAACCAGAGTCAAATTTCAGGCTGTCTGTCCAGAACCAGTACAGGTTTGTTTAAAATGTGTTCATGGAACGGGACAATGCTCCCAAGCAGCAAATCTACAACAGAATGGCCCAAACAGAAAGTAATGAAGGACTTGCAGTCAAAGAGATCAGTGCATAGACAAATACCTGCAAACTTCCATAAACCTGAAAAAATGTTGTAAAGAAGAGTGAGTTAAAATTTCTCCCCAACAATGGGAGTCATACGTGGATGGTTACTGGATATTATTGCTGCTACACGGTGGCTCTACAAGCTGTTGAATAATGTGGTGTTTTTCACTGCAGAGTCCTGTGAACGCTTTCTTTTTCACTTGATGTTATGTGCGAGCGCTGCCTCAGACTGAACTGTGAGGTCAATGTGCAGGAAATGCCAAACAATAAAGATAAAAATGAAAAAGTAAGGCAAACATTTTATTAGTATTAAATTTGCTCTAGTTTCAATTAATTTCTGCAGAAATTTGATAGATTTTTTTTAAATCTTCTTAAACAATCTCATGGGAGAATCTCTTACTGCAATGGATCGAGTGAATCCGACCAGCCCGTGTTTAGTAGCCGAGTAGACAGGAGCTGTAAGCAAAGGTCCAAGACCTGTAGGATGGGTTATATCAATCATTGTACAGGGTTTAAGTTTAGTGTTATTAATGTAATGACATTTACAATCCTAGTCTGGTATGTCTCCAATTTGTCTCCAATTTGAATTTACAGTATTTACCTGCCAAGGATGAAACATTGATGATGACCCCTCCTTGACCTCCCTTCAATTTGTTCATGTCCTCCAGAGCCAAATAAGTTCCCCTAATAGAGCCCACCTACAGGAAAAAAAAACCCGTCATTTTGGCATCAGTTCATACAGTGAAAATCTGTTTTCTCTCTGTAAACACTTCAAACAGTCATCTGCATACAAAACATTGTGATGAATAACAGGAAGATTAATGTAACCCAAGCCTACTAAATTTGGACTTTCTCAGGTTGCCAATTGTTTATTTCAGACTAACTAATAAAAGGAACAACATCTTTCTGAATGAATCAGCAATTCATAAATTTGAGGTATTAGAAATATAATTAATTGTTGTGCTTTCTCTTTCTCACAAGGTTTGTGGAGACCATATTCTCCCACTCAGACTCATCGAACATGCCGGCATTGTTGCACAAGATGTCGATTCCTCCAAAGGTTTCTACGGCTTTCTGAAAGGCAGCTGAGAGAGGAGAAAACAGTGCTTTACAATTATGCTAACCTTTGTACCTCCAACATTTATAATCTGATTTCCAATGTCATGTGTTTTACCTTTGAACTCCTCATCTGATTGTATGTTGCATTCCCTGAACAGCATTCGATCTGGTTCGTACTCTTTGCTCAGGGCTTCGACCAAACTCTCCCCTGCGGCTTTATTCTTATCCAGAAGTACAACCTGTTGACAGAAAGGACAGATATGCTGTCAGTTTGTTAGGTACCCATCTAGGCTATTTGAAAACATATGAACTACTTTGACAGACTTGCAGTAATTAAAGGGTGTTGGTAAGTTCCGACACCGCCTTGTGAGGTCGACCATTTTTTATAAATCTTACTTTATTTTTGTGATTTTGCCTGTAGCTTGGTGAGCTGTGATGAAGCCCGGGTTGGGCATGCAGGCCACTGTTACTGTTGCTCGTAGTTTAATTCTGCACGTACACATAGTTAGATTTCACACCTACATCTCTGAATCTTATTGCACACATATATTTGGCCACGCTATGCCTGAGTATATTTAGAAGTTGTTTGTGCAGACCAGTGCGAGGCCGGTACAGAAATGGGGAACTATGGGCTGGGAGGTAAGTTAATATGCCAATTTTCATGACAATTGAGCTTTCACTATGCAAATGTACTGTTTATAGGATTGGGAAAAGATCAGACTGAAGAAGTCACTTGGATGAGTGACGAAACGTGTCTCCCACTGATACGCTACGTCCAGATGAACAGAATCAATTCTTACTTTCACATAAGACTTTAGACTTACGTGAAAGAAGCACAGTTCTATATATAATCCTGTGTAATAATAAGTAGGTTCATCTTTCAGGAAGTTGGCTACAGTGAACTGCTTGCAGACTGACTGGTTTTCTGATTGAAGGAGAATCCATGTATTTGTTTTGTTTGAACTGCTTGAGGCAAATAAAGATTTAAAGACTAGATTGAGGCCATGTCCCTCTTTTATCTCAGAAGTAAAGAATCACATTCAGCCTTTTAGCCTTTCTTTTAGCATGATATCATAAAAAAAACAAACTCTTGTTTGGTTGTTTTCTCTGGGAAAATCATTCAGTTTAATTTAACTGCACCACAACTCCACCACCCCCCACCCGCACCCTCGCAGGTTGACAACCACTAAATCAACTTTTTTACTTTTCACCTCGCTTTTGGCATGATGTCAACAACAACTTTCTTAGTTGTTTTTTCCAACTAAAGGGTGTTGGTAAGTTTTCTGTGGAAACGTACACCACCAATAAAGCTGCAGCATCTTCACGTACAGTTGAGATTAGTTTAATAAGATGATATCTTTATCTATGAAGAAAACTAATATTGATCCCCAATGCCCTTTTCCTGAGCTGATCATATGAGCTGTAACTTAGTGTAAAAATATCTGAATCCAGGCAACTTGCTTAGTTATCTTTAGTTATCTTATATATAATAAATATCTCTTCCTACGCTGTTAAATGATGATGTGTCTACCTTTTCAGTCAATGCCTACAATGCCACACGTACCTTGGCACCATTTTTTAGAAGAATCTCCGTTATGGCTTTTCCTATTCCCATCGCAGCTCCAGTCACTACTGCAGTTTTACCGCTCAGAGCCATTTCAGTAGAAGAAGGGACTGAGAAGGTCAGCGTCCGTATGCCTGCAAAGAAATAAGAGAATGTGAAACAAAGAGAAGTTGCTGGCTTTTTATTTGTCACCACCCATCAGGAAGACTAGCAGGTTCTAACGTTTGACATGCAAGAGAGAGCAAGTGAATGTACAAGCAATAACAATGTGTCAATCAATCAATGGACCACAGTCAGCAGACTTGTCTTGTTCTGGAGAACACAGCTTGGCCAACTATAGTCTAACTGAGCCAAATATGGCTTGCACTCATTTTGGGGTGGACTTTCTTGGGCTGTTTAGAGCTGCCAGTGAAGAATGTGCTTTGTATTTTAATCCATTTATTCTAAAGCTGCAAGATTGCTAAATAAATTAGACTTCACAATTTCCACAGAATTTACGGTGGGAATGTTGCTTCTGCCACACTTGATCTGTGGCTTGCTGCTGAAAAGAGGAGGCAAACAGGCTGGCCAAACAAATCTGAATAGAGACAGCAGTTGATACTTTTATTGTCAGAGGTTCAATTAAATTTTAAAAAAAAAAGTAGACCTTTAATTTCAAAAATCTGATACATTAAAGCATCTCCACTGGCAGAACACTTTTATCTTTAAAATTAGACGTTTCTGGGAATTGTGTTCATAAATTAACATGAGATTTTGGTTATATCGCACAGCCCTATCTGAAGGGTTGGGTGTTTTGAGAGTCAGTTCTGTTTTCATCCACATTCTTCGCTTGTCAGAGTACTGTAGCTCTGCTGGCTCGGTGCGGGTCATGATTTAGTTGAAACCGGACTGTGTTTAACACATTAAGCTTTAGAAAAAGGCATTACAGTCACGATATAAAGAAAGTGCACTCTCCTGAGTGAGAATGTATAATGTATATGTAACCGAGGACAAGGGATGAGTAAACGGGGCAAAGAAATAAATTGATCATTTATTTATTACATGAGTTAGACATACAAATTCCCAGTCATTTCCAGACAGGACTTACAACACATCCTGCTGATATCCCAGCTGTCCATGAGACTTACCACACAAACTGTGCGAAAATAACAACACTGCAACCCGTCACACCCCGCTTAGCGACACTGCAATCGTGGCACACACTGCAAACATGTGCCGCGCTGGAATGGGCTGCTGTGTTCGCTTCGGATTACTCCTCACCCACCCCTGTGGCTTGTCATGTCTTCACAATGTTGTGCTGTGGACATTTATGTGCTTTTTTGTGCAGAGGAGTTTTTTGTTTCCTGTTCTCGTGCTGTCCTACCATGGAAGCACAGCATGAGTAGGGGTCTCTTTTTTTCCTCTTGTACTTTCCCCACTGTAGTGTACATTTCAATGTTTTTTTCCCTCTGATTCTACCAATCTCCGACCTGTATCCCCATGTAATGTTTGTGCCATATGTGTAAGGGTGGGTAGGGGTCCCATTTCACTGCAGGGCAACCTGCATGTGACGAATAAAGCTTTGATTGATTGAAACAATTCGGGTCTCAGCGCAGCTGGGAATCAGTGCTATGCATGGCCTGCGATTGGGAAATAAAGGGAAGTGGCACAAACAATTAAACAAAAAAACAAAAACAAAAGGGAGGTTAGTCCGCCCTTACACAACTTACTCTCAATCAATAACCACCTTTACGGCTGGACAGACTAACCAAAACAAAATTACAAATCAATCAAAAGAACGAAAAAAGGACAGCAGAGACAGCACAGCTGAAAAACAAACAACTTTATCAATTAAAATATTACCCAATAAAATATCAATTTTAGGAAACCATTCAAAATCATGAAGCTAAAACAAACACTCAATATACCTACAATATTGATCAGTTTCCCTGCGCGCAGTCGATCTAGGGCTTGATCAATTCTTCTATTAAAATTCGTGATCACACTAAAAAAGTCCAATGACACATTAAAAATAGGCACATGCAATAGCAAACGATCCAAACAAAAATGGCAAAAGTCTCTTACCGACAGTATACCCACTCGCACCTGAGTGAATTAATTGCCTCTGATTTTTTTTTTCCACACACCCACTACCTTTTCACAGCTCTTTTTTTTTTTTTTTTTTTTTTTTTTTTTTTTTGGCCTGTCCCGTTCGGCTCTTTTGCCATCAGAATTGTTGTCTAAAGGCAAAGAAAGATGCCCAACGGATTTACTTTACCAAATTGACCATCCCAGCCTTGCCGTAATGGTCCATTTGATTCACCTTTTATTGTTTATTTTATTTTCACTTACTGAATACGGGACAGACTTGACTGGGGGAAAGAAGGGGAGAAAGAAAGAGGGAAAGAGAAACAGCTGAGAAGAGGGACGGGGGAGAAGGGCAAAAGACAAAAACCAACAGAACGGGCAGAGAAAAAAAATGCATATATCAATCACCTGGATCACCTGCTGAGAAAGAAAAAAGAAAGCAAGCAGAAGAGAACAAGAGTAATAGAATAAACAACATCACAATGATATATGGGAATATGACAGTAAATACTAAATATTAAACATTATTGTGCAGCACATAAGATCAACAGAACACAGTGTGCTTTGAGGTAGGAGCCAAAAAGGGTGTAGTTTGTGGGTGTGATCACCCGTGTGTACACCTGTGAGCATGGACGCGCTTGTTTTTTGTTTTTTAAAAGGTTCCTTCATGTAATAATCTGCTAGAGGGTGTGGGGGGGCCACAGCCCCGTCCTCCAGGGCATGAAGCAGGTATGGAGGAGATCAAAACTCCAGACATCCAGAGGCCCCCAGAACACAAGAGACCAAGGAAGACCAACAGAGGGGCAGCCACGCCACTGTCCCAGAAAGAGCTGAGGAGAGTCCCAGATGAGGGCTCACCCAGCAGCCGCGGAGCAGAAGCCAGGGGGAGTTGCAGTGACGCGCCCGTGAGCTCCGCCGGCAGCCAGCCGCGCCTGAGTGACCGAGCCCCAGGCCGAGAGGCCGGGGGCACCCCACCTCCGAAGTGGCCCGAGCGAGCCCCAGGCTCCAGGCCCCGATAAGCGGCCGCCAAGGAGTGAGCCGGTGTGTACCTGGACGCCCACCCCCGGACACAAAGAGCCACCAACGCACCGATGTCCGAGGGGGACCGCCACTGGCAGGGGAAGTGGTGGTAGGGGGAGATAGGCCTCCATACCTTGGAGGGCCTGAGATGTTCCCAGAGAGGTGGCGCCTGACACCCAACCTGACATATAGACACAGACATACAGGCACACACAGACACAAACATCCATTCCCACCCTCATGCTCTCATATGCACTTACTCCACACTCACCCAACGTGGAGACAGACATAAAGAGACGTTGTACACACGATCACACTCCCTTGCCCCTGGAGGGGGGAACTGCACCCAGACCCAGGTGGTGTTACCCTTTTCCCTGCGGTGGGGGGAGGCAGACCGCCCCGACTCTGCAGCAGGAGGAAGGCACCTTTTCACAGCTCTTCAGCCAATCACCTGGCAGAGAGCAACAAACTGCCAGGTGACACTTGTTACATATAGAATAACAATAGAAGACAATGCTGAAAACTAGTGATGGCCAAATGAAGCTTTCTGAAGCACTGAAGCTTGTATTGAAAAACGGTTCATTACTCGAAGCTTTTCAACACAGTCCTGTTTGGTGACATCTGGTGGCCAAAAATACAAAGAGCAGCTTGAATCCACAAAATAAAACCAACTGCTTCATTACGATTGCCTACTCTACAGAGTGGAGTTTTGTCTGATATTGGGCCGCTGTTGTGTTGCTTTGAACGTGTATTTTTTTGGTGGTTAAAAAAATGTGTTTTATTTGTTTAATAAAACAATGTGCGATGGCCGAACCTGTTCCTTTTGGTGGAGATCATTTATCCTGCCTTAAGGAAAATCCCTTCACATGGCCCAGAGGAGGCTGGAGTGCAGAGAAACTGGTAGAGATGCAGTTTTACAGTCTACCTGGGCCCCACAAACTATCAGCTAAAGAGAATAAATAAATTCAATTGCTGCACATTTGGCAGACTAACATTTTCAGATTAATTAAACAATAAAATATATATTTTTACAACATTACATGTAAAGAGTCAAGTGGAAGTTTTTCTAAAGTTATTTAATGATATTTATATTATGGAGGCAGATTTTTGACATTTTATCTTTTTCCCATTTTCAGATATAATAAACACGCACAAAACAAAAGTAAACGGCCAGAACACAAAGCTGTAAAACCCACCCGATTGACAAAAATCAACTCAAAATTCTCCCACACAACAGAACCTCCTCTATTCCTCGCTGGCTCCAAATCTCTCAGTGGAATGATCAGTGGTTCGCTATCTGTCACCATCAAAACACTCCACAAATCCCGTGAATGATTCGCTTCCTTATAAACCATTGAATCAGATACCGAAGCAGTTAGGTTCTAAATGAAGCTTCGGACGTCACCGATCACGTGACTCTGGCCAAACGAATCAAGCTTCGATACAGTGCTTCTGAAGCAGTGTGTTGATTTTTTTGACACACGCACCGGAGCTTCAGCTTCAAGCGGGCCATCACTACTGAAAACTACTTTCGCTCATTCGTCCTTGTCGTTGTAGGATGTCTTTGAGTTCAGTGATCTAGCTATAGTTCAGTTTTTGGAGAAAGGACCCTTTGACATCTCTCGAGTAGTTTCCGTAGTGTAGTGGTTATCACGTTCGCCTCACACGCGAAAGGTCCCCGGTTCGAAACCGGGCGGAAACACATTTATATTACATTTCAGTATATGCATTGTTATACCAATACATACAAAAGTCTTATGTGAAAATGTCCCCAAAATTTCATTCTGTTCATCTGGACGTAGCGTATCATTTGTAGACACGTTTCCTCACTCATCCAAGTGACTTCTTCATTCTTATCTTTCCCCGATCTTATAAACAGTACTTTTGCATAATGACTGACCACTGATCAATGGTCATGAGAATTTGCATATTAATGATCAAGGCACTGACCTCCCAGCCCATTGTTCCTTCAGTGGTGCTAGTTTCACTCATTATGCAAATATACTGTTTATAAGATTTTGGAAACCTGCTGAGACTGAAGAAATAACGTTGATGAGTGACGAAACGTATCTCCCACTGAAAACGCTACGTCCAGATGAACAGAATCAACTTTTGGGGATTTACTTACCGGGACCACTGAGCATGCATCAAGATGTGACGTGCAAGTACTATGAGTTACGTAATCACAATCAAAATATGTACTGTATATGTGTTATATACTACATATGTAACAGTCACTCCACAGAAAAAACAGTTTCTGCTGAATTTTCGTCAGCAGAAACTGGACACAATAATAATGAACATCTTAATGAACGTCTTCAAGCAACTTAAAGAAGTCCAGACGCTTTTCTTTGCAAGCTCCTTTGACTACGATGACCTGGATGACTGAGAACCTTCACAGACAAATAATGAACATCAGCTGAACCTGCAAACACATGAATGCAGCGATATTATTTTATTTAAATTATGCCAATTTCAGTGTAATGTGTTTGTGTTCAGAGGGGATTCAGTCAAACTTAACTGCAGCTTACCGTGCCAGTTTATCAGACGGTCTGTGCCACTCAAACTGTGTGCGTTGTTTCTTCAGAGATGCACTTCATAACTGTAAAATATCGCACACAGCGACTCTCGCACTTCTGAGTCTTCTAATGGTCAGGGATGAAAGCCATCACGACATGGTTTCCGTAGTGTAGTGGTTATCACGTTCGCCTCACACGCGAAAGGTCCCCGGTTCGAAACCGGGCGGAAACAGTTTTGGTCCGGGGTGAAAGAAATGTCTTGTCGATGGGCATGTGCAAAGGTCACTCAGGTTAATTACGGTAAAAGGAGCAACTTAACAAGGAAGATTTACTCAGAAGAAAAGCTGACCACAGAAACTGGGATCCACAGTTAAAGCCGGATAGAGATTGATTACACAAAAAAAATGTTTATTTTCATCGCTGACACTATTACCTAATCAAATCACTTAACGCCAACGGCCCCTCCCCTACCTTCGCTCTGCTCTCATGCAGCTTGTTGAAGAAGTTTAGAGCCATGACAGAAAAAAAAACTGAAAATAAATGCAGAATAAATGTGTGAATTTAACCGAAATGTTAGCTGCTAGGGATGCAGTGGCTCCATGGAGAAGTGCAGGAGGATGGACAGCAGTCCCAAGAAGACAGTGAGGACAAGACAGCGCGAGGTCACCTTAACAAGGTAAGAAAATAGATGGATTCAAGTACAATGAGTGAGTCACCATTAACAGCGTTAATTGTAGCTTTTAATTGTCACGTGCTGCACTGCTGCAGTGCATAAGCAGTGTTGGTCAAGTTACTTGAAAAAAGTAATCAGTAACTAATTACTGATTACTTCCCCAAAAAAGTAATCCCGTTACTTTACTGATTACTTATTTTCAAAAGTAATTAATTACTTAGCAGGGCTCTAGAGTGCGACCAATTTGGTCGCAAATGCGACCAAATTTTTCAGTGGTGCGACTAAAAAAAAAAATTTGGTTGCACCTGTGCGACCAAATGTTCGGGTAGCAAAAAAAAAAAAAAAAAATCTGTAACCTTCCCTGTGGTCAACAGACACACATTTTGCCCCTATCATGGACTAAACCAATCAGAGATAGTAAGGGGCGGGACCTCTCTGATTGGCCGTGGTCCAGTTGAAAGTGCAGGTGGAAGTGGGCGGTGAGTAGCTTGAATAAAGCCATATCAACTCATTAGATCCTGACTCGACTTTTAAATATAACTGTGTTTTGCCAGAAACGCCAGATTCTCAGATTAAAGCTCACAAAACCATTTCAACAACAACCTAACAGCAGATGAGAGCAGGTACACGGACTCCACACAAAGACGTAAACACAGAACGGACCCGACGCATCAGAATCAACTTTGTCTTTCTCGGCTTTCTCACCCGACGGCCCGCAGACGGACACGCTGTCGGAGCTCAGTGATCCTGATGCGTCCGGTCCGCGCTGTGATTACGTCTTTTTGCGCTGATTCTGAGCTGCAGGTTTTGTCTCTCCAGCCAAAATTCACAGAGCCAGCAGCAAAAGAAGCAGCAAACTGCGCTTCACATTTGATCAATGTCGTCATGAATTTTGCTGTTTTGCTTCCACGACTATTAAAATCACACTCCATGCACAGCTAGCTCTCTCTCTCTCTCTCTGTACTTCAAGAACAGTTTCCCGTCTCCAATCTCTGTTTTCTGTATTATTCATTCGCTTATTACCCACCAGTCTACTGTTGTTTACAGCGCTGTGGCTGCTGTCTTTTTCTTTTCTTTTTTTCACTTAAATGACCTCGGACAAGAAAGCCTGTTTTTTCTGTTGTTCAATACTGAAGAAATTTAAACTTTATATGCAGAACATTGTAGAATATTTTTAAGGTTATCTGCTATAAAAAGCCAGACCAGGAAAATCTCCTTCATGTTTTTCTGTGTTTTATTCTCAGTTACTTTCACACAAAGGCATCTGCTGTGATGCTCACAATTCTGATGAAGTCAGTACTGATAAGTGATCAGAATTATAATATTTCTGACTCTTCTGGCTAAGTTGAATCGAATCGGGACTTTGAAAACCAGAATCGAATGGATTATAGAAATCAGTGATGATACCCAGCCCTAGTGAGCCGCCTAGGCACGACAGAAGTGGATGTAGCTGTAATAGGAAAAGAACTATTGCTAACTTTTCTCTTAAGTTAAGGCCTGATCCTTCTGAAATTCATAGCCAGTGCTCTGACACGGTGTCATCAATCTTTGAATGCTGAAAAAGCACAGTGTATCCAGACAAACACATTATATTACATAAATTATTATAAAATTTGTGTGCGCCTAACTTTTGTACGCCTAACTTTTTAAAGTTAGGCGTACCGGTACGCCCATGGCAAAAAGTTAGTCTAGAGCCCTGCTTAGTTACTTTTTATAAACACAATTTACAACCTGAAGAGGTGATAAAGCGATAGATCTTTCAGCCCAATTCTACTTTTTCTACATAATCCATCATACAAAATGTAATCAAATGGAAAAGTCCCTTTTTAAAACTTATTTTATTAGTTTTAATCTGTTAACTTTATGCATAAGCAAAAATTTAATTAAATTTTATATGCAACATTCTCTGACTGGAAGAAATTTGTTTAATATTTAAACCTATTTTCTGCACATTCCAGCACATAAAATAATTTTTTTTGTGTGTGTTTACACTCACTCTTTCAAATAGATGCAAGTAAAACACAGCAGAAAATAAATAAAGTCAAAGACTCAGCGGTCCTGTTGCTCTATTTTCACCTGTAAAGCAGGAGTGGGGTAGGCAGAGGTTTACCCTGGTGCAGGTGTGCCGCAGCGGTCAGTGGAAGAATCCGCGAGTTTCTCTGTGAGTTTCCCATTATGTCGTAGCGCACTCGGTGCTTGCTTGGAAGTTTAGGGTTTTTTTCGCTGTAAAAAGAAGTTTTCTTCCCACGCAGAACGGACGCTAATGTTTTTGTCACTTTTTATGGAATCAAACTCAAAGTAAGGTCAGTACTTCCACGCTTTAAACGCTGCACGCTCATACTCTCTCCCGCACTCGATATATTATCCATTGTTGATCTGCACACTGTTGTCACGAATGTCGCACTGGCTTACGTCACTGTCATGAGACGTTCTCGCAAAAAAAAAAAAAAAAAAAAAAAAAAAAAAGCGTTCCTACGGAAAAGTAACGGTAATCTAATTACCGTTTTTGCAATAGTAATCCCTTACTTTACTCGTTACTTGAAAAAAGTAATCGGATTACAGTAACAACGCGTTACTGCCCATCTCTGTGCATAAGCAATCATGATGGGCCACCTGGACCAAAAATGCCAGGGCCGATTTTGTGTCCAGGTCCAGCCCTGCCCTAGAATTTACCTTATTGATGTTTAACCCTTTAAGACCTACCATAGAATCAACTCCGCCAGAGCTTATATTATATTTTTTACATGCTGTAG
Source organism: Mchenga conophoros (assembly GCF_057382185.1). Classification (NCBI taxonomy): domain Eukaryota; kingdom Metazoa; phylum Chordata; class Actinopteri; order Cichliformes; family Cichlidae; genus Mchenga; species Mchenga conophoros. Next base: position 27,324,906 of record NC_140535.1, on the reverse strand, counting down.
TACCATTTTTGGGAGCATTTCAAGTTGCAGTTCTACCGGGATTTAAAAATAGCTTTCCCAGCAGGCTGCAGTAGTTTAATATAAAAGCACACCGACTTGTCTCTGTTCAGATGTGGATATCACACAGCACACCTCTGACTGTCATCTTACTGAAGAGCAGAAATGGCATTAAATGGGAAAACTGCAGTAGTGACCGGAGCAGCGCACATATCTTTTGTGGTTATCTACATTGTTTTGTTTTCTTTTTGTGGCACAGAAATTAACAAAACTACTTAAAATGTAATATCCAAGTTGAACAGTATTTGACTGCACTCCTTAGGATTATTTTTATTTTGAAACTTCAAAGAAAATTATTAATACAGTTTGCATAGTCTCTGAAACTGAACATATGCTATAAAAAAAAAAGGCCAAATGTTTGTTTTTCACTGAGTTGGTCCTTGGCTGGCACTTATTTTTCAGAACTCGGTGCTTCGGTCGATCATTAAACACTGGACCAATGTACTGCAACCATCTGAACCCCAAGCTGCAGTGGGTCAGGGTGGAAATTTTAAATGCTGAATGAACATTAACTATTAAAAAAAATTGATCTGTAAACTATAAACAATTCCAAATGTAGCAAGCCACAGGTGTTTATCTCTGCTCGCCTTCACCTGTTCAGGTAACCCTTTTGGATATAAATGAAACTGCAGGGAAGACTTTAGAGGAAGCCCTCAACAAACAGTATGGAGAAAAGAGATCTCTGTTCTTCAAGTGCAATGTTCAGTCTGAGGAGCAGATCAAAGGTAAAGTATACACAAAGAAAACAGTGGTGATTTTTTTTGTGGAAACATCACTGTGTTTAACAACATAACTATTAGAGAAACACATTACAGTCATGATACAAAGAAATTACAGCCCAAAATTATTTAAATGTAATGTCAGGTGTCCAACGGCACACAAAGTATTCTATTTTTTCCATTACCAACTTCGGCACACTGTAAACCCAAAGATGTTAGCACAACTTAAAGAAATTTGGGAAACGGGTTGTCTTAATGTTTTTATTAAAAGTTGAAGCTTATTGGAACTTCAATATATTTTGACGACAATAAAACTAAGATGTTTAGTCATTACATTCAAAAAATATTCAGTAACTGGTACTTAAAGTTTTCAGTCATGTCTCCCATGGAAATAAGTTGACATAACTTAAAAGGAATGAGTATAACAGGGGCACTTTTTCGGTTTAGCAAAACTCTTGTTCACTTTTGTAATCATTTTTAATTAAACAAAAAAAAAGTTAAAAATCTAGTGAAAACTCCAAAACATTTCAGGCAAAACTTAAAAAAAAAAATGAAAGGAACTAAAAGCTACAATTGCGCTGAGTACTACTAATTTTAACGCCTTAAGTACATTTCTTTAGTTCAACGTTGTTTTCTTGGCGTCCACCAATAACACACTGCACTATCAATATTTGAGAAATATCAAAAAAGCAATATGTACTTTTGAATATATTACCTCCATGTGACTGAAATAAGTAAAATAAAATGGCATTTTTAGGTAGTAGCTACTTAATATGCAAAAAAAAAAAAAGTTGAAGTTGATCAAAAGTAATAAGTTAAACTCATATGGAAGAAATGTGGAACTTTTCTGTATGGCTTTCACTTTCCCATGGTGTTGTTGAGTAAATATTCACTTCATTTCCTTATTTGTGGATAGTTCTATATAGACAAGTCTTATAAGGTCCCTCCACAGCATTCCAATGAGGCTGAGGTCTGAACTTTGACTGGGCCATTGCAACCCCTTGATTATTTTCTTCTGGTGTAGATCTGCTGCTGTGCGTCACTCATTAACCTGTTTATCCAGTTTCAGGCCAGCTTTATCTGCCGGCCTCACATTTGACTCTAGAACACTTTGGTATACAGAGGAGTTAATGGTTGACTTAATGACTGCGACGTGTCAACTTTGTGTTGACTTGTTCTTTTTGGAGAGAAACCATTCCAACAACTCTATCAACCCTTCCAAAAAGGAATACTTGTTCAGTCTTTCGTGCTAACTGAGGCTGATCTGAGATCTACAGTCTGACTTTGGGGTGATGTCCACAAAGTCAAATGTCTTCATCTGAATGTTTCCTACTTGTGAATCATTTTGCAGTGAGACAGTAATTCACAAGTAGCAGACACCGGATGAGCTTCGCATACTTAACCTCTTAATTCCTATGGAAGCAGAAAGGACATACTTAGTTTTTTGTAGTAGTTACTTAGCTTTTCATTATAATCCTTCTGTATTTTGACTTTTACACAGGAAGATTTTAAAAAAATAAATAAATAAATAATGGCAAACACACCTTTCATGTGACGTCAAAGAAAACATGATTCATCATAGCAGGCCACATACCAGCCCCCTGACTGGTCTGCGAATATGTAACCCCGCACACAACAATGTTGCATCATGATGCAGAAAATATTTCTTATAAATTTAAGAAAAATGTTAATAAGCACTTCCATACTAACTTGCACTGACGAAAGAAAAGTATCTAACATAACAACAAAAACATGGTTTGCTCTGCTTGCTATAGTGTGCCCTACACGTTTAAGGAAACAAAAAAAATCCACTATATTAATTAGAAATATGATTGTTACTGAAAAATGTTTAAAATTAGAAAATGAAATGTAAAATCCTCTGTGCTGCTTTATCGTGGGGCTAAACGTCACCTGTGATATGTTAAATGTTAAGAAATTTAGTGCAAAACATAACAGTTCTGTCCCACCTAAACAAATTGGTTACTTCTGTTAAACTATGGCTGACTGATCAGAAATGTGTCTTACCTGGTTTGCAGTTCTGTCCCAGTAAACACTAAATTGTCCAAATTACACAGACAACTTTTACATAAAGTACTTAAACACGTTGGGAACTATCTTGACTTTAAAATTCCTTACTTTTGATTCTAACCACTCTTCTTCTTCTACTGTCCTGTCTTTCTTACATCTTTCTCCATCTCAGAGTGAAGTTATCTCATACGAACCAGATTCATAAATGTGTAATCTAGCAGAGCAGGTGCAGTTTTGGTCTCCTAGATAACCTTTTTCTACTTTTGTCAGATTTCCAGTTGGTTACAGCAGTTTAAATAAAGACACAAGAAATTATGCTTGAAGGTTTTTGGTTTTTCTTTATTATTCACATATCTGTTACATACTTAAGGAATGATATCCGATGTCGACATGATGGTTTCAAGGTTTATCGGTGCTACTTAGTGATGGAAAAGGGACGTAACCTTTCATTTCTGTGCGCACCATGAAGGCCTCTCCATTTTTGGTCTCATCTGTCACCAGCTCAAGGATGCACTCTGCTACCTCAGGTGTACTGAATCAAAAAGGTACAGTGACATCAGTGAATATGCATGTACACATTATTATATCAAGTTATACAGATGGAGCAGAGAAACAAAATGTCGATGTTGTAAGGTTTATGACTGCTTTAACAAGAAACAGAAGAAAATTACTCACTTTAACACCCCAAGCTTTTCCACAAGCTGGTTGGCTACACCCTTCAGGTGAGCAAATTGTCCCAGTTTGTGTTTGATTGTCGTAAAAAGTTCGGTTCCAACAAAACTTGGACAAAGAGCGTTGACCCGTATTCCATAGTTTGATGCTGCAGAGGCAGCCTAGTTAAAAAAAAAAAAAAAAATTCACATAATTAGCCTTCTTGGTTTAAGTAAAGCATAGCACGGACATAAACATTAAGTTACTGTTTGTTTCTAATCGGAGGCATTAAAATGCAGGTTATATATATTTCTCAAGTGTTCGGAGATCAATAGATGACTATTTGGGCATTTTAAATTGGAAAAAAAACAGCAGTAGGTTGGAGTTACACATAGAGCGCATGTACATGTTGATTCATAACTCTGCACTGAATGAACATGAGCAGCAGATTTTTGGACAACCCATTGTTTTTGTCTCTAATACACCAACACAGTAGAGTTTAAACACAGCCTCCCACTTTCAGAGGCTCGAAAGTAGTAGGATAGAGTAACATTATTTTAAGTCTGAGGCTTGTTTTTAATACTTGAGTGAGAATCCACTGCAGTTAGTGACTACCGTATTTTCCGCACTATAAGGCGCACTTAAAATCCTCAAAAATGATGAGTATTTTGACCTCGAAATGATTTAACTGGCTTCTGGCAAACCCCAAGACATGTTGAGGGGGTGATTTAGCCATTTAAAGCAGCTGTGTTGGCTCAAGGACACATCTAAAACCTGCAGGAAACCGTCCCCTGAGGCCTGGAGTTTGACACCTGTTGCAGTAGATACATTGGCATCTTCATTAATATCACACTCAACTGACTGCGTTTCGTCTTCCCATTGCACTGATGGGTGGACAGTTCTCAGGTGCCTGTGCATGATATCCTTTTCATGCACACTCTACACTCTGCCTATGTATTGTCAGTAAAATTTAAATGGTTCCAGATTTTGCTTCTTTTCTTGGTGTCACTCATTTTCACTACTATAACTTTCTAATATGACAATGTTGAGCAGGAGGGAGAGAAAGAGAGCCAGGGGCAACAACAAGAGACAACATAATTTACACATAATTGTGTGTATAATTTTATATTGTTGTTGATAATATAGAATTATCAACTAAACAACCCGAAGAGCCGGTTGGGAGCCGAAAGAGCCAGTTCTCTAAAAAGAGCCAGAATTTCCATCGCTGTAATGTTGGCCTCCTTCACTTGTGTCAACATATAATTGGACGTCACATTGAGAGTTTGCAAGAAATGTTAAAATCCACTTTGTTGGTGTATAGAAGAAAAGCTCTTATTGTCCATACAGCTACAGATCAGATACTACACGACCATAGCATCTTTCAAAAACTGACATTTGTGGTCACTTTAATAATAAATGCATAACTGTGTTCTATCAGATGAATGACTCAACAACATAGCTTTCTGTAGGGGGGGGTAGTATCTTGAGGAAGGATTTCAAAATAAAATAATGACACTGCCTTGACAATTCCTGGTACAACTAATTTGCAATGACACTTTTTTTGTGTGGTTAGTCACTTATATGGTGATGGATGTCTTCATTTAGCTTATGCTTATTCTAATGAAGTACCATCTGGCAGCACACCAACACACCAGTGTACAACTGGTTTTACATATCACTAAATCAGCCAGTCTTCATAATATCACAGGAACACTCACAAAAAGTAGCTGTTATAAATGATTTCATTGCACATATCATAAATCTAATTTAATCTAATGTATTTTATTAAACCTACTGAACCAAGGCACTGCCATTTAATTCAATAGAAGAGGATAGCTTTATTGCCACTGAAAGCAGAACAAATAACAACAAATTAAGAGTGCAGCTTCTAATATCAGTTGTGTGTGTTTTATTCGATATCCTTGTTATCCAACAGAAAAAACAGTAATCATGGATAACTACTTTTCATTGTTGTTTACTAAGACACATTACACAATATCCTAATATGATAATAATGCACATTTTCTGAGAGGGCAAGTTGGTACTTGCCCTGCAAAAATGTAGCTTTGCAAGTACTACCAGTAAAGATTAGCTTGTAACTTTATCATCAGACCAGCAGCTTCTTAATGACTAAAGGAGCATTCACACATGCTGTCATGGTCCTGGGTGCTGGACCTTGAGTTTTTGCTAAATTTTAAATTCTTGTTTATTATTTGATGCTGTTTCATTCTTAGTTTGTTTTTTTGTTTATATCTGATTTTCAGCACAGTTTGTAGTTTGCATCCCCGAGTTAGTTGGACTTGACTAGTTCCAGCTGTTTCTTGTTACCCAGCTGTTTCAACTCATCAGTTATGCTCAGTTCTAAACAGTTATGTCCTTTTATTACATTTTTGCTAAGTTGCACTGTGTTTTGCCTGCTTTATGTGTTTCTTAGGTTTTGGTTCTAGTTTTTCTGAACTTTTGTAGGACTTTTTGTTTTGGGGGTTTTGTGTGTGCGTGTACAAGTATACGTCTCACCTCTTCTCAATTCTGCCTGATGATGCATACGAGTTGTGTCCATGTGTAGTTGAAGGCTGTTTAACTATCAACTATGCTGCGACAGAAACAACCACAACGCACAAGGCTAGCTACCTTCTCTAACTTAGATCATAAGAAACAGTGATTATTCACCACACCGATCAGATTTTTGATCAATTCCACCATTTTCACACAATGACAGGCCACACCAAAAAACACCCTGCACTTTCAGATGTTTTCATAATGTGATTACTTAATACAAAAAACTAAGGCAAAACTTGCATCACGCATGCATGTTCATAGAGACTGCTAGCTAGCATATCACAAGGCAAACAAATATCGTCTTGATGTTCTTGAACAATATCATGGGGAGTTCTTTCTTACCGCAACGGCTCGAGTAAATCCGATCACTCCGTGCTTGGTAGCCGTATAGACAGGACAGGTAAGAAGAGGGCCCAGACCTGTAGGACGGGTTGTATCAATCATTGTAAAAGATTAAAGTTTAAACCTGAATTTCATGACTTCTAACACTCTTGTCTGTGATCTCTCCAAGTTTCCATTAAACAGTATTTACCTGCCATAGATGCTATGTTGACGATGACCCCTCCTCCACCTCCATTCGTCTTGCGCATGTGCTCCAGCGCCAGGTAAGTCCCCCTAATAACACCCGCCTACAACACAAACTTTATATCTGGCGAAAATCTTTCAACTGTCTATGAACACTTGCCTGCATATAAAATGTTGTGAAATGAATAACAGGAATATTATTGTGACATTATTATGTCAGACCAATAACTGTCCTAGATGTCGCTCTGAAATCTTCAGCAATTAATCCCATTTGAGACAGAGCAAATCTAACACGTCTGTTGTGCTTTCAGCTTCTTACCAGGTTTATGGAGATCATATCCTGCCACTTCTCCTCATTCAAGATGCCGGCATTGTTGCACAAGATGTCGATTGCTCCAAAGGCTTCTGCAGCTTTCTGAAAGGCAGCTGAGAGAGTTTACAGGAGTCACTTAACTTTGCAAGAGTCACTTTACAACTATGCTGACCTTTCCCACCCACCTTTATATGAAACAAACAAGCCCAATTTAGCTGTTGTTGGATCCAAATCTTGCTGTGCTTTTCTCCTCTCCCTTGTACTCAGTTTTTTCAGACCTCACTGACCTTGTTCTACTCTCCCTTTTCATTGAATGTGGATTTTCAGCCGCAATCAAATGCCACTTGCATGACTCAAGACAAAATGTCCCCAAATTTTGGAAACTTCCTTTCATCTGGTGAACATCTGCCGCCTGGAACACATACTACGAAATCACAGCGCGTTTGATCAGTTTCATGTGTTTCGGCAGTTGTTTACTTCAGGATGAGCCAGGGACCCATTTACTTTAGCATTTCCAGCTGTTTCCCCCTTTTCGGTACCTCCACCTTTCACAATGTTTTTCCAGGTTTGTGTGCTTTACCTTTGAACTCCTCATCCGATTCAACATTGCAGCTCAGGAACAGGGCTCGGTCTGCTCCATACTCTTTATTCAGGTCTTTAACTATATTCTCTCCTTCAACTTTATTCACGTCCAGGACGGCAACCTATTGACAGGAAGGTTCAAGGACCAAGGTTCACATGCATAGTTATACAAGTATAACACACAGTGAAATGTAACCTGACACGTTCCTCGACTTATGCAAAAGGGAGGGGGAGAGAGAAAAAGGAAGTAGAAAGCAGAGTAGAAAGAAGTTGTCATCGAGCAGAAACGGGAGCTGGTATCATGTAAATATAATAATAACCACTGCAGCCAAGAAGAGTGCCTGAGAGCCCAGTTGTAAGTAAGCTATTAAGACTCGACTGTACACCGTGTTCCTGTTTTCCTCTGAAACAATAAGTTCCGTTGGAGCAGCCTTTCAACGCCTCTCTCTGTGTCTCATAAGCGAAGTTGACCCAGACAATAAAGTAAAGCTAGTTTTCGGCTACGAGCCCGACAAGGAACCCGATGTATTAGCCAGAGGTCCCTTTACTGTGGTTCGGAGCCTCTGACCTTCAGTAATAGTAATAAATCACACAGCAATAGTACATTCATGCAGTTGTAAAAAGCATGATAATATATTAAGTAATCCAAAGTATTCAGAATACGTTACTCTCATTGAGTAACGTAACGGAATACGTTACAGAATACATTTTGGGGCATGTATTCTGTAGTGGAATACATTTTAAAAGTAACCTTCCCAACACTGCATGTGTGTCACCTCTGAATGTGTGCCGTTTTATTTTCTCCATAAAACTCAATATTTTGCCCACTTTTCATCCACACCCAACCTTTACGAACTAAAAATACATAAACAACAACCACATAACAAATGCAGCGCTGACACAAAAACAGACACGGCAGGTAGATTTCCACATTTAATCTAAGACAAGGATTAAGATTAAACTTGGCAGCTTTGCAAGGTGTTTATTTTTTTTAAGTAAAGGGCACACCTACATGTTCAGACACCCCTAAATATACAGGCTCTTGCTGACTCCATCGCCAGCTGCTCTTTGCCCCACAGGCTGATTAAAATATTCTTGGTTGTGGGGCATGAACAACTAAAAACACAATATAAAAGAAAACAGCAACAAAAAAATGAAGAAAAAAAAACTTAAATAAAAAGAGAGACGTGTGCAACAAGTGAATTTCCACATTTAGTCATGGATTACATGCTGCTAGTCAAGTGTTACCAGTTAATGTGTCACAATTTGGCATGGTGTCAACAGCTTGGCAACTCTTCGACGGTTGTTTTGTAGTTGCTATTTTTTTCAACTAAAGGGTGCCGGTAAATGTAAATTAATATTTTCTACACCACTGTTTACAACAAGCGCACACATATAATCTCTCACTCACACACACACAGACACACACACACACACACACACACAAAAGAAATCCAAGTCCGAGCTTAATCTTTACCTTAGCACCGTTTTTCAGAAGAATCTCCGTTATCGCTTTCCCTATTCCCATCGCCGCTCCTGTCACTATCGCAGTTTTACCGTCCAGAGCCATTTCAGCTGTTTATTAAGAAGAGCCAGGAGGTGGTCAGCTTCCTTACACACGCAAAGAACTGAGAGAATGTTAAATAGAGAGAAATTGGTCGCTATTTAAACTGCCCATCTGTCGCCGCCCACCAGGAAGACGCGCGGGGCTTCAAACGTGTGGCAACCGTGCGGAGGTTGAGTGAGAGACTGGAGGCGGTCAGAGTGAGTAACTGGTAACTGCACAGTTAACGACCAGCCTATTCATCCCAACTGTGCAAAAACTCTTCTCGCGGTCATTTTTCGATGGTGCGTGCAGCAGGGGCGTAACGAGAGGGGGGTCGGGGTTTTACTGGAGAGTACAGTTATTTTACAACCCCCAATGCCACTGGATAAAACCAGTGATTAGTCATGTTACCAGACCACTGTGCGTGGTGTCATTACACTCTCAGGAGACAATTTAATGGAAGTATATTTTAAGTACTGTATGGCTTCATAATGCTTGAAGGGGTATTAGGGCCACATTAAGAAAAACAAATATTACTGACCATTTTGAGACCAATGTTGGTCAAGTTACTTGAAGGTAATCAGTAACTAATTACTTTCAAAAATAAGTAATCAGTAAACAGGATTACTTTTTCAGGAAGTAATCAGTAATTGGTTATTGATTACTTCCTGAAAAAAGTAATTCTGTTACTTTACTTATTTGAAAGTAATTAGTTACTGATTACCTTTTAAAACATAAATTACACCCTAAATAGGTAATAAAGCAATAGAACTTTCAACCCAATTCGACTTTTTCTGCATAATCCATCATATAAAATGTAATCAAATGAAAAAGTCTCTTTTTAAAACTTGTTTTATTAGTTTTAATCTTTTAACTTTATGCATCAAGCAAAGATTAAATTATATGCAACATTCTCTGACTGGAAGAAATTTGTTTAACATTTAAACCTATTTTCTGCATATTGCAGCATATAAAATAAAATATTTTTTTGTGTTTACACTCACTCTTTCAAATAGATGCACGTAAAACACAGCAGAAAATAAATAAAATCAAAGCGGTCCTGTTGCTCTATTTTCACCTGTATAGCAGGAGTGGGGCAGGCGGCGGTTTGCCCTGGTGCAGGTATGTCGCAGCGGTCAGTGTAAGGATATGGCAGTTTCACATTCCAGTGGCAGCATATTTGGTGCTTGCTCGGAAGTTTAGGGGGGTTTTTTGCTGTAAAAAGACGTTTTCTTCCCACGCAGTGAGCAGCGGACGCTAATGTTTTTGTCACTTTTTATGGAATCAAACTCAAAGTAAGGTCAGTACTTCCACGCTTTAAACGCTACACGCTCATACTCTCTCTCGCACTAGTATCCATTGTTGATCTGCACACAGCTGTTGCCACGAAAGTCGTACTCGTTTACGTCATTGTTATGAGACTCTCTGGCCAAAAAAAAAAAAAAAAAAAAAAAAATCACCGTTTTAGTAACGTAGTAACGCAGCGTGCTTATGGGAAAGCAACAGTAATCTAATTACCTTTTGCAATAGTAATCCCTTACTTTACTCGTTACTTGATAAAGTAATCGGATTACAAGTAACGCATTACTGCCCATCTCTGTTTGAGACTAAAGTCAAAATTTCAAGAATAAAGTCGTAATTCTAAGCGGCTGTATCCTCTACAAAACGCCTCGTATAGATGACTGAATTAAACAAACTGATCAGCTGTCCTGTGATACAACGTACATCCCCGATAACCTCGGCTCTGTTCACTACGCGCCATTTCATTTTGTACAAATCCACGCTTTGGAGTTTGTGTTTTTTTCCGTTTGACCAGATGCAGCTTTCCGCACCATCTTTTCAATGTCCTTATACGGCTCACCACACTGTGTTAATGTGCTAAAAGAGAGAGAGAGAAAAAAAAGGTGCTAAGAGAGAAACCATTTACTTCCTTGTTACTAAAACCGATTCTGAAGTACAAGTTCACTAAGTCGGAGGATATACCTACCATAGCAGTTTGTCTTGAAACAAAAAACTAATCAGTCGATTTTCTCAAAATAGATTTTCAACTTTATTCTCAAAATGATTAATAATTGTATTTTTTTTTATTAATTAATGTATTTATTTTAATGTAGGCCTAAAACTCCATCATAGGGGTGTGCTCAGAGGGGGGTCATGGGTGACACCAATTTCCCTGAAATGACTGCTCCAGCATCACAGTCCCTGGAGAGGAGTACTGTTAATTTTACCACCCCCAATATAACTGGATAATACACATGGATAGGGCCAGTGATTAGTCATGTTACCAGAATACTGTGCCTTGTGTCATTGCACTCCCAGGAGACAATTAAATGTAAGTATATTTTGAGTGTTGCACATCCATCCACTGTAGTAACCACTTACAAACAAGGAGTAAACATGAGCAGATTGATCCAAATATCAATAGTATCGATGCCAACGCTGGTGTCTGATTGGTACCAACCTGATAGGATCGATTTTTTTTAAAAATATATATCCTTTAAGTTAATATGTAGCCCATATAATTGTGTTAAATAAACTTTTTGGAATAAAAAAAAAAATATATATATATATATATATACCTCAAACATGCATTGTGATAAATGTTTTCTGGTAAGTGCCACATCTGTTTGATTTTAAGCCTGTAACACATTTAAACAAAAGAAAGTTGATTCCGAGACGGGCACATTTACAAGAAACTGCAGTTTCAAAGTACATGAAAACCTGAAACCTGTTTTGTTGCATTAACTAGAAAATAAAAATATGTGTTCTGAATTTCTAAATTGATAATTTGTCTCATAAATCGTGACACACCATTTTAAAATCAGCGATATACTAAGTAATTAAAGCTGTAGAATTAGTGGTACAGAGTACTTCTTAAGCCGACCCCTTAAGGAAGCAGCTGAAAGCCAAAGTTCTCAATACCATCAAAAAGCTTTAATTACTTAGTAACTCACTGATTTTTAAACATAAATCTACAAATATGATGAAGTGTTCTTATGGATAAATCTGCCGAGCAACAATGTGACATGAATGATTAATGTATACTCTTCCTTTGAAACTTTTGTACTATTAGTAATAGCAAGTGTTTAAGTACATCTTTGTTTTAGGCTCTTGCACATTTAATACCAATTGTATGAAGGCTCGGGGGCTCCACATTGTGCTGGTTTTTGATCAAATACTCTGATTTTGTGACTGCTTCTTTCAGTCCTTTCTCATTTCATTCGTAGCCTTTAATCACATTAGTCCACCTTGCCGTGTAACCTTTTAGATAAAACCATTGTCTAGACATACTTCTTGTGAGTGCAGACTAGCTTCCCCTTTTTTTAAAAACACATCTTTGTTTTGGTGACTTCCCTTTCACAGCTGACTGTGGGTGATAACTAATTCTTAATACAGAGACCCATGTGTATCTATGTGAGATCTGACTGCAGTGCCTTCAAACATATGGTGTGATATTTTGCAGTGACAATGCATTTTCCCTTGTGGTTTGTCATTTCGGGTATTGGCAGAGGAAGTTGTTTTCTGTTCAGATATATTAGTTTATTCTACGCCGGTACAGTGACTGACTACGTCCCTGTCAGGCGTGCGTTTGTTTAAATAGGGGAAGAAAAAAGTTACACTAGGGGGAGCTAGATACAGGTGACACTACATCTTTGCGGTGTGTTGTGACACAAGTTCAGCAGCTCCTACAGTCAAATGGTTTAAGTGTCAGTCTTGTGCAATAACAAGACTGAAATTTGCCAGTGGCAGGATGTTGCAGATCAAACACCCACACAGATTTTATATTTTAATCTGTTATTGCAGTACATTTCATACATTGTACAGAAGTTGAAACTCTTGCCTGAAAGACTTGAAATATTGTCATGAGTTAATCAGTGGGTGATGCTGAAAAAGTTGCATATTTCTTCTCTTTTGGGAGAACTAGGAGAGCTTCTCCATTTTTGGTCTCATCTGTCACGAGCTCAAGGAAGCCCTCGACGACTTCTGCAAGCCTGCATCAAGAGATACAGTTACCATGAATATTCATTTCCACTGCAAAATACTTTTAAAAACATAATGCCATGTGCACAGACATTTTAAGGCTTTGTACAATTTTAGACTCACGTTAACACGCCAAGTTTTTCTATCAGTTCCTGGTTGGCACCTGCCAAGTTGGAGAATTGTCCCAGTTTGGACTTGATAGAGGAGAAGAGGTCCGTTTTAACGAATCCTGGGCAGAGGGCATTCATCCGTATACCATAGCCTGATGCAACTGAGGCAGCCTAGTAAGAAAGTTTCTTTACATTTTGTGTAGCTCTCGATTCAATAAGGGGCTGAAAAATGGTCACAGGAGAAAGATGGTGATCGAGTCCACTCGAACACCGAAGAGAAACTGAGCTTTGTGACCTGCATGTTCTCCTGCTAGCAGCAACCATCAGATGATTGCCACACTGGTCAGAGGCATGACATGAATAGCAACAGTAATCATGTGTGTCAGGATATCCTCCACCCTGTTATTCCACCTGCAGGATGAACTGACGTTACAAAGCAGGATGATCCATGCAATTTCTAGTTTCAGTTTTCAGTTCTTCAATACCATGCGCTTCAGTGTATGGTGCAGTCCATTCCCTTGTGCATACCTTTGTTGCAATAAGTGCTTGGTGGAATTACTGTTGCCATCGTGTTAGTCTGGTCATTCTGACCTAGCATTACACTCACAACTGATGCTCGCTGATTTCTTTCCAGACCATTTTATGTAAACCCTAAAGTGTGCTGGAAAAATCCTAGTAGATCAGTTTCTGAAGTACTCAGACCCACCATGCCTTGTTTAAAATCACTTCAATCATATTTCTTTTGATGTCTCTTTGAGCCTCAAGTCATATTGACCCAATTGACTTTTACTGGCTGATTAGACAATGTGTTAATGAGCAGTTGAACATGCAAGTTATAGCAGTAGCACAGTTGCCCTAGTAGCCACTAAGCCCAACATGCAGCTTACATTGACTCTCCAGACAGTACAAACAAATTGAAACTGATTTTTCCTGAAATTGTGTCAGTTTCCTTACCGCAAATGCTCGAGTAAACCCAACCACTGCATGCTTGGTGGCTGTATACACAGGGCAGCAAGACAGAAGGCCAATACCTGTTGGATGGGTTGCAGTTCAAGTTCAACTCAAGTTTTCCTTTAGCAGTCAAAGTAGTCCTGATAGTTCAGGCTGTTCATCATTTCAAATGAAGTGACTACCATGCATGAAATGGTCTGTTTAGACGCAAATACATAAGTTTACCTGCCATGGATGCCACATTGATGATGACCCCTCCACGACCCCCAGTCAGCTTGTTCATGTGCTCGATAACCAGGTAAGACCCCCTAATACAGCCACCCTACAACAAAAGGCATCCATGACACTTGCAATCTCTTGCATATCTGATTTTGAGTAGCTCAATGTGAGTGTTTCTTACAAGGTTGATGCCAATAGTCTTCTCCCACGTTATCTCATTGAAGATACCAGCATTGTTGACCAGGATGTCAATTCCACCAAAGGTTTCTACAGTTTTCTGAAAGGCAGCTTGAGACACCACAGGAATAACAGTCCTTTCAAAACCAAGTGACAAAATTCAAGCCAACAATAAAAAGACAAATTCATCTCTAGCTGTTTATTGGGAACTACAAGAACTGTTGCAGCATTCCCAATTCATGAAGCAACTTTAAGCTGACTACAGAAGCATGCCAACTACAACTACCTCCAGAATCTGATCAGCTTTATTAGCAGCATCTACATTAGCAAAACCCCTGTGCTCTGGTAAAGTTCTGATGGCTCATTGACTCCCACATGAAGAGCAAGTAATTTCTCATGGTCTGGAGCTCCAGCTGCTGATAACTGCTCATACTGTGACTCAAGCTGGTGAGTTCGAGAAAAATTCACTGACTGGAACAAACTAAATCTACAAGTATTTGAAGGAAAGCAGAACACACACGCCTTTGCCGCCACCATTTACATTTTGTTGTGTATGCATGTTACCTTTGATCTCCTCTTCTGACTCTACGTTGCACAGCAGGAACAGGGCTCGGTCTGGTCCGTGCTCTTTGTTCAGGGTTTCAACTAAACTCTGTCCTGCAGTTTCATTCATGTCCAGGATGGCCACCTATATGTGCAGGACAACACATTAAGCATTTTGTTTTTGGTCACATCCTGCAGTGAAATGTTATGATTTACCCCCATGAAGGGTTTTAGCCACAGACACTAAAAGAGGTCAGGAACCTGTTCCTTTTCCATCCCTCCTCAGTGAGGATGAAAATTTCATCAGATAGTCTTCCTTGCATTCCATTCTTGCAAATACAACCCAAAAAATAAGTTACATTTCATTGCTTAGAGTTTAAAAAGCATAAGTGTTACCATTTTTAGTGAAAGAGCTATAATAAATGCTATTAAATGGATAGCAAGTTTCCCCTCCAACATCCACCTTCCAACACCACAAATACAGTAATTTGGTGGGCAACCAACTTCAGACCAGGGGGGACAAACTGAAGACAGCTTAATAAAAGGATGCAGTTCAAATCAAACTCATTCATGCTGACTTAACCTGTATCCGCTTTCTAACTCTAAATAGGCCATGCAGTAGTCTACTTAGAGTATTTGATTTTACTCACCTATGACTAGTAAAACTAACAAACTTATCTACTCTCGCAGTTACATGCTCATATTCATCACCACAAATTTACTCATTTATTGCAGGAAAAAAAGAGTATTCAACCTCAGCACTTCAAAATGTGAAGCACAAGAATATCTGATCTCAAACACTACCTTGGCACCATTTTGCAGAAGAAGTTCAGCTATTGATCTTCCTATTCCCATCGCAGCTCCGGTCACTACTGCAGTTTTACCATTGAGAGCCATTTCAGCTCTTTCACAAGAAAAGACCTAGAGTAGATTTGCAAGGAAATGAGAAAATGTTAAGCAGAGAGAAGTTATGTGTTTTTATATGTTGCTGGTCATCAGGAAGCCATACAATTTCCAGCTGGTTCGAATACAGGGAGAGGCAATCAGAGTGAGTGAGTGCACCTGTAGGAGGTGTGGCTCTGCTGACTGAAACTTGGCCCAACTCAATAAAACATCATTTGTGTCTGACCCATACTCCGGAACAGTAGGAGGCAATAATGCTCCTTTACGTTGGTTGCCAACCGCCGTTAAACACAAAGAAGAAGAAGAAAACAAACAAACAAACAAACAAACAAACAAACAAACATACATCATTTGCCCTCATTTATTTGATTTGTTTGTTTACTGAAGTGGAAACAGTCTAACTTAGTACGATGTCTTTGATACAGGCAACACAAATAAGTTAAATGTTTTGGGCTAAATCTGTCACGATAAGTCACTCTTCAGTTTGACCAATGAAATACTTTGGAAATGTTTGAAATCTATTTTGACCTGACGGTCATAAATCTCTTAATCCCCACAGCCATTAGTGGAGCTGCATGTGGCCAGCAGATGGAGGTATGGAGCTGTGCAACTTTGTGGCCAGTGTCTCTGATCTACTGTCAGAAAAGTGAAAGAGAATGTCAAAAACACCTGATTTTCAGCTTTTTTCTGCTTTTACCTAATGGTTTGTTTGTTTGTTTGTTTGTTTGTTTGTTTTTAAATTCAAGGAGAGTAGCCCAATGTAAAGTTGTTGTTGTTTTAAATCACATTGTAAGTGTTTTTTTCTGAGGCCTTCAAGTGGCAAATCCAATTAGCCACATGCATTTATGAGGATTGCATTCAAATAAACAGCCTAAAGTTTCTTTTAGGAAGGAGTTTGAGCAGCAGTGCTATCAGCTGGTCCAGATAGCTGAGCCCACTCGACCGATATGACACTCCACTGGCTGGCTCAAATACTCCATATGCTGACTTTAATATTTAAGCATTAATGAAGCATTTAATAAAAGAAATGCTGATGAGTCAAACAGATCCATTAACAGAGGTTCCAGCACAACTAAAGCCCGGTTATCCCAAAGTTAGCTTCTAGCAGGTCATAGGCTGAAAGCCTGAGACTCTTTGTGGGGCCTGAGAAAGCATGAAGTTAAATTCAATCCCAAATCTGATACTAAGTCAGTGCAGTGAAGCAAGAGCAGCAGCACTCTGAGCTAACACTGATGTTAAAGCTCCTTAATATGAACAAGTGTGGAACAAACTGCACGGGAAAGCATCTGGTATGCAGTCTGTAGGGGTCTGGAAAAACATTCCACTACAAACAGAACTTATTATGAGGAGTCACAATGAGTCACTGATTAGATTTTTAGGCGTAATGGTCAATGAAGCAGGATGCTTTCTTGCTAATATAGCTGCTTTTTATTGCATTTACTGCTGCTCTGCTGCTCTGCAGGAGACACAGGAGTGGTTATTGTCATCAAAGGTCAAGAAGCTGTCTGATTAGTTTTATTCAGTGCCAGGCAGAGAAAGCAGGTTTAAGCACGCATGATAGTATGCATATACAGTGTATTAGTCATACTTATAAATACTGAGCCACATACTGAGCTGTGTGCGTGTGTGTGTGTGTGTGCGCGCGTGCTCAGGACACATATTGCTTAAAGGGTTTTGAGCATAAACGTACACGGCAAGACTGTGCAAGTTGATTATAACTGTAGAACTCATTGTGTGGGCTTCTGGCAAAATATTTCTGTCACAACCGCTGCAAATGTACAGAAAGTATTGCAACAGAAGCGGCGCATTGCTCATACTTGATGCAGATAACGATGATGATGCTTAGCCCTTGAAATATTTTCTCTTTTTCGTTCAGTCCATTAAGCAGGAAGGTCAGTAGCCGATACAGTTTTATGAACTGCATCACTTTTGTTTTTGCAGCTCCAGCAACACACATAATTGCTGTTAGGGCAGGGTGGGAACCTCAAGTATTAATGCGATGTGACTCAACAGCCGTCCTGAACTGAACAGCAGCTCAAAGAAAGCAGTTTTTACAGCGCGGATAGTCTGCATCCTTGTGTCAGTGAGGTATGTGCTTTTTTAGGAATTTAAGTGAACTAGTGATGCCATTAATGACCCCATTATATAAGAATACTTTTGTCACGGCTCTGTTTCATATATCTATGATAGATATTCTAAAATGTTCGAATGAAATGCTTCTGGTTTTCAATCATTTTATGCAAAAAGGAGTTTTTAAAAGAAACCATGTAGAAAGATCAAGCCTGGAATTGGAAACAGCTGGAATACCAGCATCACTCTCCACACTGAAGTAGATCTCACATCACTGATGAAGAAGTCCCTGCTCAACTGGCACCATCAAGCTCGACTGGAATTTGCAGCTGCCCACGTAGACGAGCCAAATGTGGAGTAAAGGTGAGGCTTTCAAAACTTGTAAAACTATGCCAACTGTCAAGGGTCATGCTGGTAGCTGAGGCACTCTGTTAAAGGTAAAGCAATTAAAAGAATTTCTCTTTTTTTATTGAATTTCTTCGCCCTACTGAGGAGCATCTGTTGATATGCATCAGAGCCAGCACCTCATTTTTTGTCTTTTTATTAATGGTGGTGGCAGCGTCATGCTCTGGGGCTATTTTGCTGCCAGTTGTTCTGGTACACTATACAAAGTGGGTGGTATTGTGAAGAAGGAGAACTACCTCCAAATTCTTCAACGTCACCTCAGATGAACAGCTAGATGGTTGAAGCTTGAACACATCTGGGTGCTCCAACAGGACGATGGTCCCAAACGCACATCAAAACTGGATTTGAACAGATAAAGAAGGCTAACATCAAGATTCTGGAATGAAAATTCTTTAATATACTTAAAAGTCGAATCTGTGCCAGGAAGCCAAGACTTTTTAAATTAACTCTGATAATCTGCCAATAAAAGTGGTCAAATATCCAGCCAGAATTATGCCAGCAGCGTGTTGATGGCCACTAAAAGCATCTGGTCAAGAAGCTATTCAGCCAAGGAACATTAGTGGTATTTATCCTCTAAGGGACATTTAACAATATATTAGTGGGAGTGTATGTACAGATTTCTGTATATATACTTTTTAACCTGTGTGGATGAGGAAAACACACAAAATAAATTCAAACTTGTGCACCCAGTTCTTGTTTTTTAAAGTAATTAAAACTGTAAACTAATTCCACGCTGGAAATCATTAAAAGATCAAAATTACCATGACATTCATGCCCATGATAAATATATAAATTTATGACACCGCTGTACATCATAATGCAGCATGTCTCATTTTGGTGTGGAGAGGTTTGCAGAGCTCTGGTCCTGACCTGCCACTAGGTGGAGCAGAGAGTTGATAGCAGCGGTGGCCTCATGGTGATTGATTGCCTGTTTCAGTGAAGTCATTTCGTCAGTTTTTTGTAACCGTAAACACATTGAAGATATCAGTTGCTTCGACATTCAGACTCCTAACTTCTACCGTTCACAGAAATTATAAAACATGAGTTTTATACTTATCCACTGCTTTAAAGATTACTTTTTCTCCTTCTATTTCTTTTTTTGATAGGGTCTGCTTTATTGGCTGAACTGTAAGAAACAACAATCATGAGACCAGCACCTGATGTAAAGATCAAACTTTAAGACTGACGGGGCATATTTTGCTAAAATTGCTCCACTTTTGTATTTTCAATATTACATTCCTGCCTTTCGTCAGACCCCAGGCACACACATTGTTTGTGATATTCATTCTTGTAGCAGGAATCATTATGTTTTGGGGGTTGTCTATAGATCTGTCCCATTCATAAACGCCATTGGACTGAATTTAGCACAGATGTTCACTAAGACTGAAAGGAGATCTAACTCAACTTTACAGGTAAACATGAAATAGCATGAAATTAAGTGATGACATTAAATATATCTAAGAGGGTTAAAGTTCATCACCACTGTAGATTCATGATGTTTGAAAGAAAACTGCAATAATTCTGCTTATTATTTAGCACCATACTTAGAGTTTGCGATCATACTTTGGTGGGATGCTGAAATAGTGACACTAATCTTTAATGCCCGCGTATTAAATTCCTCCTAAGCCTCCACCATATTATGAGTCAGGACAGTAATGGATGTCAACTGCAACTTCACTGCTGGAGGCATGCAACCGCAAGACGATAATTACAGTTTTGTCTCTCTGCTGCCGGGAGCCTTGGCGAGAGGTGTAAGTGTCATATCCTTTATTGCCTGAATCTTTTTTATTTTGTTTTTTAAACTAAATAAATTAAATAATTAAATAAAAAAAATTTAAAAATTGATTTGACAGTGAAGGTGTTTCTCTTCAGCATCTTCCAATCACTGTCAGCGTAAAGTTAGCAAATCTGGGCTGTGAGTCATATATGGAAATTGTGCTTTATCTGTACAGAAGGTGCTCAGCTTGTGTCAAGTTTTAATTAAAATAAATACACTCGACTCTGATAAGAATTCTGCTTGTCTGAACACCTTAATCAAACTTTTCAGTACCCTGCTAGCCCTGACATGAAGTCTGCTTAGACAGTCTCAAAACTATTTTCATCAGCTTGATGTGTCAGACGTGTGAAAGGCCGAGTTATAAAATGCCCGTTAACTGTTACGAAAAATATCCTTTCAGCTCTGCGCATTCACAAACTGGGTCCACAAAGGGCCCCCGAGCTCGTCTTGCTTACAGGGCAAATCCACCATTTAACGGCTTTCAGCTGTGATTTGCTGACCAGCTGCTGACTTGTGTTTTCATCCCAGTGGCCCATTGCCATTTCACTGGTGATTACACTGCTAAAGAGCTCCAGCGAGCTGGACAATGCCAGAGAGCTTTACATGTCACCAGTGTCATCGGCCGCAAAGAATAGGCAGCCGCCAATGAACAAAATTTGAGCCTGTTTACAGTGTGAGGCCGTGATGGGGGAGGAGCAGGGCTGCCGGTGTGTGTCTGTGTCTGTATGTCGGTATCTACAGGAGACTGAGTGCAAATGCGCAGAGATTATGTGGTATGAAGGTGTGTGGTGGTTGCTGGAACTTAATAGAGCGGGGTTTTGTTGGTGTGCCAAAAAGATAGCGGATCACACCTCACTCCTCGGTCATTCACACGTGTTTACGTGACCCTAAAAATGAGACGCAGCTTCATTCAATTGCACAATGACCTAAAAGCCACTGAGTCAAGAAGCAGCTCCACAACAGACCTTGTGGTGGTTTGTTGACAAACTTCCATTCTGCTGTTTGTCACACACACACTTTTTGCATTCATGCCTTTCAGCACACACAGCAATCGGTCAGTGTTTAATGACAGAATAAAAGCTTTAAGTTTAAGTTATTAGAAGTTTTAGTTTCAGAGTCAGCGTACCCTGACGACAGGGTGATCACATCTGCTGTAAAGGAAGTCGTCACATGTCATCAGTCATCAGTCATTGTGTCAAGGTTTCAAGCGTTTTTGCCCTGTCGGCCTTTTGATAGACTATCAACCTGCCCACAGTGGCCAAAGTCAGATGGGAGAGCTTCAGGTCCTCCTTTCTCATTATTTGGAGCATTATAGCCACAGCTGCCCTGGGGCGCACTGACAGAGGTGAGGCTGCCGGACACTGGAGCCACCAGGCCCTCTGACTACCACCAGTAGTGCTCCTAACTGAAGGCAACGGGTGAAGTATCTTGCCCAAAGACACAACGACCGAGACTGTCCGAGCCGGGGCTCGAACCTTCCGATTACAAGACGAACTGCCAACTCTTGAGCCACGATCGCCCCATTATTGTGACATGTATGGTTTGATCCCGGGGACGGAAAAACTTGAGAATGAAAGCAACATAATGAAAAGGAACTGGACCTGTGATCAGTTTATATTATGCACAGCATTCTCCAAAGTCAGTGCCTTCCTCAATCTTTTCAGTCAGCTAAGTCACTGCTCCTAACTGCGTTACTCCTAATGTAACTTTTTTAACAATGTGGAAATACAAGTTAGAGATTTAACCATGTTGGATGTTTCAGACAGATGCCAGTACCAGTGTCTCAGAGAAAAACACCTCCAGTATTCATATATCTGCTCGATATTTCTCATGATGTTTTAGAACAACATGTTAAGAGTTACATTGCAAAAGGAAAAATATGGCTTCATTGTATGTTATCGTCCGGGATATATTTCACAAACTACTTAGAAACTTGTAAACCGTGCATTCAGATCCACTTCACCACGAAAACAATGCCAAATTTATAAACGATAAACCTAAAAACCTTTTTTGCATTTTTTTCTGCATTTTGTTATGTTAAATTAAAAAAAAAACAATGTTTCTTTACTGATGCTAATCAGAGAACTACTGTATGTGCCAACATCAGTATATCTGTGATAGATCACTGCTAATGCTAATAGCATCCATTATAACGTGAATATAGCCATCAGACTCTAAAAGTTTGTAAAAGCCGAACTTTATATCATCAAACATATAATAAAAGCCAGAATTTAAAATTCTAACGAAACATGGACCAATAATAAATACACTCTCCAGCCACTTTGTCAGGTTTTCAACTACTCATTAGCGCAAATATGTAGTCAGCCAATCACATGGAAGCAACTCAATGCATTTGAAGCATGCAGTCATGATCAAGAGACCCTGCTGAAGCTCACACAGCATCAGAATAAGGAAGAAAGGTGATTAGAGTGACTTGTTGATGCCAGCGGTCACTTAAATAACCATTCGTATTAACAAAGGTATGCAGAAGAGCATCTCTGAATGAACCTTGAAGCAGATGAGCAACAGCAACAGAAGACCACTGGCCCAGACTGGGTACCAGTCCTGTCAACTAAGAACAGGAACCTGAGGCTATTTGCAGAGGATTTGACAATAGCAACTTGGAAACATATTGCCTGGTCTTATGTATCTTGATTTCTGCTGCAAAATTCAGATGGTAGGATCAGTATTTGACTCAAAAAACATGAAAGAATGGATCCATCCTGCCTTGTATCAGCAGTTCGGGCTCATGGTGGTGTGATGGCATGGGGAATATTTTGTTGGTAAACTTGGGGCCCTTAGAACCAACTAAAAAATGTTTAAATGTCACAGCTTACTAGAGAACTGTTGCTGACCGTATCTGTGTCTTCTGATAATCCACCTCGAGTCATCAAAAGCCTCAGATCATCACAATGGTGTCTTGAACATCCAGAGTTACCAGATCTCAATCCAAAAGAGCACTTTTTAAAACAAGAGTTGCTCTTTTGGAATGGGAGATGAATGTGCAGAAATTTGTAGCAACTGTGTGATCTCTGACAAATTAATCTATACCACAAAGAACTGAAACAGTTTTGGAGGCAAAAAGAGGGACCAATCCAGTACAAGCATGGTGTACCTAAAAAAGTGCCCAATGAGGGTATGTGACATATTTGCCTATAATACCAACAGAAATTCCTGCTTTCAGCTTAATGTACATGAACTGTAGCAGCAAAACACATTCCCAAAATGCAAAAGAGCACACATCGAAATAGGATTTCCAGAGGTTGAGAGTTCGGTCGAGGACAGGTCAGAGTCAAATTTCACCTCCACACATTCGTTGATCACTGGCTCTCAGGATAACATCAGGGTTTCTGTGCAGATGAGAAAACAGGTGAGTTGTAGGTGTGGAGCAAAACAGAGTCACTTTTCACTAACATGGTAATCCAACACTCGGGCAACAACCGAACGACTTCTGTCTTAAGTAGTAGCAGGATGTGCAGGAACAAAGAGCGAGAGAGGACAGGAGGACTGATGCTGCGGTGACTGATGCTGCGGTGACAGCATCAGTCACACACATTTTTACCACATTTTGTGTATTTTGTGTATGTCTACTCAGCTGTGTGTTGTGTTGTTGTCATGAATTGAGTAGCCCTTCAGAGACAAAAGAGAGGAGGAGAGAGAAAGAGATTAGGAAGTATCATCAACATAGGTCTGATGCTGATGTGTCATGTGCTATTTTCAATCAAAACCACAAAAGCATCAGAACTGCACTGTTAAAACCTGACACCAGAAAGTGAGATTAATGATGTCAGTGTAATAATAAAATGACTGCAAAGACAATCATTTACAATTACACAGTGATTAGATATTACAGTTTCAAGTGTCGCATTGTTTACACCAGAGTTGCACAACAAAAGATAAAGAGATGCCTGGGGTGAAATTATTTCTCAGAGGCCAATGATCCTAGGGAGATGGTTCAAAGAATTGGGGATCTTTCCTCATACTCCCTTTCTTTTCAATTATCACTGCCTCCCTCGTTTCATTTATAGATTCATAATATAAACTCTCTATTTTAATGTCTCAGGGGGGTCTTAGATGACCTTAGGTAAGCTACTTCCTGTTTGTTTTAGATGCTGATTTCATCCAAGTTTGCTGCACAACATTCATTAGGTCTTGTGCTTTATGGGATAAATTGGGAAAGTGTCCACCAAGTGTTATAATTGTGATGGTAAACAAAGCGCCCCAGTGCCCCACATTAAAACCTTTGGTCATCAATTTTTATTGCTTTTCATTTGTGGAATAAGCAACATTACAGGCTGCATCCAGCTGTGCAGATGCATTTATGTCATTCAGACACTGTTGTGTTGTTTGAATGCTGTGACATGCGATGTGAGAAAGCCACTGGAATTGCACATTATTTGGCTCATATATTAAAAGTGAAATTATGTATAATGCTGTTGGAGTTCACTTTTCATTTTTGCTAAATATTATCACTTTTGTTGATATCTAAATGACCTCTCCTCACCTCATTCCTCGTCTCCTAAACTGAAGTCAGGGCTGTGACACACACAAACTGGCACAAAACATGCTTATTTATTTTCAGTATTGTTACAATTACTTATTGACAGCAGATTAGACATGTGGCCATCTCTTCTGCGCAAAGCTGACAACAAACTGGCTAAACATCAACACAGCTGGTTATCAGCTAACATTGTGCTAATGTTAGACCTGAGTGTCCCAAAAATCACATTTTCCCTCTGATGAACAGTTTGATTACATTCTCACATTGTATTAGGGTTTATTCCCTCTCATATAAATCAATTCAATTTATTTACACAGCACCAAATCACAACAACAGTCGTCTCAAGGCGCTTTATATTCTAAGGTAGACCGTACAATAATACATACAGATAAAAACCCAACATTCATGTGACCCCCTATAAGTAAGCACTTTTGAGAAAGTGGGAAGGAAAAACTCCCTTTTAACAGGAAGAAACCTCCAGCAGAACCAGGCTCAGGGCAAACAGTTGGGGTGAGAGGAAGAAGACAAAAGACATGAGAGAGTCCAAAAATGTTAAATCCACTTCAAAGATAGTTTCACAAACGCTGGCTAACAGTAGCAAAAACAGTGATGCTTACTGACAGGAAACTTCAGGATATCCTCGACAACTCATTTCAGTATTGCTGTCATCAGACAGAAGCGAACGTCCCTGGCTCATCAACACAATCGTTTTACAACCTCCTGCAAAGTAAACAGATGTGGACACGTTTTGACAGCTGAGGTAAAGAGTGGCCTGACAGCCCACACTCACTACAGAAGAACGGTGGCCACCTTACCCAGGATTCTGCACTTTAATTGGAAGGGTTAAGAAGACAGAATCCAATCGACTGCAACCTGCAATCTAGTGACATCTAGTGGTGAGATTTTTGCACACTGTACCTTTAATGTTCCTTATTTAAAAAATGTATTGCTGGAAACATTCATATTCAACTCTATGAATAAAGAAAGTATTTTATTAATTAACATACCTGAACACACTTTTTAAACACATTGTGTTCTGGCAGGACTAAAGCAGGACGACTGACTTTTATGACAGTTATATGATTATAATGTGGATAACAGCTAGAGAAAAGCAGCTGGTCCAGTTTTGTCCACCATGCCCTCATTCACGTGGGAGATTTAGGTCTACATAAGCTGGTGTCTGAGTTTTCACAGTTTTGGCATCACAAATTGGTACTGGTGTAACAGCTAGTAATTAATACTCTTCCACTAAGCATTTATTTTTATTTTTAACTTTAAAGCATTCCCTGTGGTGAAGCACTGACTGAAAAAAACACAATAATGTTGGCAGCGTAGATGAAAATTCATCCCTAATAGAGGATTTGGGAGATAGTTTAATGTTAAAAATGAACGTGTAGTTGGTTTCTTTGCAGTGAGGTCACTTTGCTACTGGGTCGGTTTAAAAATAGCATACTATTTATGGCTATATGAATGCTGCAGAAATGGTGGTGCTAGCTTTAAAGAGACCTGTCAGTTTTTATTGATCTCAGTAGTCAGGACCACCCGCTTTAAGGAAGCTGGAGAATGTGCGTGCAGGAATGTGATGGGTGTGAATTCATTCATATGGTTGGTGTAATTTAAATCAAACCAAACTTTTTTTTTCTCATTACTTTCTCTTGTCACAGAACTGTTATCTCTTGCACACACCCGTCATTCAAATATAGCAACTGATGCTACGCCCTTCATAATAATGCAGCCATTAGTAGGCTAAGAGGAAGTTTGTGCATGCCATGATCAGTACTGGCTGACAGCATAGTTCTGGCTTTACTCAGAAAACACTCCAGGAATCCTGTTGGTTGAGTACAACAACTACAGCTCCTGGGCTGATGTGTCAAATTTTTTTTTATAAATGCTTTGTAACACATAACATATGTTTTATTTTTAAACACTTTGTGAAGCTGGTGAAGTTAGTGTTTTAGTAGAGCTGGTGATTGCAATATTTATTTGGAAAGCGTTTTTCCATGAATCAAGAATCAGCTAACTCAGATTTAGTTTTGCTTTTTTTAAAACCCTTCATTTATTTTTTGTTTTGCGATTTGTTGGTTGTTGTTGTTGTTGTTGTTGTTTTTTTGATAGATTTTGCAATATAACAAATATACTGTTCATCTGCTGTAGATATTTTTTGGGCCTACCATCTTTTCTTTTTTCCTCCACTTTTCCAATTTCCTCAATTTTTTAAGGACACTGTGCACACCATACCCAGATATGTGAACTTTTGAGCTAAGAGCTCTTTGAGAATCAACTTGTTGCTTAAAAAAATAATATTTTATGCCTGCCAAACTGTGTTTTATTTGGCGTTGTTCATTATGTTTTTGTGGCAAGCTGCTGGTAACAAAGTTTCTAAAGATACAATGTAAAAATGTTTCTTTGTTAAGTTGCCTGTTGTGCAGACACAACACTGGTTTTCCTTGAGTTAGGTGCCTTTTTTGTGCTCGAATGATTCATAGGTCAGTCTTTAGTGGCTTAAGACAAAAACATTCATCTGAAAATAGTCAGGTGTAAGGAGTGGGCTGAAAATAAGTGAAAAAACAGCAAATGTCCAAAGAAAAACTGACCTTCAGAAAGCCTGTAGAACTATTGCTCAAAAGATTACAAGAAAGTCTTGCTCCTTAAAAGCAGAATATAACGACATGAGTTGTGGCTCGAGAATTTTTTACAGTATTGTACTTTTATATGTTTATTTTACAGTGTACAGAATTTATAATTCAAATGGTATTTTGCACTGTATCACTTTTATATTATATGTATCATATTAGGTTAGTTTTTTGCTACTTCACCGCACCAGGGAGTACATTTGAAAAGGAAATATTGCATTATTCAGTCCTGTACATTTCACATTTTAGCTGCAAGAGATACGAATAGATACGATATTTACGTCCATTAACTTATGTATTATGCAATGTTCTAGTTCTTTTGGAGTTCTTCCTGTTAAAAAGGAGTTTTCCCTTTCCATTGCTGCTCGTAGGGGGTCGTTGGGGGTTTTCAGTGGTTTAGCAGGGCTTTTACCTTACAATATAAAGTTCTCTGAAGCAACAACTGTTATGATTCAGTACTAAATAAATAAAATTGTATTCACTTGAAATGTTTTAGAGTAAATCAACTTTAATTATGTCCTATTGTGGAAACCGGGGTTGATCCAGGTTTTGTATATTTCTACAGTCCAAAAACACTCTAAAAGTACTTCCAGGCCCTACATGACTGCTTTTTGTACTTATATATTATATTAGTATATTCATATACTGTATACTGCACAGATAATGTTTTACTATAGAGTTTGAATGCAATATTTTTATGTTGCTATTTTATATCTCAGAGCCTCTGACTCTAATCTAATGTTGGAGCATTCAGTAAACTGAATATTTGCCTGAGGGACAGCTTGCTAATGCACAGCCACTTTTTCCCTCTGCGTTCAACACAAGTCATCATTTTCTTTCTCCAAACGCACAGGCGCGTCCCCTCTTTCCCATACTCTCGCTTTTACACACGCCGAGTATCAAGTAGCACATTATATAATCAACCAGACCAGCTAAAAAAGGGTCTGTAATGCTGAGCCACGCGTAATGTCGCTAAAGACACAACACAAACACACGCAGAACAACGGACGCATAGTCAACTGGGACATCTGTGTGTTTCGGTAAAAGTAGAAAACTTCATAGGAAGAGCTTGTTTTTTGGGGGGAAATCAGGAGGGAGCACACACGTGCAGCTCCGGTATGCACACGTGTGTGTATAGTGTGTGAACTCTGAGAAGGGGGTTTGCATGCCCACCTTTTTTTCTCCTTTTCTTTCTTTTCCTTTCTTTAAAATTAAAAAAAGAGAGAAAACAATCTATACAAGCATATAAAAGGACAAATTCCACGTGGTACCCACGAACATGTATTTGTAAACTACTTGTTACAATAATAAGCTTGTGTTTTGGTCAGCAAGTCAATGAGGTAAAGGTGATGAAACGGTGACACGTCCAAAGAGCGAGCCAGACGTCATCAAAAGATCCGTGGTGCGTTTACGTCTATCGGAAAAATCTGACATGGATGTAGACGAGGGTATAAGAAATGATAGATGGTGATAATGGTTATAATTGCATAAGTTTCCTCCAGGATCAGGGGGTGGGCACTTCATATTTCCGAGATACCACATGAGAAACTGCGGAAGGCCCCACAAGTTTATTTAATCTCTTTATAAGGTCATTAGTCCAGCCCTGCACAACAGTCCCTGGTTGGCATGTGGCCTCTTGGGAAAATTAATTGCTCACCTTTACAGGTGCTTGGATTTCCTCCTAAAGTTCAAAGACATCTCATCCAACATTGTTGTCTTTTACTAATAAAATTGTATAAAATCAATAACAGTAGCCTAATATAAACAGACTTTTTGGTCATCTCAAAAAGAGCTGACTGCATGTTTGTAACACATTTCACACTGATAGTATTTTCTGTGGGACAGGCACTGCTATTTTAAGTTATTTTATTTTGCCTTCACGCTTCCTTTACTTAGTTAAATACAGCTTAAACATTACAGGTGTTTAACTAGCTTTTTTACGTAGCATGTGATTGAGGGTCATAAGTCATGATGGGAAACCTTTTTGGAGCATTTGATTGGTCATTCCTATATTGTAACTTCATGCATGGTGGGCTTACATGCTGAGTCACACCCCAACAGCAAAATTTGAGACAGCTGGGTTAAATCAATTGTTATGTGAAAGTCATTAATATATATAAATGATGTGTTTCACTTTTATTCCAGTTTCATTGTGGAAAAAATGCATTAAAATGATGAATTCTTTTTTCATTTATAAAAATGTCTTTGTCTTTGGTGTGAGTCCTTGGTTTCAACAGCTAACTTCGTCCAAAACACACAGCGTGACTCAGTGATACATTTCGTTACTGATCGCACTTGAATGCGCCCGACAAAGAGCCACTTTACGACTTCCCAAATTGGAAATTAAGAGGTTTTATGACGAGGAAGCGCATGAAAGCAGCACGTCGACCTGACCCAAAAGCGCGCTCCCTGCGTTTTACGTGTCTCCTCCCCCTCCACACTGTACGTGCGCGCACCTTTCTATCGCGTGGTGGGGATCATCCATGTTGCTACTAGTGGTGGAGATAAGGTTGTAATCCTGAGAGGCCCCGGAGACGTTTCTTGGGTTTTTGTATATGCTCTAACTCGGCGCTGACTGCTCCGCGTCGTGGACTGAAGCTCTTTTTGTCTCGGAGCGACACAGAGGCGGTAGACTCTGCGGAAAAACTTCACGTTTCCCTGAAATTGAAGGCGAATTCGGGCCGGGGGGGAGGACTGGTAATCCTGAGGGGGGAAGAAAGACGGTGGTGGGAAATGGCCACTCAGGTGGAGGCTCTCCTACCCGGCAACCCGCTTGCTCAAGCGAAGGAGCACGGTAAAGTGATCCGCAGTGAGCCTAAGGAGGAGGCGAGCGGCCGGGGCGACGGGGCCAAGCGGCAGACGGGTGTCGCCGATCAGGGGAGCGGCGGAGGCGGCAGCAGCAGTCCAGGACAGGGAGGGACCACCGGCTCGGAGGAGCAGACCTCCAAGCGGGCGACAGAGGAGAGCAAAGGCGGCTGTGACAGCGAAGACAAGCTAAGCGAGGAGGGAGTTAAAGGCGGCGGTGGCAACAAAAAGGACTTTACTGAAGCTCCCCCGCCCAAGGTGAACCCGTGGACGAGGAAAATGAATGCTGTGACCGTGGTCAGCGTGAATGGACAAGCACACCACGGTCTGTACCCTCCCTACGTGTTGATTTACTGGCTGTCAGTGTTGTGTTTAGTGTCTGCCTGCACAGGTGTGGTCGTCCTGCTTGCACAGGGGGAGTCATGGGGGTGATTTATTGAACCAAAAAGAAAGGAAAAAAGAGAGGCAACAGAATTGATGAACAAGCTCTAACTGTGGTATTTTGCAGGCTGGTTATATTTGGAGTTAAAGCCCTCCCTCCACAACCTCATAGTGAAGGCTATTCTTGGGGGAACATGGGTGGCTGATTGCACAAGTGAGCACACCCTTCCCAAAAAAAAGTAAAGGTGCTCCAAAGTGCCTGCAGCTTTTCTGAAATTTAAAGGTGCAGTTCAGGGATCCGGTACCCCAAATAGCCCTTCACTTGCGTGGACGTTTTATGGGCACTGTGTGTTGTGGTGCAAAGGTTGTGAAGTTGCTCACTGGTGTGTCATCAGATCGTGCATTTTCTTTTACTTGAGAGAGTTTTGGTGTCTCTTTCTTGGGGCTTTTTAGGAGAAGGAGCGTATTAATGTTTAGCGATGTCATCGTGCATGCTTGCTTGCATAGACTTTAAACTTTCAAGTTAGGAGGAGAAGACTGGAAGGAGAAGACTTCTGTCTTGATGATCTCTCTCCCCCTTCTTCTGCTGACACCCACCCTTGCATACAGCCACATCTCTGCTCTGCTGACCCACACCAAGCTTGCCAAATATTTAAACCAGTATTTACTACTGTTTGCTTTTGGGACCGGTTTCGACACAGCATCAACCGCATCAGTCGATCGAGACATCCGCCCATGTCTCTCGCATTGCATCAATTAGCTTTAAAGGCACGAGTATGCTCGGTTGTGTAGCAGCTTAGCTGGCTAACAATAGCACACTGACTCCCTTTTTGGCCTAGTCCTTGGCCGGGCCCTTCTCATTCAGATGTTAGCCTAGCTCCCATGTGGCTAATACTCGCTTCCGATCAGCCCGTGTAAAGTACGTCAGCCTCTCAGTCGTTTAGAGAGCCCTCCTCGGTGCTAAAATTCTTGTCAAACCTGAAACATTTGGTGGTTTAAGCTCTAAAAACGAGCATGTTTGTTGTGAGACGTCACGTGTTCACTCCACGTGTTCCCCTAGAGAAAGGCATGAGAGCTGTTAGCTAGCTAGCTGTCTGCTTGGGCGACTTCGCTGCATTAGAGGGCAGATGTCGCATGTGGCGGTCTTGCCTGAGGCGGTCCGGGGGTTTTCGTGGTAAAGAAGCCGGTTGTCACGTCGTGCATGTGTTGTCAGAGTAAAACCCGGTACCTAGTCTGCTCCTCCACCCTGCTAGGTGTCGTTAGCTTGGAAGCTAGCAGGCAGATTTCATCGTGGATTTTATCTTATCGATCAGTGATCTAGAAAACTGATTACTATTATATTTTTGTCTGTAACAATTCACACGAAGTTGCCCCAGAATCCACACCGCTTGTCGATAATCTATCAGGTGGAGTGATAATTGGTGATGCACATGTAGGGGACAGTTCCCTGTCCTGTTAAAGCAACGTGGTTTTCATGTCTCACAGCCATGCGTGATTTCCTGCACGCCGGCTGTGTTGCAGCCGCTCAGTCAGGTCCGAGTCTTTGTTTGCACAAGAGCTGAAAGCGTGTGTAACTCATGCAGACTTCAGCCTGTACTCAGGGTGGATTGGATTGCTTCTTGCTCCTAAATCTGTCACATCAGCACATGAAGAGCCAGTTTGTAGCTTGCCAGGCAGCATTGCCCCCCTCCACCCCTTCTTTATCCTGATTGAAACCGGTTTGCTGGTTGACTTTTTGAGGCAGTGGCTCTAAACCTTTTTGTTTTCTTGTTTACTTATGATTCAAGGCCACTACCAGTGTTGCTGGGAAGTTCTAGTCACAGGTTTTTGTCTCCATGACTTATGAGCAGTTCCCTGAAAATAGATTTCAGTTTTTGGGTATGTAGGTAAACCATGGTTTTGGGTTGGGCAGTGATATAGAAATGTCTACCATGAGGAATTTTTAATTCTTCTGTGTTTTTTGTCATTCCAACACTTTCATTCGCAGGAAGTGAAACTAAGTTTTGCACACAGGTCCCAGGTAAAAGCCAAGAAGAATGAGAACACATAAGGAATATGTACAAAAACAAACTTTTTTTTGTGAGAAAGTTTAGCATAAAATATGTCAACATACAAGTGTTTGCTTTTGCAAAATAGTTTTAATAACACACATATATGATGTTTACGACTCAGATGTTTCACAAGGACTGAATTTGGTCCAAATAAGCTATTTTATATTAATTGAAGAAATGATAAAATAAGTCTTTGTGGTTGTGTGGTTCCAGAACTTTTGGCTCAGTTTGATCCACCACACAGACAAATTCCTGACATAAAACGCTAGAGTTTTGATTTCAAAAACAAAACAATAGGTCAAGATTTTGCTCCTTAGCTAGTCAGAGTCATTGGTGGGAATAATCCTACTCTTAAGTGGAGTTCTGTAAGTGGGATATTTTAAATAGCCAGGGGATGCTTGTGGGTGTTTTTTGGCCATCTCTGATGGCTGTTGAACCGATGTTACTTTGCCAAACCCTGGCAAACCTTTATGTTGGTCTGGCTTT
Organism: Mchenga conophoros; assembly: GCF_057382185.1. Classification (NCBI taxonomy): domain Eukaryota; kingdom Metazoa; phylum Chordata; class Actinopteri; order Cichliformes; family Cichlidae; genus Mchenga; species Mchenga conophoros. The sequence continues at coordinate 27,291,933 of NC_140535.1, read as the reverse complement.
GCATCAGTGTCACCTTAAAAAGCTAATAGAAGTAGGCTTATGATTAGTTTCAAGTGATCATTTAGGGAAACTAAGATCCCCTCCGTCATGGAAATTGGTAAGACAGAAGGTGGAAATGGAGTTTAAAACCCTGTAAGCGATCACACTGTAGTTTCTAATCAGCCGTTTGTACTCTGTGTGTCCTTGAACAAGATCCTGGAATTCTGTTATGGATAAAGCTAGAACCTGCATGACTGGGAATGGTTATCCACATGTCACAGTGGGAGTATGTTGCTATATGTTAAAAGCGGATTTCGACAAGATATATAAAAAATTTTTCCCCATGGTTCAGACTGATTTGGTTTCATATTAATGTCAAGTTTACCTTGAGTTTTCTAACCACACCTAATGTGTGCAAAGTAGCATAACATAAATCCTGTTACATATACAGTCATAATTACCGTTACCATCCACCATTTAAAAGAAAGATCATCAGCTGACTCATTATGAACATTTAACAGGAGTGAGAGATAAAATGTTTGACCCAGTAAGGACCTGGATGGGTAGTTGCTCCATGTCATCGTACAGAGTTCAGAGAGGACATTCTTATCAGACCTTTGAATTTGCTGTCCTAGAGAAAATACGAGACGACACTCTGGTTGAAATTTAAAGGCATGTGTAACCTTTCTGTTCAGAGATGATGGATCAAAATTAGTAAAGCGCAGTTTTTATTTGTTAGCTTCAGTGTAAGACTGTTAATATTTGTAGTAAACATGAGTGGGGCTGTTCTCCAGGGAGTGTGGCTTCATGTTTACTCCCCAAACCACCACTGGCGCTCAAGCACACCACACCAGTTTCCCCCAGACTGGCGTGTAAAGAGTAATGACCACAGGCTTAAAGGTGCACTGTGGAGTTACCATGAGCACACAAATTATGTTTACATCCGGTGTTGTGTACCAAAGCACTTTCTTGGGCTCCTTAAGATATGGCAAATGTTTAAAGCATTTCCTTTCTCATCAATCATTTCCAACAATGGCTTGTTGAGTATATTTAAATTGAGACTTCCCAGAAAGTTGATTCTGTTCATTTGGATGTTGCGTTTTCAGTGGGAGAAATGTTTCGGCACTCATCCAAGTGATTTAGTGTGTCCAGATGAACAGAATCAACTTTTTGGGATTTCCTTAATTGCAACCATGCTTTTCAGTGCCTTTGGCATGTCTTTAGGAGAAGTTTGTATGTTTGTTTGTTTTTTGTCCACATGCATGACACAACTGCTCTGTAGACCTACTGGAAGTCAAAACTCCCACAGGGTACACTATATCTTGATCTCCTTCACTTTCTTTGTGGAGCAGGGGGGGGGGACTGTGCCAGTGTTGTGTATGTGTGGGGCATCTGATTTTTAGCATCTGTTATCCACTTGATGGGACACCACCATCCTCAGTTGATTTTTAATGGTAGCGCAAAAATCAGAGCTTCCTGTCTCTTTTTTCCTACTAGACAAATAAATGACCAGGTACTAATATTGGTCCTTAATAAATTTAAGCTGCTCATCAAACAAGGATCGTATCCTCGTTTGAGTTGGACGTAGGCTGACTCCACTGCCATGGACTTCATGCTGATGGGCTCTTTTCTAGTGACGGGTGACGGGTTGAGCCATTACAAGAAACTCTGTGGCTTAACAAAGACTGCAGTACAAGACGGGGTGGAGTTGTAGTTCATTTGTGGGTGGAGAATCTTCACAGACAGCTGATTATATTTGATTTTTGTCACAAAGTAGTTGGTCGATGCAATATTTTAAACTGTGAAACGATGAAAGCTCCATTTGTAACATGAACACGTTTGCATGTGTACCCCACCACTGCTGCCTGTAGGAAATTTAACAAAACCAGGTGAGGGGTGCGATAACTTTGTGGCTTGCAGTTGTCAACCCTGCCAACCCCATGAGCTGTTTTTGTTTCTACTTCCTGTCCTGTTTACTTTTTTCCACTTCAGCAAAGTACATTTAAAAAAATCCAGTCTACCTTCACTATTACTGAGAGAGGTCTGACCTAGAAGCTGAAGCTGATGACCTTTAGATTTCTTTAACATCTGTAGTATGTTGTTTTGTGTCTTTCTCAGGCAAAGTAGGGCAATTAAAAGTGTTTTCCAGCTAATTTTCAAAGTAGTTTTGGTGATAACAAAAATCAATTAGCTAAAAACAAGGTGATATAGAGAGCTGACCAATGTCCAGTGCATAAAAGACTTGTAATTAGGAGCAAAGTGCAGCCACTTTGGCTAAACCACTCTCTTTCCTGTCCTCCTACAACACCTCACTGCTCTGTTCTGGCTCTGTGGGTGTTGCTTCTGGTACTAATAAAATTAAACAAGTTTAGTTTGCAGTACCAGGGCTGTTTTCTGGAGAGATTTCACTCCAGTTATTTACCATGACTTTAGTGTTTCAACCATCCATCCATTGTTTTCAACGGTCATAATAGCAGCACTCTAAGCAGAGAAGCCCAGACCTGACTTAGCCACCTTCTCTTTTAGCTTTTGTTCTTCAGCTCCTCTGTAATCTCTCCAGTGTATACTAGGTCTGCCCTGGGCCGCCGCCTAGCAGGACATATATGAAATGCTTCATCTAGGACAGAGGTCCCCAACCTTTTTTGCGCCACGGACCGGTTTATGCCTGACATTATTTTCACGGACCGGCCTTTAAGGTGTCGCGGATAAATACAACAAAATAAAACTAGTACCGGTACCGAAAAAAGATTTATTCATAACACACGTGAAAAGACCCAGGAAAACAGAGTTAACGATAAAAACGATAACAAAATAACGCTGAAAACCGATAAACCCTGAAAACCACACATTCTACACCTGAGCCTCAACTCTCGCGGCCCGGTACCAAACGACTCACGGACCGGTACCGGTCCGAGGCCCGGGGGTTGGGGACCGCTGATCTAGGAGGCATCTTAGCCAGGTACCTGAACCACCGCAACTCACAACTTTCAATATGCAGGAGTTGTTCTATACTGAGCCCTTCCCGAACAGCCAGACACCCTTTAGAGGAAATTAATTTCCAGCACTTGTATCCAGTCTTATTCTTTGGGTCACTACATAATTTTAATGTGATTGGCAATAACAGATTCAAAACGTTCAGTATGGATGTTCCTGGTAGTTAGTCTAGTCTAAAAGTCAGAAAACAATAAACTGAGGGCGGACTAATGGCTAAACTTTGGTAATGCAAATATTTCGTGTGTATTTAAGGTTAATGCTGTCTAATAATCAAAGTGTATTAAATGTTGCTTTAATGTGTTGCACTTTGTGTTGTACCTAACATTGCGTCCACTCCCTGAGCTACAATTTGGATGGGTAGCATGGTTATGTTGGTATACTCCTCTATAATTGAGCTTCAAATTTACAACTTCACAGATGGAAGAGAGACACTGTCATCTGTTGGGAATTCAGTGTTGGCTAATGGTGTCGAAACGGTAACAGGGCTGACTCGTTGTGGATCTCCCTAACATTGATATGACTCTTTCTCTCATTTAGAGATCAGGAGTTGGTGTTTTTCTTCACTCGGGAGTTTTGTGTGGGTGTAATGTTGCGTTCCATTTACCCATTTCCAGTTAAACGTAGTTGTAGTAGGACTGGAGGTGCAGTGCATCTGCTGTGTTGTGTGATGAAGTCATGCTAACATGAACACACCAGCTAATCATAGTCTTGAATTGTCCTTAATCACTCAAATGTTCTTGTGTTTTTGAGAATTGGCGCATTTAAAAGTATAACCTGGAGAGTTGTGGTTTAGTGCAGACATTGGTGTACACAGCCACAATTTTTGAGGTGATTTATACATTTTTCAGCTCAAAGCGCCTAAATGATTTAAAGTGTTATTTTCTTTTTGCTGTTGTGGTAATTGTCAGATGAGGTGTGACCTTAGCTTGGCTGGGGAGTCTGAAACAATCGGCAGATCTACAGAATACATGCAAATATAGATTGAGCTCAGTGCATTAGCATTCCTATAGCACGTACAGAAACCTTTGAGTAGAGGAAGGCAGTTCAACTGTCTTCTCTTTATAATTTGCATCACATGCCTTTAGTTTATTTACTTTCTATTGTCACCACTTTAGATTGTTTATTTTTAGCACACTATTTGTATAAGATTATGTGCTGCTTTTGTTTCTGTAGCATGGTATGGTTTTCATCTCACCTCTCAGTTGTAAATCTGAAGTACTCTGGTAGTTTGTGGCTATTCAGAGCTGCTCAGCGCTTTGTAGGGGGTTGCTGTTTTAAAATTAGCATGGACAACTCTGTTTTCTCCTGCATTTGTCCCAGCCCGTAGCTCTCGTTGTCATCTTTAATGTCACTAGTGAAGAGCCCCCCTCCGACTCCCCTTCTTGTGTCGTCACACACCACGGATCTGTTTGTTGGCGGGTTTTACGAGGTGTCGGGACCCAGTGAAGGTTGCCATCCCTGAATGAGTGTTAACAGTTGAATGGGTAAAATGGAACTACAGCTGCAGACCAGGCTGCCACCATGCTTCAGCTGCTGAATGGGTCCTTAATGTGCTAATGGCAGCTCAGCTGACTGGTTGGCTTGTGTAAATGAGACTGTGTTGGAGGTTAGGGGGAAATTTGATAGCTTCTGTGAGCTTCTGTTGAACCTACAGAAGCATCTCAATGCTCTGGTGCTGCAGAGTTTTCCTTTTTTTTTTTTTTTTTTTTTTTTTCTCTGAAGATTTCATTACTGTCATATAGGGCTGCCACGATTTGTCGACTAGTCACGATTACGTCGACTATCAAAATCGTCGACGCGTCGTTTGAAGCTTTGTAAGATCACAAAAGACGCAGGAATAAGTGGCAGGATTTAAGAGTGTAATAACGGACTGAAACAGAAGATGGCAGCATTGCATGTACAAGGATGTCAGCTACCGTTAAACCCCGAAGAAGAAGAAGAAGCAGCTGTGTCCCAGAATTCATAGCGCGGCCCAGCGCAGTTTCCAACAATGGCGGCAGCTAGTTAGTTTTAATGTTACTCTTATTATTCTTTCTGGGTCACAAAATAAACGTTTAACATATTTTCAGGCGAGAATGTAGCTGTGTAAACCTCAAATATCTGCTCAGTTTATCAGGACACCACATATTTTCAAAAGCGCTCCGACGTTTTCGGAGACGTCTGTTACCCACTAACTCGTTAGCGAGCCGGGGGCTAGGCTCACTAGCCCCGTGAGAACACCGGACTCCCCGCAAATCGTTTTCAAACCCACCGCCGTCTTTCGCTACTCAGGTTAAATATATATGAGTCACTTAGATAACTTAAAATGTTATTGTTTGGCTTTTTTTTTTTTAGTATTTTATTTGTTCCTGAGTAAATCAGTTTGTCTGAGATTAAAGTTATAGTTTTTACACAGCTGAATAAACGTCTAGCAGACAACTGATTATCAGAAGTGTGAGATGCTCCAGAATTTACTCCAGTGTCCTGTTATATTTTAGATAGCAAGGAGTTTATTAAACTTCACCGAAACAATCCGCAAATTTCATTAAAATTTAATAAACTATCATCTTGTCTTTATTTTTAGTTAGCACAGACCTTAAACACTTAAAGCTGTAAGCTAATGATAGTTATATAAGAGCAGATGCTGCTGGTGCAATAAGCTGTAGTTTTGCGTCCAATGGATGATGATCTGATTAGTCGACTAATCGCAAAAATAATCGGTGACTAGTCGACTATCAAAATAATCGTTTGTGGCAGCCCTACTGTCATAGTCAAATAATGAGTTGACTGGCAAAAATGTTTATATTTGAAATGCATAAGTGTCTCTAATTTTAGGAGTTTCTGCTTTTCCCCTCTTTAATGCCACTGCATAATGAGCCATTTTAACATGTGTGCTCTTGGGCTACGAGTAGGATGTAATGCACAGTTTTACATTGTTCTGTAGGAAGAAGGAATTACAACCAAAAGTTGAAAATGGAAGTCTTCAACATAACCAATCCTGTGTTGTTTTTTTTCTTAATTTTTTTTTTTTTTAAAGTGTCAGATAGCAAAACTGAGAACATCATGGCTTGTTCACAAAGTGTAGCATTGCTAAGCTAGGTAGCAGCCTAGTGTCTATTGTACTCACTGTACTGCACTTCTCCCCACACACTACACGCGTGTCACATACAAACTATAGTCCCTCTCTTAGGTTGTCCAGCTCGAGTTACTTTTATCTATCACCGGCTTGTGTCTGGACTCTGTGATAAAGGCACATCCCTCCAAGAAGGTTCGGGTGTGGACAGTTTATATCGAGGACGTGTCCAGTTGGTGGCACGTTGAAATATGACTTGGCTCCTCTGTATTTTTTTTTATTTTTTTATTGGCTTGAAGGGTGGGTGGGTGCCAGTTATATTTCATCTTATTCCTTTGTTATGAAGTGTGTACATTATGGGGGGAAATAATTGTGGTAATGTTCATGCAAACGTTGAATCACTTTTGGCATTTATAGTTCTGTGAAGCCTTGGACGATTAACCATTTCTTTATATTTTGCTAGAAAAATGGAAAATGACTGTAGCCCTGTATTTTTATTAATTTTGTCCCTGTCAGACTGTTTCGTATTTTTATTTATTTGGTAGATTCAGTGTCTGAAGATACTTTAAATTTCCTTGTAACGTTGGTTCATCGACTGACTTAGGTGCCTTTTTTATGTTGCAATTATTCATATGCAGTTCCAGTTACATTGGAAGTCTTGCATGTCGGAACTCGGTACGTTCCTGTAGGAAAGTCGATAAAGCAATGGTTCTTCCTTGCTAAGAAGCAACATAATTTTGTTTTGCAGCATATTCATGGATCTTGCTGTGCGTATTGCTTTTTTTTAGCGACTCACAAATGCACAACGGTGGCAGTTTGTTTGTTTATTTAAGATTCATTTTGCTGCTGCCAGCTTGGATTGTTAACCCCGGGTTGGTGGGGCTGCTCCTAAATTCTGAGTGGCAAAATCCAGAAGTTGGGGGGGCATTCCAGATGAAATTTGACTGGAAACTCAGAAATTCCAACTTAATCTGGAACATATCAATAGGGCAGTTTTGTGCAAGACGTTAGGCAGAGGAACTGGACTGAAAAGGCTGATATCTAAAGGAAAAGTATCTGAATACCTTTTAGATAGCATGGAGAAATATTGCTGAAGCGCACATTTAAAACAATAAGAAAGTCTCACTCCTTGAAAGGGGGGAAAAAAGTAAAATGTGGGGTGTCTCAAGTACTGTACACAGTGTATTGAGATGTAGAAATCGTTGTCAGGCACCCATAAAGTGGCCACAGCTTTTTAAGCAGTTGAAGTTGGTATAATTGTTCAGCCCTTCATCATAGCTGATCATCACCCTTCGGGATACTGTTACAGTTTCGCAGCTTTGGTTTTAGTTCATTTAAAAATTGTTGAAGCTTTAAGTCATGTGTTCTTCACTCTGCCTACTGTTTATCACCCCCACCACCATCTGTCACCACTGTCCTGCCTGTACGTGACTCTGGCGATTGGACAGTTTTCATCTTATTCTTAACTTGAACTCTTTCCACATCTGAGGTGAAGTTAGAGCCCGGGTCGCTTCATTTGATGTGTGTCTCTGTGCTGGCTGCGAATGCAGCACAGAATACTGAGCGAGACATCTCCTAGTCTTTTTACTCCATGTGAGCTTGTGATGTCATCACCCTACAGATCACGTGACTTCAGAGGGAGTCTTCGACTGTGCATGCGCTGCGATTGTACGCGTTTCCTCCATATTTGGTTCTTGCATGCAGAAAGGCTTCCCACCCTCAGTGGTTACTCCGCTCTGTTAACAATTCAGACTGCAAGAGTGAGTAGAGGAAACTCAAGAGAAAGTGTCACACTCATAACTTGAGATGTTGGCTGTGACCAGTGTGTGGTGATTTTTTTTTTATATTTTTTATATTTTTTTTATTAGGTGATTATTGCTTTATCCAACCAGTGATGGTTGTTTGCTTTCCTCGGTGCCTTTTGGGGGAAATGTGGTGTGTCTCAAACATTTAAACAAGATCTACCAGGATTTATTTTAATTAAAGAAATCATAATGGAGATTCTATGTTCAACACTTTTTTTTTTCCATATATCAAGAATGTGACAGTTATGGGGGAAATTCCAGAAGCCAAATATGGAGTCAAAATAACAAATCTTTTGAATGTACAACCTCGAAATCATGATACAACACATGTGGGAGTGGAGGAAAAACCTGTGTGATTCAGACCACAAAAAACCCCCAGCGTTTGGCTGAGGAATGGGCCCGTTTCCCAACGCTGCGACTGTGTTTGTATAAGACTGCAGAGCCGACGTGGCATAAAGTTTATTTATAGGATTCACCAAGAGAGCCCCCGTGGGATCTTGGGGCAGGTACTGAAGCTGCTCCGTGCTGTAGGATTCAGGTGGAGGCCAAACACAAATTCCCATGAGGCATGTGCGTTGTGTAGAGTGGTTGTTTGGTTTGCGAGGATGGGGAGGGGGGAGGCACTCTTGGGACTGTTGATCGGGAAGGAGGACGAGATGTGGAGGAAGAGCTTTTCAGAAATGTGCAGAAATCTGTTTTGTCAAGTTAGAGCACTTGACTGCAAAATAAGTTTAAGTGTATATTACAGTAAAGCATTAGAATTACAAAATGAACAGATGTGAAGCTCCCACTGGAGTAACTTTAAGAGACAATGGCTGATTTGAACTGTTGGTTGGTAGTGGCTAATGTTAATGGTAGCCTCTGGCAATCCAGCATGCACAGCAGGCTGCAACAACCTTTAGTGAGCACTGTGGGGAATAAACATAGGAGTGGGTGAAATGAGAGAATTGAAAGAAGTAGTTGATGTAGTGCTTGAGAGAAGAGTCACTACATACTAATGTCTTTAGACAAGAGCACGCTGATCTTGGTGAAGCAGTTAAGCAGTGAATGGGTTTTTTTTTTTTCCTCTAGCAGCTGGAGCTTCTCAAACATTCACATTGGTATGTAAATAATCATTTTACATTCTGTCTAAAAATAATCTGTTGGTTACAACAGCAATCTTTTAATAGTCCTGAAGAGTTAAACGTCCCTCTGTTTAAACAGATTTGAAGAAATTTACATTTAGCATGTGAGCAAATTACAGTTTGCATGAGAGTGCAAGCATCTCAAACCTTTAGGGGCTATTTCTATATTATTAATGGATGTCATCAGTCTGTGCAGTTGTTATGAGTACTTAGTTGTGAGCTTCTGCTGGAGCAAACGGTTTCGGGGACTACCTGCAGGGAAAATCCAACTACAACTACATGCTGCTGTCAAAGCGCTGAACGATTATGGAAAATAATCTAATTGCGATTTTTTGCCCCAATATTGCGATGCGATATGCGATTATTTTTTAAGGTCTTTGTCTTCTGTATTATTAAACAAAGACAAGCAATACATCATATAGTATGGCCAATACTATATTACATTAATTTTAAACTGTTCTTTCCTGGAAGACAGACCTCTGTTATGATGACATGAGGTGATGCATGAATTGATGACTGACATTTTTATTTAACTTCTTCAATCACAACAGTATATTTGAACATACACAATAGTTTATTTTTAGCTTACAAACATCTGAGCATAAAGTGCTGACAAGGAACCCTGGTGTAAACATTAAAATGAAAGTCAGTACAATGTGCAGATTGCAGAAATATACATAAAAAAAATCAGTGGCTTTACCACACTCAGTTTTTTGACATCTGTGAACTACTAGACAGTCATTCAATTAAAAAATAATATTAAATAAATAAAACTAATAAATAAAAAATACACACATCTTACTGATCTTTGCAGTCAGTAACATTACACAAAGTGCAAACATAATAGCAATTGTATAAACACACACACAAACACGCCTTTAAAGTTTAAAGGCGTGAAATTGGACGGTCTAGTTCTGATTAGCGTCACCGCTGTCTCGGTGGAGTTTAATAAACTCGGCCGTCTGCTTCTTGCTATCTAAAATATAACCAGACACTGGCGTAAATTCTCGACTGTCTCATACTTCTGTTTAATAAGTTTTCTGTTTGACGTTTAGTCAGCTGTGTGAAAACCAAGGAGGAACCCACCCGGGGGATTAATAAAGTTTTATTTTATCTAATCTAATAACTTTAATCTCAGCCAAACTGATTTACTCACGAACAAACAAAACACTGAAAAAAGCCCAACAATAACATTTTTAGGTTGTCTAAGTGACTTATATATTACGTTTAACCCGAGCAGCGAAACTCCGCGGTGATCTGAAAATGATGTGCCGGGAGTTGTGCCGTTCTCGGCCGCATCAGTAACCCTCGAGCTCCCGGCTAGCTGTCGAGCTGGTGGGTAGCAGACGCCTCTGAAAACGTCGAAGCACTTTTGCAAATATGGGATATCTTGATAAACCGAGCAGATATTTGATGTTTACACAACTACTTTCTCGCCTGAAAATATGTTAAAAGTTTATTTTGTGACCCAGAAAGATTAGTATGAGTAATTTTAAAACTTAGTAGCGGCCGCCATTGCTGGAAACTGGAGTTTGGCTGGGCCGCGCTATGAATTCTGGGATATGGTAGTAATTTGGACAGCCTTCGGCGCGTCGCTGTGACGTAATCGGTCTACAAATGCGGCCTCAGGAGGATGCAGCCCATGAATTTGGACATGTCCAGAGTATAATCGCAGCCTTTGCGGTTAGAAAATTGCACTTGATCATGTCGCGATATTATCGCAAATGCGATATATCGTTCAGCCCTACAAAGCACTAATAAAAAATTATGTAATGGTGTAAATCCAGTCAGCTGTGACAATTTTATTTTCTCGTGGTGTTTCAGCCTCTTCATTGGTGGATGCTAAGAGCATATTTATCACATTTTGCTCTGTCAAAATCTTTCTTCCCCCCATTTTTGTGTTTAGGCTCTTTACGTGTGTAATGTTAAGGCTTTTGTTTAAGTGGTTGCCCCCAGTGCTTTATTCTTGTGTTGGCCTATTACCAATGCTGAGAAAATGTCTAATCCAGTGCAGGAGCTAAAAGAAACGTCTGTAAACGCTTTCCCAGTAGGGCTGTGCGATATGACCAAAATCTCATATCCCGATATAAGAATTCTATCGTCCGATAACGATATAAATCACAAAAATGTAACATTTTCTGTAAATTCTGTGAATCTCGGGCAGCTCGTCTTGCGGGAAGTGTTTCCAGCTGCGCGTCCTTTACCCGGAGTAGAGTGTTTTAACCGATGCATGAAACGATGCATTTTTAGACATAAGTTGTAACGGCCACTGTTTTCTTTGTATTTATTACACGGCGTGCTGCGGGGAAAAGCCCGTTCTAACGTTTGAGTCTAAGGTTTATTTTTTAGCACCCGGGCCCTATTTCAGGAAGCCGGTTTAGAAAACTCAGAGTGAAAAACGATACTCAGGGTTGAGTAACCCCGAACTGTCCAACTCGGAATATTCGGTTTCAGAAAGGCTGATAACAATTAGTTCAATCAACGCGGAGTTGCTTTAACCCCAAGTTAAGCGCGCGCACGAGGATACATAAAGCCCTGATTAGTGGAGCACAGATTAAGCGAATTACCATGGAGAAGGAGGGAAAGAAGGCGCGGTCAATGTATTTTACAGCGCTTGAGGCCGAAATTCTGATGGCAGCATATGTTGATAACATGCAAATTTTGCAGAAAAAAAGTAACACAGCCTCAGCTGCAAAAGAAAGAGAGCATGCATGGCAAAACATAGCCGACAGAGTCAATGCGTGAGTGTTAATTTAAACATTGATCTAGGGATTTCCACGCATTTAACACATTATTTTATTATATTTTATTTTGTATTTTATACCTTTTTATTTTGTGATTTGATTTGAGCGCAGGTGCAACCCAACAGGCCCCCAACGTTCCTGGCAGCAAGTAAAAATGAAATATAAAAATATAGTCCAAACAGGTAAGGTGTAATTGTATTATGAGCCATAGTGCTTGGTCTGTTTGTCCTATGTAAATCAATTGCAGTTAGAGGCTACATTAATTTCCCCTCTGTAAGCACTTATTGAAATTATCTGAGCACATTATAAGTACATATTTGCTTACTCTGTATGCTCAAATGTGACCCATTATGGCCACTAGAAAAAAAGCGGAGGCCCGAAAAACAGGTGGGGGTCCTCCACCACCACCACTCACAGAGCCTGGCCACTTGGCTTCCACATTTGTGATAATGTTGGCAGCATCACATATGATCTTCACAGTGCAGAGAACACAAATTAGCATCCATTACTATAATGAAATAATTTGTTAGTTTGAAATGCTACAGGGAACTATGTACCTGTACATTAATGCTGTGGAAAGACTTCCTGTTCACATAGTCTCCTTCATTTACTGAAGGAGCAATGATTGGAATGTGAGTGCCATCTATACAGCCAATCACGCCTGGGAACCGTGAGAATAAATGTAAAATTTAAGTAGTAGTTCAAGTATCACCACATCATGTATTAAGTTTTGTTCATCCTGCTACCTGCAATTTTGTGGCATCCCTCTTTGATAAATCTTGTGGGTCTATGACCGGGGAACACCACAGACGAGTACAGGAGACGTTTCAGTGCAACTGTAACATTCCTGACTGCCCGACAGACGGTAGCCTTGGGAACGTGCTCAGCGTCACCAATATTATACAGAAAGCTCCCGTTTGCAAAAAACCGAAGTGCAATACAAATAATATGTACAGAACTGAGAGAATGTCCGCGATGTGTCACATGAGCAATATATGGCCTGAGGATGTTATCCAAATAACTTATTGATTGTGCTGAGAAACGGTAACGTTCGCACAGGAAATCATCAGGTAATGATAAAATGTCCATACGCGCTCTGATCACTCTCTCCCGGCGGAGAGCTCTGCGGAGTATTTGGGCTTCAAGATCTACTGGCTCTTCAAGGAAGGGACACGCCATGTCTGACACTTCCTACTGTCAGGTTTCCGACAAAGAGGCGGGGACAGTCAGGGTTAGTTGTAGTAAACCTGCTAGGGGGCAGGTTAGCTTCACGGAGTGTGTCGTCATAGTGACTCACTCAGGCTTCAGCTGAACTCGCTTTGTGAAACCGAAAACCCAGAGTTTTCGTTAACTCAGGGTATACTTACTCAGAGTTTGCACTAAACCGGCTTTCTGAAACAGGGCCCTGGGGCCTGTTCTTCGTACGTCGCTTACTACATCCAAGATCAAATGACACATCCAAGACCAATCCATCGCGCTAACCGTGAGCTCGCTAATCCGGTTCCCCGAACACACCTGCTGTTGACGATTAGTACAGCTGGACGCAGTAATGTGACATCACTGGGTGTCGTAAAAGGGGCTACGCATCGATAGTAGAAACATTGATCGGCAACCCGCTGATTGGTCGGCGAAAATGTCGAAGGAGCGCGCTCGGTATTTTCCGGCAGCAGAGCAAGAACTCATGAGTGAGGGATTTCAGGAGTTTCAGAGTTTAATGAAAACGCAAGAGAACACTGCAAAGGCTGCAAAAGCAAGGAGAGAGGGGCTGGCAGAAAGTTGCTGACAAATCAAACTCGTAGGTAATTTAATAATAATAATAATAATGGATTGGGTTTATATAGCGCTTTCCAAGGCACCCAAAGCGCTGTACGATACCACTATTCATTCACTCCCACATTCACACACTGGTGGAGGCAGCTACGGTTGTAGCCAGGCTGCCATATCGCGCCATCGGCCCCTCTGGCCAACACCAGTAGGCGGTAGGGTAGATCTATCATATGACACTATATTGTCCAATATCATATGGCATTATATTATATTATAATATGTTATATTATATCCCCTTTCACATTAGAGCCACAACAGGACCCACAAGAACATGGGAACAAGTAAAAGTGGAATACAGGAGTATTCTACAGAATGGTAATATTTATCTCTTAGATTGCTTTTCGTCTCTTGGCAAGGTAATACTGGCTTGTAATACTCTGTTAGTTTGTTCATAACAGCAACCAAGAAAAGGGCAGAGGAAAAAAAGACAGGTGGTGGTCCTGCACCCCCTCGTCAACAAGTTGGTTAAGTAAATAATACCCTCACGGGAATATCGATATCTCTCTATGAGCACACTGTCGCGCTGAGCTAAAGGATCCTGTCTATCCCGCAATATACGCTGAATTCTGAGGACTCTCCTTATCAATCTTGCACCTTCCGCAATGGGTTGGTCGCGTATACGGACAGGACATGGCTGCGACAGGCTTCCCAAATCCACCTTCGCTTTTATAGCCGTGGTCTCTCATCTTGATTACACGAAGTAATTTACAATTACTACTCTGAAATATGAATTACATCTGTAATAATCACATACATGTAATAGAATGTTAATAGTACATTTCCCTTTTTTAGGAAATGACCTGTATGTATCTGTGTGACATCAATAAAAGGATCAAGTGCTGCATTATCTTTAGTTACATTGATAATATTTATTTATGGTGAAACAGTGGTGGAATATCGCTGTTGCTTTCGTATAAATGAAGCGGACATACCTGCGTGGCCGCGATCTAATCCTGTTTACATAAAGTAAACCTGCTCCCGAGCAGGTTTACGCTTACGGCTCTGTTGCTATGACAGCAAGTCCCGGATGAGCTTCGGGGAACCGAACGATCCAGGATCACGCAAAATCGTCAACAATCTAATCCAGCTAACTTACTTAGCGAGGTACGAAGAACGGGCCCCTGGTGGCGCTTTTTTTACTTCTCATCTGTAAATAATCTGCTTTCACGTGATTCAGTTTATTTTGAAAACTCTCAACAGGATCTTGAGCTTTATTGTGAAAGGTTTATGTGGAACATAAACAAGCGGACACGCGATGCTGTTACCGTTGTTGTAGCTAACCACAACGCATTAAAAACAGGCGCTTGTCCGTCCGTAGTGTGGTTATATAAAATATAAGAGAAAGAGAGAACTTTAAGAAATTAATACAGTGACCATCAAAACGATGAAAAAATATTGCTGTAAACAGTTTATTTTGTGACACCACGAAACAAACGATAGCGTAAAATGAAACGATAGACGTTTTTATATCGTCATCCGATATATATTGTTATATCGAACAGCCCTATTTCCTAGTATCTGGCACGCAGACACAGGAACACTTATCTGTAACGCTTCCTAGAAGTCTTAAAAAGGTTCCCGGAGGCTGAAAGTACCCCGGTGTTACCCGACTCTGAAGACTCACCTTTCAACTCATTGTCTATCTTATTTTATTTATTTTTTAAGCATTTAAAAATGTAACAGTCGGTGACTCATCTGTAACATGCATGAGAATAGGTCTCGCTAACTTAAGTAGCCATCAGCATGGAGCAGTCTTTTTGTTTGTTTGTTTGTTTTTATTTGTAAATGGAAGTGCTGTGCGGTTTCTAAAACATATACCCCAGATAGGTGCTCCTCAGTGGGGTAAAAACATGTCCTAAAAGCAGAAACTTTTAGGACATAAATTAAAAATATTTAATAAAATGAGTAGAAGTACAGCAAAGAAAAACTTGAGTTTTCATCAGGGTCTAACACTCAAACTGTGAAGCTTAAAAGGGGAATAACGGTGTGCCACAGGCTGTGCTTTCTTTGATCAGCTGATGCGCAACTTAAGCTACATATAATTTAGTCTTGTGTACACTGTAAACAAAATATGGACACTCCTTCTTATAGTAATATTCAGTTAGTTTTAGTTCATGACTGGCTTTCAGTAGTTTAACACTTGTTTGTGTGCGAGTGCAGCATTGTTTGTTTAATTGTTGTGCATTTAGATTGTATTTAAGTGGCTTTGCCTCAGTTCATATACAGCTGCTGTTGAGGATCGGCAAACAGCAAATGGTGAAGTTGTTTGTATCATTTTGATTTACTTTTAATGAAAAATGAGCTCGCTGATTAATTCTTCTCACTGGGTGTTTTAGTCGGCCAGCGTTTTCAGAATCAGAATCAGAATCAGAATGGGTTTATTGCCAGATGTTGAGGTTTACAACATTAGGAAATTGCTGCGGTGCTTCAGTGCAGACAATAAGAATTAAAGTGCTATGTAGAAAGAAAGATATGTGCATGAGAAATACATGAGATATATACATGAGAATAAGAATTATGAGTGCTACGTAGAAAGATATATACATGAGTGCAGGTGGTGATCAGTGCCAAACATGAAATGATGCAGTGACACAGCGTAGGGTCATGTGTTAGTGGCGGGGACAATCATGTGGTTATTGTTCATGTGTCCAACAGCAGAGGGGAAGAAACTGTTCTTGTGGCGAGAGGTTCTGGTGCGAATGGACCGGAGCCTCCTGCCTAAGGGGAGCAGGTCAAACAGACTGTGTCCAGGGTGAGAAGGGTCAGCTGAGATCCGGGCTGCACGCCGCAGTGTCCTGGAGGTGTACAGGTCCTGCAGAGATGGGAGTCTGCAGCCAATCACCTTCTCAGCAGAGCGCACAACACGCTGCAGTCTCTGTTTGTCCCTGATAGTGGCTCCAGCGTACCACACGGTGATGGAGGAGGTGAGGATGGACTCGATGATTGCAGTGTAGAATTGCATCATCGTCCGTGTTGGCAGGTTGAATTTCTTCAGCTGCCTCAGGAAGTACATCCTCTGCTGGGCTTTCTTGATGACGGAGGTGATGGTGGGCTCCCACTTCAGGTCCTGGGTGATGGTGGTACCCAGGAAGCGGAATGAGTCCACAGAGGTGATGGGGGTGTCAGTCAGGATGATGGGGGGGAGTGGGGCTGTGTGCTTCCTGAAGTCCACAATAATCTCCACTGTCTTCTGGGCATTCAGCACCAGGTTGTTGTGGCTGCACCAAGACACCAGACGTTCAACCTCTCTCCTGTAGGCAGACTCGTCCCCGTCCGAGATGAGCCCAATGACGGTGGTGTCATCTGCGAACTTGATTAGCTTGACAGACTGGTGGGTGGAGGTGCAGCAGTTGGTGTACTTGTTTCTTCTTTATGCGCAGGAAAAATAAATTATTTTCTTTTTAATTCTGAGGTTTTTTTCAGGTTGGCACCACGTGGTCTGATGACGTGATTGTCGTACACTTCCCTCTCCTCCTCCCCCATTTACATCTTCACTCATTTTTTTTTTTCTCTGTAGGGTTTCTGTTATTTAGCCATTTCTCTTTGTAACACATAGTCATACCTACACCCATCTTTCAGTTTGAGAGTATTCAGTAGCACAGTTGTCAGAGCTTTATTACAGTTGCCCCCATGAAACTTAAAATACAACCAGCCTGTACTCATACCTGCAGAGAGGGTTTTTAAGGTGCCAAAAGTCAAAAACACTTAAAAGTCATGAAGCAAAGCTCAGGAGTGAAGGTTTGGGATCACAGATGGAAACTTTTTGATGTGGTGTAGTAAAGTATTGTGAAATGGGCCACATTAAAGAGATTAAAATCTACAATTTGGCTTATGAGAGCATTTTAAATAGGTGTTACAGTAGTTGTGTAATAATTCTGAAGCATTATGACGCAAACAGGACGGAGACAACTGAAGGGTTGTCATCAGTTTCAGCCAAATGCTCAAACTGATGCTAGAGTCACACTAGTGAAATTAGAAGTGACCAGCTGTGCAGCCACGCCCGTTCAGGTGCCGTCTTCAAGGTGACTTTTGTGCGATAAGACGCTGTCCAGCTGCTATTGTGTCAGAACAATAGTCAACAAAACCACAAACACTGTCCAACATCAACAATAATTCCTGTGGTAAAATATTTTTACAGTTGCGTCCTTAATATTTCAAAGACCTGAACACAAGGCCACATATCACATTTATTTTTTTTCTGCTTTTGGGCAGAAGCAATGAAATTTGTGATGGATTTCTGTGGTTTAAATTGAGTCCCCTTAATACAGTTAACAATACAATTTTAGCTTCTCAAGTGACATTACAACTATAAAGGTATCATGAAATAATTGTTAATGAGGGAAATGTTGCATTTGTTTGTACTCTTGGGCTGAAGCATTAAATTAGTAGAGAGGTTAAGTTAATGGCTATACCACGGAGTCTTGCTGCAATAATCAGTCACTGCTTGCATTACTTAAATGCCCTGGAAGGTAGTTAGATACACAAAGAGCATCTTATGTGAACCCACTGACGATGTGACTGCCTGAGGAGCATCAGCTTATAGTTTGCCTAACATCTTGGCCCAGGGAGGCTCTCCTCTGACCTTAAACGATCATCTGCAATCATCATGTGACGTGCACTGAACACTGAGCAGCCCTGTAAGTAATGCCTACATGTCTGTCGAGGAGGATTCCTAGCATGCGGCTCAGATGATCATGAGGTGGCAGTTTAGTTCAACAGCTTGCTTTTTAGTACTGAACAACACTTGATTGTCCACTTTTTGCAGAGTTTGGTGGACTATGAAATGTAATTACAGTTTCAGGAACTAGTCTGGTTCATTGCTGCTGTTGGGTTCCCAGAAGTGGTCGAAGTGATATTTAAAAAAAAATAAAACTAAATAAATTGCTGTAAGTGTATGAACAATTAGTTACAGAAGTAAAAGAGATCAGTTTGTGAGAAAACATCAGCAAGTCCTTCTAGTGGCAAATCTTTCCACCTGGTGACGTCTCCGGGATGTTAGTTGTGCAGTCCATATTTTAAGAGGGAGACGATGTGCAGGAGGGATGATCTGATATCCTCGTGTTGGTGTTGTTCCCAGTAGAGCAGGGCGATATGGCCAAAAATATTTATCACGATATATATTTGAAAATTTGCGATAACGATATAACTGACGATATAATTGATGCGAGACAAAATACAACTCCACAACATTACTAGCGCAAAAAGACAACCTTCCATTTATTTTCACTCAAACAAGAAGCTGGTTTTTATGTACATTAAAGCTTTATAAAAATGTAACAGTGCAAATGCTAATTCCTTGCTGAAAGTTTAACCAAAAGGCATTTCCAGTAGAAATGGGCTGACATATCCTGAGCATAACCATATATAATATCCACTGAAGTTAAAAAGAGGTGCTTTGCAACATTAAACTGCAGTGTGCAGTACGTATTTTTTGGACCATAAGGTGCACGGGATTATAAGGCACATTAAGCGAAACAAAGCAGTCAGATAAATCAAACTTGATTAAACTCATTCTTCTTGCTTCCTCCACTTCTGTACCATTGATTCATTAATGTTGAATTCTCTAGCAGCTGCTCTATTCCCATGTTGTTGCAGTATATTAATGACTAACCTCGTATTGTGGATGGATTATCTCAGTTGTTCTCCTGACTGAAGTTTGGTCCGTTTACAGCATCCTGCCATGCGATTGCATTTGTCTCTAACCATGAGGAACCTTCACGTTAACTTTTATAAGTGGAAAAGTGTTAGTGTTCGTCCTCCAGCTTCACTGTTTATGTTATGCTAACATAGCTGTGTCGCTAGCGATTACGTAGCACATCATTATATACCAGCTAGCCCAACTTCAGTAACCCTACAAACGTCACTGCTGTTTAGTTTCCTGTCTTCATTTATGTTGGAAGTGATAGCAGAGCTGTACGTTTGAATTTTTTCAGAAATCTCTCAGTCAGAACATGCTATATCATGCTTAGGTAACTAGCAAAACTAGCGAGCTAACTTTCGCTAGCTTCCTGCTAACTTCTAACTCCGTTAAATGTAATAACTTTTGTTTTCATGGATGCCTGGAAGTTAAACTTTATAGTTACACCTGGTAAAGCAGCAATGCTGATCGTTTTATTTAAAGATGAAAGAATTTAGACAGTTTTAAACTCTGTGATGCTGCAGTGTTCGTTTGACCTGAAGTATACGGAGTTTAGGACCCAGATTACTCCCAGATTTAAGAGCATCTTAGTCCGACAAATACGACAATAACGACGGCCGCTTGCATGTTCTGCAAAAAAATGTGCTTTGTCGTGTATCTGACGGACAAACACCAAACCAGTTCCACATCACTGAAGTTGCACCATTTTTACAAACCAATTCTGGTTCATCTGTTTCACTCAACAATCGGCCATGTGCGTATGAAAACAAAGGCACTGCGCATGCGCGTTTTACTCATATTCTATCGCCATATTTCATTTTCCTATCGTTGCCTAACATTATACCGGTATTACCGTGAACGGTATAATATGGCCCAGCCCTAGTTCCCAGACCATCATGAAAACGTCGTTCCAGGTTCAACATTGCAAGTGACCAATCACATTGTTGTGACGTTATTCCTTTGCGCGCTAAGCCATTCGTGCATTTATGAAATTCCAATGTTGCAAGGACAATATAAATTCTGCTTACTGTTTATTAAAGGGTTAGGGTCAGGGTCCATTGATCGGCGGACAGAGGCGGTTTCACGCAGCTTAAGTACAGTTTTTTGTTTTACGCCGGTTTTTCCCGAAGTCGCAAAAGTATGACGTCACAACATTCTGATTGGTCACTTGCAATGTTGATCCTGGAACAACATTTAGTATGATGATCTGGGAACAACAGCAACACAAGGATATCAGATCAACTGTGCAGGAGCACGTGCACAAACAGTTGTATCTGGTAGTTATTAACAAAAGGGGGAGAAAATTGGAAACATCAACTAAACCATGTGACTCTAAAATAAAACTAAACACAATGCACACTTACAGGAAGATGCCACGTTTTCTCTCTAATCCCATTGCTTTTGCATTACCAGCCTCATTTACCTGGGCACTACCACTTACACAGGTAAGGGAGGGGTAATCAAAACATAAGTAACTTGATAGATGCTGTTAATGGTAAACCTGGCTCCTGATGTCACTTGTCGATTTATTTTTTATTTTTTTAAAGATTAGAACCTATAATAGATACTGTGTCCATACAGTCAAAGAAAATCTCACTTTTTGCTTCTGTTCTGCATTTACTCGCTCACTGATGTAATGGTCATGCAAATCTATCTTTAATAATCCTAATACCACCGAACAGCTGATTTCCGAGAAAAGCAGATGAATCACAGAAGCAGTACAGAGTATAGCAAAAATGGGCAAGGCATCACCCCTTTCACAGAGGACTGTAATTTTTTACAGAGAACATAATTTCCTTAGGGATTAATAAAGTATTCTGACTTTTGATTTTAAATGCACTTTAAAAGTTGGTGGTTTTGCCCAACTAAAACAGCTCCTCTAGAGTTCTGATTGTTGGAGGCCACGTCAGAGTGCTCTGTCATGGTGACGAGGTAGAAAGACTCGAGGAAAGTGTTTCCTCCGTTGTCCCACTTCCTGTGATTAGGCACAAAATGAACAATCATGCACAACAAGGAGCAGTGAGAAATTTTTGTAACTACTATTGTTCATACACTAAGCAGATAAGAGAGGGCTAAATGCTTGAGGAATTAACACGGATTCCTTGACTAAATAAGTGCAAAGTTGTTACGCTGGCCAGTGTTTCAACATGGGTCTGCTGACAGGAGAGCAGGAGTTTCAGTTATGCATTAACCTGACCCAAATGTGGCTGGAGTTTAAGTAGGTGGGTGGGTGGAAATCTTAGGTGTTTGCAGATGCATACCTGTGTTCAGGAGGATATGTTCAGTCCTGTTTGGTAGTTGAGACTTGGTCACAGAACAATGTGACACGGGCAAATGATCCATGTGTCTTTGGATCTTTACTTATAAGGCCAGTTAAAGCTATTTTTGGTGCTGAGCATACCATGAACAAACTATCCAGCTGAGGAGTGCCATTTGCTCTTCCTAGCTATTAGGAGAGTACAAATTTTAATTTTAGAGTTGCAGGATTTTTTTTGGAGGAAAATAAGTTTGATGTCAGGCTTTTTGCGCAGTTGCTGGACTCATAACTTTGTGCGGGATCTTCTGTGGAGACGTTTATCTCTTTAACTGAAGAGGCAGGGGTAATAGTTCACACTTTGTCCACTTTTGGCTGCACATTTCTATTTTCCTATGAAGGTCGGGAACAAGGATGTACAAATCTAGGTCAAAGTAAACCAAAGTTTTCTTCCATTAATTGTAAAAGTCTTCTACTTTTAGTGATTTTGCAGGTTTAAATTCTATTATAACAAAACAGATTTCAGGGATTTTTGTTTACTTGATTTCACTTGTGTCTCAAATTGTATCTGTTGGAATTTTCCTAACTTTGGTGGTAAAATGACTACAGGCCAGGATGATTGAAAAGTCCGGTCATGAGGCCGCCTAACACTGGGGGGTTCCAGCTTAAAATAGCAAACCAGGTTAGCGCAGAATCAGGTTCCTATTTGGAGAAATCCTTCGGTTTCCACCTGCCATTAGTGAGTTTTATCAGACTGGCACATTCATGTGACATTATCAGCCGCGATTAGTGTAAGCGGCCAGCTGCTGACGCAACTTTATGCCTGCTAAGTGTGGGATGTTGCGTTCGCCACCTGAAACGTCACCAGGTTATAAGAAGCTTTTGTTTAAGGGTAAAAAGCTGCCAGTTTCACAAAGCAAACATTTAGCTGTTTAATTATTTCACACAGCTTCTTTATGAAAGACTGCATTGTAGGGCTGCCACGATTTGTCGACTAGTCACGATTACGTCGACTATCAAAATCGTCGACGACTGATTTAATAGTCGACGTGTCGTTTGAAGCTTTGTAAGATCGCAAAAGACGCAGGAATAAGTAGCAGGATTTAAGAGTGTAATAACGGACTGAAACAGAAGATGGCAGCACAGCATGTACATGGATGCCAGCTGCCGTTAAACCCCGAAGAAGAAGAAGCAGCTGTGTCCCAGAATTCATAGCGCGGCCCAGCTTAGTTTCCAACAATGGCGGTAGCTAGTTAGTTTTAATATTACTCTTATTATTCTTTCTGGGTCACAAAATAAACGTTTAACATATTTTCAGGCGAGAATGTAGCTGTGTAAACCTCAAATATCTGCTCAGTTTATCAGGACACCACATATTTTCAAAAGCGCTCCGACGTTTTCGGAGACATCTGTTACCCACTAGCTCGATAGCTAGCCGGGGGCTAGGTCACTAGCGCCGTGAGAACACCGGACTCCCGGCAAATTGTTTTCAAACCCACCGCCGTCTTTCGCGACTCAGGTTAAATATATATGAGTCACTTAGATAAATTAAAAATGTTATTGTTTGGCTTTTTTTTTAGTATTTTATTTGTTCCTGAGTAAATCGGTTTGGCTGAGATTAAAGTTATAGTTTTTACACAGCTGAATAAACGTCAAGCAGACAGCTGATTATCAGAAGTGTGAGATGCTGGAGAATATACTCCGGTGTCCTGTTATATTTTAGATAGCAAGGAGTTTATTAAACTTTACCGAAACAATCTGCAAATTTCATTAAAATTGAATAAACTATCATCTTGTCTTTATTTTTAGTTAGCACCTTAAAAGCTTAAAGCTGTAAGCTAATGATAGTTATATAAGAGCAGATGCTGCTGGTGCAATAAGCTGTAGTTTTACGTCCAGTGGATGATGATCTGATTAGTCGACTAATCGCATAAATAATCGGTGACTAGTCGACTATCAAAATAATCGTTTGTGGCAACCCTACTGCATTGATGAAAACAAAGTAGTAGCCTGGGAGATGGACCTGAAGTCCTCTGATTGGAGCTAATGAGGGGCTGACTAAAAATTGCGCTGTCTGTATCTGCAACAAATCCTTTGTTATTAGAGAAGATCTGCAAATTTGTTGCTCATAAAATTGTTCTTTTAAAGGAAGGATGTTTAAAAGATAAATAAATAAAAAAATATACACACTTTCCGCCTTAGTTTCTAAATGGGTTATTCAGTTACACTGTGATTCTCCTGGCTGGTTGATGTTGAAAGAAAATGTGGTTTTTGAATGTTCTTCATACCGTTTTATCTAAATGGGCATTGCACAAATGTATTAGCGATCAGAAAGACACCACGCCCTCGCCCTGTTTGTTAGCTCATGTTGCGTGATTGCTGTCGTATGTTGCGTCCCATCTTTGATCTCTCCAAGAAATCATTTTTTATTTACTACGCAACTTCTGTTGAGTAATCCTTGGGGGATACAAGGCTCCTAAACGGCCTAGCATGAAGCAAAAGTTAAAGACTGTGTAGTGTCAGGAAGCTCAAATTAAACCACTGTTGCACAATCTCCTAAATTCATGGCTCAAAGTTAAACAAACAGTCTAAGTTTGAAGTCCAGGAATCATGTAAATGAAGTCCAGGGATACTACGGAACAGTAAAGAGACATGAGGTTCAGCTCGCAGTCCTCTATTTGATTAAAAACAACTGATTTGAAGGTTGACTCTGATTATTAAGCCTGTGTGTAAGGATATTTGTGGCTCCACATGGGCTGAAGAGTGATGTTGAAAAAGAAAACCTCTGCCGCCGCCTCCTCTTCATCTGCTTAATGTGACCATCTTGAGGTCTTTAGCATTGAATTGCTAACCAAACTGGTCAACTTGCATCATGGGTAATGTACACATATTTCTGTATAGAAATTTTAAATTCAGTGGCTAATTTAATATAATTCCATGCGATTAGCTGGCGAAGCATTTGCTGTGGCTTTCAGTGTTTTCCTCATCCTCACTTGTACTTAAAATGCCTCAGAATCGGCTTATGACGGCGTTCCCAGCCTGGGAAAAAGAGAGTGCACAACAGCAAGCATTGCGATGAGAGAATACAATCGGAAAGCCAAACTACAGGAGAACTAGTTAAATTCTGGATCTTCTTTCTTTTGATGTTTAGTTTTGTCTTTAAGATAAGATAACCTTTATTAGTCCCAAATTGCAAACATCAGTATTGAAAACCGATGCTAACTTTGACCATGTCCTAAGCTAACTATTCATTTTATTTTAAAACACTATGGTGTTTAACCTTGAGAGATTATTAGATCATTGAGAGGTAGTTGGAGACGAGGAGTACGGTAAGTCCCTTTGGAGTTGGAGTCAGGAGACGCCACTGAAGGCGCCTGTACACAGCTGCTTTACAGCAGCTAAACATGTTGCACTGGTTAAGGTTTTAATCTCATGTTTCCTGTTGTTTCTACTTTTAAACGTTCATTCATGCACTGTGACTGCAAACTTTTTAGACACCAGAAGCTTTGTCATTACTGGAGGTTGTTGGGAATTTGAAAAATGGCGATGAAATCAGCAATATTGTTTGCCTGGGTCTTTAAGTTTGTGCCATTTTAATACAGATTCCCAAGTATTGTTTGTTTGTTTTTTCCCCTTCCTAAATGGGAGGTTAGATGCTTTTTGTTTTGTTGGAAACAGTTTCTTTTGTTTACGGTTACCTGAATGGTGAAAAGACAAGATTTGAGCGATGGGTGTTATGTGGACGTGCGATTCAGAAGGTATATGCATTGAAAAGTGAAATATAAGTAGGTTTTCTGGGCCCAGAAATTCCTGTTTGACTGTACTGTCCTCCAAACCTGAAATATCTTGCTGTCATTAACATGTAGAGCATAGACGCCTCTACTGAAACTCTGGCATGCTGCTTCTCTTTGTGCTTTTGGCGATGTATCCGTCAGAGGATTTTTATTCTCCCCCCCCGCTCTCTTTCTTCCTGGTGATTGTCCTCAAGGCGCTTAGTAAGATTTACTCTTTGGTGTGAACTGCTGCCTGGGAGCTGGTTGCCTCGCTCGTGTCACTGTGGCTGGTGACAGTGCAGGAGGAGATAGAAAGGAGGAAACATCTCTGATTTCAGGGCATGAGCCAGACAATGAGGTGGCGAGCGTGACTATCATTTTCATTGGGGGGGAAACTACAGCAATACCAGACTCACGTCTTTAAAGGCTGATAATAACGTGCACGTTTTCTTCAGAACTGGTTAAAGGTAACAAGTTTGTCTATCTTTCCGAGGTTCTCTTTGTTCTTTTTTTATTTTATGGATAATTGTTGTAATTGTATCTGGATTGTAGCAATAATTTGTTACTGACGTGTTTAACCCTTTGTTTAAATTCTATATCTACTAATTTACATTCACGTAAGAGATGGTGGTGTGTGCTGCTGTTGAGCTGGTCATGTTGTATGGACATCACCTGCTGTTTTATGTATTTATTTTAAGGAATAACTCAGATCCTGCTATGATATGTTTTATTTTATTGTTCTGAGGAAGAGCCAACAAAATATACAACACATTAGCTGTCAGGCCTCAGTTGAGTAATATGTATATTTTAATCCTTTTATTGGTTGGTTTGTGTGTTCGGTATGCTAAGTGCTCCATTTTTTAAAGGAAAAATATAAAACATTTGTTGTTTTTTATACTTTAACTTAACATAGCCTCAAGCTCTTGAAAATCTTTCGCTTTTATTGCCAAGAATTTTATCACCATCACTAGGGCTGTGCGATATGACGAAAATCTCATATTCCGATATGAGACATTTATTGTCCTGACAACGATATAAATCACAAAAATGTAACATATTCTGTGAATCTCGGGCAGCTCGACTTGTGTGAAGTGTTTTCAGCTGGGCGTCGTGTACCTGGAGTAGAGTGTTTCAACCGATGCATGAAACTATACATTTCTAGACATAAGTTGTAACGGCCACCCCCCCTTTTTTTTTTTTTTTTTTTTTTTTCTCCTCCAACATTTGAGTCTAAGGTTTTTTTTTTTTGTTTTTTTTTTTTTTTTTTTAGCACCTGGCGGCTCTTTTTTGCTTCTCATCCGTAAACTCTCTGCATACTCTTTCATGTGATTCAGTTTATTTTTAAAGGTCTCAACAGGATCTTGAGCTTTATTGTGAAAGGTTTACGTGGAAAACCAACAAGCGGACAGCAGAGCCATGCGATGGTTTTACCATCATAGTAACCATACCATAATATAATCACCATAGTGTGATTATATTAAATATAAGAGGAAGAGTTTCTGACATGCCTTGACATGTTGTTCAACACACTTTTTGAATTTGTATTCTCCTGTTGTGGCTGCTTATTCGAGTGATTGTGTTGTGTGGGTTTGTTGCAGTGATTGTCGCTGGATGCAACAGAGTCAGAAAAGAAGAATGATGGTGTCGGCTTGTAGTTTAGTTTATGTGAAAACAGACACCACAGCAGTTTATTAAAGGGGAAATAAGACTCATAAAGCCAGATTATTCACCGAGAGCCTGCCTGCTGCTGGTAGATAAGACAAGTAATGAGAATGTAAATCGAACTGTTTGAAAGACAAGCGAGTACCTGTGGGAGAAAGAAGCAAGTTTGTCTTATGCGGGGGTTTTTTCTTCTTCCTAGAAGACTCTACATTTTTAATCAAATGCATATAAATGATTGTGCTTCTATCTTACTCTGTTCATGTATGCAGACCAAGTTGTAATGTCAGTCATCTTTGTGTCCCCACAGAGTCCACCGGCCCTGCCAAGGTAGTGAGAGCAGGCAACCCACCTAAAGCCAGGCGTGGCGGCAAGGTAATACTTTTCATGCGTTTGTCTGTGTTGAATGTTAAGCAGTGGACAGTTAAAGGGTTTATAATAATTACAAGCTCTAAACGTATTAATATGGCTCAATTTGTTTTTAAAAATCTCGAAGGAAAATTCAGTGCTTTTAAAATCCAGATTGTGTTGACGGGAATTTGTCCAAAGGGAAATTAGCTTACTTGATGGGAAAAATTAGACACTTTCCCCCCATCGAGTAAGCTTATAAGATTTATTTTTGTCTGTCATTGTTTAATAATTCCCAGCCAAGAAATCAATATTTTATATAACTTTCACCAGATAACAGATTTTTGTTGTGCTGCATTTAAAAACAAAAGTGATTTATTAAAATGTAGGTGAAGTGGCTTTTTATTTCTGTTGTAGTATCAGGCTTTCTGCTTTGGTGTCAAAATGTCAACAGTAGCAGGGGACTAGACTGGGTGCCACTCCTGCCTGGCAAGAAGACCAAAACGAGGCTAGAGTTCACACAGGCTCAGCAAAATTGGAAATTATAAGATTGAATCAACAAAATCTGTGTTCTGAGTCTGTTTCTGCTGTGACATTTGGATGGTAGGATCAGAAACTGGCATTCATGGCATTAAAGTGTGGATCCAATTGTCTCAGGTGCTGCTGCTGGTGTAAAGTGTGTGGAGTAATTTCTTGGCACACTTCGGTCCCCTTTAAAATGATGCCTAGTTGAAACTAAACACTGCAGCCTGCTCGAGTAAAGCTATTCCATCACGATCAGTCTTCATGCCACAAAGCTCAAGTCTTCTCTAAACTGGTTTCTTGAACATGATTATGAGCTCACAGCCTCCACAGTGCCCAGATCTCAACCCAATAGTGCAAATTTGATGTGCAGCTGACAAATCTGCAGCAACCTTATGATGATATTTTGTCAATATGCACTATAATCACCCAAGAAATGTTTCCATAAACTTAATAAATCTATGCTGTGAAGGATTTCACAGTTCTGATGGGAAAAGGGGCGGTCCTACCTGGTATTAGAAAAATGTATTTCTTTAATGCCTCGAGAAATGTGCAGTCACCTCCTCTCACATGCTGGAATGCAGATGTGCTCGCAGTGAACCAATTGCATGCGAGATGAAGTCTTTCATTCAGAATTTCCCACCCCTTTTGTCTGACACTGTAGTACTCTACAGTTGGTTGTTTGTAGCCACACCTTGGCCATAAACTTTTTATGGCTGGTTTGGAGTTAACTACCCAGTCCCAGGAACAAAAGACATAAACTGGCAATCAGCCGGCAGCACATTGCTGAAGATAAACAGTAAAAAGCTGTAAAAAACACTCATGTAAAGTGTTTTTAACCAGATTATACTTGAGCTTAAGGTGTAAGGACTACAGCGGTACTGCCTGTTCAGACATGATCAGCTTTTAGACTGCATTTTAACCTGAGAGGTGTTTATCTTTTTTCCTTTTTCTCTATTTCTTGAAGAAATTGACATTTTTAAACAGAAAAGCAGCAATCGGATGGTTTTTGTTTTTTTTTCCCCCCTCTTGAATTTCTTCGTAATTTCTTTGTTTTTTGTCCTCAGGTTGGAGACTTCGGAGATACGAACAGCTGGCCAACTCCAGGGGAGATTGCAACTAAAGACATGCAGGTAGGTGGTTGTTGTTGTTATTGTTATTACTGCGTGTTGTATTTTTGTAGCCTGGTATATGTAGAAGATACACTGGAGAGATTAAGCTCTGTTTCAGCTGACTACATTGTTTGATGTTTGAGTAGAAGCAGCGACATCCATACGTGCGCAACAGGTTTTGTCTGCTATGAGACGTATCTGATTTGCATAATTTTTTTTTCTTTTGCTCTCAGCTGGTGCATTAGGTTTCAGCTGCAGACGGATATGATATGTCATTTCATTCTGGTTACAGAACTTTTTCTTTTTAGAATTGGTTCTTTCAACCCATTGCTACAGAGCACATCTGTCTTGTAGAGAAAAGCATTAGCAGAAAGGTTTTTGAAAATTTGTGTTCAGGAGTTGTGTCTTTGAAAAATATGGACCAAAATTGCAGAAAATGTCTGCAGGGTAAAGGGTCACAAAATCTGAGGTAGAGCATGTAGAGACTGCTCTGGGACGAATGTACGAACTGGAGCCTTTATAAGCGAGCTGTGGTGTTACGGGGTCTGGAGGAAATCCTTTTATAGTAATGGGAAGAAGGTGAAGACTTGAGGGAACACAAGCGTTGCAACAGTTTAGAGTTGGAAGCAGATTTCAGTAACTTTTAAGTTAAAAATATTCACCAAGCAAAATGAGGAGCCGAGCCTGCTACACTTTGCTGTAGTGGGTGTTTGCAGCTTTCTTCAATGGGTATTTTAGTGGCTGTAATTACACGCCAGCTAAACAGCACATCCAGACAGAGCAGTCTGCTTCTGCTGGCCCTGACTTTGTGTCCCCAGGATTGATTGTTTCTTTTAAGGTGTGGGTTAGCCAAGATTTGCCACCATGTCTCCATCTGTGGAGACAAAGCAAAGATGGCTGACCACAAAACGAGCAGCTGCCAAATTTTTTTTTTTTTTTTTTTTTTTTTTTTACTCTTAAGGATTAGTTTCTTTTTTCTTTCAAAAAGAGAAAATTGTGACGGTATCTAAGGCCTGAGTCATTATAAACTCAGTGAGTTTAAAATGACTTTGCATGTTTTATTGTGATTAAAATGTTAGCTATGTCTAGGAGTAAGCTGTTCTGAGTCTTCAAGCTGCCTATTTGGTTACTTAAGTGCCTTAAAAAACATCCAAATGAGTCATTGATCCTGCAGTAGCACCTTAGTGTTAAACCTTCAAATTTGAGGGATGTTTACAGGTTTGTTGGCCCTGCGCTGTCTCCTGTCATATAACAAAAGAACTAAGGAGGTGGGAGTCTGTTAAAATTGCATTAATGTACATTAAAAAAAGTCTCTATTCTGCTTGTGCAGTGGTTCTTAACCTGGGTTCGATCGAACCCTAGGGGTTCGGTGAGTCGGTCTCAGGGGTTCGGCAGAGCCTCCGCCATGACATGCATGGCTCATTTTGTGCACCAGTAAAAAACCATATCTATGTCTTGAATTTGAAAAAAAAATCACATTTTATTTTTCACTAAAGAGGGGTTCAGTGAATGCGCATATGAAACTGGAGGGGTTCGGTACCTCCAACAACGTTAAGAACCACTGTGCTAGTGATTATCTCACCCTGAAATGCGCCTGCATATAAGCTTTACCCAGAGGTCCATGACACTCTAAGCCCCTCCCCTCTAAACTGCACTTGTCCCTTAGAGCTGCAGGTCAGCTGTGGGATGTGTCTAATTTGTGTCCACTTACAGTAGCACCAGCAGTCAGTCACCCCCCCCCAGAACTGTTTTCTATTTTTGGTCTCTGGATGATAGTATGTCACTGGGCAAGCAACCCCCGGTAACCTCCCCTATTTTAGGCAGGCAGGTCTGAGGGAACATGAAGGAGAGAGCGTGTCCTCGAGCACGAAAATGTGGGTCATATCATCAGCACCAGGAATAACCTGCAGGACCGGTGGGAAGGGTGGAGTCTGGAGGTAGGCCAAGGTCTGGGAAAGGATGTCCTTTTAGGGATCCCCCCTCAAAGAAGCCACCCCTGGATCTGTGGTGGTGCTATTCTTAGGGGGGGCTGAAGTTCGCCATCCATCATGCAACATTCAAAGGTGTAAATCAGTCACTCAATTCCACGGATTATTCATGCTGGGGACTCCGATATTTAAGAGAAGGTGGGGAATTTGCATAGTGTACTTTAATTTTCCATAAGCATAAAGCATAAAGTTAATCTGCTTTTTTTAAGTTTTAAAATTGTCTTCCACGATGCAACATGAACTACAGCACAGCAGTGCAAGCAGAAAGTACTTCACACTTGTTTGGGCAGCCCGCAGAGATTCAAAGAAACGTGCGGTGCAATAACACATTTAGACAAAACAATTACAACTTTTTTTAACAAAGTGTAAAGTCCAGACACTGAAAGTAGATTTGAATAAGTAATAAAAGGGTTTGTGCTACTTTTTTGTTGTAAGATTAATTAGATGAATAAATTGGATCCAAGTTTAGCAACTGTTTTGTAATACTAATCAAGCTAGGTTGCACTTTTTTTTTTCTTCTTTTTTTTAAATCAGTGAAAAACTGAAAAGCGTGTACACACCTCTGTTTTGGGACAAATGTTTAGAATAATCATCAAATAAAAAGGTTGTCTTCCTCCCCTCACCCCCAACTGCTTGCTGCAGATGACGGCCTCCTCACTGATGCTGGTTCTGCTGGAGGCTTCTTCCTGTTTAAAAGGCCCTTTTTCCGTCCCAATGCTTGCTCATTGGAAGTCATGTGATTGTTGGGATTTTGCTGGCTCATGCTTACCTTACAGTATAAAATGCTTTGGGGCGACTGTTGTCGTGCGTATACTAGTCACGTTGATTAGGCAGCTGATCCTGTTTGGGTCACTTATGGCGTTGCGACTTATTGGTTGACCTGTGACGCAAACTTGCTGAACTGGCCCCTCAGTTTACATGTGAAGAAAAGCCGTTTCCTCAGTTGTTCCCATCCACCACCAGTTTGTTTAACGCAACCAACATATTTTATTCTACTGTATATAGTATTTTATTTTATTCTATTCTTTACAGTTGTGTACTGTATTTATTCTTATTATATTCTAATTTTGCTACATAACTTTTGCACTGTCCACTTCCTGCTGTGACAAAGCAAATTTCCCACGTGTGGGACTGATAAAGGTTATCTTATCTTATTAAGAAGGTGCTAGATTTTTAACCTTTCAGATTTTTTTGCTTCAGGCTGACCGCAGCCACTCCAGCTCTTTGTAGGAGCATGCATGTACTCCACTATCAACAAATTATGCTGTGTTGCTATATTGAAGATATTGGTACATAAAATAATTAAATTGGCTTGTAGTAAAAATTGGATCCACTGGCCCACTTGCCTAGTGGGGAATAATTATGATGATGAACACTGAAGTGCAAAAATCTCTCTAATCCATCTTAATTTATTACAATTTAATGTTTTTATATTTAAAAACTTGGAAAAAATAATGGTATAAAATTCAGTGTGTCATGTTATCAGCCCTTTTGTGCCATTACAGTCAGAACCACTCCACACCTCTTAGAGAGCAGCAGCCTAAGTAGCTACTGCCACATATATAACTGTAGGTTGTCTGAGTCATGCAGGCAGAAGAAAGCCCCTCTTCCCCTGCAGTCTGGGGAGAAAAGCCATATACATGCATGTGACTGTTTAGTCCACAGTGGCTTCTGGTGTCATGTCATCTATACCTGATTGTATTTTCATTTTTCACCCCATTTTTTTTTATCATCTCATCAGTGTCTTGCCTGTAATTTTCTTTCTTTCATTCACCCACCGTAAATAGCAGGGCGGTGCTGCTTTCTGGGCTGGGTTTTTGGTTAACTGTTCCTATGCTCGGGATTAGAAATGTCTCATTATGAAAGTGGCTGAAACAGACGCGTCATCAGTGCCTTCCCTGTAGCGCAGGAAGAATGACTCAGCATCCTTGTGATCTTAGCTTTGTGCGGCTGAAAATGCCGACAGCAGTGTTATTGATTAAGAAAACTCACTGAACCGCTCACACCTGATCCTTTAATGGTTTATCTCACACCATTCTGTCATCGCTGAAAGTATCCTCACTCCTCGTCCAAGCCGCACAGATTTCACAGCAATAAACCTCTTGATGTTATGACACACATTAGCTTTGTCTCCACTGAGATGAGCTTGGCTGTAGTGTGGAAGGCCCAGAGGGAGCTCGGCCGACTAATAGTTGCAGCAGATGCTTCTTATTATCCACAGCTTGTGCAACATTGACTTGGCATTTTCATTGTTTTTGACAACACCAATAAAAAGCATGATGTTGTTGGAGCAGAGGAGCGCAGGCTATAAAAGCCCAGTAGGTCTGATCTGCACTATATCCGAAAACTACCAGATTCTAACTATAGGGCTGCGAAGTACACTGATTAATTGGTCGGGTGCTAGAAAGCTTTGATCCATTTTAACTGCTTAGCATTAGAGCTTTTTGTTTTTTTTAAACATCTTTACATACCGTACGTGTGGGTCTGTGTGTTTGTCTGTCTGTGCATCATGGTCCCACCTCATTGTCTTCTCTAAACTGCTCTTCCCTCCCTCTGTTCAGATCGAGGCAGTGACACGGACCGTGTCCTGCCCGCCGACTGTCAGGCAGGTCAGAGACTCATGGAAATTCACTGTAAGTTCAACCCATGAACCCTGCTGCCTGCCTACCTGTTCACTTTCAATAACTGTATCTGATTTTTAGACCAAAAACAAGTGAAATATGTAAAACTTAGCATTACACTCACAGAAGTATCGCTTTACCCTTTTTAGAGTTAAACAAAAAGATCCAGATAACTCACCATTGACTAAAGACATTTGTGCTGTGACTTTTATTTGTAATTTTTCTGTATGTGAAAGAAGTTTTTGAACATTTCTTTTAAGACACTGGGTAAGCCTTGTGCCTTTAAGTGGCCGTATCCCAGGGTAACCTTAGGAGAGCCTTTGTTATGAGACAAACTGTCAACTTCTGTCCGTTTAAACTCAGAGGAAATCTCAGTATTTTCTTCCCATTAACAACAGTCATTACTCAGTGAGCAGTAAGTTAATGACTTATTTTTATTTTTTTATGATTCTTCCCTGTCAGTGTCATTTTGCATCATCATCATCATCTGCTGAGTCATGTAATGGTCACCGGTGCCATGTTTTTGATTCATTATGCAGTTTTTGAGGGGGGCCTGTTGTGTTGTTCCTTTGTTTCTGTCACATATGATGGTGGAGCTCACATAATGAGGTCAGCATATTTGTAAATGTAATCTGTGAGTCAGATGTTCAAGCTCCAGGCTGCTCTAAGCAGCTGATGTCAAAGGGTTTTCTAATCTATTATGAGCGATGTCAGAGGAGGCGGAGCCTACAAGTTTTGTGCTCTCTTTTCGGAAGCCTGGTGAGGGGCAGTCAATCGGAAGTGGGGTCAGAGGGAGAGGGTGTTAAGGAGATGGGCGCTTAAATAAAAAAAAATTGCTGCAGTGGAGCCAAAAAGCAGAAATGAGCATCGTAGATTGCCATCAAGGGCACAGCATAGTAGATGAATGTAGACAAGAATTTGGACTGTTGAATAAAACAGTACTACATGTGCTAGAACAGAAAGTGATTTTCAGACTCAGTATTGCTACAAAACTCTGCACTACTGAATTTGGAAAACCTGTTGTGCTGTTAGGATTTTGTTCTTTTTCTTTCCTTCTCATTTATCCCATTTTATTCCAAATTAGATTTAAAAGATTTGTTCATTCTAAGCTTGGCCTAAAGAAAGAGTTGGCAAAAGAGGATAACAGAGATAACCCAATAAAGCCAGACTTCTTTGCTTTGTGCTATTTGTGTTCTCTATATTGTATAATATAGGGATGGATGCCATCTGAGATAAAACGTTAACATTCGTTTGGAGTTGGTTTAACTTTTTTTTGTCTTTATAGCTCAGTGATTTCTTTGGAAGAATTTCACATTGGTTAAAAGGGTTAATAATATATTAGCTGACTGAATCATTGTAGGGCAAGTCTCAAAAATAAACTTCACAGTATGTAATGTTTAGGCCCAGCACGTGTCAGCTTTGCATAATACACAGTTATATATTTGAAAGGAATTACTTTAGCTGGTGTGTAAGGTCAGATGTGCAGTCACTGTCTGAAATCGTATCAAGAATTATGAGTAATCTGGTTTATGTTCACCTGAAGTAATTATTTTCAGCAAAGTGGAACGTTCGAGCCTTGCAAGATTCTTAATTTTCTGTTGGAGGTACAAAGTTAAAAAGACAGATTACAAATTGTCTCTCTTAAAGCTACAAACAAATAAAATTATGTGTAATACAAATGCTTTCAGTAGCAAGATTTGAAATGGGTTCCTTCAGCTTTTGGTGTAATTTAATTTAAAAATGCTTTTATTTTGTAGTATAATTTCATACTTTGCACTTTTTTAATGTTGACTTTTTTACAGACTGCTTTGTTTCTTACTGTTGTTCAGAAATACCAAGTCTGTTTGGGTTGGTCTGGTCTTTGAATTGAGTTTGTATGATCATATTAAACTTAATAAAGGGTGTGCATGGCTGTGCGTGTTCATGGAAATGAACTTGCTTTTATTTACCCAACTTCACACAAATTTACGTGACTCTTGTGCAAAGACCTCAGGAGTGCCATAGTTTGCAGATATGCATGTTGCTGATTGCTGAGCTGTCATAACACAGAGGAGTGGCCGATTTGAATAAACTACTATATCAGCTCTGGGAGCAAAGATAACCAGCAGAGCCACTTTATATATGGTGAACTACCCAGTGTCCGTTACTGTGCCAGGTTATGCTGGGGTGTAGGGCAGTAGGAGCAGTGTGTTACTCTGCTGCAGTCCCAAAAAAAGGTCACGTAAACCCCAAACCACATGCAAAGTTACCTTTGTCCCAATCACCTTTATGACCTGGTGGGTATTTGCAGTTTTAGCCTTCATTAAACATCAGTCCACCATATTTATTAATCCAAAGCCTCTTGATTTTACACACTAGACTGCTGGTTTAGGAGCTTCTTTTTCCTGTTTGCATTCGATTTATTGCAAACTTTATTTTTAAAAACTAAAAAAAAAAATTGATTTAAAATACTAAAAAAGACTGCTGGCTGTGTGTGTGCGTATGTAAACATACTGAGTTGCTCAACTCTAGGTCAAGATTATAAAAGTGATGTTGGTTCAGTGAAAATGAGCCCTTGGTTACTGAAAGCTAACCTGTCCCGTCAAAGTGCCAACTGTTAAAGGGTTTTTAAATAATGCTTTAATTTTACTGAAATCAAATGGTAAAAATGTCTAACATTATACAGAATCTTTGCCAGTGTAATTTGTTAAGCAAGTGTATTAAGAATTCATTGTGGCAAGTTCCATATAATTCAAGTCTTACATGAAATTGTCTCAGTCTCCTTTCATGGACTTTTCTTCGCCTCCTCTAAATAGCGGTTTGAATGTGTTTCCCGTCTACTTAGGGCACCAAAAAGACGATGGTTAAAAAGGAGTCAAAGGAGAAAAGGGAGAGCAATGAAGAGAGCAAGGAGAACGTGAAGGCCAAGTCAGACGACTCGGGAGAGGAAAAGAACGGTGACGACGACTCCCAGAAGAACGGACCGAAGAAAAAAGGTGACCAATGATCAAACTGATTTAATCATTTGTCTGTAATTATAGTGCTTGCTAAAGAATCTGGTTTTGACATTAAAACGTTTGAAGGAAAAAGTCCACTCTGAGCTTTTGGGGTTCTCACTTTTAAATAATTGGCTTCATTAGTATCCGGTGCTAAAGTTGGTGGTAAGGTTGATGAAATACAAATGAAAGGATTTCAGTTAAGCAGCTCTAAAAATGGCAGTAATGACTCCAGAACTGTGAACTAAGATGTTAGGATTGTGCTGCTGTTTTTTGTTGTTGTTTTTGCTCTTAAATGGCCAGTCAAAGGATCAGTAACCGGTACAGGGGTACACATTATGTGGTAGATGATTTTGTGCTCTCCACTTGTGCCTTTGCAAATACGCCGTACTCCCTGTGTAATATCAGAGAACAAAAGGCCACTTTTGCCTACGTTTATCAGTGTTTCAGATGCGTTCACTCCACGTGTAAAG
Organism: Mchenga conophoros; assembly: GCF_057382185.1. NCBI lineage: Eukaryota > Metazoa > Chordata > Actinopteri > Cichliformes > Cichlidae > Mchenga > Mchenga conophoros. Next base: position 27,255,045 of record NC_140535.1, on the reverse strand, counting down.
GGTAAAGTGAGTGCAAGATAAGTTGGGTCTTTCATGGCTGCTTAAACAAAGCGTGTTTTAATTGTAATAACCACGTTAGTAGTGTGGGAGCAAATCTAAATAAGCAGAGTCAGTTACAGTACAAGGTTGTATCACTCGAAGTCAAATACAGGTTGCCTTTTAAATTCGTGCCCATAACTGATCATTTAGGAGAAGTTTGTGGTGGCTGGTTATAGTTTAGCAGTTTTGGCAGCAGTTAAAGGTTTAAACCGTGCCAGCCAGGCAGCCAGCGAGTGCTTTCTGACCTTCACAGCATAGCTGGCCCTCAGTGTGCATGGCTGAATTTGCTCTGTGTGTGTGGAGGAGGGGTGCGTTTCCTGGCTCTCATGTTTTCATCACCCCTCAAAAAACATACCGGCATACAAATGGTCTGGCACGAATTTTAGCACCGACCTGCCCGTTCGTTTTCTTTTCCTAACAATTCAGGCCAGTTGTTGTATTGATGAAGAGACTTAAACAATGAAGTTATTTATACACTGAATTGCAGTATTTAAGATCAGTGCATACAGTGCACATTTTTACGTACTCGTATCAATTTTAAAGCAGTTGGGTTTATAATAGTAAAACTTCTTGTTCCTGGAGATGCATTTGTCGGTTTTTGTATATGTGCTGTGGAGGTGATGAGTTTCATGTCTCTTCTCTGACTAAAATGTTAAAATGAAGAGAACTTGAACAACTCTGATCACAGTATTGAAGCAAATGAATCATGTTTTTCGTGCCCATCAAAAAGGTTTTGGCTTTCAGCCACAGGTAAATCACCAGGACTCTGAGTAAAACAGGCTCTGTTTTAAGTAGAGTTTAATTGGCTCTAGTTGTCCAGCAGGCTGCCTTGCAGAGCTGCAGTTTAAAAGGACAGCTGATTGTCACGGTGTGACGTGGACACATGGGTAAGGTTTTCAGATACCACAAGCAGGAGGGAGGGAGAAGGGAAATGACGGGTCTGGGCTTGCACGGAAGGCTGCAATTGCCACAAAATGTGGAATATAAGTAAATTTACAAGCTACCTTTTAAGCGAGATGCATAAGTAAACAAAGAACTGCTGTCAAGTACAAGCAACCAAGTATTTTAAGAACAAGAGGGTTGATGACCACATCTCTTACATTTGCAGGGACAGTCACTTCCCTTCTTTATTGCACATGCTGTCTATCACAAACTTAACCACATGTCCACACAGCACCCTGACAACCAGCAGTCCTTTCAGATGGCAGCTCTGTGAGGCACCCTGCTGGACAGCCAGCGTACTGCAGGATACATTTACATCTATGAAAGTCCTGAAAGCGATTATCAGTTTTTCAGAATAAAAGTTGTATGTTTATCACATGCACATATCTAAAGGCTATTAGAATCAGCCAATCATCTAGCTTACAGATATACTGTTTCTAAACACAAAAAGCATGGTGGTGATTAAGATATTCATTTGGTAGATGTAAGAATGACTAAATAAAATAACATCATCTGAAACAGTCCGTGGATTTGTTCTTCCTTTTAACGGTGTTTCCTCTACATGTCATTTGAAAACAGGAAACAAGCAGAAGTGGGTTCCTCTGATGATCGAGGTGAAGTCAGAGGGGCCCAGGGAGCGCTCGGCCTCTAGGAACAACAGCAGACAGAATGAAAACCCGCGCCTGCCTCCCAACGCCAGGAACGACCTCAGAGGTTAGTCTGTGATGTCTTCACGTGGTAACAGGTTTATTTTGGGTGAGAGGTAGTAGGAAGTTGGCTCCACATGGCGGTCATCTCTGGTGCTTGCACATGATAGCACATCTGAATATGCGACTACTGGAAGTGGCTTTGATGCCGTGTCTTTAGATGTTGATAATACAGAGCTTATTATTACATTTAGCTGGTTAAGAAAGTGCACATGACTCAGCAGCAGGATGTGGAGAGGTGTGTGTGTGTGTGTGTGTGTGTGTGCGCGTGTGTGTGTGCGTGTGCATGCTCGACTGCTAATTTTATACTTCTGCTTTGATAGCTTCACTATTCAGCTGTGCACTTCACGTATTACTCCACTTGTGTTCAGGAAATGAAATCTACTCGCTGTTAGGAAGACGCTGTATCGTATTCAAATGTGTTTTATCACAATTTAGAAAACTAGTAAGAAAGAATTAGTTAGCCTCATTGGATATTTGTTCAGACCTACTTATCCAGTCTGGTTTAGTGTTTGCTGACAGGAATATGGTTGGCTTCCCTGCAGATTGGCATAGCCAAAAGTATGAGCGCGAGTGGCGTGACGACCACGATGAGGTTTCCAGCGTGAAGAGTGAGGGGGCGCCATTCCGCGGAGGATTCAGAGGTCGAGGACGTGGAAGAGGAAGAGGTCGGGGACGAGGCAGAGGTGCCGGGAGAGGTACATCTTACTCGTTTTAGACGACTCAAAAATATCAAAAGAACACTTTTTTTTCACCGCTAGGCAGGTGTCCTCAAAATGTTTATAAGTAATATAATATGAACATCGCTTTTGTTTTGTTTTTTTTAACCACAGTAAGTTTTTTTTTTTTTTCCTTTTAAGTTAAAAGGCTGACCAGACTGCACTGACAAATCAGCATCATGCAGGATACTTACACACGTTTCCTAATTTGAGGTCTGAATGCACTGAAGCAAGGTGGTAGCCAGATAATAGTGCAATAGCAGTGACACAGCAGAAGTCACATCTCAGCACAAAAGTAGCCTTGTAGTGTTTTCTCTGGAAATTCTAAGAAAAAGTATAACATGATTTCTTAATGCTGGAGAAAACGAGCTGCACAGTATTGTCACATAATAAAGCGTTTCTTCCTTGGATGGCATATCCTGGTTGGAGCTTTTTAACCAGCAGCAGCAGAAACTTCCATCCACCATTTGTTCTTCCTGTCATATGGACCGCAGCTAGCAACGCTTGTTTGAATGTGTTTACATTTGAGCTGCACTGGCTGTACTCTGCTGTGTATTTTTTAGCCCCAAGTGGTGAAACAGGTTTATTTTTCACTGTTGGCAGGAACTGTTTTCATGCATATTTATGCAGAGTATTGTGTGTGGAGATTGTTGAAGTAGGCCTCTTTTTAGATACTGAATCATCATTGGAGGCACACGAGTGTTCCTCGGTCTTGGACGTGCCATTGTGCACACCAGGGGACGTAAACGTGGGGTATCGCTATATAACATTTTTATATCACTTAAGAATTTACAGCTATTATTGCAGACGCTGTGATATGGCAGAGCGCTTGGTATCACTATAAGAGATGTGCTGCAGAAGTGATGAGCTCTTCATGTCTCTTCTCTGACTAAACATCTGTGGAGAGAACTTTCACAACTCTGATCTCAGCACTGAAAGTAAAGCTGCCTGGGCTAAATCCTTTCAAAATTACTTTCACAGGAGACATCGCAGTTTTTAATTTTGTACCGTTTGGTTGGTGATGTCAGTGTTTTGAGTGCTTTGACAAACCCATTACCCACACAGCTTTTGTGGAAAGACTCCCCATGAACTTAAGTGAATTTGTCTTAATAGTATAGTTTGAGGGTTTTACTTCCAGTCCAGTCTTCTGTTCATCTGCAATCATGGAGTACAGCAACTTTCTCTTTATCAATGTTTCAAGGATTTAAGCTGGTGAATTGGATGAATTAAGTTGGTACAGGTAGACAGTGTCTTATCTAGTTTTGGTTGCTTTGGCTGCCACGGCTCTGAATCCGAGTGTTTGATGACCCTGATCTGGCCCCCACCAAGGCTAGAGTAAAAACAAAAAAGTGCAATAACAACCAGAGAGTGTTGGAATGAGGACTGGCCTTGGCTCCAGCAGGAGAAACTGGTTTCCCTGAAGGCTTGTTGGTTTTGGCCAGAGTCTCCCTCCCACTTCCCTGTTGTTTTCACTCTCTTCATACATACATTTTTCCTTATTCCAACCCCCCCACCTCTCTCTTCATGTACTCATTTTCCTCCTTTTATCCTAAACCCTCCTTCCCAGAAGCACCGGCTACTCATAAACTTTATAACGGTGCCCAGAAATGTGAGTGAAGCAATTTTATTTCCACTTTTCTCCCTTTTTTCCAACTTTTTTTGAGGTTGTTGACTTTGAGCAGCGCTGAAGAGACTTTCAGTTAATGCTCAGCACATGAACTTTGTCTTTGTGTATTTACTCAGCCCTCAAGTGGGTGCCCTCCTACATATGCCAATACACATACACACAGTGTAATTGTATTTTAAGAGGCTCACTGCTCCTTCACTTCTGCGTTCTTTATAATTTACATCTTAACACATTTTTTTTTTCTTGGCTGTGCCTTGAATAGCTTTTGAGTTAAACAGCAGTTAAACTTGAGACTTATTCTCATTAATCTGCTCCTACTTACTGATTGTCAGTCTGCTGTTTTCATTCTTGTGTAACCTTCGATAATTCTCACTCCTAACTATAACTAGCAGCGTAAGTGACAATATGGTACGAAAGAGATGCAATAAATGGAACATTTAAAAACTATTCTTAGGGGATTTTTAATAGAAATGGTGAAACACAACAAAATTAACAGTACTTGAATAAGAATTAATGCTTTGGGGGTGAGTGTCAGTATAAGAGTCTTCTCTCATGTCTTCAATGTGAGAGCCATCAGATAGCATCGATCTGAGAACAAAGATGCACCTCCCAATCAATTTTGCTGCCTACTAATAGCAAGTGGAAGAATTTTAATCTTTTGATTGGCTGGTTTTGCAAGAAATGAATAGTAAAGGGTAAAAACGATGTGAGCACTGATAGCTGAGAAGGTTCACAACGCAGAGAGCATCTGCTGTTCCCGTGCACAGTCTTTCACACGAGTAATGTATGCACGCCGTGCTGCACGCTTTCTGTCTAACAGACTGCTCCTCTCCCTTCAAGGCCACTACGACTATCACTACAGCTACAAGTCCTACGACGTAAAAGACGGACCCTACGGACAGAAGTTCAGCAACTCTGTGACCTACTATTACGACAACATGAGCAGCAATGACCTTTACTCTGTCGATCAGGATCTGCTGAAGGACTACATCAAGCGGCAAATGTGAGTTTAGCTTTTCTGTCACAGGAATAGGTCGATGTCGGGGGGGGGGGGGGGGGGGGGGGGGTAAACTCGTATTTATTGGGTTGTGTTCAGACATTATGTGCAGATGTGCTGCAGAAGTGATGAGCTCTTCATGTCTCTTCTCTGACTAAATGACGGTGGAGAGAACTTTTCACAACTCTGATCTCAGCATTGAAGCATAATGAGATGAAGTGATTGGCTTTTGCAAAGATGGCAGACCTTAAGGTTGCATGATGTCACATCTTGACGTCATGGCTTGGCTTTTCTTCCTCCTAAGATTAGAGCTGCTTAATTTGGGGAATTGCTGCAAATAATGTCAGTTAAATGGGTTCTACTGGTACAAACTGTTATTAGACATTTGTGGTGTGGCGCTGGAGATGGAGCTAAACATCATCGGTGCTTGACACTAGCAGCTTGAGCCTCTACACTTGAATCTGGTTGGTGGCCGAGTTGCACTGTGATTTGCTTGATAAGGAAACATGGAGAAACACCCCCCCCCCCCCCCCCCCCCCCTCCCCCGTATTTCTGGTTCTGCAACATCAGCTTTGATCATTTGCGTTCATCTTTCAGCACTTTGCAGTTGCATCTCACTCTCCAGATTCTGAGTAGTGTGACCTCATTTGTCTGGCACCAGATTTAAACGGCTATTGTTCCACCTCATCGTGTCATATTCTGGATTTTGTTTTAGGCAAATTATCTGTGTGACACGGACACACACAATGAATCAAACTATGATGGATCAAAAAGAAACTGGTTTCATCACATCTTTGTTCCCATTACAGTCAACTGCTTTAAACCAGAGCTGTTAAACTGATTGAAGTTGATCAGCACCTTAGGGCCCAGTTTGATCTTACAAGGTTCAGATCTCAACTGATGTCTAGAAATCCTTCAAAGTTTTCATACGTTTACACTCCTGTGTTGTAAGACTGTTATCCCCACAGCAGGACTAGCAGTGCATTTCACTGATGAAATTGGAGTCATTTTCACTCTTTGGAAAGTCACACATTTAGTTGATTTTGGACTCTTTCGGAAAGCCACATTTGGCCCCCGGTCTGCATGCTTAACAGTCTTGTTGTCGATAAGTGGTTAAGTTTACTTCACTTATAAGAATAAAGTATCTCTTTTCAACATTACTGAAGCTGTTCAGATTATACCTGACATAGTCCAGTAAAGCACCTGCTGCTGGAGATGCTGTGTGTGTCGAAACAATACATTTTTGGCCAACTTACTCAGGCTCTGAAACCTTGTTAAATCCTCTGTTTTTAGTTTGGAAGATATGTGATGACTGTTGACATCTAGACAATGTTACATAACCAGTCGTAACAAAAATAAGTTTTCATTCAGTCTTTCCCTGTGATTTTTTTTTTTCCTTTTCTCACTTTACTTCCCTCTGATGTCAAAGACTAGGCATGAAATACCAGCATCTGCTGACCACTTTTCTCCCTGTGTTTTTTTTCCCTTCCAGTGAGTACTACTTCAGCCTAGACAACCTGGAGAGAGACTTTTTCTTGCGGAGGAAGATGGATCAGGAGGGTTTCCTGCCCATCGGACTCATCGCCAGTTTTCACAGAGTTCAGGCCCTCACTACCGACGTCAACATCATTCTGGATGTAAGCGCGTTTCTTTGACTGGTTGAATGATGTCAGTCAGTGAAGACATTTAAAAATTCATGTTAAACGCAGTCAGAACTGGTCTGAAAGCGGCTGTAGGACAGAAAAACAAGCAATTAAATTGCATAAAAAATAATGTGAAGCAGCGTTCAAGTTAAAATGCACTAAAGGAAAAAAACCTTTGGGGACTGTTTTCTAGAAGCTTCTGTAGTTCATTATGTGAAACAATTTTCTGTCCAGAAGTAGCTCGAGGGTACCAAACAACAAATATTTGGCAGGTCATTTTTGGGTTTTTGTACAACTTCAAAAAATGAATAAATACATTAAAAAATGATGCAGCTCTAATTAGTGACCTTTAGATTTGCTACTGGGATATTTTCACCTTTGGACAGAGTCAGTCTGGGTAGTTTTCCCGTTTCTTGTCAATACATGAATGGTCGCAAATTTCTACTAATCACCTGGGCTAACCGGTCCCTCATCTGTCCCGTCAGGCGTTAAAGGACAGTAAGGAAGTGGAAATTATCGACATGAAGATCCGTCGGAAGGTGGACCCGGAGAAGTGGCCGCTGCCGGGCCTGAACATGCCAAACATGCCGCACACGCATACGGACTTCTCCCAGCTCATCAACTGCCCCGAGTTTGTTCCAAGACAAATGGCTGAGGAGCCCAGAGGTGAGCACTCTGACCTGAAGCTGCACATTTTGTAATGTTTAGCATTTAACTGACCCTCAATTCTGCATCACGTGAAATGAGCATTTCCCTCATTTACATGAAGAAAGTGAGAATTTTAAGATAAGTAATCCTTGCCTGGTGATCAAAGTTAATGTTGACTGTAATCTTCTCTCTGCTGCAGGTCTGCCCAGGGCCTCCACACCAATGCAACAACAGACCAAGGCTGAACCAGATGTCTCCAACCTCAAGACCATGCCCAAGGGCCTCTCAGCTAGTCTCCCTGACCTGGACTCAGAGTCCTGGATCGAGGTTAAGAAGAGACCCAGACCTTCCCCGGCCAGACCCAAGGTCAGCTCAGAAAAGGTGAAATTCAGAGCAAAACACAAACGAGATGTTGAATTAAAAACGTTTTAAGAAGGAAGTGATCATGTGTGGTTGTTAGACAAAATGAACCTCTAATATAATGACTATCATATCACTTTTGCTTCACAGCAGCAGGCACTGCAGTTTATTTTATTCTTTTAACTGCAGCATATATTTTTGCATGACCCCATTGCATCACTTTCCTTTTGTTTTAGTCTTTTCACATCATTCTTTAATCAAACCTCGCTTTCCGTACCCTCCTCCACCACCTCCTTCCTTTATTTCCCCTTGTTTGATCGGTTGACTGATGAAGTCCTCCTCATTACACCATCAGCAGCAGAAGGAAAAGGATGAGTCGATTCGCTCCCCGGTGCCCCAGCCCGGCTCCTCACCCTCCGCTGCTACCTCAGGAAATAAGGTGAGGAAGGAAATGTGTGTTATATAATGTGTTTGTGCTATTTTATTTAGAGTCTTGTTGAGATTGAGACTGTAGCTTCATCTTTCTGCAACTCTGTGATTTTTAAATCTGCACCTTTTTTAATCTTTATCAGTTTTTCAGTTAACTTACATAATCAGCTAACGTTTGAATATTTTTGTGCTTTGTTTTGTCACTCAGGACGGAGCCGAGCAGGACGAACCCGAGGAGCTCGACTTCATGTTCGACGAGGAGATGGAGCAGATGGACGGACGCCGCAACACCTTCACCGACTGGTCCGACGAGGAAACGGACGGTGAGATCGACGACCACGACGTCAACAAGATCCTGATCGTGACGCAGACGCCGCCCTACCTGAGGAAGCACCCGGGAGGCGACCGCACGGGCCACCACACATCGCGCGCCAAGTTGACCAGCGAGCTGGCCAAGGTGATCAACGACGGGCTCTTCTACTACGAGCAGGACCTGTGGGACGATACGTACGAGCCCGAATACGCCACCATCAAGGTGAGGATGTTCTGCTTGATTCTGCACTTAATCTGGTGGGTTATGAGACGACGACGTCCTGATGTAGAAGTCGGACAGCGTCCAGGTTGTGTCGCTGCCATGTCAGACACGTTTCCACCTGAAGCCTGGTGATGAGTAGATCCTTCAGCTGTTTCTGGATATGGAAACAAAACACCCAACAGAGTTTTTTGTTGTTTTTGTGTTTTTTGTTGTTGTGGCCGCCCATTGTTGCATTGTTGAACTCTTTGTGGCGACCTTCACGTACTCGCCGGCACAAATCCTGTGTCGTGTGGAACAGAGTGTTGCTGTTTATAAATAAACCCCACACGCAAGGCCTCGGCCTGAGGGCTCGAGCTGATGGGCTGCAGGGGAGCTAAAGATGGAAGGTCAGAGATCTGAGGATGCTCGGAGGGATAGAGCCAGTGTGAGTCGCGCTTGATGATCTTGGCAGGGAGGATGATTCGTCGCTGTTTGGTTTTGGTGGCGTTTTTAAACTAGCTTTGTTGTAGAAGGAACAAGAAAACATGCTTTACAGATGTATTCATGTGCAGAAACTTCAGGGTACTTGTGTTGATGTGAACCTGCTGGCTGCTGCGCTCGTGTCAGAGCAGTCAGATGTCAGATATGAGGGCGAAGAGAGTGTTTCTAGCAGCTATTTTTTGCAGCTGTATCTCGCTCTCCAGACTGCTGAAGATAAGGTCTGTTAATAATCGGTTTTGTCCAGAATGTAAGAGACATTTCCTGTGGTGTTTTGGAGTTTACAGGGAAATAATATGAAAATGACTTTATGTGCTTTTTTTCTGGACGATTGAAGTTGGCTTTAAACTTTTATATTTTAATTAATTTGTGACGTTTTCGTATCACGGTTCCCAGAAAGAGACATTTTGTCACGCCTCGTGCATTAACATGTGATTTTTCTCATTTTTACAGCAAGAGGTGGAGAACTTCAAGAAGGTCCACCTGATCAGCCGTGAACAGTTTGACTGCTTGACCCCTGAGCCGCCTGTCGACCCCAACCAGGAAGTCCCACCAGGCCCCCCACGACCCCAGCAGAGTAAGGACTCAAAAACACAGCCAAATGTACAACGCTTTTGTGTTTTTAAATAATTATCACACCCAAATCTGAGGATTCTGAGGGAAATCTATGCTGTATACATGTCACAAACTCTAGAGACCTCTCTAGAAGGAAAACACCATGACAGGCCTGTTCACTGCTGTTGAATTCTCCTTTGCGTTTCTGGCTACCTTTTCAATGCAGTTTTTGAATTTATCATTGAAAATAATAATCATTGTCTTAGTACAATCATAGCATCAATATAAGGACTCACAAATGTTAGTAAATTCCCAGATGGAGATTGCCAAAACTATTGAAATGAACACGAAGGGGTGTACAAAGAAGTGGAAATAATAATAAATGCCTTTTTGGGGTGAAAACCCCCCCAAAACAAATTGTCCACAACAAAGAGTCAAGTGGCTGGCACCACATGACCACACACTCCCACACTCGTGACCACAAGATCATTAACACAAAATGTACCAGAGACGGTAGGGCTGTTCGATATAACGATATATATCGGATGACGATATAAAAACGTCTATCGTTTCATTTTACGCTATCGCTCGTTTCGTGGTGTCACAAAATAAACTTTTTACGGCAATATTTTTTCATCGTTTTGATGGTCACTGTAGTGGCTATATTAATTTCTTAAAGTTCTCTCTTTCTCTTATATTTAATATAACCACACTATGGACGGACAAGCGCCTGTTTTTATGCGTTGTCGTTAGCAACAATGACTGTAACATCATTGCGTGTCCACTTGTTTATGTTCCACATAAACCTTTCACAATAAAGCTCAGGATCCTGTTGAGACTTTTCAAAATAAACTGAATCACGTGAAAGAGCAGATTATTTACGGATGAGAACCAAAAAAAGAGCCGCCAGGTGCTAAAAAATAAACCTTAGACTCAAACGTTAGAACAGGCTTTTCCCCGCAGCACGCCGTGTGATAAATACTCACAAAGAAAACGGCAGCCGTTACATCTTATGTCTAAAAATGTGTAGTTTCATGCATCGGTTAAAACACTCGACTCCAGGTACATGACACGCAGCTGGAAACACTTCACGCAAGTAGAGCTGCCCGAGATTCACAGAATTTACAGACAATGTCACATTTTTGTGATTTATATCGTTATCGGACGATAAAATTCTTATATCGGGATATGAGATTTTGGTCATATCGCACAGCCCTAAGAGACGGTCATAAATGCTGGAGGTGATGCTACGACCCACGGCTCTACAAAAGTTCACCACGAACGTCTAAATCACCCATAAGAGATACAGAGAGAGCTGCAAACTGGGCTCTGTTTCACTGAAAGAACAGTCGGGCAGTTCTCGGGCTTGTCCAGACCTTTTTTGTTTTCTTTTTCTCTCCCCCCCCCCCCCCCTCGTGTAGGACCCCCATCTTGGAAAAATTCCTAGATGGGAGTCAAGTCTTAAGAAGATGAACCCATTTTTAAAAACCAGGCAACCTAGCAGAACCCAGATGAAGAATGGCAACACAACTAGAAGAGCTTAAAAATATAAAATAAATCTCATAGTTGTTGGGGGGATTTTTGTATTGCTGCTTGTGTAAAGAAAGATTTGACGCGAGACCGAAACAGACTGGAAATGAATCAAGAGGATGGGCGTCAGCAAAAACAGAGCAGTGATTCATAGAAATCGCATTTTTATTTTACAGCAGATACATTCAACAGTGCTAATAAATATGCCAACATGTCGACATAGTCCTATGTGAACAATGGTCTGAAGGAATCTTTGAACTCCCTTTGGAACAATTTCCTGAGAGGAAAATTTTGATGGAATGACAAAGGATTGGGTAGAAGAGAGGCAGCATGCTGCTCTAAATAATGTCATATTCTTCTGATCTTTCTCTAATTTTAAAATTAGTTTTATTGTGATCGACTCGCCATTAAACATGCTCTGTTAAAGCACCAGCGCTCCACACGTTACTGTGGAAAACCATTGAGTGTTTTGTCCAGAGGTTGGTCTAAAATGACAGAAATGCGGTCTCGCTTTATGACTTGCAAGACAAAGACGACCCAATTTCCAGCAACTTGGTGGTACTCTGTAGGAACTGTTACTGGTCTCCAGTTAAAATCTGCAGTCTTTAAATGTGCTGTAAACGGCTTTAATAACACTCACTATTTTCATTGAGTCATTTTTGTTCAACATCACTCGCATTAAAGAGACATTAAGAAGTTCTGAATCCATGTTGGTTCTGTGGTAACAGCTGTGGCTTTACTGTAGTCCATTATCATCACACTGTGAAATAAATGAAGCTATAAGATCAAAGATGTTGTGACATTAGATGTCTCTTAAAGTGTTTAAGTGTGTGTCGGGACTTTGCGTGTGAAGTTTTTCGGTTCTTTTCTACAACAAATCTATCTTCGTCCACAGTCCCCACAGACGCTTTGGCAAACAAACTCTTCGGTGCCCCCGACCCCTCCTCAATAGCTCGCTCGCTGCCAACTACCGTGCCTGACTCGCCCAACTACCGCAGTGCCCGGACGCCCCGCACGCCTCGCACGCCTCACCGGAAGGACCCGACCATGACGCCTCGCTTCTACCCAGTTGTGAAGGAAAGTCGGCCCGTCGATGCCAAGGTGAGACGTTGGAATTGTGTTTTAGTGGCAAAACCTGTTGGGTTCAGCATGAAAAGCTCAGCGACTAAACGTGTTGATTTTTCCCCGCGCCCTTTTAGACGCCTAGGAAGAGGAAGACCCGGCACAGCTCCAACCCGCCCCTGGAGTTCCACGTCGGTTGGGTGATGGACTCCAGAGAGCATCGGTCCCGTACCGCCTCCGTCAGGTGAGACCCTCTGCTCTCTGTTACACACTCTGCAGTCAGCTTTGATAATACCAGAACATAAAAGGAAAAGCATAGAAGATATTCATATTGTGTACTGTCCTTTAAGTAAAATGATCACAAGACTAAAGGTTTACTGAAGGTGGACTTACTTTAGTAGATCTCCACCTAATCCTCCACCTTTCTCTCTATCAGCTCTAATGCAAGCCCATCGGAGGGCACCCCCGCCCTGGGTAACATCGGCTGCACTCCCCAGTCCCTCCCCAAGTTCCAGCACCCATCGCACGAGCTGCTCAAGGAGAACGGCTTCACGCAACACGTTTACCACAAGTACCGCCGGCGTTGCCTAAACGGTGCATTTCCTCGTTTTTAAACATCCCTTAAGTTCTGATCAGAGACTGTTTAGCATTAATTATTACAAGTTAATTGAAACTGTGTCCTTTATCTTCATGTATTTGACCACTTTTTCTCCATCACAGAGCGGAAACGGCTGGGAATCGGCCAGTCGCAGGAGATGAACACGCTCTTCCGATTCTGGTCATTTTTCCTGCGGGACCACTTCAACAGGAAAATGTACGAGGAATTCAGACAGCTGGTAGTCGAGGATGGAAAAGAAGGATATAGGTAAGATCTGCAACCTGTGTATGTAGCAGTGACATTACTATTGGACAGTTGGATTTACGTGATGAGGAGAAGAGCAGATGTAAAGCTTTGGCAGCACAGTGGAAACGGGCTCTGTGCAGCTGTCTGAATCTAGCTTTTGTTATTTCCAAAGCTCGGTGTGATCTAATTTCTCTTGTTTCCTCTCTCGACGCTTATGTGTTGCAGGTACGGTTTAGAGTGCTTGTTCAGGTACTACAGCTACGGTCTAGAGAAGAAGTTCAGACCAGACATCTTTAAGGACTTCCAGGAGGAGACCATGAAAGACTACGAAGCTGGTGAGGAAACCTTAAAACACTCTCAGAGGCACCTCAGCAGAGATTTTTATATGAACAAGCTCTTGTCTTCTGTACAGTCACGTTTAACAACATTTGTTTTCTGACCACAGGGCAGCTGTATGGACTTGAGAAGTTCTGGGCCTTCCTTAAATACTCCAAAGCCAAGAACTTGGAGATTGAACCCAAGCTGCAGGAGTGCCTGAGCAAGTTTAAACGCCTTGAAGATTTCAGAATCGACGTAAGTTAAATATTCTTTGAAGTTTGTAGGTATAAGCAGGCTGTAAGGTGTATAATAGGGCTGAAGAGACATGATCTTACTTCCAGTATCGATGATCAGTTCTTAGGTAAGAAGGATTAACTGAGATACAAAAGTTCATAAGAAATTATCCTGAAAAGATTTGAGGTCACACATGAAGTGTCATATCGGATTTAAGCTCTCTGTGATAATAAAGGATATAATCTGATATTTAAATGCTAAGATGAGCCTAAAATTGGTTCACGAACTAACTTCAGGAAGATGATGTGACTTCTGACAGGTGAAAGAAGATGAGCATGAAAGATGTGTGGTCCTATGTCACACTGTGGACAGTTTCAAAGTTGGGTGTCTTCCAAACAAACAACATTTCGATTTAGGATGATGGTCTCACAATGCGTCTACTGACAGGGAGGAAAACAGAAAGTCGGACCAAATGGATGCAAGTGAAATGTGTAAATGGAGTTGAGCCTGAGCAGCAGAAGCTGTTTGCATGTTTCCTTATACTGTTATCATGATCTCACTGACTGAGGCGTCCCACGGAAACAGATACTGTCCTTGGTGCTGATTCACTAGGTTTTATCTGTTTTATCAGGAGTTTACGTGCTTCAAGTTTTCTCCTGTTTGTATCAATAAGAGCTTAAAGGGTTTTTTGAAGCGCAGCATGTTGTTGCGTTAGGCGTGTTATCTAACACGATTATTTCTGCTTCTAGCCGCCTATGGAGGAAGGAAGTCGCCGAAGACACTCGTCCAGTGGGGATGGTCGCCGCCGGCACCCCTCTCAGCCCTCCAGCCGTCCCCACAGTCAGGCCAGCTCAGGCCCCACCCACGCCACCACCACCCAGGTTCCCACAGCCAAGGATGATGCCAAACCTACCAGCCACAAAGCCCCGGCTCCCACTGCTGATCCCGCATCAAATGCCAAAACACTGAAGTAACTCCACAAACACACTGGCCCACACAGACTAAATTAACCAAGTCTGCAAGTCGCCGGTTCTCTCTGCGCCACAGGAGGGGGAGGGGCATCCAGCTCTTCATTTCAAGCATGTGATATCTTTTTTCTTTTTTTTCCCCTTGTTTTTGCGCCTGTGAAAGGTTTGATAAATAAGAGAGACAATAAATAATATGCCTCGGTTTATTGATCACTGCTAAGGTTTCTGAACTTTTTGTCTTAATGAGGCAAGCAATGGATGGGTCGACAAACCCATCCATTGCAAAACACTTGTGCAGACCTTCGCCGGATGGTTTAGGTTTAACATTCTGGAAAAAAAAATATTTTTTTCTTCCCTCCTTGTTTTTGGCCCCTCCCTCCCTGTCTCTGGGACCCTCTTTGATCGTCACTGTCCTGCTGGTTGAAAGATCTTTGATCCCTCATCCAAATCTCAGATTAATGATGACTATTTCTTCAGCACGAAGTGGAATTTGAGATGTGGAAATAGTTTGAACAAGACTGAGCATCTAAAAAAAACGCAAAAACAAGCCCCAGTAACGGCCCGCTGGAGGCCGTACTGCTCTTTGACATCCAGTCGGACCAAAGTGGTTAGAACCGAGCAACTAACTTTTTCATCCGCAGCGCCCTGAGAGTTTTCAAAGGGCTAATATATGAAAAAAATAATTTACCTTATGGCTGCACATTGGAGGGGGAAAATATTTAAGGAAGCAAATGATTTAAAAAAAAAAAAAAAAAAAGAGAGAGACTTGCATCAACCCCTTGCTATGGACAAGATCATTGAAAGTTGCCTTATTTTAATGGTTTTACTGCTTCTAAGTTGTGCCCGCCACCTTATTGTCGATTGTACAGCATCAGTCACCCATATATCTCACCACCATTTCCAGCTGAGGCCACTAGTTGGTGCTCTCTGCCAAATTTATTTTCCATCCCCCTCAGTCCCCTTTCATCTGTCTTCCAAGTGTCATTTGGTCTGTTACAAGTCCTGTAATTCATCGCTGTGATTGCAAGTTGTGGCTTTTTGTGCTGAAACACGCCCCACCCCTCGCGAAAAAAATAAAATAAAACACTTAAACGTGATGGAGAGTTGGGGTTGATCTCCCTTTGGGTGCTACCTGACTTTCTGTCGTCCTCCACCTTCCCGTCAGATGAGCTGCATCCATCCGTTTGTCCATCCATCCATCCATCCATCAGTTGATCATCAGTGACGCTACAGGACTGGAAATCATTACAATCTGGATTACTTGAAGAGGCGATGGTTACAAAGAGGACCGTCGTCCTGTGACGCAGGTGCTTTGGGTGGAGACACTAACGATGCTAAGACGTTCAGCGAGCTGCCCGCCACCGCTTCCTGGTTCTCACACGGATCCAAACGTAAGGTGCAGGCAAAAACACGGACAGGCAGGTACTGATGTAGCAGCGTGGGCACGCTCAGTAGAAAACGCACCGCTCGACGTCTTGCCTCACTGTGGACTGGATTGTTTGTTCACAACCTGTTGAGTCGTCACTCTTCGTACAGGACTATTAAATCTGATGATATCAAGCAGAAGAGCGACTCTTCCTCCACGAGTGTAAATGTGAAATTTGAGAGATGAACAGAAAAGATAACAGCTCCCCACCTCTTGTTTTATTGTCTATAGTACAGATATATATTTGCCTTACATGTGTACGTACTCTAACTTTTTTTTTTTTTTTTTAATGGTCTCATGATTTATCTTTAATGCATTTTAATTTCAATTTGCAGTGTTTGTAGTGTTGTAATGCTGGAGGAGCGCTCTGTGTCGGGCTGATATAAAAACAGAAATGGGAACGTAGCTCACATCGCAAAAGGGAAAGTTGACATCAGGGCGTCAACGGGTCTTCAATGTTTAAAACGAAAAATAATGTGTAAGCTTCTAGTGTTTCATGTTGAAATCAGTTGATTTGATATTTTCTTTTTAGTGAAGATGAGAGAAACATCTCTAATATTACTCTTTTATGCAGCCTTCAGTTTTTCTACAATTAGAATGTATGCAAAGTCTAAAAAAACTGAAGAAAATTCTTTGATTTTTGGGTTTGAACTCAACCAGAAGTTCATCAAATTCTAGTTAAAAGAAATTATAAAAAAAAAATGCACATGTGCAAATAGACATGTGGGAAGAAGTGTTTCCTGCTGACCTACTGAGTGCTTGTAGCTAATGTTTGCTCCAGTCATAACTTCAGTTTGAAACTGCATCAGACACCTGTGCCTGTCTTTATTTTTTTTGGGGGGGGGGGGCCCAGAGGTGGATGTCACATTGTCCTGTCAGTGTTATGTTGTTCAGTTTCTTCCTCTTAAATTTAGAGTTGTATTTAAATGCAAAGTGAAGCTGTACTTGCTTTTTATTTTATTTTTTGCCCACCCTCCCCTTTAATCTTTTATCTTCAGGGAGATTTGGATCAGTTTCAGTTGAAACATCAAAGTGTTTACTGGAGAGGAGGAAAAAAATGAGCTATGAAATAATTCAGAAATGAAAACTCATTTCCCAAAGCCGGCAAAGCCTTTGATGTGATCATCACTCGTCTCGGGACATTTGAGGGGATTCAGGTGCGTTGGGAGTTTTCATCCATCTCTATCGGCATTGAACTGCTGCTGTCCATATAAACTCTAGGGGGCGCTGCCTGTTCAGCTGGTCAGAGTTCCCAGCTGTGCGGGATAAAAGATGGACGTATGGAAGGAAGAGAGGAAACTGAGCAAGATGTGATGTCGCTCAGAGGAATATGGCTGGTTATGATGGCTGGAGACTGGGAGGACAAAATTCCATAAAGCCATATGAATAAGAAATAACTGTATATGAACATCAATAGTTCATTACATTACAGTATCCTAGGCTTGTCATGAGGAAAAAAAAGATGAAAACGAGGAAAAAAGGAACAAAAAAATATATAAAATGGAAAAATGTAAAATACTTGAATGAGATCTTGTATTATAACATTTAATATTCATAATATCTGCTTTGTAGGCTGACGTGATTCGCTATTAGTGTTATTTGTAATTTGTAGTAATTATGCTTTTCCTTTAATAAAGAAAAAAACCCACAAAACGCACAAAAAAACCTCAAACACCAGGTGTCATGTGATCATTCCTATTGTCTATGAAACCCACAGAAAGACCACATGCTTTTTTTTTTTTAATACTTTAATATTAAACAGTTCTATCAGAACATTTGTTACATTTGTATTAATCACTTTTTTGGTAATCCAAAAAGACATTGATATTCTGAAAGTATAAGTGCCACAGATATGCAAAGTGCAAAGGAATTGCTTGTCATTTGCCAAAGAATACAGATTCTCGTCTGTCCCAGTGGTCAGTGAACGCAACAGAAGAGTCTGAATGGGTGAAAGTGCTTTTACTAAACTTACAAAAAGTTAAAGAATTCATTAGAAATTAACGATTGCATTTAAAACTGCAATAAGATACATCAAACAGGAACATTCACATTTGTCTTGCATGCTCTTGCGGTGATAATATCGCCTCTTTTACATCCATCGAGGGAGCATTTGTTGTCCAAACCAAGTAATTGTAGTGGTTTCCTCAAACGGTTTAACAGTTGGGTACAAGTAAAAATGCATTCAGAACGAGTGCCAGCAAATAGTGAGACTGCAGAGTGCGGTCCACTCCTGTTTTCACCCCGTTAATCACAGAAAGACTTCAAATGTGCTGTAGCTTAAGTCACCGATGACTAATTCAGACTAAACTCAAAGATGTGAAATGAAGCAAATGTCAAGACAACGGACAAGAAAAAGGAAAAGCTTGTTTCCATCCTGACTTCTCTCTTTTTTTTTTTTTTTATTGTTAAAAATTAACAGGTAACAGAGCTTAAAAGTAAAATCACATCTGTATGTTATAGTGCAATGACCACACACTAGCACATAAAAGTCAGGTGGGTGACTGCAGAGGCTCGGCAAACTTTGACAGTCAAACTTGACTGAAGATTCAAAATATAAAAAAAAAAAAAAAATCAACGTTTTTAAGATCGATTGGGAATTACATATCCCCGCATAAGATTCGACCGTTGCAGTCCTCACTGGCCCTTCTTTTGTGTGTCAGGGATGCTCTCGTTCAGCGGGGTGAAGCTGGTGAGCAGAGTGTGGCGCTCGTACTGTTTGGTCTGACGGAACTTGCTGTCTGTGCTGTGGAGCCTGTCCAGGATGCCGAAAACGCCAAAACACTGATTGAACCTGAAAACCGAGACAAGTGAGGGCAACTGTTAGTTATCCACCAAGCAGAATTAGAAACAATTGCCCCAATAATAATAATTTTCAAATTCAGATTTAAGTTTTAAACAACTCAACTACAGGAAACTTATAAAAAGCTGAATAATAGTGGACTTCAGTTTGTCATCCTCACTGCACTGCACAATGAGTGCTGTTGTGTATCAAAGTGAAAACTCAGATACTAATTTGAAGCTTTTACATTCTGCTTTGTGAAGCAAACTCACATTTGCATAGAATTTATAAATGTGGGGAAACGCAGTAACATTTCTTCCTCCGGTCATCGCCTGGTCCTGCAGGACGTTTCTTCCTGTTAAAACGGAGTTTCTAGCTCCCACTGTCGCCAGGTGCTTGCTCTTAGGGTTTCAGCTGATTGTTGGGGAATTCTCTGTATTATTATATTATCTCTGCTTACAATATTACAGCTATAGAGTGCATGCCACAACAAATACTCTTGTGCATTTTACTGTAATTTGGCATCTTCCCCAACTCAGTGTTACTCGTCTTCCTCTTGATGGGACATTTTCATTGATTTAATTGTCCAATGATAGTGGATTATTCCTACAGTGCTGTCCCACTAACTATTAAAAATCATTTCAGAGTCACACAGTCATACAAGCATAAACACCAAGATACTATATTTTTTACTTAATCTGGTGTCTTGCTTATGCCATATTAAGCCACATGGAAAGACTTCCCAGACTGTACATAATTACTTTCTCCTGTATGAGTAACACTGTGTACAAAGTGCAGTACATAACATTGCCTTTTCAAACTTATACATTTATCAGCTTCATCTCGTCGAGGTAAAAGTTTTTGGAGTAGCTTCACCCGAGTCTTTGCACACGTGAAGGTTCTGTGTGCCTTCACGGGTCTTATCTAAACAAGATAACTGTACCAGCATCACCGCCTTCCCATCCGGTCGAGTTACTGTGAACTTTGACCTTTCGGATTTGCAAAGTCATCATTATTTCTCTCCAGCAGACTTTTGTGTGACATCCTGTTTGAGTCCAACTGAACATTTGCACCAGTTAAAGAAACTTTTAAGCAGCATTTCTAAGATATCACCTTCAAAACAACAGAACAGGACCTCTGTAAGACAGGACAGGTAAACTCACCTGAGGTGGTGGAAGTCATGGAACTCAGGAGAAGGCAGGAAAGGAAGGTGGTATCCGCAGTGGGAGATGGTGGTGCTGACCAGAGCTACGCAGTACCACATGGAGGTGGTGGATACGTGGGAGCCCAGAAGAACCGGCCCGCTTACCACCGGCAATAAGTTGGAGATCTAACAGCAGAGAACAATCCAGTACGTTTAACAGAAACACACTTACCCTTAGCAGAAGTAAAGTGCTGCGAGAGTTTGAGGTGTGAATTATCAATTCTTCTTTCTTTCTTTTATTCTTCTCTTGCATATTTAAAGATGAAATAGTCTCTGTGATTTACAGCAAATGTACACGTGTGATCTGTATCTGCACGTTTGATCCATTTTTGCTGTTTAACACAAATATCAACTACAGTGGCAATCACTGAGCCAGCAGGGATACTTCAGGGCAGAGGTGGGACCAAGTCATTGTTTTGCAAGTCTCAAGTAAGTCTCAAGTCTTTATCCTCAAGTCAAGTCTCAAGTAATGTCAGGCAAGTCAGAGTCGAGTCTCAAGTCACTGGTGTAAAAGTCCGAGTCAAGTCACAAGTCTGAAACTTTGAATTTCAAGTCCTTTCGGGTCTTTAAAAAAAAAGAAAAAAGAAAAAAGAATGTTGCAGTTATGCTAAATGTAAATATTAGACCATGTAATTTTTAAATCTGTGTTTTTCTCAACACATGACAAAATAGTGAACTTAGAAAATATACACAAATTGTGAAATTGCACCTCTTTAAAATGCAGCTCAATTAAACCTAGCTCCAAGAATAATTTTCACCGACGGTTCTGAGATAAGCTGCATGTTATTCTTGGATGCGGTTGTAGGACTGGCTTTAAAATCGCATGACAAAAATATCATACACATTAAAAAAAACTGTATCACCAACGTAGCCTGGACAACATTTGCTAGTTAGATGAAGTCAGCTATCTCATCTTAGCATATTTATATGCATATTTATAATCATACGGTTCTTGGAGTGAGTGCATACACTCATGAAGTTTAGTAACTTCAGGTCACTGCAACAAGCCCAGGTACAGTTTACCGACGGATGGGTGCAGGACCTTGAAATGCACCGTGTAGAACGAAAGACCATCGTACGTATCATAAGTTTACCAGTCTCACAAATTGTCGTCATAAATACAGATTCGTTAACAGTTTATTAATAGGACCTTTGAGCTCAACGGTAATTAATTAGTAGTGGAAATAATTTCTGGTAGCATCACAGAAATGTAGCAGTGACAATAATACTGTATGCTGTAATCGTACTGGGCAATTGGTGATACAAAAAACCTGTTTTATCCTGTGAATAAAAGTATATGTTTTTGTCAATGTACCATGGTAACAGAAGCGAAACGCAATATTGTGTCAGGACAATTCACTATTTATGCACAATAAATAAAGGAGCATAGCGCGACAATTTCTGTTCAGCGCCAGACTTGCTTGTAACCTATATCACCAATTATGTTATGAAAAATGACGTATTAACTACTAAAAAACACTGACCTTCGTGGAAATGCTTGGAGCAGACTAACCTGTGAGCTGTAGTGTTCTGGGACGTTATATTTGATATTTGAATGGCTGCAATCCAGGCCATCCGTCGCGTCTTTGTTACTTCGGAAACATGGCTCGAACAATTTCTCTTCAACGACGTAATCCGATAACAACCGATCTCTTTACCCGTCGGCTTCCCGTGGCTGTCATGCGACCGGCTATTGCAGTTAATAATACAACAGCTTCTTGACATTTTTTGTGTTTCTTTTTATCGCTGTATAACTGATTTCAATTGAAAACCTGCGTGCTCTAGTACCTCTTGCCACAAGTTCCCAGAATTCTTTGCGGTTTACCCCTGAATGACGTCACATTTTCAATCTCTATATAATATGCATGTTAAATTTTATATTTGGGGTGAAATATCAAGTCTTTTCAAGTAAACCGGTTCAAGTCCAATTCAAGTCCCAAGTCTTAGAACATTTTTTCAAGTCAAGTCTAAAGTCATAAAATTAATGACTCGAGTCCAAGTCATGTGACTCGAGTCCACACCTCTGCTTCAGGGACTAATCCGCTCAGCTCTAACTGTGCTAAGAGTGCAGAGAGTTCTTTCAGGATCAGGTCTGACCAGATTCCTAAAGGTATAAATAAGAATCTGTTTTGTTTACGTGAGATAGTTCCAGCTGCTTTGACACTCACAGGGGAAACGGTTCATTTCTTTTTGTTGAGTAGGAGAAAGAGGAAGGCTCACCACGTGCTCCAGAGGATGAGCGTAGATGGAGACAATACCGATGGGAGCGGTCCAATCGTGGTGCTGTTTGTGGTAATGCTTGTAGAGGCTGGGGTGGTGGAACAGCCTGAGGAAAATCAAACAAACAAAATGAACGCATAAAACGACTGCACCCTATCCTGCGTCAAGGTTTGTACTGTGCGCTGGCAAAGGCTCTGAGCTCACATAAGAAAAATCGGATTAACGCTGATAGACGATGTTGCAGGCTGCATTGCTTTATGTAGGGTGAGTCTACAAACAATGTTTATACGGATCGCACCTAATGTCCATGTCCTGTCGCTAAAAATCTAACATGGTGAATTAAAACAGTATATAACTATAAAACAGAGTGACTGCACGCACATGAAAGAAACACAGATCAGCATAGTGTTAACATCACAATCGCCTCCATCTCTGAAATGAGGAAGAAATGTCATCTACTGCCAACGATCCACTGATTGCATGTTTCATTTTGATGTGTCATGGGTGTTTAAAGTAAAAAATAAATGTTCTTTACCTGTGTGAATAGTAGAAGAAAATCTCCTCCAAGATGGCGAAGGCGGCCAGCTCCATCAGAGCCCAGTGAAAGGTGGGCAGCTCGGGGCCACAGGGGTTTCCTCTCCAGCTCATCAGGTAGTAAACAACCACAGTCATGGCCCCGGAGATTACCACGTGGTTGAAGAGGACACACTTCAAGGCTTGGCGCAGCTTAGCTGGATCCACCTGGAAGACAAATGAAGAGGTCAAAAGAGGTATCAAAACTATTCAAACTACCAAGCTTCCCTTTCAACTGACAAATGTAATTTACATGGCATGACACTGCGTTCATTTGAAAGACACTTTTTATTTCATAAAGAGAGGAAAACATTAAAAACTGAAAGCTTCTCTCTTTAAAAGGACGACCAATAACAAGGTCAGACCAGTTCTTTCTATTTGTATCTTTATCATGCATATTTAATCATCTTCACTTAATACTTGATATATATTCTTATTTCATGTCTTATCCTTTTCCATACTGTTGTTTCTGTTTATGCTGCAGAGTGTGTTATAAATAAGTCTTTATACTCATCTGACATCCCCTGTTAGGTACACCCGTCCAACCACATTAATGCACTTATCTAATCAGCCAATCACATGAAAGCGCCTCAGTGCATTTACACATTTATCCATGGTTCAGATGATCTGCAGAAGTTCATTCTCAGAAAGAGGAAGAAAGGCGACTGAAGTGACTTTGAATAAGGCATAAAGTGTTTTGAAACCTGCCAATCTACTGGTTTCCAGAGAATGTGTGAAAAAGAGAAAATATCCATTAAGCAGCATTTCCTGGTATGAATTTCTACAGAAATGTGCAGATGGAAGGGTCACAATTCAGTGTAAACAGCATGAAAGCATGGATTCATCCCGCCTTGTATCAACGGTTCAGGCTGGTGGTGGTGGTGTAAAGCCCTAGACGACATTTTCTCAGCATGTTTAGAGTGCCTCGGTACCAAATCAGCAAGATGAGTAGTGTTGCCAACCATGCCCATCCCTTTATGGCCACACTGTACCAATCTTCCAATGGCTGCGTTCGGCAAGATAACACACATCACAAATGGCCTCCACACCAGATCTTAATAATAATCTTAAAAATCCAATAAAGCAGCTTTGGATATGTGATTGAACATGAGATTTTCATCATGGATGTGCATGAGTGATGCAATCATGTCAGCATGGACCAAAATCTCTGCAGACTGCTTCTAGCACCTTGTTGAATTGTTGTCATGATGAATTAAGGCCTTTCTGTTGGGGTCCAACCCAGTACTAGCAAGATGTACCTAATAAAGTGGTCTTTGAGTGGATATCTGTATCAGCTAATTTACCCTTTTACCTCCAACCTTTGGAACCCAGTTATAAACTCATGCCATGTCATAATGAACTTTCCAGAGTGTGAGAACAGTGTGTCTCTGAAGCTTACACTGACCTTTTGTACATCTGTGTGTTTTCCATAACATGCACGCACACACGCTCTCTGAACAGCAGACTTTGTTTCTGTGCAGACTCTTTATCGAATGCTCTTTGTTTTCTCTCTCAATGTTCTTTTATTTGACATCTTTTTCCCTTTACTTGAACCAGCTGCAGCAGATAGCTCCACGAGTGTGGCTCTCTTCCATTTAGAAAGGCCTTTTTTTCTCCCCACTGTTGCCAAGGGAAACATTGGTTCCCTATAATCTACAGGGTGTTTGCGTTATAGTATAAAGTCCCTTAAGATAACTATCATGCTGAATTAGCTGTTTACCTATAGTAGATTACATTGATTTTTTTATCATCTAGTGTAAATAGCTCCACAAAATGCTAATTTTAACATAAATAAATGTTCCTACACTTAGAGATAGTGTGACTATACATTCAAATTTACAGCTCTTCTCATTCACCAGTGACATGCACTTGTTATTTAGCAGTTTCTAAAGCAAATGTGTGATCACTACACATGGGCTCTGACACATTGATCAGATAATTTAGATAAACAGTTACATTACTTGATAAAGTCATATAATTTTATCATTCTTAACCAGTTATATTGCTTTTTAAAGTACACAAGCACTTTTACCCAATTTTATAATCTTGTTCCATTATAGCACATCCTGGTTTGTTTATGACCAGTAGATCCCAAGTTCAGACAGCTATTCTCGATCATTGACCTGCAGTATTTCTGCTCGGAGTCACAGAGAAACACTGTGACAGCAGCTTTTCGCAGATTACCTCATCATTAAAGATATAAAATTTAAGGGCCGCAGAAATATATGTCAAGCTGTAACAGCGGCAAATTCCACTGAGTACATGCAAATCAGAGGAGGAGGGATTTTTGAAGCGATAACACACTCTCTGATGGGAAAACGAGAGAAAATAGGGGGAAAACAATAAACTGGAAGTCTTTTTCATTTGGGTAAAGTGAGTCTCCAGTTTGTGCACTGGAAAAACAATCACTAACAAGGACACTTTTCACAGTAACCCCTGGTTATCAGTAATGCCCCTCTTTATCTCTGCGGTGTCTGACAACATCTGTTAATCAAACACAGTTAGAGGACTTTGGTCAGACGGGCATGTGGAGAGCCCCATCGTTTGCAGATGTTATCAACCACATCAGCACACACGCGCATGGTGTGGATCTTTAAGTAGAGCAGCGGCCTACAGCAGCATGCCCAATAGCAGGACTCAAAATTAAAATGTAATTGTTTTCATTTTTAAATCTCATATTCACTTAAAAAAAAAAAGATATCATGTGATCATATCATAAGCTTGTACATTTTATGTAGATGGCATGAAAAAATAAAACAAGTAACAGTGCAGATAAAACAAAATAAAAAATAAAAAAGCTTACTGGGTTGTTCTTGTCCAACTGGATACGGTAGCGGGTGATGAAGGACGGTGTGCCAGTGATGTCCACCCACAGCAGGAGAGCATTTGACCCCCAAAAGGCCAGAGTGGGAACAAGCATGGTCCCTATGGAGATAAATAAGATAACTATTAGAGAACCTTTAACTCAACCGGGGCCTTCATTATGCGTTCATTTACGCACAACTCCAAACACATCAGGAGGAGATTTCAAGTTAAATCCATGGCAAAATCTTCCACAATGACATCATCACTGTGCACCCTGCTGTTTTTGTTTGTTTGCATTAAATTATATCACCAAAGGTGTTGCTCCAGCCGGTGAGGAGTGATTCAGTTTTGGAGTCGATCCAAAACTTAATCACTCGATCTGGAGATTTTTGGAATGATTCACTGAGATTATTATTTTCATTAATTAAAATTAATGGAAACATTCCCTTGATGATATCATTACACCCTAATCCAGGTCCAGATAGCTTTCTTAACAAGGGAATCAATTCATGCGTGGTGTGTGTTGAGTTTTTAGCTTTGATAGTATTTAGTTAATATCAAATCCAGTTCTTTGATATTCTGGATAACTGGTCTTTTTATTATTAATAATGGATTGCATTTATATGGCGCTTTTCGAGACCCTCAAAGCGCTTTACAATTCAACTATTCACTCTCACATTCACAAGCTACAGTTGTAGCCACAGCTGCCCTGGGGCAGACTGACAGAAGTGAGGCCGCCATATCACTTTTTTTTCGCATTATTAGCATCACCTCTGAGCAACACCAGTAGGTGAAGTGTCTTGCCCAAGGACACAACGAGCAGGGGATCGAACCGGCAACCTTCCAGTTACAAGATGAGCTTCCCAACCCCCTGAACCACGGTCGCCCAATTCTTATATTATAGTTGATAATGTTATTATAGTGATGTTATTATTATAGTGTGATGTTATGTGGACTGAAAACACTGAACTGAAAATACATACCCTACCTAGCACACATCCTATGTCCTACATACTCTAGATAACATCTGAATGAGGTAAACCACCTATTGTGCAAAAGCTGCTCGCTGTGAGACAGCAAGTGAGAAATCTGAACTAATGTGTTCTTAGTGCTCCACAAACATGATTTTTCCTCTGTGCTGGCTAATGTGACCTTATGTGTCCAAAATATAGGGGAAAAAATCTATGCATTGATGAAACCACCTAAATGATATGATACAAAAGGAGGTCATTTAAGTTATTTGCATGTTTAAAGCAGTCTGCAGTGCTTGCAAATCCACAGTCATTTGCAATGTTGCACTCTGGTTTTATTTCTTACCCAGGAAGAACAAAGAAGCGTCGTGGCCCTCGTATGCCACGTACAACTTGGTCCACAAGTTCTGCCAAAAATCTCCCGAAGCTCCCCAGAATCTCTGAAGGTGCCTGAAGGAGGAATTACAGCTCAGTTTTAAATTCACAAAACTGACTACGTGTTAAACAAACCTCTGTGGAAACTATTCGTTACACACTTGTCTACACATCTTGTGCTTGCATGCTCTCTCCTTTCCAGCAGCCCCTCCAAACAAAAATCTAACCACCAATAAAAACACCCAGGGATGGACAGTGTGTCAAACAACTGCAGCTACAACTAGTCCAGCAAAGACTCCAATCTGAATACTTGTACACATTACATAATTTCAGGTGATGAAATTTGTAATTTCATGTAATGCTGTGTTCTCGTTACACCCTTTACCAGCCTAACATGTACTGTCCTGTCCTCGTCTATCCAGTCCTGGCTCTGCACCATCCTGCTCTCACTCCTCCCATCCAGTTCTCATCTGTTGGGTCCAACTCCTTGTCATGTAGCGCCTGCCTCTTTCTACTATGCATAACGTAACAACCTGGCAATGCCACTCCTCCAGTTTATGTCAGGGCAAACTGTTGTTTTGCAAATGTGACATACCATGTCAGTGAGTTCCCGAACGCAGCCAAGAATAAGATCCCAGATCCAATGACAAACCCGGCTTTCTTCACAGAGTCCCACAGTCCTCCGGGGCCCTCCTGGGAGACAGAAAAAGAAACAGCGTTGTGTGAAGCCCTCTGTTGCTTCGGCGATGAGAATGCAATCTCATGATGTTTCGCTATATTAGCATTTCCCCACAGAAACCTCTCCTGATACAGAAATGTCTCAAAAACAACAGCGAGACTGTTACTGAAACCTCTATCTCGCCAGGAGGACGAGAACACTGTGGATCTGAGTGGTTCCTGTTGAGTGTGGGGTTTTCAGGAACTGCCTGAAGTTAATAACCCAGAATGCAAAGCAGCAGGAGGGGAAACAGTCAGACTCTGAAAACTCTCTCTGTGTATTTTACTTAGGCAATTACAGTACATTTATAGTGCATTTTCAATCATCATAAAGAGCATCTCAGTTAAAGGATAACACTATTTTACACCTGTTTAGAAAGGTCTAAATATAGCTGTTTACACAGAAAATGTGCACGATGACTCTGACAAAATGCATCTGCACTGAGAAATGCGGATCAGTTCACTCAGCAGGAAGTAAGCCCAAGGATTGATGTCACATTCACTAGACTCTCTAAAATGCCAGCTTTTCACCTCAGCTGCCCTCATCCAAGCCACGACAACAGAGAGAACAATGTCACACAAATGCCGTGCTGGTCTCACGCCTCAGCTGGTCGTTTTCAGAGATGCAATCATGATCATGAAGATGCAAATACACCCATGCTTCCTTGTGCACTTATTGTGACATTTTTGCTTACTACATTTATTACCCATATATTTTTTCTGAAAACTGAGTAACTAAGCTATCGTTTCCCTGTGAGCTACACTCATTTTGCTTTTCTGCTCCACGTGACAACAAAACCCGTCTCTACCGCTTCACTGATCAAAACACTCCTTTTCTCACGATCATACACACAATCCAGTATTTGCTTTTGTCTGTTTGCTGCCTCTATAGATTCAAAAATTAAAAAAAAAAAAAAAAAAAAGGAACGTGCCTATCAGGTCAAGCCTGTTGTCAACAACATACAGCAAAGAGGGCAAGTCTCGGTGGAGTCACGGTTTAAAAACAGCAGTCAGATGGAAAGATTCTTAATTAGACACATCAGGCTGCAGCTATAAAAATAAAAATTAAACCTTTAAAGATGTGATTTAGAAAAATATGCACGAACAAGTAGTGTATGCAGAAAACTAATAGAATAAGCTAAAATTTGACTTGTATTTAGCCCACAGGGAAGGTGAGAAATCCAGATTTGATTTTTTTAAAAGGATTTGCCAAACATCAGCTTCTGTGTGTGCTTCAGCCCCCGGGGGGAATATAGAGATATGTAGGGCAACATGAGACAGGTTTCATTTGAAGCTTTGCACGCATCAAAGTATCTGCAGTTGTTTGGCAAAATTACATTACATAACATACACATAACAACGACCTCCCCAAAAACAGATGAGCAGTAATCCAGCAATTCACATCGGACAGCTAAGAGGGAAAAAAAAGTCATGTAATGTATAACGGATCGAGGGTTGTGCCTGTGTTGTCGATGACTCGCTGTATTGTGTTGCCGCCTTGTCCGTTTGTGAATCTTTTCAGTTGAATGGTGATAACAGCAAGGTGTTTGGCTGCAAGGACGATCTGTTCTTACCTGTCGGCCGCTGCTTCCTCTGCTCTCCTCAGCTTCCCTCGCACCTGCAAACACAAAATTACATACAAGAGTTAAAACACGTAGATGCTACAGCAAATATTTAATTCAATTTCAATTCAGTTTTATTTACATAGTGCCAAATCACAACAACAGATACCTCAAGGCGCTTATTGTAAGGAACTATGATCTATCAGTAATTGCCAGGGAAGCACATTTTAAAATGAAGAAAAAATCAAACTATGATTCTGGAAGCAAAAACTCCTAAGGAAGTGTACCATCTCAAAATAACTAATTACAGAGCGAAAAGGTTTATTGGAAAAGTAAAGTGGTCTAACTCCAGCTGTCCTTCAAAATAAGACTCTTTGATAACAGGAGATTTTTTTTTATTACATTTTTGTGATTACATTTGAGAGATTAAGTTTCTCTTTGAAATGTTGTCATTTCTCAAAAACATTTACATTTTTGTCTCAAACTTCTTTGTATCTTTCCATTGTAGAGTAATCATCCGAGTGCATGTGCAAATTTGTACCACAGGAGGATTAAATATAATCCTATTATTAGAGTGTGGACGTTTTTAGTGAAATTCTTGGGGATCAGGCTGCCCTACATCCACTCGGCCCATCTCTTTTTGCAGTAACGGTGTAAAAGCACAAACATCCATCCAACTAATAATTACTTTCACAGCAATCATTCACAGACCTTTTTTTTTTTTTAATCACAGTTTAAATCACGAGCAAATTATGGTGACCTATATTATTATTATAACGCCATTATTCAACTAAAACTAACAGGCATGTAATCCTAAACAGAAATATTAAAAAAAAATCGTTAATACAACTGAGATGATGCTCAGCTGTGCACCTTACAGGAGTGTAATACAGAGTTTATATATTGCGAGCTGAACTGCGTGTACCTGAACGCACCAGGTGCCTTTGCTTATGCATCACTGGGCCTACAGGTGAGGAAAAAGACGGCTGTGCCCAGTTTTAGTAATGGCTTTTTCACGCTGATCAAACCTGACCTGACGTTAGCGCTTCAAGTCTGCGGTGACTTACCGCTGGCTGCTGTCTCCACCGACATGTCTGCCCGCTGCTCACAGTCCCGCACTGGCCGCTGCTGTTCAGCAGCTCTGGAAAGAAGCAGTTTATTTACAACAGCCAGCGACTTCTCACTGGCTGACTCCCGGTCAGCTGACCCAAGCCCGGAAAACAAGACTTCTTCCTGCTCGGTGTGTTTTTTTTCCTGCGGTCCACGTGAGATCCAGGTGAAGGTTGAAACCACAGCGGAGTCCGGTCAGTGCTGTGATCCAATGCATTAGATAGCTGTCTCATTAAGTGAATACCGCTGTCAGAGTCCTTGGATATTTTATTTTCGTACTTTGTTCAACACGATAAAATTGTCGTCTTTAGGAAATCGTTTTTCATTTGGATTCGCCGAGAAAAACAGAAACAAACCACCAGATTAATCATTAATGATAATAACTGTTCACTGCAGGATCATTTATCTTTATTGCACTTTATTATTAGCAGCTTGTCATAAACCACATCATTTATTCTCATTTCCTCAGTTAAATGTGCAAAAAATGCCAAAGAACACAGTTTAACCGAGCTAAAAATATATTTCTGCACAAGGTTGTTCCCAAACAATTATTAGCTGAAACGCTAATATGCATTTTTCAGCATGGTGTGCGATGTGTCCTCAAAACAAGGAAACTCAAAGAATAGAGGACAAAAAAAGAAATGGCAAGCCTCCAAAAACTATTTACAGCAAACGAACAGCATCTGAAAGTCATGTCCTTAAGAAACAGGAAAAGCTCAAAGCCCACAGGACCTGAGAGATGCATCTGGAATTTCATTTGATCTATCTACTGTTCACTGAAGCCCAGATTTTAAAACAACATGCAATACCATCTGGAAGGCATCTGACTGTCAGCAGCTTCAATTTTCACCATAGTCTGCAGTGATCCCAAACACACGTCCAGTAGAGTAAAAGCATACCCAGATAGAAAAACACACACTGGGACACCAACAGTCATGGATTGGCCTCCCCAGAGCCCGGACCTGAACCTTAACCTGAACAGTGAGATCATCTTAACAGAGAACAGAACAAAAGGCAGCCAAGATCCAAAAAAAGAGCTTTTAATGAATAGGCTGGCAATTAGCTTTCAACAAAAAAATAAAATGAAATAAAATAACTAAATGTGTAAGATCCCCCCCAAAATGGAAAAAACTGAACTTGACCTAAACCCTTAAAAAATTAATATTAACAAGAACAAAAACAATAATAATTTGCAAATTAAGAGCACATATTTTTCTTCCATTTGTCTTCTTAGTTCGAACTCTGTAGACGACCATGACCAAGATGACTGAGAAACTGCAGGGGCATGGGAGCACATGATTTAAAAAAAAAAAGCATAAAAAACAAACAAACATTTCATTAATGCAAGAAAACTCCAACCATTTAAAACCAGTGCAGCCACGTTCACGCTCACACAGCTCAGTGAACGCAGACCTGGGACTCTTTCAGCTGTGCTTTCAAACTGAATTAAAATCTTCAACTCTTCATTCAGAGCCATGCTCTTTCCTAACAGCGCCAGCAGGCAGTTCCAGTTCACATTCTAGTGGAGATGCTTAAATTTCCAAAGGAGATTTTAGGAAAATGTGTCTGAAGTTCTATACATCAAAAGCGTATTTGATAGAATGGTGCATAAATATTAAATATATTCACATATGGTATGGCTGTGTTTTACTGTAGAAAGCATCTCCTAATAGGTTAGTGGTATGTCTGAAAATGCTGTACTACACTATGGGTCTGTATGCTGTACACATTGTGCTTTCCCTACTGTAAACTGTGAGTTGCTGATCCTAATGTGCTTCACCATTGGTTGTGTAAAATGGTCAGAGGGCCGGTGAGACGTTAGTCTGTGGTGGCTGTGGTCGTACCTTTGCTCCACCCCTCGCCTGAACAACAATAAAGCTATAATGCACAGATAACAGGTAAGGCTTTGCACCGACGGCACCTGTAACTATCCCTTTTGTTTCTTCCAATTATAGTTAAAATATCCTAAAGGCAAAGTATATTGTTATCTAATCACTCAAAGTATTGCTTTAACTCTGAAAGTCCAACCTTCAGTTTGGAAGGACAGTTCTGTGCAACAGTCTTTCTGGCATTTGTGTGATGGTGTGATGAATCTTTCTTGCATTTTGGAGGTCTTTCAAAGGTTTCAAAGGTCCAGTAGAGTAAAAGCATACCTGGTTTCTGTGGACTGTGGCTGCTTTTTCAATCCAATTCTTATATCAGTGTTTTTTAAGACTTATCGCTTAAAACAAAACAAACAAAAAAACTCAAGGGATGAACCAGTGTTATAGCTGGACATAATAACAAATTAGTCAAGAACCCATCTTAAATTTTATCTTTAGACATTTTGTTACTATATGATTTGGTTGTACTTTCTTTAGTTGAACCTATGAAAAATACCAACGGTAACACAGTTTGACAGGAATAAAATAGTGGTTTTGTACCAATAGGGTGATTTCCAAACAACTATTAGCTGAAACTGGACAAGTGGAGTGCAAAAAAAGGGAAAAGACAGACCTAAAAAAACTATCTGGAATAGATAAACAGTATCTGAAAAATGGAGAAAAAAATCCTGCAAAGGCCCTAAATATGACCTGAGAGATGCAGCTGACCCTCCAGTAGATCCATCTAAATCTACAATGAAGCCTTAGTAGACCAGAAATGGTCTAAGTGTGATGTGATGGTGGCTTTCAAGAAGCCATTTTTAAGAAAGGGAAACAGTGAGAAAAGGCTGAGGTATGGCAAATCACAAAAGAGCCAGACTAAAAATCAGTGGTAGCAGGTCTGACGGTGTGATGAATCAAAATGTAACATTTTTGGATCAACACATCAACATGTACGGAGGAGGTCGGGAGAAAGTTACAAGAGTAATTGTCTCCAATCTGTCCCACAGGACGGTTTTGGAAAATGTGATGAAAGGCATAAACTTTAGACCTTTAACTGTATTTTCACAAGTTTTACAGCTTTTGCTACTAATAAAGATCTCCCACGTGATCATTCACATGGCACCAAAGTAATTATGAATGAGATAAACAATTACTTATATATTTCAGGTTTTTACAATGATTCCACAGTAACATAAATAAATAAATGCATAAATAAATAGATAATACATTTTCTGTGAATGACTGTGACTGGGTAGGCTGGTGATGAGCTACCAGAGCTTTTTCTGCAGTTTTAAACATTTATTCATCACAATTTAGGTCCAAAGAGCCATGTTGTTAGATTTCTTTCATTGCTTTATCATTTAGAAAAAAATGAGGCCTCCTGTTAATATTGACATTACAAAATTGGCATGACAGTGATCCCAAACACACTGCCAGTGCAGAAAAACCAAAAACACACAATGGAACGCTATCAGTCATGGATTGGCCTCCCCAGAGCCCGAACCTCAACATTATTGAAGCAGCTGATAGAGAATAGAACACGAGGCAGCCAAGAACCAAAGAAGAGCTTTGGATGTCCTTTAAGAAGCCCGGAGAACTGTTCCTAAACACTACATAAAGAAATTACAAGAAAGCGGCCTAACAAATGTCAGATGGTGACGAAGAATAAAGGTACTAAATATTTACTTTCAAGCTCGTTGCAAAGCTCTCTGTATATGCATTTCCATGTATATGTGCACTCTTTTCAATAAATCTCTAAATCTTTTAAAATTTTCTAGCAAAATATGAACAAATGAGGGGTGGTCAAACTTCACAATGCTGTACTTCCATGTACAACACTGCAGCTTTACAGAGATGACATGAATGTCTACAGGATGCACGTGCATGCACTTTCCCCTATTTTCCGTGCTGTAACTGCTCGTGCAGTTATCATTTAATACTCCCTTATCAAGAAGATATTCAGATTTGTCAGCAACATGTGGCTCCTTTTATTATCACCAATCATTGTGAAACAGGCAATCGGCACACTGTAAAAAATATATGCTTTAAACACTTCTGCGGATCAAATGTAGAAAATGTGGAAAGAGAGGTGACGCTCTTCTTACATCCCGGAGGAGCTTCTCTCATCTGTAGTCTGAAGATTTATTGCTGTTTTATTCTTCTATTGGCTATGATTCTAAATTGTTTAATTAATGCATTTATGACACATTTTATGATATCCTGTACTGATGAAATTGGCAACTGCATTAATTCCTTTGGATGACTCCGTTCCTGTATTACATGACACATTGTGCTATATCAGCAGTGTAGTCTTTTAGTATTTTACTGTTGATATCAGTTAGCCAGAACTAAATGAAAGTCTCGGCAGATTTAATTTTTTAATTAATTTATTATTTATTTGTATTATCAGCCTACACTTTCAGATCCAGACTCAGACCCTCCAGGAGGGGGCGACACATTTCCACTCACTCTACTCCAACCTTCATGGTGTAACCAAATTTTATTCAAGCCATAGGATCTGATTTAATAAATATAAATTTACAGTGCATTTTTAAAAAATTATAATATTAGTTATTATATTATGTTTTCTGTTATTTCTGTCTTTCTTTTGGTTGGGAATCACAGGAAAGAGGAGACATGATCCTCAGTACTTTTCTATTATATTACACACAAATAACTTAACTGGTTTATCAGAAAACTGAAGTATGCATCACAAGTTTAGGTCAAATAGTTTCACTGTAAATGCTGCATAGCAGACTTTGACGGATCAATAGATTTGTTGTAAAACTCATCTTAAGTCTGATTTAGATTTTTATGCACTAAATGAGATCTAGTCAGTCCGATTTCATCCGGTCCCTGCAGCGTATTTTCACGCTGATACAAATTTACTACACAGCTCAGGTCTGACCTCTGGTGAGAAACTGTGCGCACTGCATCAGTATGGTGCACACATCCATCGGATGTGAGTCCTGCACAGCCTTGACTGTCTTTGAATGTCCTTCAGCTTTTTTTGTTTGTTTATTTTTGTGTTAAATCTCCCTTTTTCAGGTTTGATATGCACATATACAGTTTTTAACAGTCATGAAGTATTAGATGATTTCTGGTACCTGCCTAACTACTTACATAAACAGCTGATAAACCTTTGGAAGAAGGGTGGTCAGCAGCATTATCTGTTTGTTTTTGTGGTTTTTTCTATGCTTTTCCTGCAGCTTAAATATTTTATTCAGATCACGTGGATGGTGGTGGGATTCCACCGTTGGAGTATTAATGCTTTAATAAATGCCATATTTTATTTGGGACTTCTGCCGACGGATTAGCTGCATAACTTTCTCAGCACCAGGAGATGCAAGGAAGATTTAGCTCATACTTGTTGATGACATGTGTTTTATCTTTGGTCTTTGACTTTGATCAGTGTAACTTTGTGCTGAACATTGGGGGGGTGGTGGTGGGGGGGGGGGGGTGTCAAAATCTGTGTCTAAAAAAATAAATAAATCTGGGTAAATTCCAGGTGATTAAACATGCAACTGTTTTGCTGGTAATAACTGAAATGAGTAAGGAAAATCAACAGCCTATTTACACAAGATAATTCATAATTTTCTTGGGGGGGGCACCCCCCTGGAAATTACACCCCTGAATTCAGGTGATGCACTGCCTGATTAAGTGGAAAAAAGAGTGACACCCAAGAAGAAGACCTTTCTGATGCACTCAGTGATCTTAAGCGTCTTGCAGAGGTAACAGCAGGATCTCAGGTTCAGGTCTCACGTGTAAAAGCTAAACTATTAAAGATACTATTCAATAACAGTGACAGAAATCTGACCAAAGTGAGACAAATGATGAAGCCCATAAGTCTATTAACTGAGCTTCCTCCTTCTGCTGCTTACATTTCTGACAAAGTGGACCAATGAGCTAATCTTTTCTCTCCGTACAGACAGAATCTCAGACTATCCTGTGAGCAAACATTCTGTGGCACTGTGCTGAGCACTGCACCACATCATTGGCTTTGCACACCCGTCTGGTTAGAGCAGCAGTGATGCTAAAATCCAGTGGAGATCTGCAAGTAATATTTAGATACACGTTAGGATTATACAGTTAAAAGTCCATGTAGATCAACTGAAATATGTAGCAAATCAGCGCTATATTTTTTCTATATCATCTCTTCTGTCATTATGTAGCATGTGCACATATGTATTGTATTCCTGGACCTACCTTATTACTACAGGCCTCTGGACTGTGCTTAAATTGTAAACTGTATAAGCCTCTGTTGTGTTTTCATATCACACACTGCACACCGGTGTATTTTAAATCAAACACTCAATATGTGATCGAAGTGCAGACTTTAACATTTAAACAAAGGTTTGCATTGACTGTTTTGCAACCACAGCCCTTTTCATTCATACTGGCACAAATATGTGAAAGCAAGGGTGATATGCAGAGCAATAGGAACGACATGGTATGATGGCTCATAACATGAAGATATGGGAAAGAGCTGATGATCAGTAAGCAGCAGTCTGGCTTCACGCAGAGAAAGGGCACTACAGATGTGATGTTTCCTTTGAGAGTGTTGGTGCACTGTGTCTGTGGATAAAGAAAGACCTAGTGGGGTGCCAAGAGAGAAAATGTGATACTGTATGAGGAAGCCAGCAATGGCAGAGAAGTGTGTGAGGATGGTGGAGGATATATATGAGGATGGCTAGACATTGTGCAATAGGAGTAACAGATGGATTCAGGGTGAAGATAGGATTACATCAGGGATCGGCTTTAAACTCCTTCTTGTTCGCAGTGGTGACAGGCAGGTGAACAGGAGAGTGCAGGCAGGGTGGAGTGGGTGGAGACGAGTGTCAGAGGTGATTTGTGACAGAAGGATGGCAGCAAGAGGGAAAGAGAAAGTAGGGAGACCTGTTATGATTCATGGCTTGGAGACAGTGTCACTGACAAAAAGACAGGAGGCCGAGCTGGAGATGGCAGAGTTAAGGTTTTCATTGGGAGTCATAGTTGAGCAGTTTGGAGACAAAGTTAGAGGCAGGGCTGAGGTGGTTTGGACATGTGGCGAGGAAGGATAGTGGATACACTGGACAAAGGATGGAAAAGAGGAAGACCACAGAGAAGATTCATGGATGCAGAGGGTTGGTGTGACAGTTTCTGTATTTATTAACTAAAAAGCTACTCTATTGGATGACTGACTTTGGCCATTATTCGGTTATCCTGCTACTTCTATCAGAAATCTCCTTATCAATAAACTCTACATGTTTGTTTCCACTGGCAGCCATGCATGCCACTACCATAAAATTGCATCCACCACGTTTGACAGATGATGTGATATGCTTCAGATCAGGAGCAGTTTTTCTCCTGCTCCATGCTTTTCTCTTTCCACCATTCTGGTACAAGTTAACCTGGGTTTCATCTCTCCAAATATATATATTTTTTCTACAACTATGTAAGCTTGATTTAAAATCCACTGTGATGGTGGAAATTTAACTGCCCAAAGGGTTATGAATCCAACAGTACACCAGATTTAAGACTATTGGGGAAATCATTATTAAAAGAAATTAGGTAAACAAGTAAAAGCTAGCTGAAACGTCCAAGAATGATGTCCATGTGGGACACTTATTATAAATTCATAAGGTAGGGTCTTTAAAGGATGTTCAAATAAGTTATTAAAAGATAAACATATTGTAGTCTGATGTAGACGAAAAATATTTGTACCCCTGAAAATAATCAAGGTAGCCTATATTGGATTAATTGGTGTACAGTGAAAGAATCAGCTTAAATCTGCTTAATATTATTATCGATATGCGCGGGAAACGTCCAGTATTTCCACTCAAACCACGTGTTTTTTGACAAAAGTAAAAAGGTGTAAAGGGTTAAGGATAATCTTAGCTTCAGATTCAGCAGCTTTGCTCTCTGCTCTCAGCAGTCGCGCTCTGCGAGCAGCGCTGGCTCGCTCCGATATTTCAACTCGCTGTGGATTGTGGGAGACGGGGACACTGCCCAGGCTTGTTACCGGAGACCGAGAGGAAAATTTTTCCGCTCCTCTCTCGCATTTGTAAGTAATCCGCCAGCTTCGCGCACAGCCGTGTCAGCTCTGGTGTTGGCGTTTCGTGTCGATCGAGCCGGTCTCCGTCACCCCGGCTGAGACGTTAACGTTGCCATTTCGTGCTTTTTTTTTCCCTGGCATGGAGGCCGATAGGGAGACCGTGTTGCTGGGGCTGACGGGCAGGAAGGGGAGGGAAGGAGCGGGCAGCTGCCGCCACTCTCGGGTGGAAATAACCCCGGTAGAGCCCGCTGACCCGAGCATTAAAATCGTCCTCGGGTCGTCTGACAGCTCGGTATTTGGCGTTAGTCACGCGCACGGACTGTGGGGGAATTAAACGCACGCGCGCTAGGCATCCGGCGGGCTGTTGACACGCGGAAATAGCTGTCAGTGGCGGTTCAGCCCACCTTACACCTGGTCAGAGTAGAAAAATGCCGCAGATGTTGCGGGAGAAATAAAACGTGCTTGCTGTGTGTTGGTGGGGGGAAAAGCTGAAGAGCCGCGGGAAACGGGGGCTTGGACACTGTATCGCGCGCGGAGTGTTTGCGTTGGGAGAAGGGGTTTTTTTGGGGAGGGGAGGGGTGGCGTGGCCTGTGCTGTGGGCTAATTGATTACCACACAGCTAATTGGTGTCTGCATCTGGTGCAGCAGCATTGATTTCGCTCGCAGTAATCTTTACGTTTCGTAAAGCGGCGGGGTGACTTGCGAAGTTTTTATTGCCTTACCGCGTGCGTATCACGTTTACGTTTGATGAGCGACCTCTCTCGAGATGTCTGGACCGTAAAATGTCACATTTGGGTTGCGCAATTTCCCCATGGTGACATAAAATGAAAGGCTTATTTGGGTCCTCTGCAGTTTCTCATCAAATGGTCAAAAGAGTAGGAGTCCCGAGGGAAAGCGGCATACTGTGTGTACTAAACCCCCCCCCCCCCCCCCCCCCTTCTTTAAGAAGCACCCATGACATCAAACTCATTTATGTCTGGAATTTAATGGCTGTTCCACCCAGTCCTTGTTATCTGTGTATTTATTTATAATTTTTACTTTGTAAATCCAAGAAAGGGGCTCCAATCACAGGAAAGTTAAAGCAGGGGTACGTTTTCCTATCAAAGGATTACTCTGTTTATTGGCAGATTGCTTAATAGAGTACTGGGTCTGGTCCACAATGTTTGCAGCAATTTAAGAAGCTGATAAAGATAAATCTTTTTGATATTTGGCTATGGGTATTGGTCTTTTTGTCATGCACAAATTATTGTTTGTAATAAAGGAGATCAGTGTTGTTCAGATTTGTCAATGGATCGTGGCTGATGTGCCCGTGCAGAGCCTGACGCTGGTAGCAGTGACAGCATCATGTCCAGCCGAGGAGGAAAGAAGAAGTCGACCAAGACCTCGCGGTCCACCAAGGCCGGGGTCATCTTCCCCGTGGGGCGTATGCTGCGCTACATCAAGAGGGGATTGCCTAAATACCGCATCGGGGTGGGAGCTCCTGTCTACCTGGCTGCTGTCCTCGAGTATCTTACTGGTGAGATTTATTTTGCAATGGAAGAGAGTGGTTAAATATTAACAGACAGCAACACAAGGACTGACTCCAGAATCAAGACAATAGAACTACCAAATGACTACTTTAAAATCATTTTAGGGGTATGTAAGGGCACTTTAAGAAAGAAAAATCCCTGTGACGAAGCATGCTTTGTTATTTACATATTTGTAAATCTATTGGATAGCAATAGATGGATATCCAATAGAATGCAAAGTGCTGCAGATTAGCTGCTATTAGCGATGGTGATGCTAGAGGATACTGATGAGGAAGCACTGGAAATCTGTTTATTGAGGGATTTCACAGTTCAGAGATCACCCATGTTTGTCCTGATGTTTGCTTCAAATGACATTCGGAGGCACATTTACTCTTTGAAGACCTCATGAAAGTTAATCAGGTTCACTCATACATTCAGCATTCAGGACACAAAGCTGTTTTTTTTTTAAAGCACCCTTGATTATTTTTTCTTCTTTTTCTTTTAAAAAAATCCATGTAGCTGAGATTCTGGAGTTGGCAGGTAACGCGGCCAGAGACAATAAAAAAGGCCGTGTGACACCACGACACATCCTGCTGGCCATCGCCAACGATGAGGAGCTGAACCAGGTGAGCTGCTCTATAAATAATGATCCTAACTTCCAGGTGGTGCAGGGCATCATGGACATTGTCTTGGTTTGTCTAATTTCACATTTGCAACTGTTTCAGTTGCTAAAAGGCGTGACCATTGCAGCAGGTGGAGTCCTGCCCAACATCCATCCAGAGCTGCTGGCCAAGAAGAGAGGCGCCAAGGGGAAACTGGAGACGCCTGTCTCACCTGCCCCCGAGAAGAAACCCAAGTCGGTCAAGAAAACGACAGCTAAGAAACTGAGTGGGAAAAAGGCAGGAGGCAAGGCTAAGGTATGCCTTAATGTGAACAAGACTGATGCCTTTAAGAGCGACTGTGACTGAATTTAACTGTTTGAAGTGTATCATTAGTCGTTACTGCGCTTAATTGTCGGGCATGTCTCAAAATCAGTCCAGACTATTGGGTTTTTTTTTTTTTTAAAAAAGCATCCATACTGACCATAGCGGCAGATGCTAGACACTCCACTGCTGATTGCAGGGAAGCTATTCCTGTCCAAAGTGCTTGCAGCTCTCCTGCTGATAGCTGTGGAGCTGCACCACTTCACAAACACACGTTTGACCCATTGTGGCTGTAAGAGAGGAAATACACCCTCTTTACACAAACCAAGCAAATTGAGACTAATCAAATTTGGAAAGACAAGTAGGAGCAGAAAACCCCCAGCCTTCAACAAAACATACACAATGTTTAAGCAAACCTTTTTGCCCCAGTTATGTCTGGAGTGGATTTAACACTTCTGGAGCTTAAGTTTGGAACAAAATAATTTGCATTCAGGTAACATCAGGAAATTATTATTAAAAATTGAGATTTCATCCTTTTCCACATTGTAGGAAAATAAAACGGGAACTAATGGCACTGCAGGATTTACTGTTTTAACTTTCAGAAATATATGCAACTGAAGGCACAAAACTGAGGCAAGATATTATTAAAAACTGCAGCTTTAACACAGAGGCAGTAGCTGACCTCTGACCCTCCCATGGTGGGGGCGTTATTGCTGCAGTGTCACATGTCAACATGTATTCTGTGTCCTCAACAGAAACAGGGTGAGGTGAGCAAGGCGGCGTCAGCAGACAGCACTACAGAGGGATCTCCATCTGACAGCTTCACCGTGCTCTCCACCAAGAGCCTTTTCCTGGGTCAAAAGGTCAGTCCTCTGTCAATTCAGACATGCACTAACCTCAACACAGGTCACCGCTAATTATACAGAGTCGAGTTCAAGTTTTAGATGGTGATTCATGAGGCTTACGAAGAAAGTCTACACAAATCTTTTATAGATGCAGTAAAACATACGTAGAGCCATACGTTGGATATTAAAGGCTGGTGAGGGTTTTAAGGGGACTCTATTGTGCTAAAAAGCAATGCTGAGGTCAGCGTTTAATAACTTTTCATCTAAAGGATGGACAGCTTGAGATAATGTTTTTCTTATTTCAGTTGTGAGTTTTCTTCTGTTTTCAATGTGACCTGTGTTTCTTTAGCAACCAAATGCTCTGTGTGTACAACTCAAATCAGATAAGAAGCAGAAAAGAATCCTTCATGCGCTGCCACAGGGTCTCTCAGGCTCTTGGTAGACTCAATAGACTACAAACTGTTGCCTCCATATTACGTCCGACTGTTTTTATTCAGTCTTTTATCTGTGCTGCTCCCTCATGACTGAACTAGATCTAACACGGGAAATCCGACAAAGATGATTTGATAACATCGAAGCCATTCAGTTGGTGTCTTAAAAGGAAGTTTAAGTTTCTGTTTAATATAAGTTTCCTCACACTGAACATTGTGATAGTTTTGTTGTAACTCACGTGAAGGTCTAATAGGCTTAAATTGGAGTATAGATAGATAGTTAGATAGATAAAGATATGAATGACAGAGATATTTTGTGATCCGTTAGCTCCCATTGCTTTGGTCCTGCTGAGCATTAAAAACTGCTTTTTAACCCTTTGGCTGAGCTGAAACCTGAAAGTAAGTTTGCAACAAGTCATAATCAGAATTCCTTCAAAAGATTTTTTTTTTCCAGAATATACTTCAAGAGCATAAGACTGTCATCAGATCAGATGCTCATGAAAATCACTGGAGGTTTAAAAAAAACACATAAAAGGCACTGAAGTGACACTGTATTAGAGAATGAATGACTCAAGAATGATGCAAGAAGTGCCACCGGTTCCCTTTTTATTAATTTCACACATTGAGAATTGAAGATAACTGCTGATTTAATATGAATCTGACCCTTATTCTTACCCTTTGTGCTAACTTTTTTTTCTTTGATGTGTAGACAAATATTTGAATGAACAGCATTCCTGTTTGTCAACACCAGTCTGACTTTTTTCACCTTTCACTAAATGTTTTGGTACTTTATCACAAATTAAACACACATTAGTAATGACATAACAACATCTGGACACTTTACTTGTATTAGACAGTAGTAGCAGTTAGACCACCACCACACAGAATCACCGATATGAGGCAGGGTGGATCCATGCTTTAGTTTTTAGGCCTAATGTCACAGCAGAAATCAGGACTTATGAGACCAGGCAATGTTTTTCTAGATTCATGTTGTCCAGTTTTGGTGAGCCAGTTCAAACTGAAGCTTCAGTTTCCTGTTTGTAGCTGACAGGAGGGGCACCTGGTGTGGTCTTCTGCTGCTGTAGCCCATCTACTTCAAGGTTTGATGTGTTGTGCATTCAGAGATGCTCTTCTGCGTACCCTAAGTTGTAACAAAAGGGTGTATCTGAGTTACTGTTGCCTTTGTATCAGCTTAAAGCAGTCTTCTCTGACCTGGCTCACTTGATATTTCTTCTTTTTTGGCTATTCTCTGTAAATCCTTGTGCAGGAAAATCCTGGTAGACCTGGAAGTCAGCCACGCCATATTCAGTACCCCTTTTAAATCAGCTGTCTTTCAACCATTCTGATGCTCAGTTTGAATGTCGGCAGGTCATTTTGACCATATCTACATGTGCAGAACAGGTTTACCCAACAAAGTGTCCACTAAGTGTACTCATTTTTATTTTGCAAATTCTTGAATCATAAAATATGTTCTTACACTGTTTTAATGCAAAAAAAAATAAAAAAAAACGCATTGGGAGAAGTAATTTACTTTAAGGTTTCACCTCAGGCCTCAGTCACACAGACTTGGAACCAGTCAGCAACAACCGGTTGCGAAGGAAAAATGCGCCAGGGAGTTGCTTCTTTGTCCCGGTGTGACCGAGGGTTTAGCTTTCACCTGGCAGTTGGCAGCTCTGCATGCTTTGTTCTGCCCTGCGTATGTTGATGCTAATATGTCATTTCATACTAATTAACTTGACATTTTCTTGCTAGTGAATTAGAATTGATTCTGCCCTGATTTAGCTGCCATCTTCTGCTACCGCTGGTACTTTAAAAGCATAATTACTCTTGGCACCGTGCTTGTGAATCTTTTATGAGCTGTAACAAAGAACAAAGAACAATGAAGTGCTTGCATTCCTTGATGATGCATGTAGTGTACTGTAGTGTTTTAGTGAAGGATTAAAAAAATGATTAGATGCTGAAAATATTAAAAGCTTTCAGCTTTTCATTTGCGGATTGGAAATATTATACTCGGCAGCAGCAGAGTATTAGTGCTTGATTGTGTAGCTGACCAAAGATTACAGCAGCAGTT
The DNA here is from genome assembly GCF_057382185.1 of Mchenga conophoros. Classification (NCBI taxonomy): domain Eukaryota; kingdom Metazoa; phylum Chordata; class Actinopteri; order Cichliformes; family Cichlidae; genus Mchenga; species Mchenga conophoros. Next base: position 27,210,992 of record NC_140535.1, on the reverse strand, counting down.
ATCATCAGTGGATGATAATTAATCAGATGAATGCAATAAACCTCCCACTGACTATGATAATGAAGTCATTAATAGAAAATCTAGTCTTTTATTCTGTGTGTTTTTTAAGATTCAATTGTTGTAACTGCTATCGTTCTTTCTGATCTTCTTGGCTTCTGTTTGTCTTTGGCACAATCTGGGCGTTTATCATCAACTCTGACTTTCAAATGCTTGTTGCTGAAATATAGTGTCTGGGGAATAGCAGATGACTATTGAATCTTAAGCTGAGAGGTGCTTTTACTGGATGTCTGTTTGAAATGATAAACATTCAGAGGAATACCTTGACATTTTCAATTCTTTTTCTTGAAACTGTTGGTCCTGCTGCCATGAAATAAAACTTTAAAATCAAGTCAACAAAGAAGCAAATTTATCTTTTCCAGTTAATGCAGCAGGATTCTCCTTTGTACTCTACAAAGATTATTGCAGGACATGTAGGAGTTGGAAACCTTGTGGGACACCACGGGACATCCTACTAATATAAGCTTGTTTTAAAATGCGTTCAATAAAAAGAAGTCATTGCATTTAGATGTAGAATACCATAGGCTGCATCCCCTCTGGACAATATACAGTTGCAAATGAAAGCACTTTATCATGTCATTTAAAGGACCAGTGTGCTTATAGTTGGCTTTCAACTAGATACGGTAACATTCAGCTTTAAAGTAGTGTTTAATAAATGCATATAAGGTTTGCAAACTAAATCATTTTCAGGGAGTTTTCAGGTGTTTTCTTGCATGCCCTGTGCAAAATTGGCTTTGAATCTAAATTTAGGAAACAAAGTGCACTGTGTCCATTTCTGTAATTCACCAGAAAGTCAAGGTATCCCTACTGAGCTGCAGTGTTACTCTGGTTTTAATGGCTTTGCTTCCTGACCTCTTCCTTCTTGTCCACCTCCTCCTTGGCATGCCTGCTCCCCCCCTTTGCTCTCCGCCTCGCAGCTCAACCTCATCCACAGCGAGGTCAGTAACTTGGCTGGCTTTGACGTGGAGGGGGTCATCAACCCCACCAATGCTGAACTTGAACTTAAAGATGATCTAGGTGAGCTCCTCAACTCCCTGCCCTCCTTCCTTCACCCCCTCTCGTCCGCGTGGGCTTAGATATTCAAAATCATTGAAGGTTCAACAGTACAGCTTCTTCTAACTTAAATCCTTACTGGGTTAAAAAATATCAAAGTTTCAAGCTTCTTAGAGGGCCTTTTTCCACCCGTTCCATTCTTTCACACTGTGAGCAGCTCGGTTCAGATGGTGGACAGTGGAAGAGATATTTTAGGTTTCGGTTTAACAGAAGGTGAAAATCAGGTTTTTAAAATGCAATTTGTAGCACAACCAGTCTGTAGTTTCGACATTAATTGTATTAAACTGTGATTTCTAATCAGCAGGTATTTGAGATGCATTTTTATCTACATTTTCTGTTCCTTAAGACATTTCTATGCTGACGCTACTGCAAAAAGGCTTTAGTTATGTTCACCCATGGCCATTGGGGGAAAATCAGAAAAGATTTTTATCATCGTTTCCTCTGGGTTGATTGCTTTGAGGTGGCAGGTGGTCCTCTGCAGCAGTTGCACTGTTCAGCTGTCATTCAAAGACAGAGGTTCTTTAGTGCTGTAGCTCTCCAAAAAGGTGATTCTGTTCATCTGGACGTAGCGTTTTGTGGGTGAATCCAAGTGACTTTAGGATGAATGACGAAACGTTTCTCCCACAAAACGCTACGTCCAGATGAACAGAATCAACTTTTTGGAGATTTCCTTCCCTGGATGATTGAGAATGCATCGAGACGTTTAGTGCTGTAGCTAAAACTTCCCTGCCATAAGATTTGTATGACATCAGCTGTTCGTCTTTGGTTTGGGGCAAATTAATACTTCAATAGTTTGTTTTTCTGCTGACATTAGGTCAACAGTTTCAGAGAAACTTAAGTAACACTGCCTCTTTTCTGCTACATGGAGAAAATGGTTTCTCCTGTGTCTCCCTCATACATGCACTAAAGAGAACTGTGGGGTAAACTAGCATTTAAAAGTAGATACACTCACAATGCACTGAAATGAAACAAGTGCACACAAATTGTGGAAATAAAATTAATAATCTAATTTTGTTTATTGGTTTCATGGGGAGACACACCGTTTGTGGCAGCAGTCTGAAAACACTGAAGTAATGAAATTTTCTAAATTATATGTAAATGAAATATAACATTATAATTGTATAATGTTCTATTTAATAGAAATAGAAGATCAGATATATTAAAGCTTAGTAAACGCCAAATGTTAGATTAGATCTTTTTTTGGGGGTGTGGGTTTAAATAACTGCGTCTTGTTTTTATTTATGCTTATAATCTATTTGGTTAATGCTCCTGTAAACGTTCCTTAGTAGACTTATTCGATGCTTGCTGGATGGTCAGCTCCTTGGAAGTAACAGAACTGCTCACAGTGTGAATAAACTATGAGATGCTTTGATTCTTAAAGTAGCCGTTCCTGCTCTTTGACTCGTGAATATAAGAGCAGAAAGGTGGAAATTTTCCTTCAAATCAATAGAAAAGCATGGATAAAATGCCGCTTCTAGGAGAAGAAAGCGATTTCTGTGGAGACTTTCAAGGATTTTCTCAAAGCTCCTCAGAGCAGCGATCCTGCTTGCTCCTCCTGTTGTGTAAATGTGTTGCGGTTCATTCCAGGTTGTCCTCCTTTCAAAGGGCTGCAGGACCTTTTGTAATGCTTGAAGATCAGTGTAGTGCACTGAAGTAGAGCGAGAGAAAACCCGACACGAGCCTCATTTAGGCGCTCACTTCAGCCTGACTGTGAGGTTGTTCACCTGGAGTGCGATCATAACATTCAGGACTCGGGATGACACAGTTGGACGGAATAAATTCTGCTGCTGGAAAACTGTAGGAATAAAAATATTTTGGGGTGTGGTTATATGCCCTGACGATTACACGCTTTTGGATTATTTACTCTATTCTTGTTTTATTTTAAGCAAATCTAGCCAACTGTGCAGTCCTGCTTCCTGATTACATACTGTAACATGACCTACCATTCCCTCAGTTGCCTCCTTGTTCCCTGTGATGTCCTCAGCCAATAAGGAGCGTGCTCACTTTCTCTTTTCTTCTTCTCTTTCATTCATTTATTTCTTTTCTTTTTGCCATCTTATTGCTCCTGGTCACTCACTGTGTTTTTTACCACCATGTTTGTTTGCCTGTCGTTGTTGTTGTCTGTAGTTGCAAGTTGTCCAAGCCGACATTTCCATCGTGGAGAGCGACGCTGTCGTTCACCCGACCAACTCCTCCCTCTATACAGGTGGTGAAGTAGGTAAAGGAACCACTGACACTGCAGACACCACGACTGCCTGTCTGCTCTCCCTCTGCATATCCAGATGGTCAGCGCTGCAGTCTGTGGGCAAACATCACAGCAGCAGCACAGTTTTTATTCTTTAATGAAGCGCTTTTTAGACCACGACCAAGGTCCCTGCTGTTCTTACTGTAAAAGCATAACCACAGAATATATGATCAGAATTGCTCGATGGTTAAAAATTGAAAAGGGAGGAAAAACCATCCTTCATTATCAGTGAAAAATTAACTTGCAGAGGCTTGAAAAGTGCAAGTAAAGGCTTTAAGATTAGTGCAATGAGGTACTTGTGGGTAACTGCCAAGATCTGAAAGTTGGCCGCCAAAAAAATGTTCTGCATTCACACGCGATGTTTTCCACAAACCGAAGCCAGTAGGCAAACAAAATGTGGACACTCAACTCAATTGGTTCATGTAAATTTTGGTTTTCATCTCGACTCAGAATGTTTCGAAACTGGTTCCCGCTCGTTCTCATTCGCAAAGCAGTGTAACTGTAGTTAGCTGGGTGACCTCGAACTCCCACGTCAGCACCAGGGGTCGAAGCGCTGACACTGTGTGAGGTTTATATGTGGATGAAAAGCTGGACTGCCACATACTTCTGTGACAGCTTTTCAGAGATGTATCTGGAGCGTAGCGTGTTATAAGCTTTTTGTAAGCGTGTTCAACAAGCTTTCAGAGTCATATCATATCTTCTGCCTAAATTATTCCTCCTGCTTTGAGTCTGGCTCCTTGCCACAAAATCTTAAATCAGACTGCATTAAACGTTCATGGTCTCGGCTAACTTTCAAATCTTTGCCAGTTTATTATCACATCATCCAGGTATTATTTCCAGCTGGCCTGCAGAATGTGTAACAATTAACCTGGGTAGCGCATATTTTTGTGCTGTGCTCTCTCCAACAACCTTTCATAGTTATTCCCACCAAAGACAATGTACACAATGTTTATGCTTCTCCTAGTGATTCTCTTAGTCCAAGCATCAAGTAATGCATACACAGACTTTCTCAGTGTGATCCTAACACAGTGCTGCTGCTTGTTGTTGCTTTGTTCCACTCGACTGAAACGCAGACAGTCTGGGACTCGCTTCATTTCCTGTGACATTTAACCTCTCTGACTGTGCTGTCAGTTCAGACGGTTAGAAAGAGAGAAAATGTCTAAGACGCTTTTTCCTGAAGCTTCATATTAAAACCCGTCAGGGTTGATTTGTGGCAATTTGGATTAATGACTGAACAAATATTAACTAGCTCTTTACCTACGAGGACCATCACCCTTTGTCTGCTTTTCTTGTAATGACTGTTAAATGATTTCAGGGGCTTTTCTTTAAAATGCTGACTTTTACTCTTACTTCCAGACCTTGATTTTTACCCCCCCCCCCCCCCCCCCCCCCCCCTGCCTGTTTTTAATATTGTTGCAGCCAGAGCATTCATTTGTCTGCTTCTGGTGACGTTAAATTGCCTCCCCTCTTCTCTCTTTAGCTCTGAGTGCATTTTAAAGTGGTATAAATGTCGTCAGTGAGACATGAATACACATGAAATCAAGTATCCTAGTTAAACTTAAATTGCTAGGACTATTTTACTTTAAGTCCATTCATCAGTGCTGCAAAGCTTTTACATTGTTAACTATAATATTCGCTCACCCACTTTTTTTGTTGCTATTTTGAGAGTGAAAGAAAATACTCTTCTCACTGTATATAAGCCACTATGGAAGGACAGAGGGAAGTAATTATAGACTGAAGCTTTAATACATTAGTTTAACTCTCAGAATGAGTCATTCTGAAAATGGCAGCTTTGAATCCTTACACTTCATTTATGAGACTTTCCCAGACTCTTAAAATTAAAGTAACAGGAACATGTATGTTTGATTATAAATGTGAGTGCAGAGATTCAGAGAGAGGCCGGGGGAAATGATTGACAGCATCATTGTCTGTTGTGTGTCTGCCTGCCTGTCTGTCTGCATGATCACCAGTCAGCTCTCTTCTTGCTTGCTGTTTTTCTCGCTGCAGTATGTGAGGATGCATTCACCTCAGTCCTCTCTCCCCTCGCAGGCTCTGCTCTGGAGAAAAAGGGGGGTAAAGAGTTCGCCGATGCAGTGCAAGAGCTGAAGAAGAAAAACGGCCCTCTGGAGGTGGCTGGTGGTAAGTGCACAGAGGATTATTTTTATTTATATTTTAGATACAGAAAGTAGAGGTTATATCAGGAGGCCTGAAAGATCTCGCTCGGACTTGGCTGTGGTACTGTAAATAAGACATTAAATCATTCTATCACCATTATTTTAACACCACATACAGATAAACATGTGGAAATGATAAAAATTTGGCAGAATGTTTTTTTTTTTTTTTTTTTTTTCTTTCAAATAAACGCTGGTGTATTTTAGTGATATAAAAAGATAAATCGCCATAAACACAGGGGTATAAAAACCTGCTACATGATGCTAGGCTGGCAACACAGGTGAACTGAAACATCATCGTCACTGAGTAAGTATCAGCTGAACAAGGGGAAATGATATATTTTACTTAGAAATAAATACAAGATCCAAATCCAGAAATTTAAAACTAAATGCCTGCTCAATGATGGAATATCCAGATAATCCTAGTGAGTTTTTTTGTTTTTTTTGTTTTTTAATAATTTTTTTAGACATTTTCAGGCTCGATAAATCCTCTGAAGAGTGACAAGAACTCCTATAATTTCTGGTAATGATTATGAGACCATGTGATGAGCGAGCAGGTTCAGAGTTTAGTTTTCTTTGGAGTCTGAAAAAGTTGCTGATTGGATGAGGTCTACTGCTTTAACCTGCCTACACTAACCTTATCCTCCAATCACATCAGAGTGCTCCTCTCACTGTCTTCTTGTTACTGGCTTGTACAGTAACAAATAAGCATGTGCTTCTTTAAACTTTTAAACTACTCGATTAAAAATTAGAGGAACACTTTTTAATAAGGCTGTGGCATCAAGTCATTTAAAAATCTGGGCTATTGATCTGGTCAGATAAATGGCAGAGAGGTTTGTTGCTGTTTTGGTGTTAACAAGAAATTAACTACAGGTGCACCACCTGTGGGCAGGCGAGGACATGGACACCCAAATTTGTGAATGCAATAACTTGAGAACAAAGCAATGTAGGAATTTTAAATTCCTACCATAGGTGCTGCCACTAGTGTTAGTGTCACTACTGATATCATGAGGTGATACCTGGACCCTACAGAGGTGGCACAAGTAGTCCAACTCCTGATACATCAAAGGGTGCCTTTTCCAGAAGGTTTGCTGCACCTCCCAGCACAGAGAAGCAACAGAGAACGTTGTGCTGCCTGTAACATTCAGCATGATTGGTTTGCTGACGGGTCAATGATAGTCGAGGGACGCACAGGCTTCTACGGGCTAGGCGACGGCACCCTGACTGCTGTTAGGGGACCTATCCGATGCTGTCAGATTGCACCTCAGACTGTCCGGCTCCAGATCCCCCAGGACTGTATCCATGACATTGTCTCGTTAGAAGCACGCCCTGATGTTGTCAAACATGCAAACAAACACGTGGGTCCATCTCCATGTCTGTAGAAGTCAGTGATTGGTCCATCCATACAGTAAAATTGACTAACCTGCCAAAATATTTTTTTTCACTTTGATTTTCGGTGTGTCTTTGAACTCAGGCCCCTGTAGGTTGACAATTTTGATTTCCATAATCAAAGTGGCATCCACTTATTCACTGAACACACACAGTTCATGATGTCAGTTGAGAAATCCAGCATGATTATTCAGTTATTTTCTTTACCCTGACGTCTTGTGTGTTTTCAAAGTCTTCCTTTTATTTAGGAATAAACAATCTCTGGCTTTCACACACACTGTGATGAAAAACCAAAACTGTCCATAAAATAAAAATGAATTTTGCCACCTCACAGGATTAGCTTAACATTTTAAGTGCTCAATAACAACTCCCACCTTTTCGTTCTCACTTCTTTTCGAAGTGTATTGTAACTGTTCCTGGGTCTTTTTAACAATGTTAACAAGTTTATTGTAATTTGGTATCCAGAAACATTCTTGATCAGTGTTGTTTCTAGATTTTTTTTGTAAAATTTTTTTTTTATCTTTTTAATGAAACATTTGGTTTGCTGGAAAGGAAGTATGAGCGTAACACTAAGATGCGCTGAAACTGCCTCTTTTTAAAAATTACTTTAACATTCACACACTGCATCAGATTTTTCCACACTTTGATCTGATTACATGATTGAAAGGGGTTGGAAAAGTGCATATTGATCCACTCGAGCACCACCCAGCTCGTATGACAGTGATGTCAGCGTGTCTCATAAATCTCTCATCTAGCACACCATGCAGAGCAGGGCAGGGTCTTTTTGGCCTTCCAGCTTAAGAAAATGACACCGCAGCCAGGATTAGCTCTTTGGACATGGAAGCCTAGATTTTACACACTTGGACTAATTCATTCTTTACTTAAAAGCTCAGTGTTGAACTTGAAACCGTGAATCCAGGAACTTTTTTTTTTCCTTTTGGTCATGACTGTGATCAAAGACATTTAGCACTGGCACATCGCATCTGTTCTTGGCGACTTTAGTCTGCAGCTACAGGGATTGTCCTTCAGAGAGCAATATTATTTTAGTCCTTAAAGATTATTTTATCTTTCAGTCTGTTCGCTCTTAGTGCCTCTTATTCTTTCTCCATCTGTCTCTGGTTCTTTCGCTTTATCTCTCTCATTATTCATCACTCACACTCACTTTTTCAAATGCTGCCCACCTTCAGCCAAGTTCGCTCAGTATCCTAATCCTGCTTTCTATGCGGAGCTCGTAAATAGATAACCAGGTGACTGAACACCAAGCCAGCAGCGCCTGACGGGGATTCTGGGATCGGCCCTGTGGTCACGCTGACCACACCTGCCTCAGGACAGCTGTCCAAAAGGTCCTCAGTGATGTCTTTTACCAACATTTTTGTCTCTCTGCAAGCAAAGTTTCACATTTTAAGTCCAGGCAGGTACTAAAGTGAATTATTCAACCCCAGGTTATTCATTTAGTTTAATATTCTGAAATTACGAGTGATTTTTAGGTGGTAATTTCTAAAATTACTGCTGCTGCCTGCATAATAACATAAAAGAAAACGTTAGCTGAGTAAGTAAAAGCTAATTGTTTTATTTATACAGCAAAGCTCAGAGTGCATGAAATTTCCCTTCATTAGTTTTCTGCGAAGCCTGACTTGCTCTGCTGATTATAGAAGATTTTTTAAATGAGCAGCCAAGATTCTGAATTTTGGATTGAATAAACAGCAAAACTGATAATTTTACTGATTTACCGTTAGCTCATTAAATCTGTAACATTTACTGTTCTTAGAGGATAAATAGATTCATTTGTAATACACTCTGCACGAAAAGCAGCAGTGGGTTTATCTATTAACAAGAAGCCAAAACTCGATATGGCTTAATCATCAGTGCCATAAAGCTCCATTGTTGTCCAGCACTATAAAATTGCAGGAATTAACCACACTCTTGCACATGTTCCTGCGTGACTAATGAAGGAACTTGCCACTGCACTTTATTCACAATTAGTCCCACAAACACCATCCTGCTGCTCTAGATGGCCCCATGCAACCCTAAGGCTGGATGGGTCATCCCAGTCCAGCAGAGATGAAACAAATAAGGTCTGAGGGTAAATAAAAAGGTGTTTATGTAATAAAAATATTTAGTGTTTTGTTTTTTGTAATATATGTCAGATGACAGTACATAATGCCAGTCATGTTTCCAGTGGATGCATATAATAATCAACAAAGTTTCATACAGAACTGATGGATGGATTTTGTCTGTAAAATTGAACAAAAATTTAGTTTCATCTTTTCAGGAACCATTTGAATTTTCTCTCTAGCACAAAATGGTTGAGGGATAAGCTAATGTGAAGTGCACGTGGTAAAAGCACATTCTTCTCTCCGAAACATCTGAATTTTGTCTCTAGGAGAAATTAAGACTGACAGACCTGGGGTCAATAAAGGGTTAACATGAGTATCAAAATTTAAATGCACAATATGATTAGCCTGGCCATCGACCAGCAGCTGGCACTGGGTATATATATATTTTTTTGTTTGTTTGGTTTTTTTTAGCCTGTAAATGGCAGTATCAGACCCACAGGTACATGCTGGGTTCCTGAAGGTTCTTGTCTCTTGCAGCAATGTGATGGTGTTCATATTTCAGTGGCAGATTGATTAAAAGACAGCGATCATTAGCGTAACCAGATAAGTTCCTTGCACCTAGATGCAGAAAATCCACATAAGTGTTGCAGGGCTGGATTTCATCATCGTTTGATCGGCAGGTTATGCGCAGTGCACAAACACCACCACACACACTTCCTCCCACCCAAACCATAAAACAAATTGGACTCGGCAGGCAGTCATGAAAACCATAATCATCATCGTCCTTCAACTTTACCTCACAACCAGATCACACATGCGGCGTGACTGGCTCTCGCTCAGCTGTGTGAAGTCTCTCCGTCCTCTCTGAGCCATCTGGAAATGAACTCGTCCTCAGCGTTGACTTCGGTCCAGTCACACGTTCGCTGTGGGCTAATAAACTCTGACTGGAGGCTTTTGCACTTCACAGAATCAGAGGCTTTGGCTGAGTTACACTTTTTACAGCTGCTGGGTTTGAGGGAAGACTAAGCTAAATGTTAAACAACAGAGTACAGGCTTCTCTCATTTTTCTTTCTCTTACTTTCACTTCATTCCTTTTTCTTCCCCGTCTTTGCTGTTCTACTTTTCTTTTCCCCCCTTCTTCTCTGCTGTCTGGAGGAACAGCCCACCTCACTGAAATATCCTGGAGATTTTGGAGATTTTCCACTAAGCAGTGATCTTTTAGCACCTTTGGCCTCCAAACAACTTGTAGGTTTTTATTTCTGACAAAACTGAGTGAAAGAAGCTGTGACATTTGACTGTTCTGACTAAATGAATCTCGGGCTGTGTTTCAAAAAACTCATAATTGCAACAAGACTAAAAATGTTGGCATTTTGTGCAAGCATAGTATTTATCCTTACTTGTTTCCCAGTTCTTCTCCGTCTGGTGTCTCAATTTCCTCTCCTCTTTCCTTCATAGTGATTAACCATTCTTTCCTCCCCCTTCTCTCAGCCGTGTTGACCGCTGGCTTTGGCCTGCCTGCTAAGTACGTTATCCACTGTAACAGTCCAGGCTGGGGCTCCGACAAGTGCGAGGAGATGCTGGACAAGACGGTGAAGAACTGCCTCGCTCTGGCAGATGAGAAGAAACTGAAGTCTGTGGCCTTTCCCTCCATCGGGAGTGGAAGGTAAGAAAACACGCAGATGAAAGACGCCTGTAAAAACAAGACACTCTTAGAAAATGTAATGTTATCTGGTCCACATCCTGTATATCACCAGTATGCAGTATGATTATCCACTTAAGGACATTTTTACTTTTACTTTTTTTTTTTTTGGTCTAAAGCTAAAAGTGTTTTTTTTTTTTTTTTTTTTTTTTTTTTTTTTTTTAAAAAAAGGGGGATAATATGAACACTTTGGAAACCCAAAAAACTGTACTGAGTTCTCCTGAAATAACATTCCAGCTGGGAGAAACGTCTCAGATCTCCTTTGAGTAGCATTCTTGGATCTTCGGCTATAGAAAATATTGTTCATGCTCATGTTTATGTGCGTACCCATACAGTTTTCCTTCTTTTATTTTGTAACTTAAAATGGGGATTGAGACGAATTCTTTGGCAACAGAGGTGAACACATCCAGCTTGATCCCATAGAAAGCACTGAGAGCAGCACAATGAGGTCATAGACTGTATGTAAAAGATGGAGATGACCAACATGACATCCTGACTGTACGTGATGTTGCATTTTAAGCGTTTTTTTTCCCTATAAGGCTGAAATCAAACCCGCTTCTAGTGCCAATCTTCATTTTAGATTTACATACTTGATATTAATTACTCAGAATTACTTTACTGAATATTTGACAATGGTTCAAAGTTCAAACAAAGGTTTGATTGAAAAGGTAACTCTGCATGTTGTAGCATCAAAATTAAGCAATAAAGCAACATTTTCCAAAGTAAAATGCTATGTGGCTTTACATTAGTCAACTTAACACACATTCACATCTGTCTGAGGAGAAATTGGCAAAATTTTTGGTGATCTGCAAACATCTTATGTCTTTACACACTTGTTGTTTTCTTAAACTCTATAAAAGATGAACAGGCCTGCAGAAGTTGACTCCTGCATAGCAATCAGATTGCTTTTTCTGGTCTAAAGCCACATCTTTGCATTTTCATAGAAATAAATGATATTTAATTTTAATGAAGAAATGATAATTATGGCCTCATTTAGAGGAGACTGAGATAAAATAGGTTGTGATTTAATCCAGAGTGTATTCCTTGACCAGTTGCCTATTGGTAGCATGAAATCCTTTGCAAACCTCTGCGATTTCTTTGGTGGTAGTAGTTTACATGGAATATGCTGACTTGTTTGCAACTCAGTCTTTATTTAGCAGGAGTGAAACTCTGAAAAGTGTGGCCCAGGCTGTTCACCTTTTAAAGTGAAAGCTGTGCCTTTTGAAATATGTTTGCCGTAGTAAGGCTGCTGAACGTGAACGTCTTCCAAGTTTCACTATGGCTGGGAAATTAAATTGGCGGATGTTTGCAGACAAGTCGTCATTTTTCCTGCAAACTACAGACAACTGCAGCAATCTGCTAAAGCAATCACATGGAGGTTTTTTTGGTGCTGCACCTTCTTTGCAACAGATTTAACTCAGCTTCACGCAAAAACCTTCAGCATGTACTCCAAACTAGTCAACGTTTATTTTAACCTCGTCAGATGGTCGCACAGTTTAGGCCTGTGTTACTGAGGTCTAAACAAGATAGTTAGCATGAGCTTTAGTTAACCCACACCACCCACTCATCCAAATGTGGCTGCATTCAGTATCTAAAGACCAAAATGCCAACAAGACGACAATTTCAAGACCAGTGGATGATGTTATACTGGCTACGTCTGACTTTTTTAGCTAACGATGTGTAATTAGCCTGCTAAACTTTTTAGCACTTTTACTTTTGTTCTCATTAGCATTTAGCTTGAAACCTTTTTTTTCTCATTTCTTATCTTGATAATCAGAAGCTCAGATTTGATCTTCCCAACCTTTGTTAAGCCACTGGTTGGAAACCAGCGAATAACGGTGGGCAGCCAAAGTTCAGGTTCATGAGGTTTGAACAGCTATAGGAAAAACTTTACCTCGCCATTCACCCTTTTACAGCTTAAAATTGGTGCCTGAGTTGAAAGCAGTAAAACTTGGTTCCAAATTCAATCTATAATATGTGCCTAGTAAATAACTACCTTCATGTGTATCCTTACCACTAACATAATGACAATCTCTGCAGTGTGTGCGTGTGAGACCACATTTCACCAAGTGTGTGCGAACTCTCCCATCAGGAATGGTTTCCCGAAGCAGACGGCAGCCCAGCTGATCCTCAAGGCCATCTCCAGTTATTTTGTGGCCACCATGTCTTCCACCATCAAGACAGTCTACTTCGTGCTGTTTGACAGCGAGAGCATCGGGATCTACGTGCAAGAAATGGCGAAGCTGGAGACGAGCTAAAAGTACGGAATATTCCCCTCCTTGTTTTTACCTGCAAGGAAAGAAGGCGGCATTTACTAGTGATCGATTAATTTTGAAGAGAAGAAAAAAAGAAAATTTTTTCTTAAGGCTGGGAACTTGTTTTTGCATTAAGTTTGTAAAATTCCTATATTGTTTTTAATTTCCTATTTACTTGTCATCACTGGCATTTAAATGTAGACGTGCACTGTTCATTCTGCGGTCTTTTAACACACAGTGCCACACAAAACAGATTGAACAAGTGAGAACACTCACTCTAAGATTTAATTTTCAGAACATATACGGTTTAAAAAGATGCTATGAGACATTGCTACACCTCAAGTACAAAAGGCTTCCAGAGAAGGCCGATAAATACGGGTTAATGCATGTAAACACAGTACAGTCAATAAAAACAGCTACCCTCATTCTTTCGTGCTTAGTAACACAGGACACTTAATCGTGTGTTGTATTTTTTTGGGTATTAAGTCTACATTTTTGGATAATTTCTGTTGGTATCGCACTGTGTAATGAAAAGCGTAAAGAAAAGTTCCGTTTGGTTTGGTCTTTACGAGATCGGTGTTAAAGACTAAAGGAGTGAGTTTTGTTTTTGTGTTGTGTGTTGCAAATTCCTCTTTTTTTTTTTTTTTTTTTTTTTTTTGCCTTTGATTCCACAGGCAAAAGATGCTTTCGCAGTGTGCTGCAGATGCCTTCAATTTCCAAAAAAAACCTCAATTGGAAAGAGTTTATTGATATGTCTTGACCCTAATATTAAGAGTTTATACTTGCACCTGGAAAAATGTACATTTACATTGAATAAGTGGAGATTGGAGGTCTTTGCAGAGCAACAATAGGTTATATTGTGTGTTCCTATAAGTGTTTATATAGATGGAGTATTTGTGAAATGTTATAGTAAAATAATGAACTGTAACATAGATTTTTATTTTCTATTTTAATTTTCTGACTGATTCTAAGTGGCACGGTATTTGGAAGGAAAAAAAAATGTAGAAGTGTGTTTGTCTTTGTTAAGCCATAAAACATACAGTATGTACTCATTCAGAGGCTGTCTTGCTGTTGCTTTTGGTTTTTGGTTCTTTCCATTCAGCCACCACCAGATGGCGCCCTATAATCACAAATTGGACTTTCCATCTCAGCCATTTTCTTGTGCAGCAGCAGACCTCTTCACACAGACAGCGGTTGATTTGAGGTTGGATTTGAATTGGGACTATTTGAACGTACATGAGGAACCGGACTGTTTTGCTGCATTTAGACTTTTCAACAGTCTAACTTTTTATGGGAAAAAAAAAAAGTAAGGTGCTTTCTAATAATTGCTACAATTGATGATTGCAAAAGGTCTGTACACACTCCGGTAATAAAATACCTTCAAAAATTCTGAGATCATTTTGTGTTTCATGCAGATCTGTGGGATGCTGCCAGTAACCGTGAGCTTCATGATTAAAAATGCATGTGTGAGCGTGAAGTTTAATTGAAATAGAAGCCTTTGTTGTCCCCTTTGGAAAAGAGTGTGTGTATGCTGGATGTAGTAATAAATCCCTCTCCACTGTTTTAAAGTGAGCATAATTGTAAGTGTTGCAGAACAAATGGCAAAAAGATGACACGCTACATTTATTTGATTTGACTGAGAGCCACAGCGAAAGCCTCACGAATCTCAGCTCATTGAGCATATGCGTGTCTGTGTTCAGGAGGCCCAAACGAGTTTTTTTTACTGGAAGAAATCCTGAGTAGTTTTCATTTCTCTTTTAATTTAATTTAGGGTCACACGTTTAAGATTGGTTCAAGTTGTGCATGAATCCAAAAGACTTAAAGCAACTGTTTTTGGTTAGGATGAGTTTGTCATCGTTGCTTAACTTTTACTTCCCTACAGATTTTTTCACATGAGCTTCTCGCATATCTCCCATTTTCATCAGTGTAAAATGGAACATAAGGAGGCAAATGTTAAAATAATAATCGTAGAAAACCCAAACTTTTCCAGTTACTTATTGCAATTCAAGTTGTTCGAGTCCAATCAATAGCTTAAAATGGTACAAAGGTATGGTTAAAAAAAAAAAAAGTTAAGGTTACTCAAAACTGAAAGATAATGTACATTTCAGAATTATACAAAAAGGCCTTTTTCAGGGAACACAATTTAAAGCTGGAGGTTAATCAAGCCTTGACAGCTGGTGCTACCAATTCTTACAGGTGTTCCAACTTCTCTGGATTACTTATAACCCCCTCTGTCTGCATGAAAGCAGTGTTGGAAAACACTGCGGTAACATACCCCCGTGAGCATCAGTTGCACCACATTGTACTGCAGAAAGTAGTGTGTTGCTACAAAAATGGTAAGAAAAGGGCAAATAACAATGGAGGAGAGACAGACCATCGTAACACTTAAAAATGTCGATCTTTCCTACAGAGAAATTTGAAGGAAAGTCGAGGTGTCTGTGAGTACAGCTTCCTTCACCGTTAAAAGGCACTCAGAAAATGGGGTAAACTGTCACAGGAGGAGGTCTGGCAGACCCAAAGCCACGACTGAATCAGAGGACAAGTTTCTGAGAGTTAACAGCTTGCATGATAGGTGACTCACAGGACAACAGCTTAAAGCACAGCTTAATAGTGTTCGTGGTAATCAGGTCTCAGTTTCAACTGTGAAGAGAAGACTTCGAGCTGCATGTTTGACAGGACGAGTTGCAGCAAGAAAGCCACTGCTAAGATGTCAGAATAAGACAAATGAAACACTGCCACTGGACTGCTGAAGACTGGAAGAGGTATTATGAACTGAGGAATCTAAATTTGAAATTGTTACGCAGGATCTTTGCACGCTGTTGAGTAGGTGAAAGGATGGCTCCACAGTGTGTGGCATCCACTGTCAAACATGGACGAGGATGTATGATGGATCCAGGGTCGGTGACTTGAATAGACTGAGAGGCACTCTGAACCAAACTACTACTAGAGGGCTACCACAGCATCCTGCAACGCCATCCAATTCCATCTGATATGCACCTAATTGATCAGGGGTTCATCCTACTGCAGGATAATGACCCAGAACATACGTCTAAGCTTTGCCAGAACTACCTCAGGAAAAAAGAACAAGATGGTAAGCTTGAAAACATGGAGTGGCCAGAACAGTCTCCAGACTTAAACCCCATCGTTCATCATTGGGATGAACTGGACAGAAGAGTGAAAGCAAAGCGACCTACAAGTGCCACACATTCAGATCATCTACCTCCATCTCACCCTACACCTACCATCCCCTTCTATCACACTAACCCTCTCCATGTCCTCCTTCACTACATCCATGGACCTTCTCTGTAGTCGTCTTCTTCCCCTATCCCTGCTCTTCATTGCCCTGCATGTCCAAACCATCTTAGCTCAACCTGAGCTGGCCCTCTGAAATACTCATTTGGTATTTTGAGCAAAAAGCCTCTATGCATAATTATGATGCACCATCATTTTTAAAGTAGTGTGTGTTTTCTGCCGACTCATTCAACAAGTACAAAACATTTGGAGTCATTTAGAGTTGTGTTACTTGGCACGTGGTGAACAGGTTTAATATTCACTCTACTTTTTAAACTCGTTTTTTCTCATCTGTTTTTCTCATCTCCTGACTCTACTGCTCAAGGTCTCTTCCTATTAAAGAGGAGAGTTTGTTTACAGGGGACTGTCATATAGTTGATGTTCTCACTCTTATATTAAAAGCTCTTTATAACAAATTCATTAAAACGCCTTGAGATGACTGTTATTTTAATCTGGTGCTATATAAATAAAATTTCAATTAAATTCAATTAAATTGAAGTTATGTTCTCAACTGATTTCAGCCACCAGGTGCTATCTTGTCTCTAGCTTGTTTGGTGTTGGGCATGTAGAGCAGGTAAAATCAAAAATTAGCTGAAAGATGAAAATAAGGAAACTGGGATATTGTACCACCATGTGATCCATTGTTGATCTACAAATGTTGCCGGTACAGTAGTAATAATATATTTGCAACATAAAATTCATTAAAATTGCTGGTAAAAAATTGTGGTATGTCTCAGTCATACTATAGTGAAAACAAGACGACAACTTCCTTGTACCTAGGAAAAATCGGTGGTTGCTCAGTGATCGCACTGAGTGTTTTTCACAGTGACTCCAAGTGGTTGCAGTGACCAACTGGTTGCCCAGAGTTTGAGCGTGCAACACCCCCAACAATTGTGGCCAGACTGGGAATGGCTGCAATCACTCTCAGACAGATTGGTTAGGGTTTGGAAATAATTTGGGTCTACGTGATAAACACAGACAGATTGCCAACACAGTGTAATCAATCTGAGTCAGTATGGGCTGAGCAGCTTGTCTGTGATGTGTGTCTTTGCAATACGGGACTCAACAACTGGTGGTTTTCTGGTTATATTCCTGCATGAAAGCAACGTTGCAGATTGTCTATGAGTTTAAAGTTGAATCGATAGTTTCTATAGTAACTGTTTCACTATTTGTGAAGGAATCTTTGAATTTCAAATCTGTGAGCCTCAGGCTGGAGTCTGAATGTCAATAGTTAATGTTAATTTTGGTATGCTAAACAGCAAAAGATTTGTGATTTTAGCTGGTTTATCTCAGTTAATGGCTGTATTATCGCAAACAGACTGCATATAAATGCCAACTTGACTCCATTCTGTTGCAAATTCAGTTTTATTGCAATTGTAACTCTGTTTTGATGCCCAAGTTGCTTTGAAGACAGCAGCTGATGGTGATTGACTACAGACCTGGTACCTGTCACTAAAGCAACCTTGTCATAGGCAACATTGCTCACAGTTGCAGTAATTTGGTTGCGCTGGCGTGTCCAACCACTGGCTTCCCTCGTATGATTATACCATTAGGCCTCAATGGCATAGGCCTGGAGACCAGTTGGTGGCAGTCTGGCAACCACAGGAAAAATTGGCATTCCCCGATTGAATGGTTGCTGTCCCAAGGTAAAGCTGGCTGACGTGAGGCATACGGTTCTGTACCGAAAACCGCTGTGTGATTGCTTTGGAAGACACAGACTGGTCTACCAACACTTACCAATGGTTCTATAAGCAGAGAAACTGTAAGAGAAAAAAGATGTGACACAAAATTGACACAAAGGTCAAAATTGTGCCTCAGTGCTTCAGCCAACACATGTCAACACATTACATTAGGCGAGCGTCCTCTGTGTCAAGTTTATGTCATGCTTTTCAACCTCATCTGTATATTATCTGTGAATCAGACTTCTCAAACCAACTGTATACTTGTGTCCCCCCTCTTATTTACATTTAAATCAGGCTAGGTTTAATAGTTTTTGGATCATTTCAGTCATTTTAATGTCGGTCTTATTTACTGAGGAAAATTGCTCCAACAAAATCAAACAGGCTGTCTTTTTTCAGTGATTTTCCCAGCTCTCAGTAATCATATTGTTACTTCAGATAGAAATGATGAAGAAAAACTGTAAAAACAGTTACACTAAACCTGAAGTCTTTGAAGGTATAAAAAAACATGAAATAAACATTCTATATTTGGTGCACCATGCAGGAAAAGGTGAGCCGGCTGGTTATTGGATAGAGCCCAGGCCTTGGTCCTGTCCTGGGGCTACATGCTGGTAGGGAACAGGGAAGACCATGGAAGTCAGATGGGGGTCAGTTTCCCAGCCATCCAGGGAGGCCGGGACCTGAGACCTCCTCTGAGGGCGCCCATCTGATGCCTAATCCCCAGGAAATACAGGCAGGTTTCAACCCCCTTCCAACCCCTCCCATCTCTTTTCCTCCATCTCACCATCCATCCCTCCATCCAACCCCGCTTCAGCTCGCAGGCAGAAAAGCCCCATAAATTCAAAGCATCTGTACGGGCAAGGGCCAATCCGATGGTCGCCTTTCCCAGAGCCCGCGCAGATGAAATTTTATTCTTTGCACGAAAAAATTACAGGGGGAGGGGGGGGAAGGAAAAACAGAAAATAAAGTAAAGCAAACAGTGAGGAAAGATCAAGGAGTAGAAAGATGAGGGGTAAGAGGCTGGTCATCAGAGATCTGCCCCGCTTTTCATTGTATTCATAAGACGAGAGCAATATTATGTTCTTTATAGCCATGAGTCCTGACTGGAGCCTAATAACAGCAACAGTCTGGTTCCAACTGCTACTGGTTTTGGACATCGAAGTGTACGTGTTGGCACCGAGATGAGTTGAACACAAGAAAGAGTCATTAATAGAGGGTCAAAGAAAAGGCTAACAAGTGTGTTAAAGGTGTTATCACTTTGATTATTTCATAAAACTGAAATCAAAGAGGAAGAAAATGTTATATTTCTATTCTTTTAATAAAAACAGTTTCCATTAATTGGCCACTTTCGGACTCTGCAAATTGCAGGATGTTCTAAAAAGCTAACATATGTAGCTTACAACACAAACACCCCTACATACAGATCATTCAGTGGCATAAAAAACATAAAACCTCCAAATAAAGAACTTCATCAGCAGCATTTATTGGTAAACTACTCTGGCTTCTTTCTGATGTCATTGTCACTATCTTCTACAGTTTTTTACATTTCAGCTGCAACCTCCTGCTCCCCCCCCCCCCCCCCAAATGAAACAAAACTGTACATTAACATAAACTTAAAGAAAAATTATTATGACTATTTTTAAAAAGCATGTTCAGTTTGGTCACTTTTCCAGTGTAAATACACAGCTTACGTTTTCATGGTGCCTCTCAGAGCTCCAAGGACATTTTGAAAAAACCTGTGTACCAGACTGCTTCTCATGTTTGAATAAGTTAATAAAAACCTCCTAAACCCTCTGCGGTGCAACTGGTTTTTAAGTCGAGCAGGAAATAAAGCCTCTGTGAAGTATATTTGTGAGCATGGTTGGTGTTTTGTGCTTCTCTGAGACGGTTTAACAGTAGCCTTTGGTTGTTTTTTGGTCAAGCTGGGGTTTCATGTGGTCGAGGACAAAAGCACGGCGAGAAATTTGATAATTTCCAAGAACTCAAGAGATGGATTTACACATGAGCAAAAAAATATTGCATCTGACCTCATGTGACCCAAGTGGGTTATTTTGGGAAAACCATGGAATCTGGGCTTAAAGCAGACCTAACAAAAGACTCACTTTGAATCACTTCCTGTATACTGTAAATTTTAAACTCTTTGGAGGAGCGGATGGTCCCAGTTTGACCACATAAAGACAACAGGAATTGTGTCCAAAAATGACAAACTTTAGTGTCTAAAGAGCTCTATTTTCACATGCTTTCTTCTACTCCCTGGCATCATAGCAACAGGGGTGAATTTCATCTAAGATAAAACTAAACTTTGGTTTCTAACAGTTACGGTAGTTTTAAAATAAAAAGTTGTTTTAATACAATAAGGTTGTAGACCATGTAAAACATTAGCTGAATCGTCCAGCAAGAATTTGTGTCCAATCATGTGAAAAACCCCATGTACACACCATGACTGATTAGTTTGCAGAACCACTTTCAGCAGCAATAACTTGACATAATCGTTTTCTGTATGACTTTATGAGCCTGTCACATCATTGTGAAGGAATCTTGGCTAAATTTTCTTTCTTTTTAATGTTGCTTCAGTTCATTCAGTTCTCTTAAGCTCCTTCGATCTGAACCTTGATTGGGACATCGGAGCGCTATGATTTTTTTCCTTTGCAGTCTTTTTGTTGTAGATTTGCTGCTGTGCTTGGGATCGTCGTTTTTTTTGCATGACCAAGTTTTGGTCAAGCTTTAGCTGTTTGTCAAACGACCTCACATTTGACTCTAGAATACTTTGGTATACAGACGGCTCAGTGAGAGCTAGGTGCCCAAATAATCACCTGTCCATTGCTTTGCTTGACAGCTGGTATAAGGTGTTTGTGCTGATAGGCTTTGCTTGGCTTTGACAAAAGGTGGGGCACTGTGCTTTATGGCCAAACATCTCCACTTTGGTCATGTTGTCCAAAGGACATTGCTTCAGAGGTCTTGTGGTTTGTTCAGATGTTTGTTTGTTTCTTGCATTTTCTCTGAGTGCTGGACAGTTTGACCTTAGAGTCAGAATTTGCTGGGAAGACTGTAGAATTGTATTAACACACAGCATAACCTCCTTTATGGAGGTGCTCACACTTGTTTGATGATCTGATTTGATTAGCAGCTGTAAAGATGTTTTCACAGGACTGCACAGAGTCCTTTTTTTTTTTTTTTTACTGAATATTTAGCAGTATTTGAGTTAAGCATTTGTTTGCTAAACATCCAAAATGTGAAAGTAATTGCAGTTTTGGGGGGTTATAACATGTGACTGCTTTTACTTCTGCATTTTGAAAAAACCCCACTCACTTTACAAAATGTTGATATTGGCTGAAATGCAAAACAAGTATCATTGCCAACCTCTTTAAAGGCCAATTTTGCTTGTTTCACATGATAGTTTTCTAAATTTGTTGTTTTTCTTGCGCTAGCCCCGTCGGTTTGAAGTGAGCTGCGATCTTTGGGGAAATGGCAGATGTTAGCAATACTGGAATCAGAAGCTGATGGCAGTTGCTGCTGTTTTCTTTTGCCGCCAGGAAAATGCCACCATCAGTCAAATGTGATCAAATCACACCCACACAGTCCTGGAGACGCTGTCCAGCTCTTCTTCTTCTTCTCCTCTATCTAACATACTGCTACAATCTTTCAATATTTAAAAAGTCTCTTTAAACTACACTTAAGGCTACTTCAACTCTATATTTAGTTAAACTGAGCTGTATCGTGTTACACTAAACTCTGTGCTTTTCCTTATCTAGCTTTCTATTCAGAAATAGCCTGTATATATATATACTGTATTAGTATCACATTTAGCTGAAGTTGTTCAGTACTGAATTGCTACAACTATAATAGTATGGTTAAGACTTAAGGATTTATTATGGCAAACACTGGTTCATGTCACAGGCGAGATATGCGCAGTATTATATGAAGTACACTGCCAGACAGGACTAGAGCCAAGCTTTCATTCAACATGACAGTTTTTATATTCATGCTTTCTGTCCACAGAGTCTAGCTTTAACATAGCTGAGATTTAATTTATTAACACTAAACTCTGGTGCGGGTTAGATAAATAAAACACCCAGTTTTCTTGGTTGAGGAAAAGCTTGGGAAAAGGTGAAAGGTGTGGGTCTGTAACCGGGTGAAAATGCTCGCATCCGGAACGAAAGCTGAATGCATCACACATACTTGCGTTCCAGTTTTGTGTGTTTTGTGTTGCAACAGAGCAATAGCAGCAAATTCAATTGTGAGGTAGAGAAACATCCTCATGTTTTTGCCTTACTTTATAAAAATCTTGTGTGGGTACTCAACTGGATTTAAAATATGCCGCGCTGAATGATCAGGCTGGTATTTCAACAGTTTACTAAAAGGGAGGCTATGCCGAACTCCTGTGACCTACTGTGAGCCTGTGTCCCTTAATCCCATGATCCGCAACCATTAAACAGGGCTAAAGAAGGGATCGCCAACATCTACCAAACATTAGGAGGGAGTGCCATCCTTCCACACATGGTGTCACCTTCAGTACACACAAACAAGTCGATGTGTTTCTCAGTCTGCAGCCTACGATTGTCGGGAAAGAAATTAGTTTGGACAAGCAAGGCTGCTGCCTCTGATGCTTGTCTGCCACCTCGAAAGGGTTAAGTTGGATCCCAGACTGGCCACATCACACTGTTGGACCATTTAGTGCAGGAAACCTGATAGTTTGGTTCCTTTTGATGGCCTGATTCCCAGGCTTAAGAGAATAAATTAAATGCAATCCCAGCCTAGGCCTCAGCTGCAGCAGCAGGGCATACTGATTTAGGATTTTCATCTGGGGAGCTTTTCCTTCTCTTCCTGCTCTCCTTGTCCACAACCCCTCCTCCTCCATCAATCTCCACCTCAGTCAGAAAAATGGTAAATACATTTTAAAATATGGCTTTTTGTGAAAAGCTTCAGTGCAGCTGTCAGTCACTGCAAAGAGTTTAAGAAGGTGAACAGAGGTATGACTGCACAGAGGACAGTGACGGAGATGTGTCCCCAAGTGGCTCAAGAGTCTGAGATTCCAGATATTCAGTCTTTATCCCCAGTGTCTTGTTCCAGGTTGAGGGGCTTTAGTAGAGCCGCCAGTCTTATGGACAAAGGGGAACAGGCCGGTTTTATACGTTTATTCTACCGCTGTGAGTCAATGTCACCCATGACTCTGAACAGCAGAGCAACATGGGGGCTTTGAAGGATGATAAAACAAGAAAAAATAACAGTGGTTGAGATGAGATTTTTAAAACTGCATAAGCTAATATTATAGTGTTTACATCCAGCTGGATTAGAAAGTTTTAACCCTAGTAATAGCATTAATGTGTGTAATGTTAATGCATATTTGTTGGTAAAATATTATGAATCAAGTAAGTGTAGTCTAAGTAACACAACACAATTCTGTGTCTGCTTATATGTTTTCTATTTAGATCTGTGGAGGCTGCAGCTTACTGCAGAACATCACTACGTCCCGTTATCTGCAAGGAAGAGTAAATATAGAAGAGGGTATAAAAGCTCTGGCTGACCATACCTGCTGTAATCATCTGTTTTTATCTTTGATATCAAGTAATTCATTTATTGCTTTAATCCATCTATATTTTGTCCTTTATATCTGTGAACCGTGAAACATTATTTCCTCAACAGAGTATCACATGCTGACTGACGGCAGCAATAATCCTCGGTTCTTTTGTCAAAAGGGACAAAACTCCCAAAGAGCTGCAGTTTTACAGCTGTGATACTGCATTATGTCAAAGAGAGGGGAAAGAAGTACTCATTTAAATTAAATTTTATTTATATAGCATCAAATCACAACAATGGTCACCTCGAGGTGCTTGATATCGTAAGGTAAAGACCCAACAATAATGCATAGAAAACAATCAACAAGTGGGAACCAAAAACCCTCTTTTAACAGGAAGAAACCTCCAGCAGAACCAGGCTCAGGGAGGGGCATCAGTTATGAGGGGAGGAAGACAAAACACACATTGTGGAAGAAAGTCAGCGATTAATGATAACTAAAGATTAAAGGCAGAGTGGTGTATAAACAGATAGAGAGTGAAGTGTTGAGTGAAGATGAAACACTTGGTGCATTATAGGAAGTCCCAGCAGTCTAGGCCCAGCTCTAACTGTAAGCTTTATCAAAAAGGAGAGTTTTAAGTCTAATCTTAAAAGTAGAGAGGGTGTCTGTGTCCTGAATTCAAACTGGGAGCTGGTTCCACAGAAGCGAGTCCTGAAAGCTGAAGGCTCTTCCTCTCATATGGTCCTAAAAAGACATGTTTGAGACACACTGCAGTCACACATACGTGACTTTCTATACATCCATTACTCCAGGATGTTTTTATGTTAAGAAAAGCAAATCTTTTGCCTGTATTCAGATCTGTGTCTGTCTCTGTGAATGAGACCGACAAGAAAGCTGAATCAAAAACTAGCTTTGGGGTGAGGAATTACAGCGCAGCCCAAGGCATCCATGTTGAATTACAAATTTAAACGAGTCATCAAAAGCCAGCCTAATATGAACGTGTGGACGGAGACGTAGAGTAGGGCTGGCTCTCGGGTTCTTTCTCGCCTTCCTTCTTGCTTATTCCATCCGTCAGCGGCAGACAAACAGACTGTGTGCTGTTCTTGTGTGATACATGAGCAGCTGTGGGTGGCCGCTGTGATGTCTTCATCCACCGTTTGGTGAGCAGTCAAACCGGAACAGAATTTCATTATAGTGGAATAAAGCGAAACCAGTTTTGTCCACCAAGGACATGAAGCCTCTGGGTTTTAGTGCAAAGAATGCTGACCTTGTAGCTCCACTTTCAGTGTTGCTCTGTTGTTTAAAGGGACAGCTTTATAACTTTAGGTTCAATTAAATGCCTTTACTAACTTATTTCGAAGAAAACAAAATGTGCAATAACCTCAGTAAAAATCTTCTGTTTAAGAATTGCGGCTGGATCTTTCAAAATAAACTCTGCTTCACGTTGACATTTGATAACAATCTGAGGATCATAAACTTTATCACTGGCTTAAACGTTAACACACAGCTAGGACAAATCTGTTACCATCATGAGGCTTTCTCTTTACTGCCAGGCAAATTAGCTTAACCTTTCAGTTTTAGCACTAGTCTGAGAAGGACACGCTAATGACGGGGCAATCAGATGTACTCTACAATTTGAACATATTAAACATAATTTCTGAACATTTTTAACATAGTAAAGAACAAATAGTTCCTTCTTAATACCATGCTGGGTTTTTAACAAGACCAAACTATTAATAAGAACTTCAGCACTCACCATGACGTATATAATGCATTTATTACGGCGTGGTAGTGGAAAAAACTGACCTGTTTCAGCCTGTGGCTTACCTCAGGTCTGAGGAAATTGCGAGCGTTGAAGTTATAATTAATATTTTGGTATTTTATTGGCTACACACTCATTAGATTGTTTAATTGCTTGGAGTTGGGCATGCGTTTTTTTTCTCCAAGACCAGCCAGCTGACCAATGCCAGATTAACATGAAGGATGAAACATTGCTGTGCAATTTGCAACATGTTGTTAGTAACTAAAAGGTATTAGTTACTATTTAGCACTACAGGAAAGACCTTGTGGGCATGAAAAGCATCACAAGTCCCGAGTTCAAATAAAGACTTTAGCTGCACAAGCTGCAACAGTGTCCAAAAGTTCATCCTCTGGGGAGCAAGAATGTCAAAAAACACAAGTCTGGCCACCAAAACCTTCTGGGGGCCATGGATATTCTGGGCTTGGTTATATTGCAGTATAATCAGGCAGAAAATGCTAACATGCTGATAATTTGTTGCTTGGTGCAGTGATGCAAACGTGTTCTCCAGTAGCATGATGTGATTAGCGAGAGTGATGCTGCGCTGAAAATGCAGTGGAAATATTTTTAGAACCTGACGTTTTATGGGTTCTGTTTGTTGAGCGGTTTTAGGCAAAGAGCAAATGAGCGATCACTTTTGAATGGGCTTTCGTTGTGTGTAGGTAAAGGGCTCATTTATTAAGCAAAAGGGGAATTGTATCTGCCAAAATGTAATCTCATCTTGATCTTGATAGTTTGACAAGTGAGAGATGGACAGAACTGAAGTCTTGGGTCTGACAGATCCTGTCTACACTGGGAGTCGACCCCTCAAAAAATTGTATATACTGCCCTCAGTAGCTAAGTCAGCAGGCTAGCCAGTAGGCTTGCCCATTCAACTTAGTGCTTGAGGGGGCAGCAAAAACCTGTTGTTCACCCTGCTATTCACTGTTTGATTAGAAATAATCAAATAAGCATATCAAATAAGTTTGATATGATTGTTCACAGTTCACTGCTTAAGAACTAATCTTACATTTTCTGTAAATTAGTATTTAGTTCTTTTACTATACATTTGCAGAAAAAAAGGATCTTCATTAATATACAAATAATTTACATTAGTTGTACATTTACATACATGCCAGCTTCAAAAGGTCGAACTGAATGAGAATCATTCCAATAGCTAATGAGATACAGTACAGTATGGTGTGTGTGTGTGTGTGTGTGTGTGTGTGTGTGTGTGTGTGTGAGACTGCCATCTCCATCTTACTCTAGTGATTAATGAAAAAGCATTGCTGCAGAATCATAGATAAGGTGTTTACATGACAGACAAACATGACAGTGAATTTCTCCTGGGAACAGAACCGCAGGGTCAGGTAATGCATTGCTGGTCAGTTGTAAATAGCTTTTATTGGTCTTTCCAGGGTCTTTAGGGTCATACAGAGGTTATTCACCACTCAACCATCTCCACACACATATTCTCACACGACATATATGCTGACGGGACACACACACACGCGCACAGGCTCTATCTCTTTGTCTGCGGGGTTAATCTGAGGGCCAGATCAAAGGGTCAGGTCCAGAGATAAACTCCGGCCCCGGAGGTTCCAGCTTTCTTCTCTGCGTATATCTGCAAATCATTAAGCTCAGTGTGATTCACTGCAGTTCGAGCGGTGGGATTCTGGGCCAGATAGAGGAGGATTTGTTAGAGCCACTGCTATTGAGCCCACTGCCACTCATGCTGACGTTATTCTGTCGCTCAGCTTTGTGCCCCTGCATGTTCTGAACCAGACGTGCTCAAGACACCCGCAGAGATAAAAGAGTCTTCACCCCTGACAGGAGGGGATCTTGATGTAAACACACCACGCAAATTATACTCTCTCATGGCTTTGTACGAGGGCCCTCCAAGGAGGAATCCTTTTCAAAAGGCCAAATATTCAGCCAGTCGAATGTCTGGAGGCTTTATTGGGCAGAAAATTTTCAATGGGAAGCAAAGGGCTCTGCTTGTTCCTGCTTGACTTGGAATACTCTTCTAACAATGTAGACAGGGGAGGTTGAATGGGTACATGTGTCATCGCTGCTGACACGCTAAATGAAGGGTATCAAAGCATGGGGGTTTGGCATGAAGGGAGGGCCAGAATGAAGAGGGGGGGAAGGAGGCAAAGAGGAGAGGTGCAGGAGAGAAAGCCAAGAAAGAACTGGAGAGGAGAAAAGTGAATGGAGGCTGGGAGGCACCAACAGCTGGGCAGCTTTTCAACAAAGCAGGCCACAAAACACAT
The DNA here is from genome assembly GCF_057382185.1 of Mchenga conophoros. NCBI lineage: Eukaryota > Metazoa > Chordata > Actinopteri > Cichliformes > Cichlidae > Mchenga > Mchenga conophoros. The sequence continues at coordinate 27,183,531 of NC_140535.1, read as the reverse complement.
GCAGCTGCCATTATGATTTTTAAAAAGAGGACTCGCCGCTCTGGCCTCTTTGGTCTCCACATTTCTTCATCACTGCGATGCTTGTGTGGAGGAGGATGCTGGCCTTCGGCTACCTAGGATCCCAACCTTCTTCAGAACAGCAAGAGGGCTCTCACCTCGGTGCTTTGACACCTTCAGAAACAGACAGGTGACACCAGGCCTCCCCTCCCCACCCAAAATGAAGAGGATAGAGAAGGGTGGAGGTAAGATGAGGGTTCACCTCGGGGCGAGCTTTAGCACCATGACTCATGCTCAGCTCCGTGTTGGTGGAAGTGTTGCTTTACCTGTGTCTTAGTGTATATATGATGTATACCTGTCTGTATTCATGCATGCACATGTGGAAGCCTGCACACTTTGAATACACAGGGAGGTGAGTGTGCGTTCGGTGCGTCCGACTGCTCATTCCTGCGATGCAGCACGGTGTGTAACTGGGAGTGAACACAGTGGGAAAAACTGACAGAAAAGTTCTTATACTCAATTAATGCCATAATTGATCATTAAAAGACAAAGAAAATGCATCAGAACTCCTAACTCACACATTTTCTTGCTGACTTTTGTAAAAATCAACAAAGTAAAATCAGCAGAAATCACTGTAAGTGTACACACCAACCAAAAAACTAAATGATATTGTAATTAATGAGCTATAAGTCAAGTGAGCCTAAAATATATGTACGTGCTAACAAAAGCACTACATAAGCAGTATTTTCTTATTAAATTTCCTTTTAATAACAAAGGGATTTAAAAATAATATTTATTCAGTTGTGCTCAAGTGACTTGAAATAATTTTTAAAATAGAACAAAGCCAACATTAAAGGTTTATCTCTTCCAGCTAGAATATTGTCAGAGAGCTGGAGACCATTTGCAGATTTGCATCTATCAGCATTTGGTTGGTGTTAGGCTGGTGTTAATTTCAAACACTGGGTGTGACCCTAAATCCACTGAAGCTGGTCTCAGCCACGCAGGCCCACTGACGCCACTTTCTTCAGCCAACTGATTTCCTGAATCTCCCGAGGCCAGAAGAAAGATGGCAACAGATGGAGGCATGGTGAGAATTGTGGACAATAGCGTGTTAGCTTTTCACATGCATCACTAGCAGCGAGAACACTTTAATATGGAGTCAACTGTCAAGTGTGTAACTTTTTTAATTATAAAGCAAAAGAAGAAAATGTGTCCCAAAGCATTACATTTTTAAATACTGTCAAAAATAAAATGCCTAGGGATTGTTATTGGACCTCAGATGAACTAGTTTTTCAGTGTCTTCCCAATCAGGAAAAATAGAAGTTTGCACCATTCCCTAAAGATCTCTATGTGCAATATCAGGAAAGAGTGTGTGTGACCCAAATACAAAAATAAATCAGATAAAGATTTTGACACGTTTGCACAAATTTAAGACGTCAGACATCACACATAAATTCATACAAGCAAAATGTTTCAATCCTAAACATCCTGCCTATCAATCTTGCACACACTCACATGGATACATCGGGGACAAATTGGAGTTCAGTGTCTTCGACATGCAGACTGGAGGAGCCAGGGCTCGATCTACCAACCTTCCTGCTGTTATCTGGCCGCTGTTGCCTCATAACAAGAAGTTTCTGGGTTTGAGCTCTCCTGAGGTCTTTGTTTTCCCTGTGTCACCTGGTGTTTGTTTTTTCTTCTTCTCCTGTTTCTATGCTATCTCCCCGAAAGTCCAAAGACACGCATGTTAGGTTAATTGGTAATTCTAAACTGGCTGTAGGTGAAATAAATAAGTAGATATTGTCACCAATGCTTGAAGACGAGTCTCTATGCTACATGATACAATAGAAAGATAAGTTCCCCCCCCCCGTCAACGGTTCAACGACACCTTTGAGGGGACTGCACCTATCTACGGTTACAGCAATGTAGTTCATTTTCTGAGTGTGTGCTGTAAACTGTAGTTTATTTTTATTTTATTAATTAATTAGTTTATTTTTCAACAGGTGTCTGGATGGTATAAATATATTCATAATTCTTTAGAGGTAAAGAGCAACCGGTCATTATGTGGTTTGAATGGCAGGTAGAATAAAAAGCTACTTCTAGCTCCTCCTTATTCACAGAGGGTTGTCACGGTAAGGACAAATATCTCATTTGGCCGTTTTCCTTTAGATGGATGCACTTCCTGATGGAACCCAAAACAGATACAATCATGTTTGTATCTAAAAACACCTGTCTACAAATCAAAGAACAACCGCTTGTGATCACACAGCAGGCGATGGCTGCTCCTTATACCCTTGTAAAAACCACAAAACTATGTGAACACTATTGAAAAAAAAATTACTTGGATCAAAGCGGCTTTGGATTTATTTTCACATGGTTCAAATGAAATTGTCAACAAGATCTGTAATGAGCTTAATCTCCATCTAAAGCAGTTACATCTGGCATCTACAAACAGATATCCAAGAATACTGGCACTAACAGACAACAGCAAGTGCACAGATGGAAAATGCAAGTGTAGACATCATAGCTTACACGATCATCCCTCAGGTATCAGTAGGAAACTGTCTGTTTTCGATTTTCCTTTTGGTTTTAGGCCAGTGTTTAAAGATTTTTGTGATTTTTTTTTCCTTTTCTGAATCACTTCTTTTATAAAACATAGCTGGTATAATCATGAACTGCACCAGAACTTCATGGGCACTGTTTCTATCATCTACAACATCATAAATATGCTATTTCTGAAATAGCATATATGAACATTTCCACATAAAATTTCCATTTCATTAGGATTTCAGAGCAATGATGTCCACCCAATCCAAAGCTGATGACACTGGATCACTACTTATGGCCAAGTGTTGCATTCCCATGGCCACTCCAGGTCACATAGCTACACAACACAATTTGTAAGTTGCAATAACAGTTTATAGCTCTACCTATCTGATCTCCAGATCCACATCTTTTGCCAAACAGAATTTCACAATTTCAAAGAAAGTAATTTGCACTAAAATTGAATAAAAACATCCTGTGCCAGTGACCCACGTCTCCATCACAATACACAATCGTGTTTCCAAACACAGAGACAAAACAGACAATCAACCAGTGCCAATCACAAATCTCCAGAGACTGTGCCACAACAAACCGTAACCGAGACATCAGGAAGGATTTACTGCCAATCATTTGACTCGACCACACGATGGATGATTTTCACGCATCTACACTTTGATTATCAGTTTAGATAGAAGGGAGAAGTGCAAATGAGGGGCCATTAGATCAAAAATAATGAGTTGAAAAACACAGCCACTCATTATTTTGGCCCTGCTTTGAATCAGGTTAGGGTCCCAGTATACATTACCTTGGCAAAACCCAGCGTAAACCCTGATAAGATGAAATTATTATTAATAATAATCATAATTATTTATTTATTTGTTTATTTTTCAACAGATGTCTGGATGGTATAAATATATTCATTATTTCTCAGAGTTAAGGAGCAATAGTTATATTTGTAATAATTTACCTTAATGCTTTACAGAATCTGGAACCGGTCATTATGTGGTTTGAACGACAGGTAGAATAAAAAGCTACTTCTAGCTCCTCCTTATTCACAGAGGGTTGTCACGGCAGGGACACATACTTCATTTGGCCGTTTTTTAAGCCGGATGCACTTCCTGATGGAACCCAAAACAGATACATCACGTTTGTATCTAAAAACACCTGTCTACAAATCAAAGAACAACCGCTTGTGATCACACAACAAATCGTAACCGAGACATCAGGGAGGATTTACTGACAATCACTTGACTCGACCACACGATGGATGATTTTCACGCAAGCCGCGCCAAACACTGCTTCTTACATATCTGCACTACGGATCTGTGCGAAAAATAATCATAAATAATAAATGACCCAGAGGGTACAAAATATTTTTACAGCACAGAACATCTAAGGATTAGTCAGGACGTGTCAGCTCATTGATTCTTAGATGTCCTGGGATGCATTTGGTTTCACATAAACGACCACCATGACACATAATGGCAGTGAGTAGTGTTGAATTTGGAGGAATTAAATCATCCCAGCGAGTACAAGTCTGTATCTGACTGAAAAAAGAAATGAAATAAATACAAATGCCACACATTTTCTTAACTGTTCATTTGATTACAGTCTTGGGGAGGCTACAGTCTAAAGACTCAGAAAGCTTTGAAGCAGGTGAAGAGGCTAAAAAACACAAGCGCACGCTGCATGCAGTCAAATTAAAATCTTGGAGGCCAAAAATACACACGCCTTAACAGATTTTAGCCTCTTTAATGCAATTGAAAAATGTCATATATCATAATGTATTTCTACATATACATGGCTTATTTAAGCATGAACAATATAATGAGTAATTTAAATTTCTGGCCACTTTTTAAGGCCTAATTTGTCAACAAAAAAAGAAGTTGAGACTGAGATATCTTCAAATGTGTTTGATCGCATAATGTTTTTCATCCTTCTGCTCTGAGATGTCAGGGGCTGCAACTTAGACTCTACAAACCAATTATGTTAGTAATTGTATCAAAAGAAAACCCTCCAACATCTATGGTGCAAACCTGTGCCATAGATATCTCAGCCCCTTTACACAACATGTACCACTGTGAGATAAGAAAACGACCCTGGAGACAGATTATGTCTGAGAAAATCTTTTCAGGGAAGATGGACAGGTGGAGCCAACCTGGTGGTCTTCAGCCTGGATGCTTTACGAGACACTCTGAATCACAAAGACTTTGGTCTGGGCATGAAAAGTGCATGTTTAGATGCATGTACCTCTGTGTTTATTGTCACACAGGTGTTTTGAGTCTTTATATATTTATATGCTGGGTTTTCATGCTTTTTCAGGCCACACATGTACACCTTTATCTGTGTGTTTTGGGTGTCAGGGTCTCGACACTTTAAGCTTCTGCTTTTTGTACCTTCAGGATCTGAGGCCTTAACCCATCCTATGCACACACAGCATGCACACAGACACACACACCACAGAGGGTGTACAGGAGTCAAACAGCAGCCCTGGGTGTCATCTATCACCTCTCAGAGTTCAAAGTCCAGCAGGACAATGGAGCTCAATTAGGAGCTTACAGGGGGATCTGGGCCTTTTGCTGCCAGGTTAACAAATACTGACAGGGGAGCACACTCGAAATCTCTCTGTGCCTGTATTTCTTTCATTTAATGCCTGCCTTTCTGTCTGCTTTCTATTATATAAGCAGTATATTAAATGCCCGACCAGAGAGGAGAGGACATTAGACCACTGTTACAGCACGATCAGCGGGGCCTATCGTGCGGTGCCCCGCGCTTCACTCGGACTTTCTGACCACGTCATGATCCACCTAATCCCCGCGTACAGACAGAGGCTGAAGCTCTCCAAACCTGTCGTGAGGACCAAAAAACTGTGGAGCAACGAGGCTGTGGAGGAGCTTCGCACGTGTTTGGAGTCTACAGACTGGGACACACTGAAGGCTGCTTCTAACAGCTTGGACGAGTTTACGGACACTGTCACCTCCTATATCCACTTCTGTGAGGACAGCATTGTGCCATCACGCACCAGGGTGAGTTATAACAATGGCAAACCCTGGTTTACTCCTAAACTCAAAAAGCTGTGGCTGGAAAAGAGAAAGGCGTTCAGAAGCGGAGACAGGGACTGCTACAGAGAGGCCAAGTACAGGTTCACTAAAGAAGTGGACATTGCTAAACATCAGCACTCTGAGAAGATGCAGCAGCAGATCTCAGAGAATGACTCGGCCTCTGTGTGGAAAGGTTTTAGGAATATCACAAACTACAAGCCTAAAACCCCCCACTCCACTGATGACTTGCTCTTGGCCAACACCCTTAACGACTTTTACTGCCGTTTTGACGAGCCATCAGGCAGCCTTCACACCTCCAACGGCCCCAACAATAGAGACACTTTGGACACTCATTCCCCCACCTCTCCCCCCTCCACAGAGCCATCACCACCTTCAAACTGTTCACCTACAACACCCCCCTCCTCACCCCACACAAAAGAGGATTTCACACCACCTCCTCCCACCACAACTCTTCATATTCATGAAGCAGATGTGAGGAAGCAGTTTAAGAATCTGAATGCTCGGAAAGCTCCCGGCCCAGACGGTGTGTCTCCTGCCACCCTCAGACACTGTGCAAACGAGCTGGCCCCAGTGTTTTCTGGCATTTTCAACTCCTCACTGCAGGCATGTCACGTGCCTGCCTGCTTCAAGTCCTCTACCATAATCCCTGTCCCCAAGAAACCTAGGATCACTGGACTAAATGACTACAGACCCGTGGCTCTGACATCTGTGGTCATGAAGTCTTTTGAGCGCCTAGTTCTCTCCCATCTCAGGACCCTCACGGCCCCCCTCCTGGACCCCCTGCAGTTTGCATATAGAGCCAACAGGTCTGTAGATGACGCCATCAACATGGCCCTACACTTCATCCTGCAGCATCTGGACTCCCCAGGAACCTACGCCAGGATCCTGTTTGTGGACTTCAGCTCTGCCTTCAACACCATCCTTCCAGACCATCTCCGAGACAAGCTTTCCCAGATGAATGTGCCTGATCCCATCTGCTGGTGGATCACTGACTTCCTGACGGACAGGAAGCAGCATGTGAGGCTGGGAAAGAATGTCTCGGACTCCTGGACCATCAGCACCGGCTCCCCTCAGGGCTGTGTTCTTTCTCCTCTGCTCTTCTCCCTGTACACCAACTGCTGCACCTCCACCCACCAGTCTGTCAAGCTAATCAAGTTTGCAGATGACACCACCGTTATTGGACTCATCTCGGACGGGGATGAGTCTGCCTACAGGAGGGAGGTTGAACGTCTGGTGTCCTGGTGCAGCCACAACAACCTGGTGCTGAATGCCCAGAAGACAGTGGAGATTATTGTGGACTTCAGGAAGCACACAGCTCCACTCCCCCCCATCATCCTGACTGACACCCCCATAACCTCTGTGGACTCATTCCGCTTCCTGGGTACCACCGTCACCCAGGACCTGAAGTGGGAGCCCACCATCACCTCCGTCATCAAGAAAGCCCAGCAGAGGATGTACTTCCTGAGGCAGCTGAAGAAATTCAACCTGCCAACACGGACGATGATGCAGTTCTACACTGCAATCATCGAGTCCATCCTCACCTCCTCCATCACCGTGTGGTACGCTGGAGCCACTATCAGGGACAAACAGAGACTGCAGCGTGTTGTGCGCTCTGCTGAGAAGGTGATTGGCTGCAGACTCCCATCTTTGCAGGACCTGTACACCTCCAGGACACTGGGGCGTGCAGCTCGGATCTCAGCTGACCCTTCTCACCCTGGACACAGTCTGTTTGACCTGCTCCCCTCAGGCAGGAGGCTCCGGTCCATTCTCACCAGAACCTCTCGCCATAAGAACAGTTTCTTCCCCTCTGCTGTTGGACACATGAACAATAACCATATGACTGTCCCCGCCACTAACACATGACCCTACGCTGTGTTCACTGCATCGTTCCATGTTTGGCACTGATCACCACCTGCACTCATGTATATATCTTTCTACGTAGCACTTTTAATTCTTATTCCTACTTTTATTTTTTCATGTCTATTTAAGTGCTATTTATGACACTATGTTTGCACTGAAGCACCGCAGCAATTTCCTAATGTTGTAAACCTGCTCAACATTTGGCAATAAAACCCTTTCTGATTCTGATATGTAAAATCGACATTGTTTAACAGGAAATAAAGGCTGTTAGACGACTTCCACAGACTGTACAAGGATGACTGTACAAGATTGACAAGGATGAAGAGTCTTCACTATTTACCATTATCATCATTTCAAAGTCTATTACCTTATTGTGGAGTGTAAATGAATTTATTTTGAGTTTTAACAAAATAAATTGAGGTAACAAGTGTTTTGGTACTTTTCTTCTATTTTGTATTGATTTGTCGATAAAGCTTCAAAATGACAATAAATATCCAGTTCCCACAGCCCCACATTTGAATACCCATACCCTATAATAGTACATTTTTGAGATACCCCATTTGCAAAACAGAGAAGTGCAGTGAATCCTCATATTTAGGAAGCTCGTAGAAGTTAATACGTTTTTTCTGTCACACACACACACACACACACACACACACACACACACACACACACACACACACACACACACACACACACACACACACACGGAGAGAGAGAGAGAGAGAGAGAGAGAGAGAGAGAGAAACCTCCTCCACCCATTAAGCACATTGTCCATGGTGTCCCCACTGTCGGCATCCCAGTCATTGTGTGCGTCCACTGTAACTGGAGACCAGTCTAGACTGGCTGGCTACTACCTCTAATCCTCAGAAACATTCAGCTGAATCAATCTGAAACCAGAGAGCTGCCGTCACCCCTGTTAGCAGCCCAACAACACAAACACCCATTGTGAGGACAAACATACAAATAACAGACATCTACCAGCAGACAGGTCCTCATAATGCAACACCACGACTAGCCTGATGTACTGGTTTAAGTGGTGGTGGCACAACTAGCCGCAGATATGTTGGTTACTTTAATAAAGCAGCAGTAGCATGGAGTGAAGCAGGGATGTAGTACACATTTAACTGCAAGTTTCAACTAAAGCGCTTTTACCAAACTGATGCTTCACAAAACATGTTTTTATATGTACTTGAATTTATCCGTTAGGCCATCAATTTAATTGAAAATACACCAGCAGCTGCTGAATTAATAACAGTTCATTGAGTAGTTCTCAAGTTCTAAACATCCACCACACTTTAATTGATCTTTGTGCACGACGAGCTGAAAATCAGTAAGCTAAACTGTATGTGGGGCTTTCAGAAGAAACTGGGAATATATTAACATAAACAAACACATGAGAGGAACTACTGAACAGGTTCTGTTGACTTATGGGCCACAATGATGCGGTCAGGGTTTATACAAAAATGTCTGTGGCACTCAGGAATGTGGTGTGGAAGAACCGGGCAGATTGTACTATGTCGGATACTTGTAACAAATGATTTTGTCTCTTCAAAGCAGAATGTAATAATGAGATGCAATGAGCAGCAGAATGGGACAAAAATGTTGATGAGCAGAGACACATGGTGACGAGGCGACAGGTGACCAGAGAAAATGTCGGCGATGGCCACATCTGTAGACCTCAGATCATCTTTACGTCCACGCTCTGGCTCATTCCACAGCGTGACACTGAGGGATGATTGTGAAATGACACTCCCTCACAGCCATATAACTAACACGTCATTTGTCTTTAGATTTTTTTTCGGGGGGAAGATCATTTATGTGTAACCAAACCTCTGAGCAACATGCTGAAATACCTAGAAAAGGAAGACTTTGAAGGTGAATAAGTAAAATGACAACATGTCTTCTATTGTTTTAAAAAAAAAAACCTACGCAGTGCATTGTCCATCTTAAACAGTAGTGATCCTATCACAACTCTGATAATTCTGATACCATCTTTTTTCCAGAAGTTTAACTTTCAAGGTCTTTAAAATAGGCCGGTAACCAAATGGGTTTAAAGGTCTTCAAAAGTGGTGCAGAGATTAGCACTGTTGCCTCACAGCCTAAAAGCCTGGGTTTGAATCCTCTGTGTGGAGTGTGCATGTTCTCCCTCAGACTATGGATTTTCTCGAGGCACTCTGGTTTCCTCCCACAGTTCAAAGACATGCCTATTTGGTTAACTGATGATTCTGGCTGTTCACAGGTATAAATGTGTGTTTTAAAGTGTTAGCCCTGCAACAGAACGGCAATCCAACCAGAGTATACCTTGTTTTTCATTCTGTGACAACTGGCATAGGCTCCAGCTCCCAACAGTCCAGTGCTCCCAACTATTGCATGAGCATAAGAAAATTGATGGATGGCCTTTAATACATAGGTCTAATCTGGAAAATGCTTCTTTCCAGGGAAGATCTCCTTTTTTGCATAAAAATGATTGTAAACCATAATTAATTACATTAGAACATTTAAAATGCTGAACACAGATAAAGGTAACAGTAGAGTTAATTAAATATCATCACCATCTTGGTCATTTTTGTCACTACTTTTTTGAGGGTTAAAAGGTTTTCAGATGAAGTTCAAGTTTTGGCAAAAGAGCATTAAACTCATTAAATTTTCTCAACACAACTGCACAGACGTTGCTTCACTTGACCCTGTCCCCCAAGTAACCGTAGAGGAATACTCCAAAATTTCTACTAAACTCAATAAAGAATCAGGACTCAGAAACACATCGAGTGCACTGTGCAAATCATTCATGCACTAGCATCATACAGTAATCAGACCCTTATTTTCCATTACAAACCTCAATAAAGTTCCATTTAATGTCTCAAAATGTTAAGCTCTGTTCAGACCAAATGCACAGGAAAGTTTCATGTTAAAACAGAGAGCTTATTAATGCACTCAGTCACTCTCAGTCATGGTTAAAAGAAACCATTGTTGCATTAGAAGTGGAAAGCACTAACTTGTTGACCATTTCAACCGTTCTGCCTCAAGTGAGTAGAAATAAACAGTAGATGAAGACGCACAATGGAACGACTCCTTGGCCAGTAATTGTGTAGAGTCATATTTAAATTGGGATTAGAAATTAAATAAGTGAAGCAGAGAAAACAAAGTCATTCTATTTCCTTATTGGTTCTGAATGGACAAAAGTGATAAATCCCATGGCCAACAGATGCCTTTGTGATTTGAAGGTAAACATAGAGTACGCCATTTGCTATAACAACTGATGCCGGAGTACTGTGTCAACAATATTTTTCTAAAATCCCTTACCATGATCCGCACAGTCTACGAAGTCATATGTTATTCTGAGATTGTTCCTGAATCATTTTAAAAGCTTTAACAGGTTAAAATGAACAATTTTAAAAACAGAAACAAGTAAAATGTAGCAAAAATCACATTCATGTTTCCTATTGCCAAATCACGCCATTTTTTTTTGTGCAAACCCACCTGCTCTGCAGAGCCGGTAGCAGACATTATAATATCCCGCATCAGCCAGAATACAGTTGGCTTAGTAAAATGATCCTGTGGTTTTGTTTGCGAAATGTCTATTTGTTACCAGGCGTAATGTAAACAAACACTGCGGACAGACAGAGAAAGTTTTGTGCTGTGACAAAACCGGCCTGCGTGGAAACCACATCGTCGATCAAATCAAGAGCTCCGGGGCACAAAACCATGTTATATTTCTGAACTGTTTCCAACAAGGAAAGACAAAATTGTTTGATTTTTTAAATCTGATGATGTTTTCCTTCCCAGGAGCGACAAGCAACGCTAACTTTAGTGCTTCTCGCTGCTCACCTAGTGAGAGAGGATCACATTAATGGTGTAAATGGGCGCATGCTACACTGAGTTCGACTTCCCTCTTCTGATGGCCTCTGAGGATTGAGTTGTGTTTATACTATGACACCCTCCCATTTACCCCTCTCGTGTCAGCCAGCGATCCCAGCATACTTTAGCCGAGGACAGCTTGTTTTTCACTGTATAATCTGGGCCAGCAGCGTGACTCCATCTCTCTCTGTGAGGGGAGATGAAAGCGATGAAAGCGTCTGGGTCAGACGTGTATATTTGACTGAGAGGCCAACCACTCAAAGCTGGTCAAGATAAACCAACACTGCCTTTCCTCCCACCCTCTGTCCTCTCTCTTTCAGCCCTCTAACCATCAATTCATCCTTTTCTCATTTCCTCAGACTTGCTCACCCCACCCGTCACCACACCGCACGCTCTCACTATCACTCTAATGAGAAGAAGCTGGGAAATTATGAGTGGCTTCAATTACGGATAAAACAATTTCTGTCTTTAAATTCAGTCTTCATAAACCCCTGTAAAATGTTCAGCTTTCTGCTGAAGGACACGATTCAAAATCCAGGATTAAAAATGGAGCATTATATGCAAAAGAAATGTAGACACATCTTCATGTTACTAGAGGAATCAAGATCAGGTGAGACCCTGTATTCAGAGGGCTGCCATTGAAAAATGCTCATAGATGCCTAACTGCTGACCCAAAAAAGGCAGAGAGTATGTGATGAATAGGGACGACATTTAGGCTTCTCTTCTACTCACAAGGGGGTCACTACATTTTTATTCTGGATACCCTTCCCAACACAACTCCAAAGGGATTTGTGTATCTTCCCAGGATCAAACAGGGATCTTTCACTCATTAGGCAAATGGATAAACCACTACACTGTGGAGCCACTATATGAGGAAAAGGGTTGTTTTTTTTTTAAGTGCTTTGAAGTCAGTTGCTAATACTGGTGTTCCACTTCATCTACATGTTACATAGGAAATAGCAGTTGCTGAGGTAAACTCCCTCACAGCTGCTACAGTAACCCATTTGGTGACAACAGTGCAATAGTTTGTCTGTCCACAGACCAACTGAGTTCACACTGAATCTCTCTGCAAGAAGAAGTGGGCATATATATATATATATATATATATATATATATATATATATATATATATATATATATATGACACCAGTTACAAGTACTTGGGGATCCCACAGGCGAATGGGAACCATGAAGAGGCCGCTAGAAAAGCTGCAACCACCAAGTACCTGCAGAGGGTCAGGCAAGTCCTGAGGAGTCAGCTGAATGGTAAGAACAAGATCCGGGCCATCAACACGTACGCCCTGCCCGTGATCAGGTACCCTGCTGGGGTAATAGGCTGGCCAAAGGAGGAGATAGAAGCCACTGACATAAAGACAAGAAAGCTCCTTACCATGCATGGAGGGTTTCACCCCAAATCCAGCACCCTGAGGCAGTACGCTAAGCGGAAGGAAGGGGGCCGGGGACTGGTGAGTGTCAGCACCACAGTCCAGGATGAGACAACGAACATCCAAGAATACATTAGGAAGATGGCCCCAACTGACCGAGTGCTCAGTGAATACCTCAGGCAGCAGAAACCCAAGAAAGAGGAGGGAGACGAGGAACCATCATGGAAGGACAGGCCCCTGCACGGTATGTACCACCGGCAGATAGAGGAGGTGGCTGATATCCAGAAATCCTACCAGTGGCTGGACAAAGCTGGACTGAAAGACAGCACAGAAGCACTAATCATGGCAGCACAAGAACAAGCTCTGAGCACAAGATCCATAGAGGCTGGGGTCTATCACACCAGGCAAGACCCCAGGTGCAGGCTGTGTAAAGATGCCCCAGAGACAATCCAGCACATAACAGCAGGGTGCAAGATGCTAGCAGGCAAGGCATACATGGAACGCCATAACCAAGTGGCCGGCATAGTGTACAGGAACATCTGTGCCGAGTATAACCTGGAAGTCCCGAGGTCAAAATGGGAGATGCCCCCAAGGGTGGTGGAGAATGACCGAGCTAAGATCCTGTGGGACTTCCAGATACAGACGGACAAAATGGTAGTGGCTAACCAACCGGACATAGTGGTGGTAGACAAACAGAAGAAGATGGCCGTAGTGATCGATGTAGCGGTTCCGAATGACAGCAATATCAGGAAGAAGGAACACGAGAAGCTGGAGAAATACCAAGGGCTCAGAGAAGAGCTCGAGAGGATGTGGAGGGTGAAGGTAACGGTGGTCCCCGTGGTAATCGGAGCACTAGGTGCGGTGACTCCCAAGCTAGGCGAGTGGCTCCAGCAGATCCCAGGAACAACATCGGAGATCTCTGTCCAGAAGAGCGCAGTCCTGGGAACAGCTAAGATACTGCGCAGGACCCTCAAGCTCCCAGGCCTCTGGTAGAGGACCCGAGCTTGAAGGATAAACCGCCCGCAGGGGCGTGCTGGGTGTTTTTTTTTATACAAAAAAAAAACACCCAGCACGCCCCTGCGGGCGGTTTATCCTTCAAGCTCGGGTCCTCTGCGGGTGTTTTTTTTTTGTATAAAAAAAAACCGCCCGCAGGGGCGTGCTGGGTGTTTTTTTTTTGTATAAAAAAAAACACCCAGCACGCCCCTGCGGGCGGTTTATCCTTCAAGCTCGGGTCCTCTACCAGAGGCCTGGGAGCTTGAGGGTCCTGCGCAGTAAGTATCTTAGCTGTTCCCAGGACTGCGCTCTTCTGGACAGAGATCTCCGATGTTATTCCCGGGATCTGCTGGAGCCACTCGCCTAGCTTGGGAGTCATCGCACCTAGTGCTCCGATTACCACGGGGACCACCGTTACCTTCACCCTCCACATCCTCTCGAGCTCTTCTCTGAGCCCTTGGTATTTCTCCAGCTTCTCGTGTTCCTTCTTCCTGATATTGCTGTCATTCGGAACCGCTACATCGATCACTACGGCCGTCTTCTTCTGTTTGTCTACCACCACTATGTCCGGTTGGTTAGCCACCACCATTTTGTCCATCTGTATCTGGAAGTCCCACAGGATCTTAGCTCGGTCATTCTCCACCACCCTTGGGGGCATCTCCCATTTTGACCTCGGGACTTCCAGATTATACTCGGCACAGATGTTCCTGTACACTATGCCGGCCACTTGGTTATGGCGTTCCATGTATGCCTTGCCTGCTAGCATCTTGCACCCTGCTGTTATGTGCTGGATTGTCTCTGGGGCATCTTTACACAGCCTGCACCTGGGGTCTTGCCTGGTGTGATAGACCCCAGCCTCTATGGATCTTGTGCTCAGAGCTTGTTCTTGTGCTGCCATGATTAGTGCCTCTGTGCTGGCTTTCAGTCCAGCTTTGTCCAGGATTTCTGGATATCAGCCACCTCCTCTATCTGCCGGTGGTACATACCGTGCAGGGGCCTGTCCTTCCATGATGGTTCCTCGTCTCCCTCCTCTTTCTTGGGTTTCTGCTGCCTGAGGTATTCACTGAGCACTCGGTCAGTTGGGGCCATCTTCCCAATGTATTCTTGGATGTTCGTTGTCTCATCCTGGACTGTGGTGCTGACACTCACCAGTCCCCGGCCCCCTTCCTTCCGCTTAGCGTACAGCCTCAGGGTGCTGGACTTGGGGTGAAACCCTCCATGCATGGTAAGGAGCTTTCTTGTCTTTATGTCAGTGGCTTCTATCTCCTCCTTTGGCCAGCCTATTACCCCAGCAGGGTACCTGATCACGGGCAGGGCGTACGTGTTGATGGCCCGGATCTTGTTCTTACCATTCAGCTGACTCCTCAGGACTTGCCTGACCCTCTGCAGGTACTTGGTGGTTGCAGCTTTTCTAGCGGCCTCTTCATGGTTCCCATTCACCTGCGGGATCCCCAGGTACTTGTAACTGTCCTCTATGTCTGCAATGTTGCCTTCTGGTAGTTCAATCCCCTCAGTTCTGACTACCTTCCCTCTCTTTGTTACCATCCGACTACACTTCTCCAGTCCGAACGACATTCCAATGTCATTGCTGTATAGCCTGGTAGTGTGGATCAGTGAATCGATGTCTCGTTCACTCTTGGCATACAGCTTGATGTCATCCATGTACAGGAGGTGGCTGACAACTGCTCCGTTCCGTAGTCGGTATCCATAGCCAGTCTTGTTAATGATCTCACTGAGGGGGTTCAGGCCTATGCAGAACAGCAGTGGGGACAGAGCATCTACTTGGTAGATCCCGCACTTGATGGTGACTTGTGCTATGGGCTTGGAGTTGGCCTCTAGTGTTGTACGCCACATCCCCATTGAGTTCCTGATGAAGGCTCTTAGGGTCCCATTGATCTTGTATAATTCTAAGCATTCCAGTATCCAGTTGTGGGGCATTGAGTCATAGGCCTTCTTGTAATCAATCCAGGCAGTGCACAGGTTGGTCAGTCTGGTCTTGCAGTCTCAGCTGACTGTTCTGTCTACCAGTAGCTGGTGTTTTGCGCCTCTGGTATTCTTGCCAATTCCTTTCTGTGTCCCGCTCATGTATTGACCCATGTGCCTGTTCATCTTAGCCGATATGATGCCTGACAGGAGCTTCCATGTAGTACTGAGGCAGGTTATTGGTCGGTAGTTGGAGGGGACCGGTCCCTTCTTGGGGATCAGGACCGTCCGACCTTCGGTTAGCCATTCCGGGTGTCTCTCGTTAACTAGCAGCTGGTTCATGCCAGACGCTCGTGGAGTGCAGTCAGCTTCTTTAGCCAGTAGGGCCCTGGTGCTGTCCAACTCTTCATACTGGAGACCCTTTCTTGGATATCTGCCACTGTCCTCAGGGAGGTCGCTGTGGTCTGCCCTCAGATCCACTAGCCACTGAGCATTGCCGTTATGGGTTGTGTCCTTCTCCCATATGCTCTTCCAGTATTGCTCCGTCTCCAGCCTTGGTGGTACTGTTCTCTTATTATTATTGTTCCCTTGCCACTGAGAGTACACCTTTGCTGGTTCTGTGGAGAACAGCTGGTTTATTCTCCTGCCTTCTATCTCTCTGGTGTACCTCCTCAAGCGGCTGGCCAAGGCTATGAGTCTTTGCTTGGCAGTTTCCAAGGCCTCAGGTAAGGACAGCTTGCTGTATTTCTTATTATTCATGTAGCCCCTTCCACCGGGGTTACTTGCGTAGTAGCATTCCAACAACGCCCTGTTTTCGTCTCTTGCCCACCGATGCCTTCTTGTTCCAGTAGCCCACTTTTCGTCAGGGTGCCCTGGTTCCTCAACACCTGACGCGGACCTTGTTGATCCGGGCGACGTCCGAGCCAGCATGCCTTCATATTTACAAACACATAAGTTAAGAAGAACAAGCTGATAAGAGATGATCGACACCGTGTCACACTACACTGTATCTGTCTGTGTGTGGCGTGAGTGTTGTTGTATTTGCATCTGTATTAACCAGCAGATGCCTCATATTCCTGTACGCCCAGTGCTACCATAACACAAAACAGACCGTTGCAGTTAGTTTCATAAACACTGAACAGAAGAATAAAGAGGACTCTGTGTCTCTATCCCCAACCTCTTCAGCGCCCCCTGCACAACGCGATCTCATGACTTTGAAGCTAAAGACAAATAAACAATCTATTTAGAAAACAGCACCAGCACCACTTACTGTATAAATTGAGCATAATGAGCATAAGCCATGACAACCTGCAGGCAGAAATGGATCACCATCAGTCAGGATGTGGCTCAGAAGCTGATAAACAGCAAGGGTAAACACTGACTCTTTTGTTCCTCACTATATCATTGAAACATGTAAAACTGAACCTGAAGTGTTTCAGTGTATGAAACACAAGATTTGTCCCACTGCTAAAACTTTTGGCCATGACTCTGCCATCAACATCTTTATCATGGTTAGACGTGGTGAGCAAAATAAAATCAGCAAGATGAGTAATTTTCATAATTTCATCATATGGAAAGTTTTGCAGTGACTCCCAGCCATTCACCAAGTGACGTGTTCTCTCATAATACTCTCTTACTATATATACATATATATATATATATATATATAAAAGATTGGAGTGTATACACACATACAGCAGAGGTCTGGGTCAAACACAGTTAAAGAGAACAAGCTGATAAGAGATGATCGACACCCTGTCACACTACACTGTATCTGTCTGTGTGTGGTGTGTGTGTTGCTGCATTTGCATCTGTATTATTTAGCAGATACCTCATATATCTGTGGCCTGGTGTTACCATAACACAAAACAGACCGTTGCAGTTAGTTTCCTAAACACTGAACAGAAGAATAAAGAGGACTCTGTGTCGCTATCCCCCAACCTCTTCAACTCCCCCTGCACAACGTGATTTCTGAAAGGCTTTTAAGCTATAAAGACAAATAAACAATCTATTTAGAAACAGCAGCACCACTTACTGTATAAATTGAGAATAATGAGCATAGCCTATGACAACCAAGCTAAAAACCTTTAAGCAGCTACATTGCTTCTGACTGAAAGTATTTGGCTTTTTAAGAATTGATCACACATTCTAAGTCACATTAAGATCTGGGGAGTTTCCATGAATCCAAAATGTTGATTTGTTGATCTCCGAGCCACTTATCACTTTTCCCTTGTCACATGGTGTTGCATCATGCTGGAAAATGCACATAGTCACCAAATTGCTCCCAGATCATCGAAAAAGTTGGTCTTTGATGAAATTTGTGTTGGTTGGACCTGAAAAAGCAGGTGGGCAAGAGAAACCCCCAGAACTCACAAACTGTGATTAACTTGGAGTACGGGTAAGGCAAATATGGATCGCCATCAGTCAAGATGTGGCTCAAAAGCTGATATCCAGCAAAGGTCAACGCTGTAAATACTGACTCTTTTGTTCCTCACAAAATCATAGAAACGTAAAAAAATCTTCAGAATTAAACCTGAAGTGGTGCAACGTCTGAAACACAAGATTTTTGCCAGTACTTTTGGCCATGACTCTTCTTTTCATGATTAGACATGTGGTGGGTAAAATAAACTGCAAACCAGCAAGACGAGCACATTTCATCATCACAGGCTATATGCAAATTTTTGTGTGGACGCCCGCATGCATTTCAGCTTGTCATGACTCAGAGACTTGGGTGCAGCAAATTGAGTAGAAGGGCATTAATTGTACACGAACGAAGTGCAAGCATCATCACTCTAACCTGTTCACAAAGAAAGCACATGGGCTGATGCAGCGGTGTAATGTTTACTGAATGAAAAAGGCTGAATATGTTTAATTTCTCAGGTATTTAGATTAACAACTTAATACCTAGTGTATCATATTTGATACACTGTCTGGGGTTTTTTTTTTTATTTGTCAGAAGAATCAATAAACATCCTCACTTTCTGGCAATTATTTCATGGTTCAGGTTTTAAAGAGTTACTGCAATCCACTGTAGTCCAATATTTGCTATATATTTAGTTCCAGATATTTCACTGAAATTGTGACGCAACACTTCAGCCAACAAACACATTAGAGCCTTGCCACAAATTTCCAAGCCTTTGCATAACATGATGAGACATAAACATAGCAAAAGGACCAATGAGAGTCAGTGGGAGAAAGAGTGTGAGCGACCAAAAGGAGGGGTAATCAGACGAGCTTCAGACCCAAAGAATCCAAAGAGAGGTGCCCCCCCAATCATGCACCAAGCCGACCTCGGCGGGAAATTGCACTGTTTATAATTAATGCTCAATTAAATTTGACATGGTCGCCCCAAAGCCTCTGTAAGGTAACAGATTAGTCTGCACAGCTGGTCCACATTGGCTGTGCTGCAGCAGACTCTAGAGTTACCATGTTAAGGTACATTCCCTTCCTCAATGATAGTATTTATGAGATTTGTTTCATCTCTCTCAGCCAGCCCCTGAATAAGAGAGAGAGAGAGACGGTAACTTCACCATTTGATTATAGCAGAGCAACCACTGACACTTTGTTAGCACACACGCAAACACACACAGGAGGAAATAATCTAGGGAATCCTTCTGCACGTGTGTGTATTAACTTCTTATTAACAACACATGTTATCTGAGGGGAGAAACGATATGTTGACAGTGAAATGCAGCGATGCGAAATCTGTGCTGTTATGCCTTCTGTCTGTGTCACTATGTGCAGATATTTATTTAACAAGGGCTTCGTCCATGTCTAACAAGGTTAGATGTGCTGCTAGGAGGTGGTAAAAGCTCTGGTCTTCTCTCGCAATGTTTGCCGTGCAATTAGGTGAGCAAACAGACGAGACTGATTTGTTTGTTGGATACAAAGATAATAAAGAGAAGAAACTTTTTTTAATGGAGTCTTTAGCTAATTAATTTTGAGCATCAGTATTGTGTACTAGTCATTCATCTGCTCCACTTTGCTGTTACATGGTAGCATTTCAGGAATTATCTTTGAGAAACCATCTAGATCACTGTGAAAGAGTTGAGCTTTTACAGGAGATAGGCCAATAGTTAATACACCACATATTCACCAGATAATGATAAAATCCTTTTTCAATGTTTTAGTGTCAAATTTGAATTTTGACCAAAAGCCTGGGGTTCAAATCAGGCCTGGAACTATTTTTAAGTTGGGTTTTTTCTCGTTGTTCGGTTATGTTTCAGAAACAAAGCCACTGGGAAAGATTATGTTTTGGGTTCAAACAGGCAGTTTTACAATAGCAAACACATGTTGGAAAGCTGTTTTAACAGGTTTCCACCATGAAAAATTTTACACAATCTAAAGGTGAAAACTGGAGGTGTAACTAGAGCTCACATGTAACTATGAGCAATTATATGCTGCTTGCACATCACCTGTGATGTCATTATTTGTAGAAAGTTGGGTTCAAGTTTATTAGTATCTGTTTTAGTATCATTGAGGAAATACAAGAGTAAAAAAGTAAAGTAAAAGTGAAATAAAAACAAACAAACGATGAGCATAATGTTTATCTGATATTTAATCTGTAATAAAAATAAAAAAAATCTGGGATTATTAATCCTAACCATATCTCTTTTCAGCTCTATATCTATTTCCTGGAAAGGGAAATAGAACCTAAACTAAATTCTTTTCTTTGTTTACCCCATTTCTTTTTTTAAAAGAACCAAAAAAAATCTTTATTATAATATATGAAAATTTGTCTCATAGTAAAAAAATGTCATAAGAGAAATGGTTTTACAAGCAGCTGATCTAAACATTCTTATATAAATGTCGCACATTTGGTGTTTGGTTTGACCTAAAAAGCCAAAACATTAACCCCTCATTGTCACTCATTCTCAAACAGCTTGCCTTCACCTGTGACATTCCTGCTCGTAGTTTTATATGCATACCTGTGTGAGTTCTGTTTGTCGAGCGGTCTTTGGTGTTGTTGACTCTTAGTCAATGTTTACCTCCCCTGCGTTGTGTTGCGACAGGAACTGCAGTGGACACACAGGAGGCCATCGTGATAAACACCTCGGCTGTTAATTTGGGGTTGGGATCTGTGGTAATCGATACTAAGCATTTGTTCACTCGCTGGGTTTGTGTCAGAGGAGAATTTGCATGTGCTGGTTATTGATCAATGTAATGACCTACATGCCAGGAAAAGAGGCCTTTAATCTGTGATCTGTCATGAAAAAATGTGGTTTTGTTTGGAGGTTTATTACATGAAGATCTTTGCTGCTGATACCTCGTGTATGCAGGTGTGTTTGACTCCCCGTTGATGTCTTCTGTCATTAAAGCAGAAAGTGCAACCTGCTCTAATGTTTGGATAGTGATGATGTTCAGTTTGTTTTGTCATGAGAGATACAAAAAACCCTGCATGATCTAAACCGGCAACGAGAGATCAAAGGTTAAATTAAGTTGCGGCTTTGCAACCTGCTAACACGACAGGATCAGTTACCTGTTCATTTTATAGTAACCCTTAAAGGAAAGACAACTACATCTTAGCTGTGAGAATACAGAGAATTTTGGGGATTTGAAATATTGTGCTGCTCTTTTTTTAAATACAATCGAGCCATTTCAAATCTTATAATTATACATTATACCACAGGATTGTTTTCATACTGACGTCACTCTTTGTTGCTTTAGTCAACTCATAACTCTCATAAATCTGAGCAATATGTTGCATGACGGTTCTTGACTTCATTGACCAAACATTTAAAAAGTATGGATAACAGAAAACATTAAACACGGCTCCTTCTGATCGAGGCCAAAAATACATACGAATACAAAGGTTAAAGTTCATATCAGTTGTTTTGTTTCTGGTAGCGTTTGTGTGCGTGCGTGTCATCATTCTGTTGATAGCTCAAAAAGTTTTGAATGAATAATATAATATAAAACTTTGCAGGGAGTGGGGTCATGTTAATTAATTGAAATATGGCTCGAGCCACCGAGGTCATCAAGCTCAACTTGACGATTTATTGGTCGAAAATTGACAAAAAGGCTAATAGCTTAAAAACTGTGATTCTTATAAGTGCGCTATGAATTGTCAACACATTAAAAGTATTGAATTAAGTATAAAGAATTCAAATATCATGTCACAGCTGACCTCTGATCTCTCCTTTAAGGTCAACAGATTTACCTGAAGGATAATCGAGCTATTTAAACTGTTTCTTATTGCCATTGCTTGAATTGACAACATGTAGGTATATGGGGATATACAGGGATTCTAAATACCTCATTACGTTGGACCTCTGACCTCTTCTTCAAGGTCAAACAAGGTCAAGCTTTCATTAAATTTTTTTTTAGAATTATAATTTTTTTTTGTATTTGTAACATTTAGGAAATGATACTGGTGTGTGGGGATTCTAAATATCACATTTATGTTCAAATATCATGCCACAGTTGACCTCTGACCTCACTTTTACATCTGCATTTCTTTAAAGTTGACCCCAAAATGTGTTGTTGCTTTTAAAGTATTTTCAAGAGAATGAGCTACCTAGTTAGTTAGAAATATACTGTAGTATATTATAATTATATAATAAACTCAAGCTTTATGTCTAGTTATTTACAAATCAATACCGATAATCCGCATTACCTACGCTTACACAATGTTTGTGCAATCAAAGGAAACCTCTGTCATGTTACACTTTTCTGATTTGTACTGCAATACAAGTTTCTTTATGTGCATTTAAAAAGAACAAAGAGTACCAAGCCTTTAAACTATAAGTGATATTTAACCATAAATTCATAGAGCACTTTAGCCTATAAACCCAAAGCACTTTAGACCAAGACACAAGTCATGGTGTTTTTATACATCTAGATGAAATACTTTTATATGTTTTACTATTATGAACTGTTTATGGAGATTACCATAGAACAATAAAATAAGAATAACAGTGTAATAACAACCAAACAGCTTATAGTATTATTTGCTAAAGGTTACACTTTTTATAACACATTACAGTATTTTTACTGTGGCTATAAAAGTTAAAGGATGGCAACACTAGTTTTCATTGTCAGTGTTTTACTGTCATTTAACAGGGACATTTGTTATGGTGTACTTACACACATCTACATTTTTATGGTGTAGTATTTTATTATGTTTACAATTGGGCATTAAAAATCATAACATTTCAAAAACAACTATGTCACTGTGGAAATGAAATGCAACATAATGAGTAAAAAGTTTTACTAAACATCTAAAAAACAAATGGGGTTTGTGTGCGTGCGTGTGTCTGTGTGTGTCCTCAGATCCCTTGTTAAATAATTGTCTTTTGACTGAAAAAGTGACTTATCTTGCCAATAAAACGATACATTATGTTACATTTGTTATCAATGAAAAATGGTTGACACACAAAAAAAGTCTTCTAGTCTAATTAGAAAATAAAGATAATAAAATCTATGAAAAGTTTTACGATTGATAGCTCTAATTGTACTATTTGTCTTCATATGTGTGTACAATTATACTACATGGTTAAATAATGTACACAGACTAAGTTAACAAATCCCAGAGGCCCGGGTTGACATTACCTCAATATTTTGCTCATGCGTCACAGCTTTTGCTGTGAAAGTCAGGTCAAACTGGTCCGTCTGTCAGTCGGACTGCTGTTTTTCCACCCATAACCTGCCCAAGGTGTTAAAATGAAACTGACACATGTGACATGTAAGTATGATGTTTGGCGTCAGTGGGAGGCACGGCTCCGGGGCGTCCGGCTTGTGCGCTGCCTAAAAACTTAGACAGGAGCTCAAGTTATGCCTCATCGTTTGGGACAAGTGTGTGTTAGAAAATCTGCATGTCTGTGCGGTGCAATAAAGTAAAATATGTTTCTTTTAATGAGTATTTAAGGCCTTAAAGCTAGTGTGTCAATCTTGAAGATATGATCTGTGTTTAACGGTCTGTAAGCGACTTGTTTCACTATCTAGAGTCAATGTTACTGACGCTGATGACATGATTACTGATGTCAAGCAGAAAATTTTTTATCATGTTTACTCATTTACCCCAGTGCTTTCAAATGCACAATATCTGCTTTTAAGACACAAACATAATGTACAGCTGAGGAAGGAAATTTTAATTGTTGTTCATTGAATTTTATCAATAAAATTTTTTAAACTAATGTTAGAGCACAGATTGCCAACCTTTACTATCAAAAGAGTCAAAATATCTTTTTGGAGCTGCAAAACATATTTAGGCCTTATAATAAGTAGGTCAGTTAAGTAGGTAAATAACAATTAGCCTTTAATGAACTAGTTTGCAGTGGGCTATTTATGATTATTTGAGACTTTATTTGGTAAAATGACATAAAGTCAACAACAAGAACAATTGTAAAGTGGTGTGAAAACATATTATAGTGTGCTGGCCTTCTTTGACAAGCTATAAAGTTATGTGAAATTAGACAGTCATAGTTAGGGGAACTCAGGATTAGCCATTGCCAGCTATATGTATAAATCCAGGCTAGGTACAACAGTTGAGGTTCATCAAAATTAAGAGGATAAGATGTCAGGTGGTAAGAAAGGGTGAAAACATTTGTTCGATGATCTGAAATACGTAAGATCCGGGGCAAATACTTTTTCACAGCTCTGCAACTGCACAGAGTCATGTGAAACTGTATTTGTTGACACAATGCTATGTGTCATCAATGACAGACATACAAAGAACAGCATTAAAATAGTTGCCCCAAGCACACAGCTCTGGCTACAACCACAGCAGCTCCACTCACCTGCTGTTCAAACCTTTATTCGTTAGGGGCAGCCAATCAGAAGAATGTTGGTAGAGGTAGAGGATATGATAAGGGATCATTTCATACAGACGATGAGTTGAGGGGATGGCAGGAATAATAAGGATTATTTTAAATCATGTATCATACAAAGCTACTCAAATGGAAGAGTCCAAGAATAAGGAGCACTGAACTCATCATTAACAAACTTATTTGCTTAACTTCCTTGAACACAACGTTACCAAATCAGTTTGTATCATCGCTGCTTACTGATGGGATACTGCCATGTTGTAGCAGCACATCATGCGTTAAAGATGATGAGATGGCAGATTGTTGTGCAACTCCGCCACTTCCCACTGTTGTCAATGTCTGAGAGGATGGATTTGTGAGTTAGTGTTTTCGAAGGTCTTAGTGAGAGCGGGACTGTTGTCCTTATCTGATCTGCATTTTAGCGTGGAGGAAGCAATCCACTGTCAGCAGCTGCTTGTGTAAACCAGGGGTGAAGCTGAGGAAAAGAGGAAGTGTCAGCTTGTGTGCAGAACAGGCTTAAGAGCATTTTCAATTCACACTGAAAGGTTTCTGCAAAGTTCACCTCCTGATGGCTGAGTTTGCCGCCAAGAGGCCAAATTTCTCTCCCGTGTAATGTTTTCACAGTAAGATAATGCATGCACACAAAAAAGAAGTTTTTCAGTACATAAATATGTTGCTGATTCCCTTTTCAATGTGGTCTAAATGCTTTTGACTCTAAATAACCATAATACACATTTTATCTTTCTTTATTTGACGATTGTGAATCGAATATATTTGGGTTTTTGGAAAATGTACACTAACCACTAAACTTACAGCAACCTGTGGATAGAGACTCAAATAATGAGGTCATAACAGAGATAGGGTGAGGAGCTTGGTCATTTGAAAGGACTTTCAGATCAAAAAGACTCAGTTAAAGTGGTAAAGGCATCTCACTAGGCATCTTGCTGCCTCCTAGGTGATGTTTTCCAGTTAGTATCTTGGTGCCCCCCCGAAAAGCTGGAGGAAATGGCTGGGGAGTGGGAGGTCTGGGCATCTTTGCTTAGATCTGCCTCAAGGACCTGGATCCAGATACCTGGCAAAAAAGATGGATGGATCATCATATTGGAATTTAAAGGACTTACTGATTAATTGAGATAATAAATTAGATGTTAAAGAATATTAAAAACAACAATAGGTTCAAAGTCAAGATAAACAAAATACCTACTTATGTGGTGGTTTATTTATAATACAGTTAAAGTAAAACCAACATGTCTGATCCTGAGCAGACTTGTTGGCCGCTAAAGAGAGTTTTGTGTATTTAACAAACCCTTTTTATTCATTGTTTCACTTTATTACAAGTCATGAATTTACCAATCATGGTTTCTGGAAAGTACCTAAAAATTACAGTTTACTGTAAATTTGTGTCTTTACCTTAATTGACTGTCTAAACAAGGTTAAAAAAAAAAGAGTCACAAAACAAAAGATTACACTTTTAACTCTTCAGTAGCGCAGATCAAAACTTCACAGACTGAGCCTATATTCGTTCAACTTTAGCCCTGTTTAGAGATCCTTTAGGTGGCATTTGCTCCACAAATAGTTAAATGTTCTCTCTGATCCTCTGTAAATGTGGTCTAAAAGAGCGCAGTAAGCACTTACAGGTCTGTGCATGAGTCCAGAGCTGTGTGAGAAAGTGCTCTTTGTACTGCTGCTGCTGCCGAGTGCCAGCTACTCATCACATGTCACTGGTTAGAAGACTGAGAGAGCAGCTATTAAAAGGTTTTGTGCATATTCGGAGATTTCTAATGTTATTCAACTTGTAATTAAAGAGAAAAGGGATTTCTTCAGTGCGTGTATTTGTTTTAGACAGTTTGTATCGCCTTCATTCCTTTGGATTTTTTTTATTAATAATGTGCAGTAGCTGAGCAATTTGCCAAGAAGATCTACAAAAAAGCAAAATAACAAAATACACGCAATTATTCCAAATTTTACTTAATAAGGCAGAAAACATTCCAGGAGTTTAATGAGGGTGACAATACATCCAACAAAACCAACATTAATTAATTTTATTAACATTTTCTCCAGATTTCTGCATGTTTGATATTATGCTTGATGTATTTAGTGCCTCATTAGTTTGTTATTCAGTAATTTTGTAAGTTTAGCTCGTCTAAACTAAGATATGCAATCAAAAAATTGAATAAATTATATCGCCATTATTCAACAGCCACTGTAGCAGTAATTTAAGTCTGGATTTGCCTTTGTGACACAAGCAGGGTCATGTCATCATGGGGGATGAGGAGGAGGAGAAGGAGGGTGTGAAGGCCAGCCTCCTCCCTCCTCCTCCCCTCGTTAGTTAGGAATTTGTTTACCCTCCGTCTCAAGCCGTGACCTGTAATGGACCACGAAGCCCTCTGGTCAACACTGGATTACCCAAGAGCCTCTCCTGAGGGCGAGGAACACACATGCACATGTGCACAAGCTACATACTGGGCGATAGGCCGTCTAAGCCCTACTGATAACAACCGTTACTAATGGCAATTAGCCCATTAGATCCTTGTTAATGCTCAATGACTTAAAGATAGTTTGGGTGAATGAATCTGGGAGTATTTGGTCAATGTGGCCTATCTCGTTTTACCTCTGTGTCCTTTTTAGAAGATATAAATCCCTGTTCAAACAGAAGGTGATGGTGATTTCCTCACAGTTTACCAGGAGTGATGTGGTTTGAGGAAGTTGGTCGATGAGTGCTTTAACATTTATGGCATGCAAAACTTTCAGAAATGAATATCGGAGAAGAAAGTGCCTCTATATCTGAGTTAGGAAATGAAATGAATCAGCAGAAATGACAGAATTCTGCATCAGATTGGGATTTGAGCTAATTGTAACTTAAATCAAAGGTCAGTAAATAAATCACTTTAATTAATATAAGGGAGCCTGCCATAGCTTGCTATAATGGCAAGTTTTTATAGTAGTTTACATTTCCATTTTTAACAACTACCATTTATCCATCAGAATACACAGACCACAGTGCTGAACACCAGGAGCCAGACTACCTGAGTATCTAAGTAAGTACCTAAAGCTTAAGTGGTGATCTTTAAATTTTGTTGGTGTGTTCAGTGTCTGTCCACCTCGAGCTCCATTAGAGGACTTTGTGTTAATCCGACAGGGATTCTGCAGCACCCCCCCACCAGCCCCAGGCCTCATACGTAGGAGATAGGATGGCCGGGGATGGTATGAAGGCTTGGAGGGAAGCCCAAACACTGCTAAAATAACTCACTAGCCTTTTCCCCCCCTCCCCGCATCCTTTCTGTGAGCAAAGACAACACACACATACCTGTTTGATGAATAGGAGTTTCTGCCTGGTCTGCACTGAAAACACCTTGGAGTGACTCATTCTATACACACAGACAAAGAAGAAGAAGAAGAAGAGGTAGAAGAAAGCACGTAAATGTAAAAATGGGGAGTTTTTGTGTTCCCTGCATCAAAAACATTTGCTTACTCTTTAATACAAGGCCAGAGTTGTATTGAACAATGTTAGGGAGTTTTTTCCCCTTGAAGGATGTAAAAGGATAATGCCTTTGTGAATATTTTGCCCCCCTATTGCCCCCCTTTCAATCAGTGTCAGTGCTCTTCCCTGACAGCAAAATACATACCAGTCGGCAACCATCTGTCAACCACTGGGAGGGAATAATGCGTGTTTGCCAACCAGTTTTTGAACTGTTGCTGCCAGTCTGTGGGTAAAAGTGGTCACAAAGAGGTGTCCTAGTTTGCATGGAAGACAGAAAATGTTCATCTTCAAAGGAAAAACCGTGCTTTTCTGCTGCAGCCAACACGTTTCAAAAGGCACAACTTTTACTTTGATGTTAATGTGCTCCATTCCCGGTCTCAGAATTTGAACTCAATGCCATCGATGACTTTGCACCTAATTGGTTGTATTGTCAAATAGCATAATTCAAACACCACTCAATGGTTTAATTTTTGCCAGTGCAGTAATTTGCAAAAATATTGATCTGTAAAGTAGATATTTTAAGAAAAACTGCTGAAAAATGGCAGAACAATTGCAATACTCTGTAGTAATTACTGACATACCGCTTTGATTAGAAGTAGTAGGAGTATTTATTAGTATTTATATCTGTTATGTTGCATGTTGGGAACATTTTCTGCATCATAAACAAGGAGTACACAACAGTACGAAAGTGTCTTGTCTGTGGATGGTGACCTGTGCAGAGACAAGTGCAGAGGTAGAGGAGGGGTGGGGTGAGTGGGTAAGCTACCTTGTGACGGAGAGGAACGGATGAAATATGGGACTTTTGCATCAAGCCTGGTGGTACGGTTGCACAAAGTAAACTTCTTGGAAGGGAGTTTCCCTTTAAAATGCGTTCATTGGAAAAACAAGCTGGGTCTGAAACAAAGAGTAAACAAATGTAGATGAATAGGTGGACGACATGTTCTGTTTGGTGGGGCGAGGAGTGGTGAGTGAAAAGCAAAAAAGAAAAATGCTGTTTGACATCTTTTAATTTAGAGAAAGTTCACTGTCATTTCGTGCCAAGTGAAAATATCTACTGATGCACTCTTTATAATATGCCTTAGTCCAAAACAAAGCATATAGCAGTTGAAAGGAGACGTCTACAAGAAGATTTAGTGACAAATATGAAAATTCAGGGAAGAGAAGTTAAAACTGGGCAAATGACACGAATGCCTGTACAGTAAAGGCAAAAACAACTGAATAAACTCTTGCACAGTGGCCTTGATATTCAACCATTTACAACACTTAAAGTCATGATCAGCTTTTACCTGAAATGAGACCGATGCTCAAGTGGGGAAAAATCTTTTTTGAACAAAGCCTACAGTATCTGTAAGAAGTCATGGGTGCTGCAATGTTTATCAAAGGACTCGGCTGTTGTCAAAAAGACAGATAGTCACCCTTTGTCAACATTATTTTACGTAATGACCCTCATTATTTATTTGGTGACTACAGTTGGACTGACCTAATGTAGGCTGCAAGCACGTTTCTCAAAGCTCTGACAACGGCATTCTCTCTAATGACGCATCCAGCGTTTCACCAGGACCATGCACTGCATGAGAATCCAAGCGTGAAACACACTAAAGCAACAACGGCTAAGCAAAAGCTTTACGTGACACTTTGAAGTGCATTTCATCAGGAGATTACCGACAGGAGGAGGAGGAGGGAAAAGAAGATTGCTCTGAATTTACTTCATGGTTTTCTGGCACACTGTACACATGGAAAAAAGCACTGAAATCTAAATTAATGAAAGGAATTTGCCATTTCAGACGGTTTCGCCCTGTCACTAGTCTTGTCATGGTAACTGATGCCGTGAGCAAACACACTCCCAACAAGCACGACATTAAAACTTAGATTCCTTCAGTTGTTAATGTTTTACACAGCTAAGGCTCATAAAGCAATAGCAATAGCTCAAATGCCAAAGTATATGTATGTGTACGTTGGTTTGAGTCCGTGCCGTATTATCTGCGTGCACGTCTGATTTCGGGTCAGATGTGGCGCGCTGCGCTGCAGTGCTTCATCACTGCACTGTGCAGCAGAGATGTTCGTCTGACCAGAAAACTCTGGTCTGAAGTGCGGAGCACGCTTTGATGTGAGCCTAATATGGCTTGTAAAAAGGGGGATCCTGCACTTTGAAGTGTTGCCTGACGCTGTCCAGACACAACTGCCTAAGTGTATGTGTGTATGTATGTGCAGAACTTGGGCTGTAGTAGGTCTGTGAATGTCATCCCAGACTTATAAAAAAGTGATGTAAACATTGGGAGAGAGGCCTAGATAGGAGAGAGGTCATGAAGGAGACTGCTGTCATAGACCAGGTTATTACGTTCTGCAGAGCATCCACTAATTCTTTTATTTAATTTTTTGTATATAATTGAACCGTTAGTGAATTACGAGCTGTTTTTTTCCACCACAATTTAGGACAGATTTAAAGAAAAAAACTGCAAATGAAAAGCAGATTATGTACTTAATTGCTTTGCGCAAATTTTAGAAGTTGCTTCAGCAAGTTGGAGAGCTGCTGGAGGCAACTCTCAAATCAGCTACCATAAATCACTGCAAGAAGAAGAGGAAGAAATCAAGAAGGCTGCAATATAATGACACAATTAAACAGCAGTAAAACATTAAACATCAGCCACTTCTTAACATACCTGAGGAGTACATAATTGATGCTTTATTTAGTGCAAGCTTGTTTTTGTAGCACTTATTGCAGCATCACAATTTTCATATATTTTAGTCCAAATATTGAGAAAGAACAAGATGAAAATGGAGAATGCAGCAGCTGGATGAAATATACATTTCGACTTTGCACTGGTTTCTACGAGCACTATTAACTATTATTCTTGTTTTGTTCATCATTTTATGCTTTAAACTTAGCGTCCATGTAGAGATTAATTTTCTATTTTCAAATTGTTTGGTTTAAGTTTTCTCCCTCTGGACATCACTCAGTATTTCCAGATTGCATTAGAGTTAACTGGGTGATTGAGAAATTATCGCCACAACCCTAAAGCTAAGATAGTTGTGATAAGTTGTGATAAATAGATCATATTATAATATATGTGCCATCTTGTTGGCAAAGTGATTTTTAAAGCATCAATCAAAATACCAATAACACTCAATCACTCTGATTGGGTATGGGGGCTATTGAGGGAAGTGGGAGAAAAGATGGAGAAACAAAAACACAATAAACAAAGAGTTTGTCTTTTAATTTGCACATTCCTAAAATCACAATTTGATTTTTTTTATCGCACATAATCCAAATGCTATGTTGCATTTATGTATCTTTCCAAAAAGCAAACAGGCTTCATATCACAAAAACAGAAATCTATGTAATATTTTGTACACGTGTAAACATTAAACTTAAAAAATGTGTGACTGTCTTAATATATGATGGTTTGCAAAGACTATCTGACCAAACAAAGGTATTTTCTTTTACTATTTTATGGACCGAAAGGATCCTTTCACTATGTAATAAGCTCAAACAAAGATAAAGAGCTGTAACGACAGACATAAAAACCCCAAAGACCTTCAGATAACACATTAAAAAGGGAGTTACTCAGCCTTGGCTCTTCACAGCCAAGTTATAGCACATATTAAAAGAGCTGTGACTTTGAATGTGTCCGGTATATCGACCAGTGTTAGTTGACAGCAATTATTAGAAGTAGAGAAAACACCTTTAGTTTGCAAAAAGTGCTAAAAATTCACTATGAAAAGAAAATGTGAAGACTAAGAACATTAACATTAACTTTTAGTCAGATTCTTGCAGGCAGGACCTGGGAGTTGGTATGTTTGGCAGGGTGTGGTGTATAGGAGCTGGGGGCTGGAGAGTATAGATCACAGTGCTAGTGAGGAGGAGGTCAGGGCCAGTGCAACTAACTCTTCTACTGATTGTTATGAAGGGCCATGTGTCAGCATCCATCTGACCACTTTATAACTCTTGCCTGTTCCCTGCGCCTCTCCGGCAAAAGGTCCTAATGCATTCTCTTTGACCTTGCTGGTGTAAATCAAATATCTGGCCTCAGATCTTGTCGAGCTGCATGGTGCTGTATATGTGTGTGTGTGTGCGCGCAGGGGTGTGTGTATAAGGGAAGTTATGTGGGCCTGAGTGACTGAAAGAGATTTAAGAAAAGAAGGAAAGGAGAATACAGTTTTGTTACTGCTGCTCTCGAATGAGCTAACCAATCTAAAAATAGCAGATACCAGCAGCAGGAGCTATGCCAGAGGTAAACACGCATTCGGTCACATATATTTCCCATGTTAAAAATAAAAAGATAAGCCTTTGATAAGATGAAAATCCTATGATGAGGTCTGAAATGGAAAGAACTCGGTGCGGTTTGGGTGATAGTAATGGTTTGGATTAAAATAAGCACTTAGCAAGAGTTAGCAAGATTAATGTAATGATCTGTGCTAAAGGAAGTAATGCTGACAATCGGTTTAAAATAGGTATATAAAAAAACCAAAAAAACAGCCCGCTGCATTAAAGTGCAAAATAGCGTTGGCCACTCCACTGACCTCCATATTCCTGCACAGGCTTTTTGGCTCTGGAGCTATGTCACCAAACTTCCTGCTTTGCTCCACATATCATTTATATATAGTCTTTTAAGAGTGCTGTCTTTTGGAAAATTGTTGATTGATTTGGCCTCATGCAACCACTTAATGGTGCTTACCAACAGAAGATACCCATTGTTCATCATACCAGTGAGGTCTTTTTAATAGGAGGTCTCCATGTTCGGCGAGGAAAAGCTTGCATATGTGTTTTTTCAAATTATTCACTGGGAAAACTTCTAAAGATAAATAAAGCATGCTGGAGTGGGCGTTTCTATTGTGCTCATTTACACAGGCAGAAGTAAATAAAACTTAGCTCTGACCTGTGATGGCCAGAGATGGCTAGTGATCAGAGCCAAACTCTGATCACTAGCCAATGTGTCAATGTAGGAGATGAGATACACACTGAATATTCAGATACACTGACACTATTTTATTAAATAAAAATGCATTGTGTACTCTTTATTTATATTAAAAAGGATACATCTGGTGGTTAGCACAATCACATCACAGCAAAAAAGCCCTGGGTTCAAATCCAACTGGCCAGATGGGACAATTCTGTTTGGAATCTGCTTGTTTTCTTCATTCTGCTACGACAAGGTCATAATTTGGCATAAGCAACATGAAAGCATGGATTCATTCAGCCTTGTATCAACAGTTCAGGCTGCTGCAGTGGTGTAATGATTTGGGTAATACTAACTCAGCATCATTTAAACTCCAAAGCCTACCTGACTGTTGCTCCTGCCCATGTCCATCCCTTTATTCCATCTTCTGTTAGCTCCTTCCAGCAGGATAACACAGGATGCCACAAAACTCAGATAGTCTCAAACTGATTTCTTGAACACGACAGTGAGTTCATGGTATTCAAATGGCCTCCGCAGTCACCAGATCTCGTTCAATACAGCACCTTTGGAATGTGGCTGAACAGGAGACTGACATCATCAATGTGCATCCAAAACACCTGCAGCAACTGTGTGATGCCATCGTCTCAATATGGATGAAAGTCTCTGATGAATGTTTCCAGCACCTTGTTGAATCTGTGCTATCTGTGATTAATTACTGCACTTCTGAAGGCAAAGGGGTTAAAAAAAAGTCAGCAAAAATGGATGGTTTTTACCAACAAAATAGCAGACAGTCACAGGTCAGTGACAGAAACTAGCCAAGTTCCTGTCAAACTTGGCTAGTTTCTGTCCAAAGCTGACATCAGCTTCTGTCAGTGATGGACTTTTAATGTGGCGAGACATTAAATTTCCTGTGACACGGTTTCGCTTTTTAATCAATCAACACCAAACACTTTGAGAAATGTACCATGCAACCACATCAATGTCTGCAGCTCGGAGAAAATGGACTTTAACCGTTAGTCCAAGCAAAAAAGAACTGACATTTAGCCATGAAACCACAGATGGTTTTATCCTCAGATTAATATTTTTTAAGAAAAAGTACTAAGAGTATAAAAGTTTCAAAAAAAAAAGAAGAAGAAAGAAATGAGATCCCTTTAACAATGACTCTATCTTGCTGCCTTTGTATTTTTTTTAAACTAGTACTTTGGCATTAACATACAATAAAAACACACTGTCTAAATCTAGAGTCAAATGTCTTGGTGCACTACTGGCCTGTGAGTTTGGGTGTGTCTTAAAATAACTCAAAGTAGATTTATACACTCCTGGACAAATATGTCATGCACGCAAAGCCCTGAAATACATCACATACAGGATTTACTCCAAAAACAAGAAGGTAGCAGCGGATCCATCACAACAATGATGTGAAATAGGATAAACATATCAATAATAATAATAACAACGGCAACCTTTCTTTTGTGGATAGTTTCCATGTCATTATGTCTACGATTGCCAGAAACTCTGCTCTCAGCATTCCCAGCATTCCCATGTAGCTCTTGACCCCTGACAGCCTTAAATTATTAACATTCCCATATGGGCTTAAACCCCCTGATCGCCGCTTGCAGCTACACTTTTCATGTGTTTTTCATATTACCGCAAGAATTGACACAGAAGATAAATATCTTATTCTTAATCAGGGCCTGTGTGTGTTTGCATTTTAGGCCTCTGACTTCCTGTTTATCTGTCTTGAAAGTCTCACAATCATGTACTAAATTTTACTTTTTGGAAAACTGCAGTCAGAAAACTCTTCATCTATCATGCCAAAGCCCTTGCAGTGTTCTCAGTGAGCACCTGAGGCCAATGGGGGGCAGTAGTTTGCCTCTTTCCACTGTAAAAACAGTGACTCAACTTTCTGCTGCTGTCTTTGTATCCAGGACCACTGACAGCACACAGGGGCCAACTGCACAATGGGTTATGAATGAGCTCCCATTTATCACAATTAATCAGTGGGCCAAACCCATTAACTGTCAGCCAGAGGACGAGTTTGTCTTTGTAAGAATGACAGACTGCTTGACTGTTCAAATGCTTGAGACGGCCCCAGTCAGTCGAGGAAAAGGGGGTTTGAAACAGAGCTGGGATCTGTTTGTTTATGGGGTTTTTTGGAAAAAGTCACTCTTCTTTGTAGTTTCTTCAAAGAACCTTTAAAGATGTGTATTTTTTAAAAATTCTGAACAAAACCTGCTTTGTGATTTGATTAATCTGAAAACTACCCCTGCTTCATTTCAGAGCTCAAAAAAGCTTTTTAAAGTATATTTTGAGACACATATAGTCATTTTTCATGTACCGGTCCTTTTTACTCTAATGCTCCACTGCATTTTAGAAGAAAATATAGATTTTTTTTTTAGCATTTTTCCAGATTTCAGTTATGAGTTTATTTTTAAAAAAAAAAACAGGATAAAATGTGAAACAAAGTAGCCACTTAATGTAACAGGATATTAATTTGTGGCAATAAGCTCAATTTAAATACACAAAAACAACAAAAGGGCTAGAGTTAGAGTAAATCATGTAGAATGAGTTTTGATGTGAGTTTCATTTATTAAAGTCTATTAAGAGTTGCTAAAATAAAACTACCTGTGCTGAATTTTTGTAACCTTTTCCTTGAGTTTTATATATTTTGAGTTCTATATGATATATGTTTAGATTTACAGCACATGAGCATCATTACATTCAGTAAAGTTTTGCCTAAGAATTTTTAGTATGGCGTGACCGTTATCCCAGACACTCTATGAAAAAGGTGGGGTGAGGACATTACCATATCATTTTGCATGATTTTTGATTAAAAGTAGCATGGATTAAACATGCGAGCCAGTGTAGCACGTGCTCGGTCAATAGCCCATTGGTAACGTCTTAAAAGAGGAAGTCGAATGATAAGTATTTTAATCAAGTTTGAAAGAACGTCTGTAACATGTCTGAGTGGCCGAACTCTCAAAGTCTTCCTCAAACAAAACTAAATCTATCTTCTTTTCTGTTTTTTTCTCCCCTCTTTTCTCCTCACTATTCTCCCTCCATAACAAACACCACATAATGATTTTGGGTATCTGGTAGATCAAGCAGGGTTATGCCAGCAGCTGTGTGGTGGTTGCTGGGTTGCCAAACCAAACAGAGGGGGGCTCTCAAAGTCACCTCTGCCCAAACATACACCTAATCCTTCCAGCACCGGCCAGATCACAACTCTCAAAATGCACAAGACAGTTTAAAAATAGAGAAGGAGGACAAAGGTCAAATCTACAGAGGGATTTAAGGCCTTATCATTATCACGGAACAGCAGAGCGGAGCTGCAGCCCTGAGAAAGTGCCTCTGTGTCTACCAGAGCTGGAGGCAGGACGGGAGGCCTGTGCATGACTAACAGCAGGCAGCAGGAGGAGAGACAAAGTAAACGTCCATACTGACCCAAGGCTTTTTTTCTGTCTTTTTTTTAAAACCAAGGTTAAAAATCCAACCTGTAATTTTGGGTAATATAATTACAAGTATCTTTACTTCTACTTTGTGTATTTTATAGAGTCAACACTAAAGGCCTACGGCTGCACCTTTAACCTCAAAAGAAGATCCTCAACAGCTCTAAATGTCACATTTTTATGTTTGGCCTATCACATCGCATATACAGCATAGGAACTTCAAGCTCACATGCAGACCTCAAATAAAATAATCATGAAAAGTCTGATAAACATACGTGCCTAAAGGTAGCTGTCTATCTACTCTAAAATAAAAAACTGTCAGAAAGCCTTCCTACTTGAGTGTACATTTAGAGGAAAAGCGTGAGGGCCTGCTTTTAACTCCAGGAAAATCCTTGGACAACATGAATGATAAAAATCAGGTTTTTCCTTACTGATCAAATGGAAAAATGCTGAATCTTAGTAACAAGGAAGCAGATGGCGGTCACGCAGTTGTGTCCTTGTGTGTGAACTTCATGTTATCAGCAATTGTCAGTATGAAGATCACTTCAGGTCTGATGAAAAGCATTTGCACAGGCCATTGAGGAGTGGAGAGAGAACTCCCAGCAACCATATCAAATACAAGCAGTCAGGGTGGCTCAGGGAAGGGCTGCAGAGCTGCTGATGGATACACGATGGAAGAACACTAAATGAGCTTTATTGGTTTGTTACGTTTGTGTTTTTAGGAGAATCAGTTCTGTTTTAATATTCATATTAATTTGGGGAAAAAGATTATACAAGAAATTCTCTGCATGTATTTTATATATGTAGTTTCAGTACTTTACACTTCAGTAAGTGCATTGTATTTGGAGTACATTCAAATGATGGAGAAAAAAAAAGTAGTAAAATACACATTATAAAGTGAAAAGCAACTGAGCTAAGGTTACCTTGCTGCAAACTGAGAGAAAAAACATTTTCTGCATCAATCAGAACCTTTTACCTCTTGATGACAGTGAAATCCCACATAGCCCCATTATGGTGAAGCTGCAGCACAACTTTACTCCAACCAGTTGAGGAATTTGATTAAAATTGTCTGGTTTTGTAACTAGTTGGCGAAAGTGACCACAGTGATATTAAATCAAAACCTATTGACATGTACTCATTTTTTTTTATGAAATCTCCAAATCTTTGGCACACCAGTCATAATTCTGCAAGGCTTTAGCCACACCATGAGCAGTTAGCAGCTGGTTTATTATCACCTTGTTGTAGCTTAGCGTGTATACATACACTGTATACAAAGTTATTACAGACATGAAAGCACTTAAGCCCACTGAAGGAAAAAGGGTGTTCAGAGGCTTGATAAAAAAAAATCTCAGTTATTTCAAGGGGAGTTGAGGGCTTTATTGTTAGCTTTTGGCCACAAAGCTGGAGTCAGAGATGCTTTAAAAGTAAAACTCCAAAGCTGACCTTTAGGCTTCAATCAAAAACAGACCTTTGGTTAAAAATGAAGGAGGAAAGAAGGAGGGGAGAAGAATTTACCGCCCTTTAAGACAAAAAAGAAGCAGAAGAAGAAAGAGACTTGGCTCTGTGTGAGAAAGACATCATGAGGTTTGTTCAGAAACAAAAAGAAGTGAGCTGAGCTGATGGAGATTTAAACCTGCAGCAGAAACCTCAGCACTAATAACTGATCATTTTACTGCATTGTTTAAAAAGAGAGAGAAAAAGAACGAAAAAAGAAAAGCGTTCATGTCAGCAGTCTATTTGGTTTAATTATACTTATTTTAACTTCCTGCTCAGCTTTTGAACTAAAACGCCAAACACGTTTAATTTGACATGGCACTAATAAACAGACCACTGGTTAACCCATGCATGCAGTCTACCCACAGATGCTGTTAACTTTTCCATGACAGCCTTTATTGGGAGCCACCACTAAAAGCTGAAAATTATTTTGTGCAAGAAACGGCGATTAGCGACGATCCGTGAGCGTCTTCATTCATTTTAATATCGCGACAAGTGAATTTTCCCTCTTTGAAATAAAAAGCCACGAGCAACACCAAACGACTAAAAATCTTATGAGCTAATTTGCTCGGAATAAAAATCGGTTTTCCACGGATAATTCAAACAGGCAGACAGGCAGAGAAATCCGACGTTAATTGAACCTCGTTGACATTTCACTCCGCTTGTTAATATTCATTAAAACACGAGCAAAAACCTTTAATCAAAAGGAAACGTCGACAAGAGACGCTTTTTATTGAACCAGAGAAGACATCGGGGTTAAAAATACAATTAGGATGACGTTTAGACAAAGTGGAGGAATTTAAGGGGATTAAAGCCAAAAATAAGAGTTTTTCTTTTATTAATGAATAAAACAAACAAACTGTGACACACGTTGGCAGATTCAGGCTCAACTAAACGTGATTCATCATAGAAATATAAAAAGGGACATTTACTGTTTCATTTTGTCAGTTACGGTTGAAATATTTCTCAAAAGTCCCTCACCAAATCCAACTGTAACTGTAAGTAAGTAAACAAATCGTTTTTAATAACGGTTCCTTATACCATATTTCTAATCTAAGGAAAAATATCTAAAGGAATTTTAAAAAACTAAACATCAAAAAAAATATACACAGCGTAAAATTTATCTGGCCTTAAAAAGTGCCTGCGTGGTTTATTTATTTTATTTTATAAAATATGTGGGCATTCGTGTATTTATATTTCTTCCTGAAAATAAGGAACTAATGCTTCTTACTTCATACACACTCTTAGAAAAGTATAGGCTACTTAAACCTTGTCACTTTAAATGTCCACCTCCCCCGGAAACACAAAAGGACGGGAAGATAAGCAAAATAAACATTGCTTGCATCTCTAATCGTATTCTAAAATATTACAAATGAAGCTCCTTATTTACCAGGAGCAGAAAAATACCCCACTTAACGAAAATAATACTGGGAGAACATAATCCCGCACTTCAGTGTTTCTGACCCCAAAAAAGGCAGAAAAGAAGTCCCAGAGTGCACCGCGGAGGATATAAAGCGTCACAAGATGAAACCGTTTCGTTGTTTTGGTTCTCACAAAAAGAAGAGGAGAGAGATTATGATCCGAAAACATGAGGCCAGAAGAGCAAGGAAGATAAAAAGAGTGCAAATATCAGAAGTGATCATCTAACAGAAGCCAGAGGAGGCAGCAAATGTCACCTGATCTGATGGACACGGATCGATTTCCAGGCTTTAAACCTCAGTCTCCAGCTGAGGACGCATTATAGACATGAATCATCCCTTGGTGTATGCGCGCGCGCGTGTCATCGAATATTTGTCTTCCTGAAGGGAATTCAAGTATCTCAACTCATGGTCTTAATGCTTGAAATTATTCTTAGGTCACTGCGCTTTAAAGTCTGAAATATGTACGTGGATGCCCGCTCTTTTAATTAGACCCAATATATCTGCTGAGGTATCTATAATTTCAGAACAAATCATGTTGTCTCTTTTTTTTTGTAGCCTGTCTGATCTCGAGAACTTTCAAAAACACTTTTAAACGTGCATTTATTTATTTATTTATTGAGCTAAATCAAATTAAATACATGAATGATTTGCAATTTAGGCCGTTTTTATTAGAAATGCATCAAATGCCAAAATGTAACATCATTTTTAGTGTTTATAACACCAATGTATATTTTAGTGTAACATCACTGCATCATGCAGTGACATTTATGTAGTCTTTTCTTTAATTTTTTATTATTTTAAATCTATTTTCATATACTTATATAAAAAGTGAATTAAAAAAATGTGAAAGCTGCTCTGAACTGACCCGAAGTGCAACTCTACTTGTGCTGCAAGTACAATCTTTTATTGTTCAGGCTTTCATAAAAATGCAGACAGCAAGAAATGGCTGTAAATCCCTTTGCTTCAGCAGTGAAAATTACTAGGAAACATGAATTTAAAGGAGATAATGCTAAAAAACAGAACAAAGAAAACCTTTTAAAAACCAAACAGCACGCTTTACAGAGCAAAGGGGTGAAACAAAAACAACAAACAAATAAAAAGAAGAATTTCAATGATGTAATAAGGACTTTAAATTTATACTGAAGTCTCCCACTATGTTAGAGCACAGTCTTACCTCCAAACAGGCAGACAGAGTGCTTTATAATAGAGTTCGCTGGGCCAGCAGAGCCATAAGCCCCTCACACACACACACACACACACACACACACACACACACACACACACACACACACACACACACACACACACACACACACACACACACACACACACACACAAAGCTCTGCCTGCCTTCTATAGGAGGCTTGTGCAGCAGATGTGGGGTCAGCGCTGCAGGGCCTTACATAAGGCCTCGACTGAGCCGAGCTGATCTTTTATAGCACTAAAGCCTCAACCTGGATCCTTTAATATTGTTTAATTAGTTTTCAATTAAAGCAATAATTACAAATGAATTCAGTTCAACCAAATAGTCCTAATAAGATTCATTAAAAAAAACCTTAAAGATTAGCAGATGTGGTTGTGGAGATAGGAAAAGACAATAGACGTGCAAAAAACTTTGCATGTAGAGCGGAAACACGTCATCCGAAGCGTGTTTGCGCATTTTAACTTGATTACCTTTTTTATGTGAGCATATAAAAATTGAATCCTTCACAGCTTTGGAATACCAGGACCGAAAACCTCATGTTTCACTTATGTCAGTACTGGTCCGAACCCTTTTAAGGCCATTATGCAGGTTTTTGTGTGTTTTTCTGTTGTTTTTGTTTTATTTTTGTATTGAATTTGCTGAGCCAGGAAGACATTAAAAATGAGTATAACATCTTGAAATGTGTTTTTAAATATGTAAACTGCCCCAAACCAATTAATCAAAAAAAATAAATAAATACAGGACCCAGAAAAAATGTACACGTTGATTAGGTTTTTTTCTCTGACCCCATGGTTGCTAACGAGCCACTGAGTTTACTCATCTTGCCTTTTTGTTGTTTTATGGTCTAAAGTAAAGGATTAGCATTAGTTAGAAAAGTAACCATGGCAGCATAATTACAAGCAAGTGTTGAATTGTATTGTTTATCCAAAAGTGCACCAGTTTCCAAAACATATTGCCATTCCTACCTGACTCTTAGTGGCGAGGCAAAGCCTTCAGTGTGTCTGGCTCAGGCGGCGGGGCATTTGAGATCACAGCTGCTGCAGAGCCGGGGGGAAGGCACCCAGCTAATGCAGCCAATTAAAGCCTAATCCAGTGATGAAGCATTGTCTCAGGAAGATAACTGAGCTGCTAAGTGGCACTGCTAATGACAAGGAAGAGGTGAAGATCACTGCTGGATAATGCTGAACACCCTGTCTTTGTGGAACACAATCAAATGAAAACAGTGTGATAGCGAGAAAACAGAGGTAGAGGTCTGGAGAACACAGCTGGATGTAACTAACAGGAAGCATGAAATCTGACAAATTTGCCAAAATGTGCCTTTTGGCAGCGCACTCAACGACAAACCTAGAAACTGCTTTGTCCTAATAAGACTAAATCTTATTTTGACACAGGATACTTCACCGTGTCATAGCTGATTTTTTTAGGCTGAAATCCTTTCAGTCAGAGTTTTGGCTGCCTTAGTTAGGAGTAGGATACAGGTAAACTGGTTTACTTTCCCAGGCATGACTTGTTTAATTACTAAATAAAAAGTAACATATGTAATTAATTGTTTTTGTATATAACACAAGCAAGCTTGTATTATGTGCAAAACCATTACTCGATATCCAAAAAAACTCTAAAAGGAGGCCGTGCACACGTGCAATTATGCAGCTAGGAGAGCTGAAGCATGCTCCACTTTTAGTGTAATCTTGCTTCTTTTGTGAGGTAGCTACACAACATTTTCTGCACTCCAGCTGCACTCCAGGAAATTAATTGCTCCTGAACCAGTAACACAATTTACAAGAGCGCGCAAACACACATGAAGGATCTGAACCATCACGCACAACTTTTTGAAAACTCAGCTACAAAAAAGTACTGCAGAGAAAAGCATACACACTGACCTCCTCCAAAACATCAACACACCACACAGCCCGTACTACTGTGTTAATTCAGCAGGCTTCCTCAGGCTTAAGCCAACATTGTCGTGCAGATTAAAACGTTATGGTGTTTAGATGCAAAAACAAGATTAGCGGCAACTTCATCCACACCTTCTTGCTGGTGCAGAACACACAAGCAGCGTCAGAGAGCTCCATTTAGACAGTGAGGCTGCCGCAACCAAATATTTGACTGTAATTTTAAGGTAACAGCATGAATGTAGGGCAGAAGCTGTGGTGTGGTAACATGAGCTACTAGCCAACATTAAATGGAAAAAAATACCTTTAAGTTAGATTTAAAATGACTAAATATTGTGTGATGTTTTCATGAATTAGATAAACTGCTACCAATTAAACGTTTGTTGACTGCATGAATGCAGCATAATGGAGAAAAGAGTCCAGTATTTTATTTCTTTGTCCTTACGCTGAGGCTGAATTCTTTATTCTTGGTTAAACTAAACCTGCTACAGTGCAAAGAACAAAACACTCTGGATAAACATATCTAAGTAGCTCGTTACGCATTATTCATAATTACAACTTTACCTTAACTTAGTTCATTTAGAAAAAGACGTCCAAGCCTCTGAAAAACATGCATTTCAATCTACAAAGGCAGCTGGGTAACTTAGATGTTGAGAGTACAAAACATTTTAAAATAATATTTCAGCCATACCTTCTAAAATATGAAACAATCCTGCGCAGATTAACTGCATTGCTACTGTAATTGCAGTAAATCACAAATTTTTGCACAAATATGAAACATACATCTGAAGTTTTCTGCTCTCCTCTCTCCGTGTCTGTTTTCTTTTATTTCTGGGGGGTTTTCACATTTCATTTGTCTGCACACAGAGAATATCCATGATGATGTTATGCTTGAGTAGCTAGTGTTGTGCATGGTTTTTATAGTTGCCAGGAAGCTCATATGCTACATACAAAAGTTCATATGTTCCTTTAACATTTAAGTAAACTTATCACGTTTACTTAACTTTCAACCCAACTTAATAAAATCTAATAAAGTATATTGCCAATTAACTGCATAAAGAGTGAGATCTGGAAAAACTGATGTTTGATGTGATTTAGATTCTTGATCTTATCCCTTTGTTAACTGTTTCAGGTTGTTGTGTCCTTCCCGCTGTTTCCTACCCGAGGGGGTTAATCCTGCTTGAAATACATCTACTGTGTCAACTTTCTCTCTGTGTGTTGTTGGCAATCTGTTTAAGAACTAATATTTTAACCTGCAGAGAGAAACACCCCACCCCGCTCATAAAAATGAGTGGATTCTCCCTTTAAACATGTAACACAAGCTCAGTAATCAGCCCTCCAAGTGCTTACAGGCGTAGCACTGTACAATCAACTGAAATTTGTAGGAACGGAAAGCCCTGGCAGGGCCCAAGCACCTGAGATCATGTCTGTTTTATTGGGGGATAAATGTTGCCATTGACATTGTGGAGGGGGGAAAACTGAGCGTGGTCGCACAACTCTAA
Source organism: Mchenga conophoros (assembly GCF_057382185.1). Classification (NCBI taxonomy): domain Eukaryota; kingdom Metazoa; phylum Chordata; class Actinopteri; order Cichliformes; family Cichlidae; genus Mchenga; species Mchenga conophoros. The sequence continues at coordinate 27,139,803 of NC_140535.1, read as the reverse complement.
TTGGCTGTATTAACATCATCATTGCTGAATGCCCGCTCCTCCTACTCTGGCTCCAATTCCTGAGATTTCATTGGTTAAATCAGCATTCCAGTGCAATTTACAAGCTACCTCAGGGATATTTTTTTCCCTCTCCCTCCTTTACTAGTTTTTTTTCTTCTCTCTGCCAGGGCCTAACAAGCGTCATTGTGTGCATGCATGCATGCATGTCTTTGTGTCCTGTGTTAGCTCTAACTGTTTGCTAAATACAAAGAGGCTTAAAGCAGTGGAAGATTTGAGTGCAACCAAGCCCACTGCGCAAAGTGTCGTTGGAGTGACGTCTTTATAAGTCATTTTTGGACGTACAATTTTGGTCCACTGAAGGGGTTGTTTTGCAACGTCAGGCGACGTCTTATTTTCGATGTCTATTATACTTCTAGTGTTGATGTCCATAGGACCTCCGTGTACGGGCTATTTATAGTCCAAATGTGGTTGTTGTGGACATCTTTTCAAGGTTAAACTTTTTATACTGCTTCCACATGTATAGGCTCTGAAGTCCCCGGTTTCCAGAGGGTGGAGATGATGTTTTCTGTGCAGAAACAGTTTAGTTTGAAGGAATCTCAAAGGTGGCGTGAGCTCTCGACTTCAAACAAAAGTGAGCAGCTGCACAGGGGATTTGGAGCAGAAATGTCCTGAGCTTCGCACAGGCAGTTTGCAAAATGTGCACATCAACAAAGACTGTCGAGCAGATAGTCCAGTTCTTACATAGTCACTTGCACAAACTTCTCACACTTTCCTGCTACCAATCACAAACACACTCACTTCCTCTTACACAGCTCTTCACAATAAAACAGGAGACCAACCTCACTAAAACAAAAATATATTGCAAATGTTATGTTAAACTTATTAAACACATTGTACTCCTTTTAACACGAATTCCCTTTTTTTCTACATACTTTAACCATTATTATTTGACATTTAACATGGATTTCAATGTTTTTAATATTTCATAAAATCTTAATAAATGTCAGTTTTAATCTGATTACACGCACATAAGTCTAATAATTAAAATAAACCAGTTAAAGAAAAACAGGAAAATTTAAAATAGCCAACAAAACAAAAAAACCCCACATGTACTGAATAAATCAACAGGCTAACACATAATAAATCATGTTTGTTTATAAATGATCCATATTTATATCTATCATATTGATTACAACAATGTTGTCATTTGTAAATTAAAAAAAAAAAATGTTAATCATGTAAACTCCCTGCATCATAGACGTCCACATGACATCCAAAGTTTAAATATTGAACATCATATTTATGTCCAGGTTGGGTCATAGTTGGACGTCCAAATTGTGGACCTAGATTGGACGCCGTACAGATGGACTGACAGGCCCAATATAGACACGAGTTCTAAATCTATCCGACGTCCAATGTTTAGTGAGAAGGCTGGAAAAGTAGCACTTGTGATCAGATTTTTAAAAAAGAAAAAAAGAAGCAAACTAATGAATATAAAGCAACAGAACAGCCTTTTTCAGATATGAACTGAATGTAGTTTAGCATGATGAAGTGAGGAAGCAGACGTTTATCACAGCTCTATGAATAAGAGTCTTCATAGTTTTGAAAAGTGAGCATTTTCCAAATTAAGAATTTATATTAACATAATATTAAGATTTAAAACAAATGAAAGAAAAAAACAGAAAACCAAATTATTTGTGGCAAATGTGGGGGAGAAAAATGTCAATAAATTATTGTTCCTTTGTCAATATTGAGCAAACTAGATACAATTACAATTTGTTATACAGCACTATGATATTTGTGATAATCAAAATATTATGTTTACATAGCACAGTGCTACCAAAAGGATTCATCACAGTTGTTACGCTCTGCGTTGCTGTTATCCATAGACACATTTCAGGCTACAGGGTAAGCCACAGCTGCAGCACAGAATTACCACAGTATTATAAATCAATAGTATACAATTAACAGGGATTTGTACAAATAATCAAAAAATAAATTAGCTAACAGAAGAAAGGTTTTTTTCAGATCTTAGAGGTTTGTTATTTGTCACATTTTTCCCCATACAATCTGTGGTTATTTGTTGTTCTGTGGTTGCGGATGATCCCATTGAAAGGCTAATCTTGGAGATGCTGGCACCTTGTGGCACTTTATAATGGATGTGTAATGACAGCCGGTTGGTAAGTAGAGCAACGTGTCTGCCATTTTAGCATATTCAAAGTTTTGCGTAGTGATCTCCTTATGGTAAAGTCCAGCACAGATGAAAACCTAAGCGGGTTAGCAGGCAAACAGGTACAAAAGCGGAACAACCCATCAACAGACTAAGACAGACAGAAACCGTCCACCCAGCTCCCAGTGAATGCTGACAGTTCACAAATGTGCAGACACACCTCGTTAGATCTCCGCTGGTGTTCATTTGCGCAACTCTCCACCTACGCAATGAGTAGGATTATGGGAATTCGATTGAGTGCGTAGCCCTGCTGTATGTGCAGGCTGAGTATGGACTGGGTGATGAGCAGAAATCTAACAAACAACGGGTCTATTCATGGGCATTTTTTGTAACTGATTATTATGCAGCCTACTGGATATTAGCTCATCCCCAACACCGACCACTAATTTATTAACACCAGGCTGCCTTCTGTATTCTCAGCAGCAGGCTCCAAAGAGATAAAAGGTCCCACTTGAGTATTCAACGTTTCTGCTTGTTCTATATATTTTTCTTCCTAAACCTAACCCAGTCGCAGTAGACAGCATAAAATAGAAGGGCATGTGTCTGCGGAGCAATGCAAAGCTCTTTAGTAATAAAGTATTTCCAACATGTTACTAACGCAATACCATTGCAGTAGCATGCTGGAGCCTTTGCCTCCATTCGTCTCTCACTAACTAACACCTACTCTCTCACATAGTAACATGAAAGATCAAGAAGCTTTGTGGGTCCTCTGTTTCATCCAAACCATCTCTAATCCCTGCGCAGGGATTGATCTCGTAAGGGGTGGGGGAGAGATCTTGTGGGTGATGGCTTCCCTCAGGTGCACTGAGGGAGCAAAGGCCTAATTGGGACCTTTAAAGCTAGTCAGTCCAGAATGACAGCTATTCTTTGGAAATCTGTCATAACATATTTAAGTTTAATTTGGGTCCAATTATGTGAGTTTCATCTTGGAATTATTTTATCAACATTATTTAATATTTCATAAAATTGCTAGTCTTCGCGTAATCCTGACGACAGGCAGACAGATAAATGGCACCGAAAACATTCAACCGCCTCCGCTCTCGTCTTAGAGGTTGGATTGCAAAAGGACAGTTTTACAGCACACACCAGAACAAATCTTATATTCTAATATTCCAGATGTCAAATCCTGTTTTCCATACTTCATCTTGAATTCAGGAATTGATCTGATTGAAGTGGAATCAGATCATTCTGGATCAGCTTGCATGTATATAGTGCATGTATAGGTTTTGTATAAAAAACAGTTACATCCTAAGCAGCTATCTACATGAGATATAGAAACGATAAAATGGACAGTGAGACATCTGTTGACGTGTCTAAGGGGGTGTTAGTTTTTTCAAGGCAGCTGCACAAAGTGAAAGCTTATTTTGTGTGGGTTCTGTGTCTTAATTGAGAACTGGCAAAATAAAGATGTTTTTGTCAGTGCTAAAGTAAACACAGTTGGGTGATAAACATTGATGTTTGATCCAGAATCAAAATCTCTGGTTTTGGCAGTGTGACTAGAAACTGTAAACCAAAAAAAGAAAAAGGAAGTGAAGGAAATGACAGCCACATGAAAGACAAACAAGAGAGAGCCAGTAAAGCTATAAAGACATAGAAAAGTAAACTGAAAAATAATCTTGGTGTATTAACCACATTAAAAAATAGTTCAAGTCATTATATGTTGTATGAATTATGAGGAAGTAATGCTCATTGTGGTACAGTCCAGATTTCATAAGCTGCTTCTGTGTGTGTGACAGAGGGTTCTCGGTGTGACGACTGTCGGGATGACTCAGCATTCATCCATTAAAGGATTAGATATTCTGCAGATCAAAGCTTCAGCAGAAAAGCTCGTCTGCTCCAGTACGTCGCCTTTCTTGCCTCATTGTTTTACGATGCATTAGAAATAAAGCTAATCCAGCTCAATTACCCAAACAATATAAAACAAGAAGTACACTAACAACACTGTAAATTATTCTCTTGTACAAATTACTTTCATATACTAATTTATAATCATGTATTTGTTACAGGAAATGTATCTTGGGATAAATGTAATCATCACTGAACTTCAGGATCTTCATCTGTCGACTAAATACATAAATATTTGTGACAAATGTGAAGGTTTTTGCAATAAATTATCATGTGCTACTGCCAGATTCCTGCATGCATGTCACTGACATGAATTTTATTTTACAACAACTTTACTACAACTATTTATAGTAACTCTATCACTTCCCATCCTCCTAAGTGTTCATATGTGGAATTAACCAGCAGGGACGTGAAGTGTTCCAGCCCATACTGTTCAGTACCCGACTCTTCTGATATGAAGCCATGCTGTTGTAATAGCTATGACATATCAATCCCTGAAAACATGAAATCTCGATGGGAGCATATGTTTCATAGAATTTTTAGTTTTCCACTTTGCCTCAGTCCTTTGTAGATGAGCTTTGGTCCAGAGAAGACCATCTCACTTTCCCTTTTCAGGGTCGTATGGTTGTCATAAGATGAGAGGAGGGGTATATCCTGGACAGGTCACAAGTCCATTACATGGCTAACACAGAGACACAGACAACCACATTCAGAGCTCACATGCATGTCTTTAGAACAGACAGGGGCACACAGAGAACATCAACACACTGTAAGAACAAAGCAGGCCCCACCTTGTGAACATTTTTCTAAAAGCTGGTAAAAATGTTGATTGGCTTAGTCAGAAAATATTGTGCGGCACATTGTGACTGAAGAGAAAACCATGTAAAGTCGTTGGTTGGTCTATTAGTCAGATCAAATGATGTACACAGTTTTTATTTGCGAGGGTGTGAAAAAGCATCCCATTGTAGCAAATGTTAAAGGTTTGGCTGTGGAGTAACTCACATGTTCATCAGCAAGGACTATACTTCACGAACAAGTATGCATAATTTGGAGATGCTAGCGGTTTAAACCAAACAGTATTTTTCAAAGTGTTTTTCATACCATGGGAAAAAGAATGGATAAAGGCGTTTATACTGTACACTCTGGTTTAAACTTTTCCCAATGTTAATATTAATAAAATGTGTTCCCTCTACTTTAGCTACACGTATGCTAAAGTAAAAGTGGTGACATGAGGCATGAGCTACGTATCCCATATGTTGAAATTGGACAGCAGTGTGAGGAAAGAGAAGAGAGAAGGGGTGGGTATGGTGCTCGGGATAAAAATCAGGTAACAAGGAGTGAAGGGAGTGTAAGGGTGAGTCAATGAGATGATACAAGGGAGGAAGGACGGGACAGGGAAGTCTATAATCGGTTGCCTGGAGAGGATTAACCTGTCTGCCTCAAGCCTCTCCCTTCTGCTTTAAACAATATACCAAATACCTGGGTTACAATGGCAACTACCCTCTTTGCCTTTAACCCATAATAAAAATGATTAATTAGGCATGAGACTCCCAGTAAGGGAATTGTATTGTCTGCCTGTCCAGGTAAGCGGAACACAAGTTACTGTATGCTACATTAGCCTCTGCGTTTCCTGACTCCTTCACCACAAACACTATGATTAAAAGGCAGGGAAGGGCATTCCCTTCCTTTAATCTTTGGATTTAATTTTGATTGACGCTTTGAGACTTCATACCCCACACACAGCAGACATGTACACATTTCACCGCGTACACACTCCCAACCTCAGATGTAGCCGCGAGGCAAGCAGCTACTAGTTTGTGTGAGAAACCAGAGGCCGCTAGACACACAGAAACACAGACAAACACTCCTATGAAAAGATGAGAGCACACTTGCGATGTTCCCACCATGCCACTGTATGACAACACACAATAGGACAGGAAATAACACCGAGAATACACACACCTTCATCCTGCATTCTGACTGAACAAACACTTGATTGAAAATAGTAAGATTAATGGATAAATGCTTTGCTCAATAGCAACAGTGCAATGTCTGACAATTACGTATGAGAACAAAGACTCATTTTACAGACAGTGTAATTGTGTAATTGCAGACCTGGGCTGTGGATGCTTGCTTTATCTGATTATTCATCTTACAACAATTGTTCAAATGTAATAATAAACAATGTTATGATGGTCTGAATAACTTGGCGGATGATCGATTACCTACTTTATACTTTTTTTTCTACCTTCAAAGCATGTGTACAACTCTGTGTTAAAATGTTGCCAGTTGAAACACTGAAACAACAAAAAACTGTAAAACTTTTTTTTTTTTTGCAGGACTACATTAGCTCCTCTATTGCAAGAAATGGGAAGAGCAAAAGCTACACAGTGGCGATTGACAACAACCCACCCATGAACTTCATGACTGATGTTGGATCAACTAAAGAGGCTGCTGATGATCCATGAAAGTCAGGCTTACCAAGATGAGTCCTAGTCATAACTTATAGTAACTCTCTTTTCTTTCTCGTAAAGTGTTTTACGCACCTGTGCTGAAGGAGTAAGCAAAAAAGATAGCAGATTAGCAGATAAGAAATCCTCCAGAAGCAAAGCGACAAAAATATAAATCAAAACAATGATTAAGGTTATGGTTCTTTTGCTGATAACATTTATGCGCATTTAAACACATTCTCTCACTGATTGAAATCTATATAAAAAATTGTAAAACAACAACAAACACAGAGCCTTCACTTCCCAAAACACATTATGAATCATATATTCATTCAAATCCATTATTAGAAAACATTGGCACAGTTTATAGACCGAGATGAGAGTCAAAAAACAAAAAAACAAAAACATATTAGTAGATATTCACTGCATTTTGTAAGACATTAAATGCTGCGACTCTTGCCATGTCCTCAACCCATTCTTGTATTGAGAGTACTCTATAGCACTTTCATCTTATCAAAAAACTCAATCTGCCTATCATGAAGCTAGTTTTTTTTCTCAGGACTAAATACTGAAATTGGGTCATCTATAATTGTGTCTCACTGTAAAATTTAAATGGTAATATATCAATAATATACCAATCTTTAATGGTATATTATGCAAGTTTGTTTATTATGACTCTATGTATTCATGTACAGAAGTAGATACACAAAAGTTAGTGTGTACTGTATCTTTTCTATGTTCCTGTTGTAGCAAATTTAATTACACTCTTTGTGTGATTCTGCATTTCTCCAACTAAATCACATTAAATGACAGGGTCGCATTGTGAAAGATATATCAGTTATATTCATACGTGTCAAGAAACTCATACACTTTTTCAATACACATCCGTGTATATAAATCACACAAAGAAAAGAAAATATTGTAGGTTTTGTCATCTCAGTCCCATTTTGCTTTCTTTCTCTCTTTGTTATTCATCTCTGCATTTCACAGAAAAAAAATCTGTACCCACAAACACTTAAAGTTCTCCAGGAAAAAATAGAATCAAATAAAAATGTTTGTGGCCGATACCCAGTGATGACTGTTACAGCTGAAACCCACATGCGGCAGAGCCACATACCTCAATAAAGACCCAGGGATTAATTTTTTAAACATCACGTCCTTAAACGTCCTTCTCACCAACTTTCTGAAGAGGAGTCTCTCGAACCACTTATGGGCAAGTCTGGACATACTCGCAATGTGTTGCCAAAAAAACTTTAAATCATACCGAACATTAAACACTCATGGAGATTAAAAATGAATTTTTTGGTCAGTATTCTTAATATTTTGAAATGGCACAACTCCACAATAAAAAATAAATCAAGTTGTTATTTATAAGGTAAAAAAAAATGTTTGTTTCCATTTTCTAATGGAAACTTTCTTGATGCCATCATAGAAAAATTAGGGATGTTCATGATAACTAATTTGCAAATGGTAAATTTAACAGTAGTTAAATGAGAAAAATAAAAATCAGACAAGTCAGCCACTCTAATAATTTTAAATCCTAATTTAATCAATCAATCTATCTATTTAATATTTTTATAACATATTTTTTTCAGTGTGTAGGAAGTTGTATGAAACTCTTAATCAAATCATGTTTTCAATTTGAAACTTTACATTGTATATAATAACATAATATCATTATATAATATATAATTGTATATAATGATACACAATGTCAGTCATTTATAGAGTGGCTAACCCTTAGCTAGAGTCCACATCCCAGTGCCGAATGTGATTAGATTCAGTTTCCGATAGTCAAGTTTATTCTAATGAAGCCAACAGACAGCCACTGTTTTTTGTTCTTTTTTTACTTATGCATTTTTTAAATAATTAATTAATTTTCAACATTGTTTGATGTTTATCGTTCCATTCAGGGATACAGCACAGCTGTCTGTCAAGGCTGCAACACCGAGTAGTAGTGGGTGGCATATTAACATCTTTGAACCAGTGGCTGCCTTTGTATATTCATAAAATAATAATAATAATAATTTATACTTTATTGATCCCCGTGGGGAAATTCCTCTCTGCATTTAACCCATTCACTCAGTGAAGCAGTGGGCGGCCACTGGCCGCCCGGGGAGCAATGTTTAGGGATGGTACCTTGCTCAGGGGTACCTCAGGGTAGCCGTTCAGTGGATTCGAACCCCTGACCTTCCGATCATGGGGCCACCACTCTACCTACAGTAAGAAATTTAACCAACTGGGGGTGTTTTCAGTTTTTCTAGTTCTAGACTAAGAAAAAACATTGTATTGTGAATGCACAATAAAGTTACACCATCTACTAAGAAAGAATAAGATTTATATATTAAAAATGAAACAAAGGGGTATGTTTTTTAACTTTAACTTTAGATTTTGTTATGGAGAACGTTAAACTTAAGTCTTTTCTTCATTTTTTCATGTTCGTTTTAATATTCAAAGAATAAAGACAGATCTATAAATGTAATTTTCACCTTTTTTTAAATTATTGGCTATAATTACATTAACATTTTACTCATCAGGTTGATTTCTAAGGTTTAAAGAAAACCAGCTAACATCATATTCATTCCCACAGGGCAAGAACCACAAGCAGCCAGATGAGCATCAACCAACCAACCAATCATCTTAAGTGAAGAGAAACATAGCAGGAGTACGACAAACAGTCGAATGGCTTAGCAAAAAGAAAAGAGAGGAAAAAAAGAAAAGCCCATCAATCAAGTTGTCAGCTTGCCAACATACCAATCAAACAGCCATCCACTGAGGAGGCAACCATACCAGGCAACCACGCCTTGGGGTTTAGCACTGTGTGGCCTTCCACCACACATATTTGTACATTTCTGTGCCACATGGGATATTCAAAAGACAGAGATTAATTACACGCAGCAGGGAGAGATTATGTCTTGTTTACCCCAGAAGAATGCCATCTGTACAGTGCAAAGCAGACCTGTGACTGTACAGGGCTACCTGCTCAGGAGCATTTAACCCTATGCCACCCACATCCTGTCTGCGTTACACAGGTGCAGTCGTACTTTGTTCAACAAATAAGAGAGATACAAGAAACTGTTAGTTTCTGGAATTTGAGTTTATTGTACAATTAGACTATAGCTATGAAGCCACCTGAAATGGCATATAAATGGGCTGAAGAGGGCAAAGAAAAGTGGACTCTAACTGAACAGAGTGGAGCAGAACTACTTACTGTTGCTTAGATATTTATACCAATCATTTCCCAATGCGGGACACTAAGAAGTCTAGACAGCGACATCAAAAGTTCTCCTCTAACACACCAGTTTCTACACAGTCTCTCTGGCACACTGAGTGATATATCAGCTATTGTTTATCTATATGCTGTCAGATCGTAATCAGTTTATTACAACCATCTAACATGACCACGTTCTGCTCTGACTTTTGCTGACTTTAGACATAACCGCCAAGCTCAAACAGAGAAAATAAACACATCCTCTGTGATCAGCCATGCTTGGTTAACATCACTGACAACAAGATGTATTTCATACAGTCATAAAATAGTTGTGTCACGCTGCAGTTTCAGAAACCAATGAAGCATGGGCATGCCGCTTTTTGATGTAATGCTCTCCTGCTCTGTCAGCAGATGTGTTAGGAGAGGTGTTGCTGGCACGGTTGCTGTTCTGATGAACAGCTAATTGTGTCAAGTGTCTCGCGTGTTATGTTTGGTTTCATATTTTATCTCTGTGAGGTCTGACTATGAAGACAGCAAGGTGTGCAAGTCTTTATCAGGTCTTGTGATCCGGCATTAAACACACAGCTCAAGAATCTAGCATGCTTAATATAAATCATCATGGAAATGGATGGAGGTAAAAAGCAGTCGATGCGTCATAGGAAAGGATATTTGGAGAGTTTTAAACAGCAATTTTCATCTTATAAGTCTTCTCTTCCAGAAAAAAAATCCTCTGTCCTGATTTCTTATTGTTTGTATACACTTCAATCTTTTAGATCACCAAGCAAATTTTAATGATAACCCAAGTTATCATAAAAAAATGCCATTTTTAAATGAAGATTGTCCCAAGTGAGCTTGAGCTTCAGGACACAAACTGATATTTGGACATTTTCCTTCAGGACTTTCTGTTAGAGAGCAGAATTCATGGTTCCATTAATTACAGCAAGTCATCCAGCAGCAAAGCAGCTCCAGGCCATCACACTATCACCACCATGTGTGACGGCTGGTATGGTGCTCTTTTTGAGAGATGCTGTGTTAATTTTATGCCAGATGTTTTGGGACTCAAACCTTCCAAAAAGTTCAACTTCTGTTTCATCAATCCAAAGATTGTTTTCCCAAAAGTCTTTGAAATCATAAAGATGTTTTTTTTTCCTGACAAATATGAAACAAGCCTCTGTGGGGGGTTTGTGTGGTTTTTGCTGTGGAATTCTCCCATTGATTTTTGCCCAGTCTATTCTAATCATGCACACTGACATTAACTGAGGCAAGTGCAAACTGCAGGCCTCACCTCTGTATAATTGCGCTCACTGTGGTTTGCTGGAGTCTTAGAAATGGCTTTGTAACCATTTCCAGACTGACAGATGTCAGTGACTTTGTTTCTCATTAAAAACAGACATTTACACCACGCCATGATGTGTTGTTTATTGAAATCTTTTAGCCTAGTTCGTGTTGTCAGACAGGTGACTTCTTGATTCAACAGGTCTGACAGTAATCAGACCTAGGTGTGGCTAGTGAACTTGAAAAAAATTTGGTTACTCCCAGTTACTTCATAATTTAGCAAGAAGAGGGGCAATTACTTTTTCACATAAGGCCAGGGAGGTTTGCATAGCTTTAAAAACTGCATTTTCTAATTACTCAGGTTATCTTTGCCACAGATAAATTAACATTGCTCTGATTTTCTGAAACATGTAAGTGTGACAAATATGCAAAAAAAAATGTCCAAATGGATTTTACCCTCAATATTTATTAGTTACTACTATTAAATATAGAACTTGGGTATTACATACTACAGTGCCTGCTGTTTCTTTGCTTGATGCACTTGCCTGGATGGTTGGTCTTCTTTTCCAGAGTGATGAAAAAACCCTTTGTGTTTGAGGTGTTTTGTCAGTTGCTACTTCTGCTCGTAATACTAATACTTGATTCATGGCTATGTAAATTAATTATGTACGCCTGATTTGGTAGAGAACTGGGTCATTGTAGATACAAGAGCTCATTAAATATTAAATGATAAGATCTACAAACACAACGTTAGTAATACCTGTTAGCCTTTCCCCTAGTTCCTCCTTGAGGCCATGCCCTGTTTGATGTTCTGGATGAGAGATAGTATTTGTTAATTCCGCCACTGGCAGAGACCTACCAGGTCAGCACTACCTCAAGTTGGGTCATGTCAGGCTGCCTGTGGGTGGCAAACATTACCTTAGAAATACTCAGATATGGAAGGAGAAGCTGTGGAAAAAAGGACAGAGGTGTGCTCTTTTCTGTATGTTTGAGTTGGGTTTGTACAGTTGTGGCCAAATGTTTACATGTATTCATCACGGGTGTGAATGTCATGGTACGTTTGAACTTTTAATGATTTCTTTAAACTGTTCTTTTTCCAGGGTGGATTTATTATACAGCATACATTTTAATGACTTAAATAAGTATTGGGTGCACAAGTTTGAATGTACTTACATTTTTTTCTAATACACAGAGGGTCAAATGTGTACAAATACATACATAATACTATACTGTATATTACCATACTATTACCATACTATAACTGCTCATATTTTGATTTATACTGAATAAAATAATGAAACTGTACTAAACCAACCAATCAGTAAAACCTTTAATAAATCAAGATAAACACATCACTATGGTTTCAGAACATAAAAGGAAATACCCTGTGCAATTATTAAAATTCTGCATTCAAGCCCAAATTCACTGCACTGCAATTATAGGTTTTTGAATTTGATATCATGCAGGCATAATTGGTCTTTCTGTTTATAATACTTGGTGCAATTTGTAAAGTCATACAAATAGACACAAGTGAAGCATGATGAATAACTTCACCTGCTGTGGCCTTGTTTGCCACCCCGTTCTTTACAGTGCAGCTAATCCACAGATCCACTAGAGATCCCTTTATGCATTCTCCATGAGTGGAGGTCTGCAGCTTTGAGCATAGGCAGCCTAACTGCCCCCCGTGAGACCAGCATTAGCAAGGGAGCCTGAGCCTGTCAATTACCCCCAGGAGTCACTAAACCCAAGCACATCGATGCTCTAACACAGACCTGCGCGCAGCCTTTCTTTCATGTTAGGTAGAGGAGAGGTGGCATCATGGATATGTATGACATGTACATACACACAATCACACACCCAGACAGCTGTGATTTCCCCAGGTAGCCTATCTAAGCCTGCAGAGAAAGGACTTGTCAGAGGCCTTGTTTAACAAAGATGTCAAAATGAGTGCAGTGCGGTGCAGCTGACGGGGGGTGAATTTGATTTTGACAGAGATGTTTCATCCTGTACTGCTTTGATTGACAAGCAGACAAGCTCCCAGTTTAACCCAGCACACTGACAGAGCACCTCCTGAATGATCAAGTGGTAACACAACTCAATTTAAGCAGCTGTTCACATTCAAGAGGTTTTGTGGGGTCAAAAAGGGTTTTGCATTTGAATCGACCGCAATTTTTGGTGTGTGCGTGTGCGAGAAAGACCGGTACATATGCTGGGCAATTTCAACTAAGCTAGCAAATGAAAGAATGGACATATCGGCCAGTCTAACAGTTTGGTTAAGACTAGAATATCTCAGAGCAACTAGATAAATTTGCTTTAAATTTTGCACATATATTCAAAGTCTTAAGAGCGTGAACATGCTGACTTTTCTCTATTGCCAAGAGCAGTAGATCAAATGGCTCACTTATCCTAAGAAATAAATCCAAATCTCTGGATCCATCTATTCTGCATCATTTGCCAAACAGCAGCAGGGTTGGCATTATCTTTTCATATGGTGCAGGCTGTGTACAGACACCTTTCCTGACTGAAAACGTATTGCCTCGCAGTCTTGGGCTGACGAGTTTGTGAAACCTTCTATTAAGCAGCTATGCTGTAATTTAAATCAAAAGAGCAGAACTTATTGGCTTCAATGATTCACTATATATAAAAAATGGTCATAGTCACCATGACTTCTGCTGTCTGCATTTTAAAAACCTCTATGTTAGCATTTTTGTCACTAAGTAACGAAATAAAAGAAATCCTACAATTGAACTAACAATAAGCACTAAGAATACTGAACTGATGTTTCAACCTGGAAAGGGGTTAAACCAGGGATGGGCAATCTCAGTCCACGAGGGCCGGTGTCCCTGCAGGTTTTAGATGTGTCCTCGAACCAACACAGCTGATTTAAATGGCTAAATTAGCTCCTCAACATGTCCTGAAGTTCTCCAGAGGCCTGGTAACGAACTAATCATGTGATTCAGGTGTGTTGACCCAAGGTGAGATCTAAAACCTGCAGGGACACGTGGACTGAGATTGCCCACCCCTGGGTTAAACAGCAAACATGCCTGAAATACAGATCAATAGATCAATTGCAACTTAACAATTTGCAAGCCCAGATGCCAAGCATAAACAGCCAAGAGGAAGACAAAAAGCTTCGCTATAAACAGCTTGAAATAACCCGCCTGGAAATGTGATATGATGATATAAGGTAAGAGACGTTTACAGAAAATAAGAGACAAAGCAGCCAAGTGAAAAAGCGTGCGGCATCAAGTACCAGAACCAACACTGCATAGCATTTCTTTGAGTGTCCAGTATGTGGTAAACTATGTGTGTCAGACTTTGGCCCACAAGGTACACTAATGAATGGTACTAGGTTGTACTATACTGACCACAATAATCGATCATATACACCAGCGGTCCCCAACCTTTTTTGCGCCACGGACCGGTTTATGCCCGACAATATTTTCATGGACCGGCCTTTAAGGTGTCGCGGATAAATACAACAAAATAAAACTATTACCGGTACCGAAAAAAAGAAAATTTATTCATAACACACGTGAAAAGACCCAGGAAAACCGAGTAAATGATAAAAACAATAACAAAATCACACTGAAAACCGATAAAAACTCTGAAAACTATACATTTCACACCTGAGCCTCAACTCTCGCATTTTGAAACCTCAACTTTAGCGTATTGATCACGTAACAGAATAAAGAACATCAAAAGTGGAGCATCAACTTCTTAGATGGTCTGTACCTTACAGTACGCTGTGTTATTTGTCAGAAAATGCAATTAAAATGATCATAAAGCCACCAACTCTACCAACACGGTGGAAGGGTCTAGCTTGAGGTACAAGAGTTTTGTCCCAGCAGAAAGCGCCGGGCTCCTGCTTAATGTGTTTGGATACCAGTGAATCAAAGTAGCTTCCTTTTAAGCCTTAATACAGTGAGTTTAGAGAGAAATCAGTTTTTAGGAAGGAGGGGATTTGCTAAAGAGGCTGTGACCATGTTGATTTCGCTTTTTGAGTTTCACATTTTTAATCGATATAGAAATGCCTCAGTCAGTTTTTCCACTTTCATCTTGGATGAAATTAGTTTTCACATACAAGAAGTATGACTTCCATAACCTGAACTTAGATAACAAAAAGAAGTAAAAAGATTTTTGACTTTGTTAAAAAAAAAGGATGCTGCCTAAGAGAAACATTTTGACCTGTTTCCTATCAGACCCCAAGCACTGCTAAAAAGGACTCCACCTTAATGAACTCCTGTGACTGTCTGGAGCGTGGGACGCATGAGAAATATCAAAAAGATGGGAAAAAACCACTAGAGATGTAATCCCCTCTCCTGAACCTGCCTGCAGCCTTTTGGTTACACTTGCAAACAAACGGTGTGTGGAAGAAAAAACCTCGCTCCTGTGGGAGGTGAAGACAACCCAGACAATGATTGGCAGCAGCTTAACAAAGCACCTGTCTGACAGACAACACGCACACACATGCACAGATACACAAACATGCAAACAAACACTAGAACATGCGCTATTCTATGCCACTACAAATGAGGCAGAAAGAGAAATGGTCTTTAACTCACTGCTGCCCTTCCAAATTGGTGTGAGAGGAGGAAAGGCGAGAAAGTAGCATTACAGCATAACAAAATGAGTGTGGGACATTATGCAGAGGCAAACAGTGAGCGTTCCTAGAAGAGGAGGAGAAGATGTGGTGACATCAGACTTAAAGCCCAGAGATGGGGCTTGTTAGCAGGAAGCTCTATTAGGTTCGCCTCATGCCCTTTTCTCCATTCTCCTTTGTGCTCCTCACCTCTCCCAGCAGACCTAAATTGGACTCCAGGACTCCACCTGACTCCCCTCCCAACCTGCACCGCTCATGTATATGCATCTCAAATCCCCTCTAGACACGGGCAGATAGGCAGGCCAGGCATAGCACTAGCCTCACCTAACAAAAGCAATTTACTGCGATAGACCGTTTGGGTCAAGTATCCTGTGTGTTCCCCTTCAATTGTTTTAATCAGGCCAAGGTAGCAGGAGAAAAAGGGCTCGGAGGCACCTAAAGGCACCTTTCCACTTGGCCATTATCCTCTAGTGGGTGAATCGTGGATGTGGCTGTGGCTGTTAAGAGAAACCGATATGACAGCCCATCTGTTAGACAAGTCAATTAAAAAAGATAGGAACTTTTTTAAGGGTGAAAAATGCATATAGACATATATGTTTTCTGGAAATTAAAGGACAAGTTTGACACCAGACAGGTGGGAGCGAATGCCAAGAGGAGAAAAACACTTGTTAAACGGAGACTTTGACATTTGTTATAAGAGTTGTTAAAGCTCTCTGGAGCAGACAAATGATCACACTGCAGAGTGAAAACTTTTTACAGTTGCCCTTTGGCTCCTTTAAAGTCCCATTACAAGTTGCTTTTCTATTTAAAGCATTTTCCAGCAAAGTGGTAGATTTACCAATACTGCCAATTTATAAGTTATTATAACTTATACAAAAATAATGCAGCTATTCTTCAGTGACATTTATAGTGAAAGTTTAGTATTCGCCTGCTTGATGCAAGGATTTAAACACACTTGCAAACTGAGTTTTAAACAATTCATATATAGATATATATATGTGTGTGTGTGTGTGTGTGTGTGTGTGTGTGTGTGTGTGTGTGTGTGTGTGTGTGTGTGTGTGTGTGTGTGTGTGTGTGTGTGTGTGTGTGAATAAAATATTTACAAGCCAAAGAATTTAACAGATTGCAGAGAAAAAAAACAGAACTACTATCTGAATTGTTCTTGTTGTCAAGTTTGATCCTGACTTGCATGTAGTGCTGATTAGCAGGCGTAGTGGAAGCTTCAGATCTAAGCAGCAGTTCAAAATGCTGGAAAGTGAAGTGATGCGTTGGAACTGAAGTGATGATTCTTTAGTGTGATATGTGTCATTAGCTCAGCTAAATCAGCTCTCATCCTGATTCAGGTCACAAGAGAACAAACAACAGCTGCAGAGACAAAAGACGAAAAATGCAGATAGATTCCACTGATCAAAAACAAACGTTCATATCCTCAGGCAGTCATGCCTTTACATGATCCACCTTTACAAAGACTCTAAATGTTTTAATATCTGAAAATCCACAGGTGTTGATTCTTCTTGGTGTGAGCTGTCACAGCCCAGTGTCTTTGATATCTCTTTGGCCCGAGGCAGCTTTACTTGAAATACAACCGACAGACACCCTCACGTGAATTGATTAGAATTCTGTTTGACAAGCTCAGCGTGGTTCAGTAATAACATGGCATTCACCTGACAATCAATTCAGCTTTCTGCAAAATTTCAATGTTGATAATCCCTTTTTTTTGCCTAGTTATTCTAATGGAGGTCATCTAAATCTACATCAGCAATTTAGGAATTCAGGAAAATCCAACACTCCACTCCATGTATGCAGGAATCTTTTAGTATCCTTTACACCAACCTATAATTGGTATCTATAGAGCACTACTGGATCAGTGTTACTCTAGATGTCACTGTAAGGTGAGGTATTTCTAACAAAAACCACATAACCTGTCACTCACTGAAAATTGTATTATAACACTCAAGAGTTCAGACTACTTGAAACCAGCAAGTCACAACAAATACCTTGAAAATACAGTAAGAACCACATGGGATGTTGTGAACTGACCTTTACAAAGTTGGCGCTGGTTGTTAACGTGCTACAGTGTACTGACAGATGCATGACTCACAAAAGAGTTTTGACAGACTGACTTCAGCCATGCACGTCTGAATCTAACAAAGCTCACAGAACTTACACAAACCATTTGTATAAAACAGCGTGGGTGGAATTTCGTGGTAGCTATGCCTGTACCAACTCCACACCCATATCTGAATGTGTTATATTTAACTATGACTGCAATCTGTTTATGTTTATCCCCTGATGTTTCCTCGGAGATTCACGTCTAAGCTCTTTGACGAAATCTCAATAGCTGCTGCCTTGATAACCGTGAAATTGAAATTACAATCAGTAATGCTGATTCCATGACTTGGCATCCAGTGGAAGCATAAGACAAAAATGCCACTTTGTCCCTCACAAAACTACTTGCCTGGCTGTACGCTTCTTTTTCAAATGTGACAAAAGATTGGGAAAAAACCCTGAGAGGTAGGTATGTTCCTCCAGTGAGGATGAAATATGACAAGCCCTTAGTTTCACTGTGCTTTTTTATAGTTGCAGAAAGCATGAACACTTTCCATAAACTGTCAAAATGTTTAGAGCTACACATCTCACACCTTCAAACGATGGTGTGCGTAAAATGGAGGATGATATTTGAAAGGAGTTATTACTAGAAACTCTGACTGGCAAATTCTGCTTCTTCGAATACTTGCAAGGCAATTGTCCATGTCACAGGCAGAATCAGGTTAAACCTGTAGACAAACCTACAGGAGCAAGAAGAATGTGTTGATCAAAAGCCACAAAGACTAAGGTTTCATCTTTTAATATTAGAAGTAACACAAGACTTATAAAATGATGATCAAATATAAGCTATTCTGTATATATCTCCCTTAATGTTATAATGGAAAGCAGGAAAGCGCTTTGAACACAGCTCTGCACTCCAAAACACAACATCCAAGTAGTGACAGTAATATCGCAAACCTTCAGTAGCGTTATGAAAAGGATAGCCATCACAAATGACAATAACTGCCTCTAATCTAACATGCTGAACTAAATGCAAAAATGCATCAAGACAATAATGCAAAAAATAATGAACTTTATCTGCACACAAACTATGACTCCTTAGATGAAGGCAACCAATCAAAAACATTTGGCATGTTTGTGAAACTTGAAGTGAAAAGTACTGAGAATGAGTGATTTCGATAATACGTGCACTGAATAGTTTTTTCAAAATTCTCATGCCTATCAAAAACAGGCTCTCCAAAGGTGACTTCATGCCTTTCTTTGTCTTCGAGGTACCTCATTGGTTTAAACTTTCCATGCTCTGACACACCCAAACATTGTAGTCTTCTCCCTTATTACATCATGCAATCTTGCTCATTTGTCTGATTTACATAGTACACGGGTGGAGCATGGCAGACATCCTGAAACCGTTGAACTTCAGCCCAGCCTTAGAGGCTTTCCGCTTTTTAAAAAAATTGTAACTTTCAAACACAGTTGCGATTCTGTCAGGCAGCAGCCGGCGGATAAAAGATAATTTGATCGCTCTCTCATTTTCATTTAATGTCATGATGAGTCATTTGGGAGTGTTAATCATGAGCCACAGTTTACGCATGCACATGCATGCTCTTGCAATTGTCCAGCTGACTGCGTGAATACTAAAAAAAAAAAAAAAAAAAAGCAGAATCAAAAACTTCTTCACATAATGTAAATCTATTTATTTGTGCACTAATGCCCGCACACTGTATGTGCATGATTATGTTTGTTTTGACTGTTCAATTCAAAGCCAGACATTAAGAGTAATAGTCTCCCAGGGTGTGCTCTAAACTAGACGTCCTGAATCTTTACTTGTTACTGCAGCTACTCACGTGTGCAGGCTCCTTTGTTTTTGTTTGTGAGCCAATTCTTTTAACAGCAGTAACTGACAGGTCACGCTTCGGGGAATTCTGTCATGCTAAGGAAAGGAAAGCAGACAGCGAGAGAGACAGTGCAAAGGACTCGAGGGAAAATCTGCACGGTGATAATTACACTGTCCTTCACCTCCTCTACTTAACCTCAAGATCATGTAGACCAAAATCGTTCTTGTCACTCTACAGGAAGCACTATCTGTGAGGTAATGATAGTCAAGCACTAAAGGGGGACTGACCTCTATAAGGAATATCAAAGATTGCCACAATAAAGTGTAAAAGTCCACTGATCTTGTTCTGCTCACTGTAAAATATGATAATGTTA
This sequence comes from Mchenga conophoros, assembly GCF_057382185.1. Lineage (NCBI taxonomy): Eukaryota > Metazoa > Chordata > Actinopteri > Cichliformes > Cichlidae > Mchenga > Mchenga conophoros. The sequence goes on along the minus strand of NC_140535.1, from coordinate 27,119,932 downwards.
ATATGTACAACATATGCATGCACTTTATTAATTTAATCATCTTCATTTTTTTACTTTTAATTGTTAGAGTATCACTGCATGCTGCAGGGAGCAACTGCTTGTGATTAGGCTGTTCTTCTGAGGTAAAGATTTAAATCTGGACTTCGGGTTAATCAAGCGTGGCAAGAAATCCTCCAAAGTTCTTCAGCATCTCCCGCACACGTGCTAATTTTAATGGTGTCTTTGGACGAAGCTTTCTCAACCTTTATTCTCAACCCTTATTCTATACTCAACCATCCTTCAACCATGTAATTCACCACGTGCAGCTCTATGAAGGGATACAGATTCATAAACCAACATGCTACATTTACACGTGTTTGTTGCCTAATGTAAACACCGTTGGTGTAAAATCTCTCTCAATCTTTCAGAGTGGAAATTATGTGGGCTGTCTGTAAGGCAGATTGTTTTTCAAGGGCTTATTTTTCGTCACAGGTTAAAAATAATTTAGTCATAACTCCTCCAGGGTAAAAAAACACCATAGCTGATTGAGGCAAACCACAAGCAAGAGTTTTAATGATGACCAGAGGCACGATTAGAAAGAGCGATGAAAAGATTAAACCTCAGACTATTTCAACAATTTCCCTTGTGTATCTATCTGAACCTTCTTGTTACTAAAAAAAATAAAATAAAATAAACTCTGCAGCAACTTTTTGAGGAATTTCAGAATTTCTGTTTCAATTCTGAATGTAAGTAGTTAATGTGGATATCTGTATAATCTGAATGCGGTCACATTCTGTGACTGTATTTTCGCACATTGTACACTTCCTGTCAAATTTTGGTCCTGGAAAGCTACTACTTGACAAAAGACAGTGGAGGCATAACTCTGATTTTACAGCATGACACTTCATCCATTAATTTGTGCACGTAAGAAGATCCTAAAGTGCTTTCTTGGGATCATCCTGCCAAAAATCTTTTATATCAGTTTCCCAAGATTGACTCAGAAAGCTAAATTTAATTATCTCTAGGCCTTAACAGATTAGTAAAAAGACTGTTGTACTCTACCATGAATTTACAAACTATAAAGACTATCTTTTCAATATTAGGTTGCAGCCTGTCCATAGTAATCCAAATCTTCTTAGGAATTGAAAATCCTTTTGTAAACTTCATTTTTTCTTCATGCTTGAAGTGGATTTAACAGGTGAAATCAATAGGAAATGAGGGCTTTCACCTGGATTCAGGGGCTCTTTTGAGTTTATGAGAACAGCATGTTGTTTTTTGTGCTCTTTATGTGTGTGAATACAACAAATAAGCATTGTGTGTAGAAGAGAGAAGCTTTCTGGCCAATGCAAAGTGTGTGAACACCTTGTTTTGACTAGAGCCGTGAGAGAATTGCCACTCTGCCATTGAAGCAGTTCGTGCGTGTTGATAGAGGCAGGTTAAGAGTGTCAGTCTTGCATCACGCGGTCGCCCTGCCTTCAATGTTGTTGCTACAGCTATTCAAATGCTCCTCTGTCACTTTGACACACCGACTGTGCCAGAACAAGAGGGAGAACGGTAAACGGGAAGAGCGTCTGTATGTTTGCGCACATGTGTATGCCAGCTTTCTTTGTAATCACATGCCTCTTTAGCTGAGTTATTGTGACGTTTCATTGCAGGATCTCTGCGCATCTGTGCATTTCAAAGCCCATCCTCACCGAAGTGACTTTGTGACAAACAGGCAAAACATTTAACTCGAGGCTGTAATGTCGCTGATTGAAGCCTCCATCGTTTTTTTGTGACTCGGATTTACCTGCTATTCAAAGCCACTGAACTTCTGCTAAATAGTTTGGGAAGTTATTACTGCCCTGAGCCAGGCTGTTGTTGTTGGAGTCCAAATGAGACAAACAAGAATCAAGAGGATTTATCTGATGCTGCCTTTACTTCATTGAAAATCTGCTTATTTTAACTGAGACTCGTTAGTTCAATCAGGTTAAGAAACATCAATCTGATTATAAAAGCCAGTCAAACAACTTAGTTTCTATCGTCCGTAAAGTAAGTGACCATGTTGAGTTTATAAATTAAGAACAGGGTGGAAAAAAGAAGAAAGAAAAGAAAAAGTTCTTTAGATCATCACCAGAAGTGATTCAATTAAATGTATAAAAACATTTACTCTTAAGGTGAGACGAATAACCATCATCCTGTTACATAGAAAGAGTCACCATCACAACGTCTCTCTTTAGTTTGTGAAGCTTTAAAGACTTCGACTAACTAAAGAAGAATGCTTTTTGGTCATTTCCATCAGTTTTTTCGAGCGAGAAATGACCATTTGGACCAAGCAGACTGCGGAAGGGTAAGCTATCAGTTAATGCTAGGTTGCTTAGTTAGCAAGGTAGAACAACAGACTGTACGGGTGCATCTGAAATACATAAATGCCTGAACCGTTGATACAATTCAGGATGGATCAAGGCTTTCATGTTGCTTATGACATATTCTAAACACCGCAGCAGAAATCAAGACTCATCAGATCACAGATTTTCCACAGATTCCTGTTCTTAGCCCATCTGCTTCTCCTGCATTTGGTTGTAAAAGTGATTTTTTTGAGTTATCAGTGCAAAGCAGTCTGGCCATTCTCCTCTCACCTCTGACATCAAAAGATCATTTTTACTGACTTGGCTACTTTCTCCTTTTCTGACTGTAAACCATTGACATGATTATGATAAGTCCCCGCAGATCAGAAGTTTCTCAAATACTCAGACCAGCACACTTGGCACCAACAGCCATATCACGTTCCGATGCTCGATTGAACTTCAGCAGGCTGACACGAGCAGTAAAAGAAACTCAGTGCATTTAGACATGTAAGTAAGTAAGTAAGTAAAATTTATTTATATAGCACATTTCACAGATAAAAATCACAAAGTGCTTTACAATAAGATCAGACATACAAGTTAAAATTAATTAAAAGCCTGTTTGTATAAAAATGTCTTCAGCTGCTTTTTAAAGGAGTCAGTAGAGTCTAGACAGCGTAAAGACAACGGCAGAGAGTTCCACAGCCTAGGTGCCAGTGCCTGAAAAGCTCGATCCCCACGTGTTTTAAACCTAGTACGTGGGACCACCAGTAGCCTCTGACTTGAAGACCTAAGTGCTCGGGATGAAGCATGAGGTTTCAACAGGTCAGAGATATACTGGGGAGCATGTAGGCACATGTCTTAATCCCATGTGATTGGTTGATTAGATATTTGTGTTACCAAGCAGTTGAACATGTGTACCTAACAAAGTGCCTAGTGAGTGCATACTAGTTAGCGTTAAGTAACATAAAACAAAAATTCTAGAATTTCAACCTCCACAACTTGATCACAGACCCCTTATGCAGGTTGTTACTACAAATAATCACATAGCAATCACACAAGCCTTGATATTTGTCAAATAGCTGGATTTTTAAAAAATGCTCCACAATGCAAAAGGCGAGGTTAGTGACTCTAATTAGCCGAGGTGATGCTGAGCAGGCAGATAGCAGCAGTAGCAACAATGTACATCTACCTGTCAGTCAACATAGCCACACTTCTAATAATCTATTTTACTCTATTCCAAGACATGGTTTGTTGTAGAAAAGTTTGCAATTTCTTAAATAATCTTTCAATTCACCACACCATCTCTGATGGCAGGAATCTTACAGTTTACGGTAAGACTATATAAGACACTTGACATCTGTGACTTTAATAACAGTTCTGCCATAACATATATTTTGAAAAGCTTTGAGACATGATCGGCAGGTATTACAGTGAAATACTGGCATCATTACTTAACCTTTTAAGTATGCAGATTTTGTAGAACATCATCATCTTAATGACGCTGCATGATAGAGTGAACAAAACAATTTAGGCTAAACATTTATTATTCGTTAAGCAGCTGAAATCTACACAAACAACCATAATCACAACGTAGTTTCATCCAACGATTGATCTAGAAATCCATCATCTAATTACAAACTAAAGAGCAGCTCAGTGTTGGTACAGTTGCATCTAGGAAAACAGTGTTAATATATAATCTCAGGCACTTCTAAGGGTGGGCCGTATTTACTATACTGCAATAATACCCTATCATCAATTCTCTTTGTACTGGCGGATTGTGGCGGCTCACAGGATTACAGCAGGTAGTCTGAGTGAGGCACATTTACAGGTGTAAGCTCAGACTTTTGTCTGCACTTTGTCTGTGAAGCCTGTGTGAAGACTACTAAGACAGTGAAGCACTGTGTTCTCTGCTGCTGCCTTAAGCACACAGCCAGGACCTCAAGCTGAACAGTGCAGAATCCAAAATGACCGGTTATCTCCCCAGAGGGGGTTAGAAGGATTGCGCAGGTATACAGATGTAAACTCTCTCTTCCGCATATTCTGTCACTGTCCTGTAGCAAATTGGCTGCACAGTTTTGTGATACAAATTCAAAGATGCAGTATCTCCAGGCCCGGGAGCAAATCTCAACACATGGCCTCGTCAACAGAGATCGAAACTCAAGCAGCGGAGAGACAGGATTACATCTGCGCTGCACCATATCCAGTCAATCCCTACCTTAACCTGCACATCCTGTCCTCTTCTGCGTCTGCTTCCACCTCACTTACATGTGCTGACCGGGGTGGCTCCTAACAGACTAAATGAGGGCCACTTAGGTGTCGGCATTAGGCTTAGATATCAGAGTGACACACTGAGGACTTACAGTAAGTCCACAGTAAGTCCTTACTCTCTCAGTGTCTCTTCCTCGCTCTGTCTTTCCAGCTCTTTCTTTTCTGTTTCATGACTTTTCCAGTCACGCTTACCATCTTTGTCTTTTTCTTTCTTGGCATTTTTCATGCATTCGTCTACGATTTTAGTTTTTATTGTTCTCTGTTTTCCATCTCTCCAATCACGGCTTATCAAAGGCTCACATGGGGTTTGTGTGCAATGACTTCAGTTGCCATGTTTGAATAGTTCAGGTGGGACTTCACCTTAACATGCTGTCAAAACAACAGTATCACTGTCACACCTGAATCCCCCTGGATTTTTACCACAATCATTCAGTCACAACACTCCAAAATTTGTTAATAAATAGGGAAGCAAAGAAAGTTTGTCTCGTAGAATGTCTGCATATGGACAAAACCCCCACAAACGATAAACATGAAAATAAAAATACACACAATAAAACTTTTCATTTTCATGCACTCTTTATGCAGAATGGCACTACTTTTTGGTAACTCTTAGTTCTCAACAGTAGAATTAATCTCTACAGTTCAATGTTCTTCATCATGAAGGAGAATGCACAACGGAAAAAACATTTTGTTTGTCTGCTTTCAGATTATTTCTGTCATGGTCCTGGGCCGTGTTGGCCCAGTATTCTTAGTTCTCTTGTATTTTTGTATTCAGTTCCCTGTTTAGGTTCTGTTTCCTGAGTTGCCCTGTTATGTGGTTCCCTGTGTGCTTTCCCTTTGTGACTCTCACCCCCTGTGTGCCCCTCTATGTATTCATGAGCCCTTGTCCCCTTTCGTGTTTTATTCCATGTTTTCCCCAGCCTGTTATGTCTGTGTTCTCCCCGTGCTCTCTCCTCCTGTCTGAACCTCTGTACTTCCTGTTTTACTTTGACAGTCTCTCGTCAGTATGCGTCATGTTGTGTTCACTCCTGCCCTGTCTCATTATGATTATCTGTGTCAGCTGTGTTCCCCGTGTGCTCCCACTTCCCTCGTTAACCCTCTGTGTATTTATGTCTGCGTCTCCCTCAGTTCTGTGTCGTAGTCTCCCTCATGCTGCGTGGATTTCCCTGTGTCTCTCTCCAAGTATTAGTTTATTGTGCCCAGTTTAAGTTTTGTATTTTCCTGTCATCTTGTCAGCAATAAAGCTGCCTTTTGAGTTCATCCCTTGAGTCCGTGAGTTTTGCGATTGGGTCCTCATCCTGCCTGCCACACAGCCGACCATGACAATTTCGTCACTTCGGCTGAAGAGTATTCTTCATAATTTCTGTTTTTATTAGAGAAGCTATGCAGTGCAGGGTTACAAGTTGTCGGAAAATGTTGACATTTCTCTTTAATCACATGCAATTTTCTCTTAGGAAAAGAAAAGCAACCTAAGGAGGATCAAGTCCCACACTCATGGTTTTCAACAGCTTGCGCAGAATATCTAAAAGAAAACAAGGACTCGCTGAGAAAGGCAAAGCTAGTGATACAGATATATAATCAGTTTTAATTATATGTATGGTGGGGAATACCTGGCTTCCGGCCCTCCTGAAAGCCGTAAACTGCCACTGCGGTCACGTTTTTTGACAGAGGTAATCACGTGGGCCGTAAAATCTCTTTCGCTTTTTTTGTTTGTTTCTTTTATAGCTGTGAAAAAAGCAAATGATTTGTTCTTCACACGGTTCAGTGCTGAGGTCGCTTAAAACGGTTGATGATTAAGATATCCCCCTTTGTTATATATTGATTACAAACCCAAATCTGTCACACACTACATGATGGCTCATTAGGTTAAAACACATACAGGAAATAAAGGTCTTTTCTTTTCTACTTTTGATTGTTTACACCAAATGGTTCAACAAAAATCCTGCCAAGTGTGTACAAATAGATATTAATGTTACAACCATGCCCATGCACAAAGGGCAGAAAGATTTCACACGCACACTTCCACAATTAACTCTTTTTTTGTATGATGCAAATAAACAGCTTTCTTGTATATATTAATGATCTATCTGGTTCCACTCTGGCCTCTGCTCCTTTCAGGTTTTACTTAAAACACCACTAAACATCTAGTTTAGGGTATGGCTTATGGAAATGGGTGTTGAAACAACATGTGAAGTTGCCAAGTGGTTCCAAAGCGCAGGAGGACTGCTCGACTTTGACACAAAGTTTGAAAAGTAAACCATAAGTCCAGCAAACAGACACCATCCTTTAAATAAGATAGAACGGTCCCTGTTAATGGCTCTGATGGCAAAAAAAGTACTTTAGGTGCTCCATTACAAAGTTTTGCTTTAAATATGTGTTAAACCGTAAGCTTATACTGATGTGAATGGAGCTGCTTGATGTGAAAGAGACAAGTCTCATCTCTTTAAGGTGCAGTCACAAAGATTTGCAATTCCATCCATGCAAAGTGAACAGCCATACCCAATTTAAATTTGGCTGACCTCTCCTTCAAGCTTGTGCATCTCTGGCTGCTGTTTTTAAGGTTTCTCTCTGACAGTGCGCTCTGCATCTATAGTGCATCGGACATCACATTTGCACTGAGAACAAACAGTGACTTCTGATTCAAACTGGCCTGTTGAAAATCATCACTGCTTATAAGAGTGTATATATGTAACCAAACAGCAGCCTTTAGTGGGCATGTCAAGGTGATGCATTGTATCAGGAACTAAATCAAAAGGAGGCAAAGTTATTCCCACTGAAAACGATACGTACAGATGAACAGAATCAACTATTTGAGATGCAAAGTAGGCATTTTGTTTGTTTTTAAGGGCTCTCTTTGGTTTTCTTTTTACTTTCTTTTTCACTGGTTTGCACATTGATTCAGGGTTAGACTGCCAGACTTCTACTGCAATCCATTTGGGGAAAGATTTTCTGCAGAAAAAAAACTTTCCTGCCATTGTACAACTATACACAAGACACTGAAGAAACACGAGTATTTTTGGCCACACTAACACAAACTTGGCTAATCACCAGTTCTCCTCACACAAATGGCAACCTGTGACATCTTACCCCACACAAGTCAAGTTGTAGGGCTGCAGCATGATTCATCATTCATTACAGACATGCAGTTACAAGACATCAGTTACACAAAGCAATCTAGAAATAGCAGTCAAGCTTAGATTTGGGAAGCACAGCCAAACAAAATGATCTGGAAAGACACACCAGTGAGTTCTCCCACCTTACAAACACACTACAAACCAAAGGTCTCTAGGACAGGGGTGTGCAAAAGCCTGCTTAGACCTCATACATCTATGACCCCGTACCTCTATGCATGTATGCTGAGCCATTTTACAACCATAATCTAACATCTTCAGCACAAACTGAACATATTATTCATTATATAGGAGGTGCCGAATGTGTGAAAGCTGAATGTGATACAGATGCGGCTTTTCAAAAGACTTAGCGTGCACGAACACCATTTGCCTTCAGGGTCTTTTTGTTTTTGTTTTTTCTGCTACTACAGCCTGTAACAGTGACTATTAAGGACTCAACAGCTATTTATACCACTCACAGAGTCTTCTGAGGAAATGATTATCATTGATGACACATTTGCTAAAATATATCCTCAGAATCGCTAATATTGTATCATTGTTGTGACACAATACTAGCGTTTGAAATGTATCCACTTTCATGTAAAATGACCTGCAAGCATAACAGGAAGTTTTGGCCCAGATATCTGCTGACTTCATCAGAAACTCTGAAATATTGCCCATGGTTCCCACAGTCATCAGGTCATTGCTGATGAGTTACTATGTTGGAATCACACTGAACAAGGTTTGTTTACTTCAGGGAAAAATAAAGTAAAAGCATTTAAAAATGTAGGAAACACTATGTATGACTTATAGGTGAGAAGCTGCCGCTTTTTTGTTTTCCTATACGCCAGCCTCACACAAAGACAACAACAGATCATTGTGAAAAGGAAAGAAAACTGAATATTAGTAGTCTGATGTGCATTCATTCATAACTCTGAATTTAACTGTACAAGTTCATTTCTTTTATCTTATCGTGCCCCACATGTACATAGCTATTAGGCTCTACAGTTATGCAAAGTGTGTTGTGCTATATACTCTGGAAATTGGTACAAGCAAATGCTTTGCATTCACTCACTGTAACAAAACATATGCACCACCAGGCCAACGGTCTCTATCATCTGCCTGCTGAATCTGAATAAAAATACACCTTCAATCTATAAGAACAAGAGCAAAAGGGGGGGTGAAATGTAAGCTTGTCTCTCCTTGATCTCCTTGCCAATTTATTCCACCTGTCTGTCAGCACTGCCATCCATCTGAAACATGAAGACAATGATGAAGCTGTCTCTCATTTGGCAGCTGTGGCTTCTTGTCAGGAGCCAACCAGTTCCTTTGCATGCAATGCAGATGCCCCAGCCTACCTTGAAGCAGGCCACTTTTCATTTTAAGCAGGTAGAGCTGGTTGGAGACAATCAGAAGAGGTGTAAATTTAGTTGTAGCGCTAGGAAAGGGCGGGGAGTGCATGAATTAATCAGACAGTGTTTCTGAATAGCCTTGACATCTGCATACAGAAAAGCAATCAGACCATGCACCGAGCAGAGGAAAGACTGCTACATGCTAGAGATCTTTAAGAAAATGCCCTGAAACCACTGGAAGTTCCAAAGGTCAGGCACGCCTCCTGAGACAAAACAAAAAACTGCATCACGGTGACGCATCCTGTGTGCTTAAAAACAGTATTTGAAAAGTTGACAAAAGGGCAGCAATTCATAACATCAAATGCTGAAACCGCCCAAAGAAAGAAAAAGTGCACACCTACTGTAGAAATGTCCTTAAACACAATTATCACATCCGTATGTGCTTCACTCAATTAGACCACAACTCTAACAAACAGGATATTTTCTCAGTTGACATCTTCCAGCAGAAAGGTGTAACCTTTTGTTAACCTTTATGTAATCCCGCTTGAATATTTATTCACTTAAGCACACAGCTTTCACTTAAGTCTTTTGTCTTCTATTGTTCTGTGCTGATATTTTATCAATTGTCTATTTCACATCAATAAACCCACAACTGTGTGCTGCTGTCTGCTGACCAGCCGGGCAGTCAAGCTCCATTCAAAAGTACTTTACACACAGAAGTAAGAACTGTACACTTATAATATTCCTGCTATGATTCTCGAAGTTGATACAGGAATTCACGTCTCAGCTAAAACAATTCAAGTGTCCAGCTAAGTATTCTCATAGATTTGATAATGTACAATTTGCTGTCTGACAACTAATGCTTGCTTTATGGTACTGTGGTTGTGCATGTTTGTGTAGGTATTTGCCTATACAAACCCGTTCGTGGAGGCAAAGAGTGGTTTTCAACTTATGCAAACATGCCCCCGTGCAGTCCTCCAAAAACCCAATAGTTAGCAGCTCACCTACATGTCAACCAGTCAAATAGCTGACTGGTTGACAAGTGGGCAGAACAGGGAAAGGAGCAACTGAGTTCAGTAGGAATAGAAGAAGCATGAAAAAATTCTTTCTTTGTTTTTAACACTCGTTTCATTTCAGCTGTTTGCATATTATAACGTCATTGTAACATACATTAACGTTATAACGTCGCTCTTCCCCGTAACCAACTGTCGGACCAGCAACAGCACAAGCAAGAGCAGCCCACAGAGCTGTTGTACCACATGCCATGGTGCCAGTGCACTGCAAAAAGAGAGAAACATGTTCAACCCATCGGGTGGTGGTAAGGTGGGCAGGAGTTTTTGTGGGACTTTTGTGGGAATGATCTCACATTTTGAGATTGTCCTACATTATGATTGGCTCTTGTTTTCCAGGTAGGAGGAAATCAGATCTGGTCATGATGTGTTTTGGTCAAGACCAACCAAAAAGAAATTACATAGATCCAGGACACCATGAAAAGGCTCAGTTACCTTGGTGTCCCCTCAGTGTGCTGTAGGCAGTAGTTAGGGGACAACTACTATGTCAAAGCCTCACATCGAGGTCTGGGTGGCTCTGAGTCTGCCGAGCAGCAGTAGTATATGGATGAATGGACAGATAGCTTTTAAAAGCTTTTAAAAGAACAAACACTTTTCTAAAGTCTGGCTATAATCCAGCAGTTGTGAAGAAAGCAAAAATGATGTTGTTGTTCAAAGGCACAAGGCAGGCATTTTAGCAGAATTTGCTGAACATCAGCAATAACAAAGCACATGAAACTGTTTCTATTTAGGGGAAAGTTGGTGGCTTTCTTCCTGAAGCTTTCTTTTTTTCTTTTTTTTCCTAATTTGTATGGAGATAATATGACACACATGTGAGCCTCACACAAAGATATTCTTTGCCCACATTTTGCTTTTTGGGATACGGTTCCCCTACGAGATGGCATTGATGGATGGAATCTCAGCAACTAAAGACAATGAGGAAGCTGCTGTTTGACATTCTTGGGGAGACATCTTCATCAACTAAATTGTATGAGGGAAGCAGACACTAGAAATGATAACTGGATGAAAGACTCTCCGGCGTGTAGCTCACAGAATCTTGAAACAAACTTACAGATGTGCACACAATTTAGAGCAAATATTTCCTAACGCACATATGTGTGCACATACACACCAAAGCACTTAGACGCATAAATCTTGTGTACAGACTCTAATCTTCTTGACTGAAGGGGGAAGTCTCTATAAGAACATGCTGACGGCCTGTCAAAGGTGTCCACTTGTTCTTCAGTTCATAACAGAACCAGCCTTAAGATCTTGAGAACAAAGACTCGTGGGAAATGACCTATTATAGGACACAATTTAGTGTAAATTAATCCAATACAAATTTTCCAACAACGGCCCGCATAATCAGGTGTTTAAACATCAGTAAACCCTTTGTATTTATCAAACAGTACACGGGAAACACAGGAAAAAGAAGTAGATACTTCTTATTTCTTTTACCCATGCTATGTTCAGAAGGATGGCAATGCTGGTCTGCTGAAATATCTCAGCAGCCACTGCATGGACAAGAAAGTCATTTTCACTCATTAAATCCAGACACTATCAGGAGGATCAGTTTTGGACAGCAACCTTAAATCAGTTCTTAACTTTGGTTGGTTTAGGCAAGCAGTAGGTGGTTGAGGAGGCAGGAAACATGACTCTCACGGCCACTCTCTGAAATCACCAGATAGTAACCTGTGCCAATCTTGCAAGGGCAAAGTCACATTACATTACAAAGACTTTGTACTAAAGAGCTGGCAGATTAAAGACTGTGTAATGTCAAATCCAACTAAATCATATATTTTCATTGTCACATACAGGTCTGCTGGATGATCTATGAAAATCAGTCCATGCCAGCAAGTAAAAAGATCACTCCAGGCTGTTTGAGATGCTTAAAATACTCAGCTTTTAATAATTCTTCATAAACATTTATTAAAAACAATGAATTTTGTACACTTGGACAACACATGTGCTTAGGTATAAAGATCAAAAGCAAACAAGAAAGTAAAACTTTATTTATACAGCACGACGTTACAGGTGGAAGCACAATGTGCGGCACAATGAATAAGTTACCACAAATACTGCAGCCACAAAACTATACAGATACAGTAAAAGTAAAACAATAAACAGGGGTTAACAAAAGAAATTGTATAATAAACAAGCATAATAAACAGCTTAACTTGCAAACCACAAGATAATATTTACAATAACTCTGAAAGACTCCTAAGATCCTAAAGAAAGGATATGTCCATATGATATACTGATAGCTCTGACTTTGAGTCCAACATCAAAGGCCAGGTTTAATAATGCTCATGTAATTGCATTCAAACCGGTCAATGTACACGTGTAAAAATCAGGTATCCAAATAGTTTTGGCCACAATGTGTAGATAGCTCCACAAAGGAGACGGAAATAAGAAAAAAATGATTTATTAATAAAAGTGTAGACATGATGAGAGGGATCTGGCGATCAGGGGAACATTCCAGTCTGAACCAAGATGATGAAGAGACAGAGAGAGAAAAGAGACAACAGATGTGAAGAGGAGTAGCAACAAGCAACAAGGGAAATAGGAGGGATAGAGAGGAAAATCAGAGCAAACTGTAAAAAAAAAAAAAAGTATCACAGTGACAGAAAAGGAAGAAGAACTAGCAGGAAAGAATAGTAACAAAAAGGTAAATGAAAGAGTTAAAGGGCTGCGAAGAGAGAGGTGGGTGAGAAAATTGCAAAGGGATTAGAGAAGGAAATACAAAGACGGCAAGAAAGTTGCTGAACTAAAAGACTGAGAGAAAAAGAAAGATCACGAGGGAGGCAGACGTGACACAAAATAAGACTGACACAGACGAGGGAGGGAGAGATAAGGGAAGAGAGAGGAGGTGGAGAAAATAAAAAGAGGAGAAAACAGCTTTCCTAAGCCAGCCAGGAGGAGAGTGCCAGCTGTGTTTATCTGACCTTTGACCTGAAGGCCACTCCAATCTCTACAAGACCTCAGTCTGACTAGCAGGAGTACACAGACACACTCTCATGTATCTCACAGCAGCACGGCTGCAAACAATGGATTACTGGAGCACTACTTTACCTGATTAAAACAGAGCAAAGGTTAGATCCACTGACTGAGCATGAAATGTCGTTCATGAAAAACACACCTGCAGGAAAACTACATTTTGCCTTCACAGCAGCACTAGACCATCCGGTGTATTTACATCTCTCAGATTGGACTAATTTTAAAGATATAATGCTATTATCCCAAATACATACAAACAATAAACAGTTATATTAAAGAATTATATTTATATTTTATATTTAGTTTGTTTGTTTGTTTGCTTGTTTTAATCAATTTTAAATCATGCTTTTTATTTGTTTTTGTTTCTAATGTCTCTGTAAAGCACTTTGAACCACCTTGTTGTTGAATTGTGCTATACAAATAAACTTGCCTTGCCTTGCCTTATATTATGTTTTAATAGGTTAGATCATAGGAAAGCCTGAGAAACTCTGACGTTTAATCAAACACTGCTTCCTTCACCTACATATAAAGAATCAGTGGCATCCTGATAATTCCAGACTTAAACAGGCTTATTTTTCAGACATGACAAAACTTCCTCACAGACATAAGAGATGTTGCACAAAAGTTTCTTTCAACCTGAGTAGTATCAATCAGACTGAGTAAACTGACTTATACATGAAAATAGCTTGAGTATGAAAGAGCTGAATTGTTTTAATTATACCAAAATATTGAATTTAAATGATGTTGTAATAAATAAGATTCTTTAAGCAGTGTCTAAATAAGTGTGAAGTGGACAAAAACTGAAGGAGGGTACTTTTTGTTTTTTGCTTTTTGTGCCAGAAGACAAGAGCTGCTCCCTAATCCTGCAGCCCTGGCCTCTGGCAATAAGTTTCTCTCACACACAGACACACACCTACACACAATGCGTAGCCCAGATCAAAGCTCAAAAGCCTCCCCAGACCCCCTCCAAACTCCAAATTTGTCTCTGGGTTTCCACATCGTGCCTCTCTTTGTTGCTCTTCACAATTAATTTGTGTTTATCCCGTTTCTTGCGTATGAACCTCATCATCCCCAAATGTCTAATGTGTTGCCTCACCATGTTCCCTCTCTTTCAGATCCACATCTTTCTCTGTCCCTGTGAAATATGTGCAGCTGGATTTAGCTTCTTCCTCCTCAGCACTCAACTCAGCGACCCAGGAGAGAGAAAGAGAAGCAGCTGGTTTGACAAAACAGGAGGAAAGGATAGATGGATGGAGAGGGGGAAGGGGTAGAATAGAGGGCTATGGATGTAGATAGGAAGAGAGATATAGGGAGTGGGAGATAGAGATATATGGCAGAGCGTGACTAAGGAAGAGTGGGAGAAGGATGAAAGCAATGACTACAGAAGGGAAGGGGAGCGATGTGAAGGTAAATTTGTTCCCAGTATCTTAAGAATTATGTCCATGTTGTACCAATCCTTAATATTTACATCCAACATTCACATCAAATGAAGGAATTTATACAGTGAGGCAGAAAGTAAGAGTTTAGATGTTAAAACATAACCAAAAATCGCATCGCACCCACAAGTGGAGCGATGTAACAGCAGCATAACTTCTAGTGTAATAACATATGTTTCAATATAAATATGGCTTTTAAAAATTTACAAACCAACACATTTAAACATGAACAAATAATATAATTAACTTGTATAGAGCAATCTACATCTATCTTTATCCAATGACAAACCACCAGGATCCTCTAGTGCACTCACTTCCTATTAAAGTTCCACAGTTCTGCCATCTACTCACCAAAATCCAAATTATTTCCAAGCTCAGAGAGCAAATCACCAGGCTATAAACTCTTTACCACTCATTGCCACACTGTTATTGCCAAATTATTCCAGGTCTAAACCAACCCTGTTTCCCGCACTAAAGATCAGGGGATTAAGCATTTCTTAAATCTCTTTCAAACACAAGCTACAACTGTTAAGTTCGCCAAAATACGCATTTAACCTTCAGTTACCATTAACCACTTTTTACATATTAAAAAACAGTCTGTAACAACTGAAGAAAAAAAAAGTATAAAATAAAAGAAACTTGCAAAATTTAAGGCTTAATGCTGTTTGTTGTTAGGCAATATTAGTCCAATTATACATGCAGTGGCCACTTTATTAGTTATAGGTTCCTTAATGCATTAACAGTGGTTTGAAAAAGTGTTTCCCTCCTTTCTGATTCACTATTGTTTAGTCACACTGTAATGTTTCAGATCATCAAACAAATTTTAACATACATAAAACAAAAAGCAGTTTTTACATGATGATTTCATTGATTAAGGAAGAAAGGTTCCAAATAAGTAACTGCCCCCCTTGTTAAATAATGAATGGACTGTGATTAACCACATTTTTTTGGAAAGCTGAGTTCAGCTTTACTAAACACACTCAAAAAAATTAAATCAAGAAATGATTTCATTTTGGGTCAAGGAGGCTAAAAATTCTCAAAAAGCAACACATCCAAACAAACACCTGAGAAACAAAGTGACTGACAATCTGCAAAAGTTTACAAAGCCTAATAAGGCAGTGTGGTTCATTTCTAGCGCCATTATATACAAATGGAGAAAGCTTGGAACAGTGGTGAAGCTTCACAGGAGCGACCAAAATTAGCACATCGACAACTCATCTAGGAGGTTACAAAGAACCCAGAAAGAGATATGTTGATCTTAATGAAGTTATTGTTACTTTGTCATATGTATAAGTGTTATTAAAGAAAGCATTACGCATTACAACATTCAGCCATTAATCTAACACAGCTCAGGTCATTCCAAGTGCCATTAACTGCTGGATGCTGAATGACATTTCAACTTAGATTTTCATAGAATTGATACTAGAGATAAGTTTATTTTTTTCAGAAGTCCCTCTTTATGTACACACTGCTGAAAGAAGACATGTACAAGACACAAAGGTTTTCATTGTGCAAACAGCCCTGTGTAGTAATGTGACCAAAAACCTGAAAAACTGCCAACCGCTCTGCTCACTGTGAAAAGTAACTTGGCAAAACAAGCTCGATCATTGTATGCGTCTTTTATTGGGATTCTCCCCCTCACTAAGAAAGACACTCAACATTAAGTTCAATTCAGTTAAGCTACGCTCCATTTCATCTAAATGCCAGTATTACTGAAGATCACAAATACATAGGATTCGGCTTCTCTAATCATGGAGGGTGAAGACTGAGTGAAGCACTACAGCACAGAGCCAAAGTTCAGGAACTTTGGCTCTGGGCTTCAGTCATCCACCTGCACCAATTACACAATCATTCACATGCCACCTTCTCATTGCAAATAAAAGAACCGAACAACAAGGGGCATAAAACATGACTTTTTTCACCATTAAATTTGGCAGAATTTGCAGTAAATTGATGGTTGAAAACCTTAAACCTTAAAGTTTTATGTTTCATTACAAAATTTTGCACTCTACAAATAGGTACGCATTGCTGTTAATCGGTTGGATAACTTTTATACCTTCAGAACTGCTTTATTTCTTTGTGCCATATATTCAAACAGATACTGGGGGGGGGAATATGATATTTTTGTCCCAAGCTGCTCTACTGGATTGAAATCTGAGGCTTGTGGAAGCCATTTGAGTAACTCATGACAGAAAATGTTAAAGAAATGCTCAGTTTAAGATCTATTATTGATATCGATTTCAATTTCAATTCAATTCAATTCAATTTTATTCATATAGCGCCAAATCACAACAACAGTCGCCTCAAGGCGCTTTATATTGTAAGGTAGACCCTACAATAATATATTCGGAGAAAAAAACAACAACAATCATATAACCCCCTGTGACCAATCACTTTGGCAACAGTGGGAAGGAAAAACTCCCTTTTAACAGGAAGAAGAACCAGCAGAACCAGGCTCAAGGAGTTGACCTGATTCAAACCACTGCAGCACAGTACCTGTAATACCTACTGCGTGCTCTAATTGCGCTAATAGGATATTATGGTTGACAACATCGAACGCTGCACTGAGGTCTAGCAGGACAAGCACAGAGATGAGTCCACTGTCAGAGGCCATAAGAAGATCATTTGTAACCTTCACTAAAGCTGTTTCTGTGCTGTGATGAGCTCTGAAACCTGACTGAAACTCTTCAAATAAACCATTCCTCTGCAGATGATCTGTTAGCTGTTTGACAACTACTCTTTCAAGGATGTTTGATATGAAAGGAAGGTTGGAGATTGGCCTATAATTAGCTAAGACTGCTGGGTCTAGAGATGCTTCTTGAGTAAAGGTTTAAATACAGCCAGCTTGAAGGCCTGTGGTACATAGCCGATTATTAGAGATATGCTGATCATATTCAAGATTGAAGCATTAATTAGTGTTAGAACTTCTTTGAGCAGTTTTGTAGGAATGGGGTCTAAAAGACACGTTGGTGGTGTGGAGGAAGTAATTATTGAAGTTAACTCAGAAAGATCAATTGGAGAAAAAGACTACATAAATATAAATGGTACTAAGAGTAGCTGTAGATAATATTACATCTGTGAGATGATTATGGGTATTTTTTTTTCTCTTATGGTTAAAATTTATTTGTGAAGAAGTTCATGAAGTATTACTGGTTAACGTTAAAGGGATGGTTGGCTCAACAGTTCTCTGACTTTTTGTCAGCCTGGCTACAGTGCTGAAGAGAAACCTGGGGTTGTTCTTATTTTCTTCAATCAGTGACGAGTAGTAAGATGTTCTGGCTTTGCGTACGGCTTTCTTATAAAGCATCACACTATTTCTCCAGGCAAAATGATGATCTTCTAAATTTGTGACACACCATTTCCTCTCCAGCTTACGAGTTATCTGCTTTAGGCTACGTGTTTGAGAATTATACCACGGAGTCAGGTACTTCTGATTAGAGACCTTAGTTTTCACAGGAGCTACAGTATCCAGAGTCGTACGTAGTGAGGAGGTGAAATTATTAACAAGAGAATCAACCTCTGTTGGAGTAGCGTTCAGGTAGCTGCTCTGTGTTGATACAAGGCATCTAAGATGACAATAGTGGGTGGATTATATTCTTAAACTTTGTTACAGCACTTTCAGAAAGACATCTACTGTGATTAAGTCTACTCTCCACCGCTGTGTAATCAATTATTGTAAATGTAAGTGTTATCAGGAAATGATCAGACAGGAGAGGGTTTTCAGGAAACACTGCCAAATGTTCAGTTTCTATGCCATATGTTAAAACAAGATCTAGAGTGTGATTAAAGTGGTGGGTGGGTTCTTTTACATTTTGAGAGAAGCCAATTGAGTCTAATAACAGATTAAACGCTGTGTTGACACTGTCATTTTTAGCATCTTTAGCATTTTGAGATTGAGATCGATTTATTATCTTTATTCAGTTGACTTGCATTCAATGATGAAAAATAAAGTAAATAACACACCAAAAGGGTGTAGGGCGAAGCTACAGCTTATATAACACCGAGCCCAATACAACAATCATCACGTAACGTTAAAGAAATTAAATGAACTATATCTTTAAATCTGGATATAGATACCCCAGTAACCCCAGTAACAGAATGACACTTCTAATTGATGCCAACCTTGGGGTATTCAAAAATACAATTTCCTATTGATTTGCTTTCATTATGATTTTGAACAGCTTGTTGATATTAAGTGGTAACTGTCTATTATATGCTTTGTACATAATTTGAATTATGATCTACAAAATCTTTGAGTTTCAGTATATTTAACTGAATAAATAATGGATTTGTTGACTCTTGATAGGGTTTTTTGTTATCATTCTTATGGATTTTTGGCAAAACTTGATGTTTGTCTTGTGTTTCCACACACCTCAGTAAGTCCACAGTAAACAGTAAGTCATATATGGAACAATACGTGAAGTAATTTTTGACATAAGAATTTTCACTTTGTACAGTACTGGAATAGATTTAGGCATTTTAGCTTTGGCATAACTTATATGCAATTTCTGTTAGATTTGTTATCAACACTAACTCCCACAAATTCAGGTTAAAGAACTTTCGGCTTTGTTCATTTTCATTTTCATTCATTTATTTTCCCTTTTCCAAGGCAAAGGGACAATTTATTAGACTCAAGCCATTTTTAAACAATCAGTAGACCTACTGATTTCCAAGGTGTTTCAATTTTCCCAGCAACAAAACAGTTGGGTCATGAACAAATAAAATACACTTCAGAAACCTGGAAAACAAATAATGCAAACAACAATGGTCCAAATACATAACCCTGTGGCACCCCATACACTACCCTTAATGAACCAGAATCTGTGTTATTTATATATGCATATTGATAAATGTCATCTAAATGGCCAATCATACAGAAGTCCTGCTTAATTTGCTTAAAGGTTGTGATTAAAAGTATCAAATGCTTTTTGTAGAGCCAAAACACCTCAACGGTGTGTTCCTTTCTGTCTGACTGTAAAATCAAAACTCATCAAAGCGGGAAACATTTTTAAACCTTCTACTATCCAGTGGTAAGCCTGTTTGAACTGTAGCCTCAGTTTCCTATTCTGACCTGACAGGAGTGGCAACCACTGTGGTCTTCTGCAGCTGTAGATCGTTTCAAGGTTTAATGTGCTGTGTGTTAAGAGATGCTCTTCTGCACACCTTATTTGCTACAAGTGGTTATTTGAGTTAACATCAAAACAGTCTGATGCACATACTCCAGAGGATAAAGATCTCTGGCATTTTCTCCCACAGAACTGCTGCTCACTGCATATTTTTGATTTTTCTCAGTTTTTTTCAGCACTTTCTCAAATACTCAGACCAGCCTATCTGACACCAACAACAACAACAAAGTCACTTTAATCACTGTCCTTCCCCGTTCGGAAACTTGATTTGAACTTCAGCCGGTCATCTCCAACATGTCTACAAGCCTAAATACAATGAGTTGCTGCTATGTGATTGGCTGATTAGATATTAGAGTTAATGAGCTGTTTGACATGTACACCTTATGAAGTGACCAGCGAGTATATGTAATAAGGTCAGTCAGAAAAATATCTGTGCCCATATCTTTCAGTCGCAAAACTATGACTGTGCTGCTTTGCTAAAAACAAACTGTAGTTTTTTGGGGTTTTTAAATTAACATCAAAAGAGGGCCATTGCAGAACCTTTTCATTCTGGCCCAAGAGTTAATGCATCAGGACCCCCAAAGTCAATAAAGTTATTTTCAAGGAAATGAAAATGAAAAATAAATAAATAGAATTAAATATTGTCAGTCTATTTGATGATTTCAGATATAATCTAGTCTGGATCAGAGTGATAGATTAGTTGACTATCTGTATCTGAACGGCTGTTCTTGAGCCACAGCTGTGGATTAAATCAGTATGATATTTAACAACTGCTATTTGCAGATGTTGCCACATGTTCATGTTTAACACACCTAAACAAGAAGATCTGAGTCTATATGTTCACAATTGAAATAAACTAATAACCTCTGGACATGTATTTGTTACATATAGTGAAAATCCATGGCACTGTTTCTTGCGATATATGCCTGCTTGCTTGTGTACGTGGCATTTCTCACATGCACATAAGAGACTGAATAAGAGCTTGTAAAGTGCAGATATCAAAAACACTGAACCAAAAGACAGAAAGCAATGTCAGATAAGTGCCTCCAAAATTCAGATTTAAGCTCAGTGTAGACAACAGCTTTTAGAGCTGCTGCCAACAACAACTATCAATGCCGAAGAGGAAAGAATTCCAACCATTCAACAATATACATTCCATTTCAAAAAAGAGGACACACAGCATCACAGACACGGGCCTGAATGAAAGAAAAAGCAAAGATCTCTGGGATTTTAACTCATCCTCACTCACCACAGATGGGAACACTGGCTGAACATTAGCAGTCTACATTCATCTTTCACATCATTTAATCACACCTATACTTAACATATTAATTTGGCATTTGAGGATTAGTTTAGTAAATTACAGTGGCGACTGTTGATTTCTATGATAGATCGAGTGCTTTGGGTTTTAGCACACCCGCTCTAGGAATGAGTCACAGCATTATACTTCTCAGACTGAGACAAACAGAGATTACTGGGCTTACCTACTACCACACAGGTAGACACTCTGTCAAACGCATATTCACAACACACAGACACACACACACACACAGACAGCAGCTAAAGCCTTAAGATACACACAGTTAAGCACAAGCACCGAACACATGAAAATGGATCCAACACTGTTGCAATCCCTTTGAACTGCTGCTCAATTTTGCAAGAAAACTTGTTTAATGTTCTACCTCTTAGAATTGAAAGCGCCGTTTCAGTTTAAGGGTTATTTCCCCCTTTTGAAAAGAGCCTTTACGTCACTTCAGAAGATGCATTGTGAAAATTTTGTCGTTGCCTCTTATTCATATAAAAAACATTTAGCAACTTTGTGGTTTCCATGGATCTTGGGAAAGAGGTTCGTTGAAACCACTGGATTCTGCTGAAATGAACCAGGAAAGACTCTATACACGGTAAACCCAGAAGAGTTCGACCATAAGCAAACACGGATATCATGATTTTTGTTATATAAATTGTTTTTAAGACCACAGATTATTTATTAATCACCAGAAAGTCTCTATTATTTTTAGCCCCATAGCTTTTTAATGAGCCATATACGTATGCTTAAATTTATTTTTCCAGCAAATACTTTTAGTACATTAGTCATTTTTATATTGGAATAGCTGATTTTCATATTCATAATTCTACTTAAAAAATCTTAAAAAGTTTCAACCAAATTTTGTTCTTTTAAGAAAATGACGCTGGATCCACAATCTAAGTCACATAAGGAGCTGCAAAAGTTCTTTAAAGCTTTGGGGTTTTTTTAATGTATAGCTCAAATAATAACCTTTGACAAAACTGTTGAGAACAAAATGTAACCGATTAGGGGGTTTCCGATGAGTAATGTCTTCAACATTATTTCCCCATTTAAAAGCAGTACTCAGCATCCCATTGAACCCTGCTCAGGGAACTTTTAGCGATGATGTCGTTTGAATGCTGCTGAGCCTACAGCATACGTAACGACAAAACAAAAAGTCTCTGTGGAATAATACCACTTTTTTTTTACTGCAGAAATTTTGATTCGTCATAGCAGGAAAAGAACAAGTGTAAATAACTGACTTCCTTTTAAATGAAGCCGTTTTAAGGGCTAAGCTCACTGGTATTGCCGACATTAAAAAAATGTTTTTATGCCGTGGAAAACATTAAATGTCAAGAACAGGGTTTTTTTGTTTAAACAAACATTACATTGAGCTTGTTGAAGTAGAAATATATATTTTTTTATAATAATTTAATATTCACACCAGTAATAAATGTTTAAGGTTTTATAAGGCTTGCATGTGTCATAGTGTCCAATTTTGATTTCTGGATATGACTGGATACCAGTCATATGAAAACATTTTAAAGGTTATGCATATAAGCTCACAGATATTGTCACCATTAAAAAAACATGTGGTTTCACCCTTTTTGTGCTTTTTGTGCTGTGAAAAAAGTCATATGGCAAGAACACAATAATAATTATTATTATATGTATAGATACATATAATCTTATCTCCAGTAATAAATGTTTATGTGGTTTTATAGTTTTTTTAGACTTGCATCTGGCTCTGTTGGATTATGATACCTGCTTACTTGTAATTTTCCTATTATGTTATAGGCAAAAATGCCTGCTTTAATGAGTAAATCATACTATTACATATAAGTCCTTTGAGTAAAAATATGAGTAAAATTTAAGCATTTCTGATTTATTATGTTCTGAAATTTTCTTTTCCATATGTACAAAGCTGTCACAACTCACAAACCAAATTTGAAAAGCACAGATTTATATCCAGTTCAATTTAAAAAGGTATTTCATTTAGTTACAATTAATTTTATTCCAAAAAAGAAAAGATCAACATTTTTACATTAAAAGCTGAAATGAAATAGTTTGTTCTTGTAATGTGTGTCAATTACTTGTACATGATAGATAAAATAATAAAATAAACTAATATTTTTTTAATAATTTAAAATAATTAGATTCATTTTAATCACTTTTTTGTTAAACATATTGCTGCATTTAATATAGTATCGATTTTTTTCTGTCGATACTATACTGTGTGCAAGGAGAACTTAACATTTGATCATAGCAGATGAACAGAACAAGGATTTGTTTGTTGTTTTATTGCCAAAACAATTTTTCACTTATTGATGAACTACTTTAAAAGATGGGTTTTTGATGTGAAGGCTGGATGTCTTCTTCAGTGTTTTTCCACCCAAGGACATGCTATGTGTTGCATGAGCTAAGTCTCTTAAAAGCTTTAAAAAAGAAAAAAAAATGGACCTGATGTTAATTTTGATTGATTGATTTATCCTTTTTCATGTCAAATAGTTCCCAGAAAAATGCAATTTAGATCATTATTTCCACTATGTGTTCATGTTGCTATATACCATCAGTGACAATAACTCACAGGCAGGACCTCATAATAAATGCATGTCTTAAATGACAAATTGCAACACTTACATTGCATATAGATGGAAACAAAGAAGCACAGACACACAAACACACAATGCTAACCCTAAACCCAATTCCTCAGCCCTCTACTGCGTATTTTGTCTGCTCCTCCTGAAAAACTCATTAGTCACACGTATTTACATTTGTACACAAATCCACCCAGCAACAAACACAACAGGAGCTGTGGGCTGTCCTTGCATGTGCAATTCACATGCATTCATGTAACAGGCCATTCAAAAAAACCTTATGTGTACAATTACACGGTCAGAAACACGTGAGAAAGTATAGATGGATGGACACACTTATAGACAATAATTTCAGCATGAGCACTATCTTATAGGAAATTGTACTACACAATTGGGGAAAAT
This sequence comes from Mchenga conophoros, assembly GCF_057382185.1. NCBI lineage: Eukaryota > Metazoa > Chordata > Actinopteri > Cichliformes > Cichlidae > Mchenga > Mchenga conophoros. The sequence continues at coordinate 27,096,004 of NC_140535.1, read as the reverse complement.
GCGCACACACTGGCAACACTGGTGGTCCTGCTTGCAAAGAGCTAAAGCTCCTTTTTTTTGTCTCTCGTGGGAGGCCCAGACAAAAGCAACAAACTGACAGGTAAACAAGCAGTCATGTTTGGGCAGACCTACCTGAGTAAAGCTCTCACCCTTCTCAGCCTCTCCCATCACACCCTCCTCCCACTGTCAGGAGCTCCATCCAGTGGTTTTATCTTCCCAATGCCCCTGCCTGGGTCTACGATTCATGTCTGAAACCTCATCTGCCTAGCCTTTAACTTCGTACCTTGATGCAATCCATAGCTCTGAAGGAAAACAGAGCTCTCAACTGAAACTGTTAAGGTGCTACACGTGAGATGCCTCGCAAGTGACGTAACAAAAGCAGCCATATTGAGCTCCGCAGCTCTCCAACTGATTGCATTTACAATTGCAAAACTTTTGAACAAAATATGTTCCAGCCATCCTACGTGTTAATCTGCAGACATGCAGAAAATTGTGTTAGTGGGTATGAATGCAGTGCAAAGGTTTTTATGTTTTTCATCATTTAACAGCTTCAGTGTGTAAAGAACATTACAACATTTTTACTAATAAGAACCTACCAGAAAAAATATTTGACTATATATCCCCATTGCTCAAAAAACTGCAGGCATACAGCTATGATTTGAAAAGAAGGACACTGAAATTGTAGTGGCTGCACATATTCTGATGGATGCAATATAGTATAATACACTATGATGCCCACATCTATCAGCATAACACCACTAGGCTATGGCTCTAAATGTAGGCCTGCATTTTCATAATGCATTAATTTGGTACAACATGGTTCGGAAAAGAGACGATGCTTAGCACTGCTGTGTCTGTGCACAGTACATCATAATTCAAAATATTCACTTTTATTGTAAAACTAGAAAATGAAATCGTATTATTATATCACAGATTCCTCTGAAAGTAGCGGTGTCAGCTGACTCTCTACCTAAAATCACTCAGAATCTATGTAAAGAACTGCCATGACTGCTTCACGTTTCATTTTGCAGACTTGTGTTAACAAGTTAACTTATGTGTAAATGTTTTTCTAAAATACAAAATACCTCAGGGCTTGGATTTACATACTTAACATGACTCCTAAGAGAATCAACAGTTCCAGTATCATGTTCACTGTGCAGATTGGGGCAAAGATGTTTAATCTTACAAGCTACAACAAAACAAAAAAATGAAGACATTTTTAACAAGACAGAACAACAGCTGAGGCATTAACCATTTTTCTGGGCAGCATGAGTCGCTCTGAATGGTCTTGTTTAGTCAAAGCTGGTAATAAAAGTCAAATGTCAAAAAATAGCTTAAAATCCATATTGAAATCAGAGAATTTGTAACAGATATAATATATAGATATATAAAGCACTTTTAGATGCTATAATATGAATTTGGCATGGCACATTGTCGATTCAATGTCTTTCCTACCCAACAATAAGGTTTTAATTGCAATGCTGAATTGTGTAAAAATCTTTTCCGATAAATTCAAACCAAAAATAACATATCACCAATCTTCATCGTTTGCATTGCAACATGTTTAAAAATGCCACGAAACCCTGTATGTTTGTCAGTTTCGACATGGAAACTGAACATGCGTCACACTAATTGACAAATATTGATCAAACCAAGTAACCAGGCCATTAGGACAGTGACATTTTGTTTGATAAGTGTATTATACACTGCTATTTTAAGTGCACAGAGATGAACACACATACACACATGCAGACACACACACACTCAGGCAGCAAATCCCCGTCAACTTCAGCCTTTCCAAACAATTCAAAACATTTGGGAATAAAGTCGAGCAGCGTAAGACAAGAGTCTAACAAAAGCCACCCACACCTGTTTTATCACTGGAGTGTGTTTCCCTCCAACTAAACATTGGAAACGGGTTTGCTCTTTTTGCACAGCAGATGTTAGACAAGGGGAAAACCATGACCACAAGGACAGAGAGGGAGGAAGAGGCTAATAGTTCTGAACTGAACTATTGAATAATGAACTGAATGAATAATGTATTTAGAAATTTTGTACAAAGACCCTGCTAAAAGATAAATGATCAGCGAGAAAAGGTTTTCTCACCTAATTATTTAACACTTTTTTAGCTAGATAAGAATGGACAAGTTGCTTTAAAATGATTAGAATAGATTTCATTTTAAAAAGTAAATCCTTTTAAATTTTAAAAAGGATTAAAACACACACACACACACACACACAACACAATCTTTTACTGCCACAAATGTAGCCAGTCTGATATCAGCTGGCATTTATGGTGGCTAATGTTAGCCATTTTCATATCCCATAACTGAATTGGTTTGCTAAGTTTTATACTCTTATCCATTTCTCCCTCTGTTATGTTATGACATCTAAACATCTAAACACTCTTATTTCCTGCTCAGTTAGTACCAAAACCAAATTAAAATCGCCAAGGATATGTCATAAAAATATTTTAACTTTTTTTTAAGTGGGACTTCATTTACTTAAGCTACTTAATTTTATGTTCAAATTGTCACCAAACTGTACAGAGGAGTCTGGAGAGTTACATCAGTGAGTGCCTACAGCCATCTGTAAATCATCCGTAAGGCTCTGTCATGGTTTGTGGCTACATTTCAACCAGTGGTGGATCTTGTTGAAAAAGGGTAAAATTATAGACACAGACAAGCACCATCGGATTGCAGCCAACATCCAAAGCAGAGCTTTGGATTTCCTTCAAGAAACTGGCTTTTTGCCTTTCCACGTTTCAATAAATCACAGATTATGCATTGATTGATCGATTGACGGATAGATTAATGGACGGACGGACCATCCTTTATCGAAAGTGCTACCATAAGCATTTAGAAAAGACTATGTTGGGGAAATTTCTTCAAATTTAACAAGAATGTTCACTTTGATTTAAAGATGACGATGGGTTTAATGTCAAAGAACACAACGATCTCACAAAACACATTTTTGCCTGTTGCATAAGGATTCATAATCTAACTGACAAGCTTTCATAGAAAAAAGTATAGCGCAAGGATAAAATGATGATGATGCAAAAAGTCAAAGGTCAAGGGTCATATTTCAAATTATATTGTCACAGAATGGCATAGATATAAGCTGTAAGTGGACACAAGCATACAACAGAGACATGATAAGTCTAGTTTAGTGGTAACTCTTTTAAAAGAAACAAAAATATGTTTATATATATATAATGGAGACATTAAATTGGAAGAAGTCAACATAAAAGTGTGTCTCTCTGAGAAAGTGAAAAATGGCCCATTTTGTTATTTTGTTAGAGACATTTTTGCATTTCAACATATTAAAATCTGCTCATCTGCTCAGCTTGGTGTCTGCACATGCTTGGTTTATTTAAATATATAGTATGCACGGTGCAGCACAGGGGTCATAGGTTATTTTTTATTGGAATCTTCATGATCAGATAAAACTAACAGAGCGAAAGAAGAGATGAACTCTGCGTCACACAGGCAGCCATGTGAATCTGCTGTTGCGTGTGCTGCTCTGGGAAAATGCATTTTACCGACTGAAGATAACCAGAGTCCCAGCAGTTCATCCTCCTACTCCTCCTCCCTATTTAACCTGGGCTGCTGGGTCAGGCTACTGTGTGTATGTGCTGGTATTAGCGCATGTATATACCTGTGTTGATCTATACCTGTGTTTGTGCATCTGGCTCGGCGGTGAGCATGGGAAAGAACGAGGGCAAAATACAGAGAAACCCATTAAAGGATGAATGCTTTACACAACATTTGCACCTAAAAATCAAGAAGTACAGCAAATTTTAATCACCAAAGAAGTGATTGTGGTGCTGTTTCATACGCCTTAATATTTATAAAGGATTGGTTTTATCCCTCATAATCAAAACACTTTACAAAGAGAACAACCAGACGTACAGTGCTTTCACAGAGTAAAGGCTCAGCATTTGAGTCTTTGATTGATGAACTAAGAAAGGTTTTTATTTCTCCGCAAATATGTTGCTGCTTTAAATAGAAGTCTTCTAAGGAATCTCCAGCCTCCCTGCACCTTTCTTGGCCTTTTTAATGACAGTGTTTTCGTGATTTTTATCAGAAACCAGAACGTGAGAAGGAGCTAAAGTGCTTCTTGCTAAAGACTCTCGTGTAGGACTTTAAAACACCAGATACTGTTTTATCTGGCAATCAAGATAAAACTGCCAGAGTGAGTTCACTGCTCCAGCTATTCCCACTCTCCATTCCCATACCTGGATCATGTAGAATTCCCAGAGAAGGGCAGTAAATTGTCCAGCGGGGAGACGTTGTCCTCTCCCTCCTGAATACCTTTCACCCTGAGAAAACGAGACAAGAATGGAGGCATGTTGAGTTTCACCCATGTGTCCTTTCTGAAAAACACATACATCACTTTTCGGTTTTTTTCTTCTTTTTTTTTCCATGGGAGGCCTGAGGTGGAGTAGCGTCTGCGTGTGTTCATGTAAATATCTGCTTGAATGCATTCAGTCCATGACTTTCTCAGGTCCACCACCTACTATATAGAGATGAATGGGGAATGCGGTACTTTCAGAGAAATTAAATATGTGGTTGACCTTTTGTTGATGGACAAACATTACTGAGGCTCCAGAGCAAATATGAAGGAGGCGGATTCAACCTCTTGTTCAGTTTGCAACGTTTACTCGCTGCAGAGAAGTTCAAACCTCGCCAAGAACATGTCAGCACCTCTGGCTAATGTGCAGGATGTGATATTTATGTATTGGCATCTCAGAAAGAAATTAAATCCGCAAGGCGATGCTGTGGTCAATTCAGGGTTTGTTATCAGCTCTCTAAAGGCTGAGGTGTAAGTCAGTGCACCATATGGATGACTGGCAGACTCATTTTTACTGGTGCAGGAGGAGTCATTTGCACTATTTACCGCTTAACCAAGTAAATGTCGGCACCTTTAATGTGACAGTGCCGTAGCAGGTAATGCTATTATCATATTTCAAGTACAAAACAGACCAAACCCATAAAAAGCGGGATATCTAACAAATGGAAGGCTATTCTTTAAAGTTAAACTTCAAAGATTTTGTCCATTAATCAGAAGGGAAATATTCCTAAACATATCATCAATATTTTCACATTAAAGAAATTCTTTAAAGATGAAAAATCTTGGTTACTTGACATAACAAGAACACAGGAAGTCACTGCAGCCACCTGAGAATGATAATGTCCTGTGCATTACTCAGCGTGACAAAGGTGCAAAGAAACTGAATTAGCAGAAAAGCTCTAAAGTGGTTTGTGATCAGGTTTTTTTACACATTCACTTCATTTGATCCCAACTATTAATCACTGAGATCTCTCCTCACACCATCTCAGTGAAAAAAATTTCAGAATTAGCATCACGCGGTCTGGCAGAACTCTGAGCCTAGTTCTGCCAGAGGTTTCTTCCTTCCCACTGTCGCCAAGTGTTTAGTCATCTGATTGCTGGAGTTTTTTCTATATTATTTGACGGTCTTTACTTGATAATATAAAGTGCTTTGAGGTGACTTGTTGTGATCTGGCACATCATGAATAAAACTGAATCAAATACCTATCTTCACCATGAAACTGAAATAACACAAGATTATAAGACACCCAATCTGATCTGGGAGCATCATGGGACATAAGGACACCTGGGCTACCTTAATTAACCCCCTGCAATGTTTTGACATGTAGTTGTAAAGAGACATCTCTCTCATAGGGTGAGGTCCATATGTGGTCCACAATGGCCAAAGCTATTCTAGTAGCATATGATAGTTTACATAGTTCTCTGTCCAAAGAACTATGCAAAGATTTGCAGTGAGTCATGACATGATGCCGAACATCCCGTGAGAACTGTGTTTACTTATATGATGCTTTGGCCAGTTTGTCTTTTCTATTCTGCCGTAGCTGGACAAACTTGTCTTTGAAAAATGTTCCTCGCCCTACTGGCAGAGCGAGTACAGGAACATTTGGATTCAGATGTATAAATTAGCATACAGCCTAGTCAGTAAATGAGCTCAAAGCTGCAGTTATCCATATATCTGTGGGTCCATGCACTTAAACCTTTACCCCTTGGAGCTCAACTAGGAGTAAGCCTTGAAGCACTTTTCCGAACTGAGCTGTTTCAGGCCTGCTTATACAACAAAATTACTAGGTTTGCATAGTGAACATGGTCCCTGCCTGTGCAGCTACCTGTGGAAAAAACCCAGAAACTACCATCTTTATTGATATATATTGAAGAGGCAAAACTCATCACACAGGCGAGGTCATCAGATGCCATCTTTATGGGGGAAAGAGTTAACGTGCAGCTGTGCGAGTATCTCAGTTTGCATGTGTGTGTGTCAGTCTGTGCACATGCACACAGAAGTGTGTTTATAACTGTTTACACTCTCCGGCTTTGCTCAGCCTGGTTCCTCCGACCAAGCAGGTACACCAACAGGCAGGGAGTCCATGGCAGCCTCTCAATCATGTCTCCCTCCTTTTTGTTTCTCTTTTTGTTTCTCTCCTTCGCTCTTGTGTGACGGCCCACAACGTCGCCCTGGCCTGCATACCTTTTCAGCGCTCGTGAAGCGAGACTACTAATGCACTTGCTGCTCTCTTTGCCGCCTCATCGGCCCACACTGAGCTGCAAACTCCCGTGACAGCACAGGAGGCTCACTTTGTTTCATGTTTGCCCAAAAATTGTTTCAATATGTATTTTTGGGACCGGTGATGTTTGCATAATAAATCTTTGTGTCAGTGGAATACAAAGAGAGCTATAGGTCAAAACCTGGGTGGGTCACACTCTCTCTCTTTTTCCTCATTAACTCTCCTCTACTTTCTATTCTCTTTCTTAGCCAAGTTGTTTTTCCAGCCTGCTGTCAGTAGGTTTATATAGGCATGGTGCAGAGGCTGGAACTGTCTCTTTTAACAGTTCTCATTCTCCATGTATCGTTATTACACGTGGCCAGGTACAGTAAGCTGGAGGAGTATTTGCAGAGATGCACAACATGAAACAGCGAATCATGCTATGAACATTTTTCTGCCGTATGACTCAAATACAAAGCAAGACTGAACATTAGCTGTTTCAGTGTTCCAGAAAAATCCATTATCAACCTGAGTAAGCTTCGGGCTCTTTGACTAAAGCCAAAAACAACTTATTTAGAAATTACCCGTCAATTACACTTCCATTATGTTTAAACTGAATTTTTTTGAGATGGCCAAAAGAATTTTTCCTAATATTGTGCATGATGCGGTGAAGTTGAGTGGACCAGCAAAGAGTGAAGTCACGGTAATGTGCCTTAAATGGTGGGAAACCAAAGAAAAAATGAGGAAGTGGAGAAGCACTGACTGACATGCACTGTAGAGATAGAGATCAGCCCAACACCTGGCTAAAGCTGTATTTTTTTTTTAAGTAGCAGAGTACCAGAGTTCATTCTCTTTAAAACAAATTCTTTCAGTGTGTTAGTGGTTTAAAAACTGTTTGTGAGGTTTCTATATAAAAATACTTCATTAAAATAGAACTCAAGTTTAAGAAATATGCTTCTATATAAAAGCTATGATTTTTTTTTTTTTAATGCATTGGCCTTGTTGCACAATGCCAGGCTCAGATTATGAGAGTTTTGGATTTAACATTTAGCAACAATCCACCCCTAATTAGATTTCCGACACTGGCCTTTGCACTCTCATGAGTCACTGGACTCCAAGGAGGCTGTGTATATTTTTAAGCAGTAAAAGGTACTAACACAATTTTTCCTTTAATGTTCAATATGAGGAATAAGTACAAAATTATGTAAAATTTAATTTAACGAAGTTTGAATGTTTCCTTGTTTATGTTTTAACATTCTGGCATATATGTGGTACAGTGGTGCAGAAGTTGACACTTTCACCACACACTGAGGTTAGAACCTTGCCCTCCTGGACTCGTGGTCACTAAAAGTAGAAAAATGACATGTATGCCAGTCCATTTCAACCAGTAAACTAAAACTTTTTTGAAAAACACAGTTGCACAAATAACTAACCTCTGATATGGGTATGACCACAGTGTGCACCACCCCACTGGGAAGCCTTTATACCACAATAAGGCTACATTAAAGTAGGCTAATTTCTATTTTGAGAGTGCCAGTGGTCATCCCAGATTATCTGGTAACCTCCCAAACTGCTTGCTTGCATGCTGATAGTATCAGCTGCGACAAAGACAAATCTGAGACCCATAATATCAAAGGGAATATAAGCGACCATACTGTTGGCAGTCAAAGTCTTACCTTGAATAGACAACTTGTGCTGACAGTGTCTATCCAACCACTTTGTTGTCAGTTTAACCTTGTGTTTTTCCACCTCACTGCAAAGTAATGCTGCTACAACCACAGCCTCCATCTTTGTTTACATCTACGCCCCCATGACATCACGTGAGGTCGTGCGTGTTGTCCTCTGACAAGATGACGATTATAATTTCCTGCAGTGTGGATGTTATGCTATTATTGCCAAAGTCACTTTGAGTGAGAGTAGAATATCTGTCAAGTTTCTCCTTACATGTGTGACCTGGCCCGATTTCCAAATAATTTAGTGTTTTAAAACTTCTGTTATCTGATCCTGGCATTACTGATAACTGGAACATCGAGCAGCTGACAGTACACAAAGGTATGAAATACTATACTGTTTGTAATCTTGTATTTGTTGTAATTTTCTGTGCAAAAACTGAGCGGTTAAAGGCGCTATCACATAAACTGTATATAAAAGATGGCCAAAGTCACGCACTGGTTTGCAAACTCCTTTTAAGGGGTTTTCCTAATTTTATTTTCTTTATTTATTAGTTATTTATGTTTTTGATTTGTTTGGGGGAGGGGGGGGGGGGGTTTGCACCTGAGGTGACCATATATGGACAACAGAGTGGACTGCTGTTATGGAGTTATCAGCTAATGCTAAGTGCCATAGAAAGTTGGCATTGACTGTGTGAATTCATGGCAAACAGAAGGATGTCTGCTAAAAAGTCTTAATATACAGGCTCCTTAGAGTACCGCATGGTCAGCCACATTGTTCCTGAAATAATTACATAAAAAGTGATGTAAAAGGGCTTGAAGCTCAGCAGACATCTACCAGCTATACTCACCTGTCCTGGTATCCAACTGTCAATCAAAGCGGCCACAGCCCTAATAATGCAAACTTGAATTGGATTAACACATTTCAAATGGAGAGGTCATAAAAACACTGTTGCTTCCATACTACTGTGGTTTCAAAGGGATGAAGTAGCTATTAAAACAAAAATCTGTTTTTCTACCAGGTTAAAAAAATGTTTAATGTGTCGTGCTGCAAATGTTTTAGCACGGGAGCCAGCCTCAAGTGGCCATTCCACAAACTGTGATTTTGGCACTTCTCATTGTACTCACTGTTCAACAACTTCTTGGCAACTTCACCCAAGCAAAGCCTCACAGAAGCAGCATTTTTCAGAATAAGAGCTCTAAAAGCCCCGCTGTATACTCAAATGAGGCACATAACAGATGAATGTGGAGTTTTTAGTTTCAACGCTGACTGAAATGAAAACATGGATGAGGATTCTGGGTTTGAAAAGTGAAACCAATACACAATTGGCTTAAATCTGCATTCTTTCCAATTTGTCAGCAGGCAGCAACTCCTGTGGTTGCAAAAAGAAGCCAGATTATACAGATATTTATAAAAATAAAAAGATTGCACCCTCCCTCGATTTAGTTGAACACATGATGGTATTCATTTCTAAATTGTGGTTTCCATTTGAGTCAAAAAGGAGGATAAAGTAGAGTATGCTTTACAAGTCACTACCATCCAAGTGTGCAGTGCTTTCAGTCAGATCAGCCTGTCACTCGTCACAGCCGGTTTTAAAAACCAAGATGGTGATGGCTATGCTTCCTACATAAGTTGGTAGTGAGAGAATGAATATCAGACTGCCCAAATGCAGGGCTCTAAATGAGCAATCGTGGTTTTCTCTAATAGTTTATTTTGTAAAGTAGTTCATCATATCAGTTTTAGAGGCGATGATAAGTTGGCACTGTGTTCAACTTATTTCTGCTACACACAAGTGGATAAGTAAATTAAATACTTGAGGTTTATTCTGTCAAGCAAATAAACTGCCATGGTGAGAAAACCCATCAAAAATCAGTTAAATCATCTGAATGTGAAGCACCAAAGTTCAGCCACTTTCCTGCAAATCCGACAGTCAAAACCCTGTAACCAGAGCAGCCACATGACCTCGAGGTTTTTATTGTCCCTCGCTGGTGACAGAAGCAGACTGAGAGGGGGAAAAGTGGGCGGACAGTTTTCCTCGACGAGCCAGAGCCTGGAGTGAAAGCGGGTGAGAGTACAGCAAACTTAGTGGGACGAAGCAGGACAACGCTATCCCATACACAGCAGAGTGCTATAAGCCACCACCATAAATCTCAGATCTCGTCCACAGCTAAGCTTTTTCAGTGCTGTGTGCTGCTCCAGAGGCCAGAATCCAGATGTTGGAGAAAGAGATAGTAAATAAAACAATCTATCAAAACTGAAAACGGGGGAAAAATAGGATTTTTTTCATGTAGCTGATATTAAAAAGCACAAATTCTCTACCTGTTTTAAATCATTATCAAATTAAATAGCATACACAGCAACAGGCAGACATAGAGAAACTCCCTCAGTGAGTGAAATCAGTATGTTAATCCCATTTGGGATAACAGATATTATAGCACCACTGGTCCATTGTAGCTCAAGGTGTTCCTGAATAAAAAACAGGCCTGCTCCTCTGGATTAGTTTTTATCATTTATGGTGCACGTGGATTGGAGGGATAAACAGATATGGAAGCCTCATTGTGGAACAAATATCTGAGGCTTAACATCTTATCGTCCAGAACATGGCGATGGCTTATTGTTTAAGACTCTTTGCCTCTGGACATGAACTCCTGCTGGATGCTGGTGATCTCTTGTGTCAATGCTGCTACTGCACGTTTCTCAACTTTCAGCTGGCTTGATGAATAAAATGTAATAAGAGAGCACCGAGAGATGTGCAGCTACTGCGTGAAGTTTTTTGTTTTGTTTTGTATTTGAGCAGCTGGAATCGAATGCCAACTTAGACCTATAAACTGGAAATGAAGGATGGACTATAATGGCTTCCATTGGTTAGTGAAGCCTTACATCGAATGTTTACAGAGGGATAATACACGCTTATATTGTGGTGACTTGTCAGTAATAATGTACATAATCAGTATACCCTGAATTCTCCGTGGCTCCGCTTGACTTTGCTTTTCAGACCTGGAAGCTCTTTCTGTCTTTTATATATTTTATAATTTAACAATTTATGCATAGAACACACAGAATTACTCAGTTTCATAGCTGAAATTATGGTGTCAGGTCAGTTGAAGGAAATTAGGTCAGTGTGGTCGGCTGCTACAGATATTACTCCAAATACTGGAAAATGGGGTTCACGCAGCTAACCTGTTGCAGCTATGTCATCCAATCAACATGCACAATAACTCAATTCAGCTTTGATTTTGTCCTGTCTTCCTCCCCTCGGCAGATGGCTGCTCCTCCCTGAGCCCGGTTCCTTCGGGGTTAACCTTCAAGATCAATAAAGTTTTATTGAATTGAATTCTATCGAAGGTTTCTTCCTGTTAAAAAGGAGTTTTTCCTTGTCACTGTCATCAAGTGCTTGCTCAAGAAGGTCGTCTGATTGTTGGGGCTTTCTCTGTATCATTATAGGATTTCTACCTTACAATATAAAGTACCTTAAGGCAACTGCTGTTGTGATTTGGTGCAATAGAAATTAAATGTCCTTTTATTATTGTAGCTAAAAAACAATCATACGTATTCAGCTGATCGTTTTCAGATTTTTGTTTTACAGTACTAATTTGTTATTAAAGTCAGTCTGTCAGATATAAAAAGCATGAATGAAATAAGATGAGTAAATCTTATTGCTTTATCTAATAAAGAAGTGAAACTCTGTCACTCTGGTGCTGAGTAAGGCTCTCCAGGTCAGCCGGTTTTAGTTTAGCCAGTGAAACATTACAACAAAAGGAAATATCACTTAGTCAGCATTAAGTTTATGCTCAGATGAAAAACTGGAAGCTGGACGTCCGATTCTCATCAGCACTAAGCCCGAGAGAGCTGCCGAGTTTGGACAGAGTGGAAAAAGGGAATGATGCCTCCTCTTGAAAAGATGATCTATGCACCAGACCTGTTTATGTTAGTAATCTCCAAGCCCAGTGTAATCAAAACATCACTAATTTCACTGCCGATTGGAAACTGTGACATCTGTGTTTTCAACACACTTCAAGGGGGACTTCTTCAAAGGGGGGGGGGGAGGCAACTGGGAAGCATCCATTCCTTATAATAACCCTAGTGATGAGAGGATGACTTCATCCTTGTCCACTTAAATGTTTTGAAGAGGATATATCCACAGTAGTGGAAACTTTATGCAGTAAATACCTCGGCATTGCTTGCTGAGAGTGTGTATAACAGGCTGTCGTGTGTCCGTCTGAGCATCTGGGCAGGCTGGCTGGTTGGGTGTTTAGCTTGTTGACATGCCGGCAGATTCTCCAGCTCTGCTCTGAGTTAGAAGGTCGGCTGTGATGTTACAAAAGGTTTTCCATCCCGTCGAGCAGCCTGGCGTCAAGCTTGCAAGACCTTCCTGATTGATTCTACAGAGTCTGGATTGCACGTGGTGCAAAAGCACTTCTATAAGCCTCGCTCAGCGGAAATGGGCCTTAATGCAACCAGCACTGCTTTACTATGATCATCAGGGATGTGGCCATTGTTGAGCGTCACTGCTGAAAAGGCCACAGTGAAGAGAAAAACACAAAAATGAGAGCCTTTTCTTTTCTTTCCGTTTTTTTGTGGGCTTGGCGAGAGCAAAAAAAGACAATAAATATAAAATGTGCAATGCTTGGTGTGTGTGTGTGTGTGTGTGTGTGTGTGTGTGTGTGTGTGTGTGTGTGTGTGTGTGTGTGTGTGTGTGTGTGTGTGTGTGTGTGTTAAATGTATCCCAAACACACAAATTCACCCTTCCGACTTCTCCAAAAAGCAATCTGGCATTTTGTGCACTCTGGGCTTGTTTTTTTCCACCTCTCAAACTTGGATTAGCCCTTGTGTTATTTAGGAATAACTATTTATGCTGCAGAGGTGACCATCAGACAGCTCCTGGCCACAGATACACACCTCCTCCCCCTTCGCACATACACTCTTAACAGCCCTAACAATCCCTCCACCTATTTGCACAGGAGAGAAGAGGCCACTGCCTCACCTTCAGGGTACTACTTAACTCTTCGAGTAACTCATGGAGTAATCACAGCATTCTCCTGCCAGCCTACTGCCTAATTAGAGTGTGAGCATGTGTGTGTGTGTGTGTGTGTGTGTGTGTGTGTGTGTGTGTGTGTGTGTGTGTGTGTGTGTGTGTGTGTGTGTGTGTGTGTGTGTGTGTGTGTGTGTGTGTGTGTGTGTGTGTGTGTGCGCGAGACAGAGAGTAAAAGACTCATTATTTAGCATCCCAGGTCTCACAGGTTGACAATTACACATGCTTATAGAGTATTATTACTATTTTTTGGATACAATTTCATACGAAGTAGCTGGAGTCAGTATTGGAGTCTCAAGGAGCCATAACACATTTACTTTGTTGCTCCAGCCAAGCAGAGGTACATGTCTGAGGCATAAAGTTGGTTTAACTGCAAACTTTTAATTTACATTAAAAGTAAATTAATTGTAAGTTATTATTGTCTTTTACCATAATAAACTTGGTTGTGACAGTAATATCCAGCAAAAAGTGGCTCCTGATTCTAAGCACAAGCACCTCCTGGCAGTAAATGATTATGGTACAAATTGTCTGGCTTTTCTGCAGTTTCGGGTCTGTGGATTCCTTAGTATCTCCTGCATGCACAGGATAAATATTAACATGACCAGATACAGCCTTCCCTGTCTCCAAGAGGCACCTTGGGAAGCAGGTCTCTCCAGTCCTAAAGGGAGGCCTGCAGCTCGCCTTTAATCCCTCCGGGATCCCTCTCTCAGAGCTGGGCTTTGCTTTGTGCGCAGCTCTTGGCCGAGTTAAAAAGGAAAGTGTAAGGGTGGGACAAATTTCGCACTTTCTCCCATGTCTCAGGCCAAAAGAAGGAGCTTGTAAATTGAGTATGTGAAGCTGGAAATACTCCCTGCCACACGAACTCTGCAGTGGTTCAGTGGTGGGGCCGGCTGTGTGCGTGGGCTGCACAATCTTGGCTGCGGACGCTTGAAATCCGGCCTGAAAGTGTGTTTTGTCCCAAGGATCATCTATCTAGCAAAGACAATTAGGACTTGTAATAACTTTTCAGTCACTCATTTTTCTTTTAAAATAAATTTCTTTTAGGTTTTTTTATTATATTTTCTTTGTTTTATTTTCATTCGTGGCCTAATCGGTGATGCAGTCCTTCCACGGCTACGGTGGAACAACTCTAATCTCTGTCTGTGTTTCTTGTGGCCTTCGCTGTTACTTTGCGTCTCTCTTCATGCTTTTTGTCCGTTGATACAGCAACGCTGCAGAGTTTACCCGACCTAAATCTTCCGTTTATTTGCTTTTGCAAGAGTTGTTTTGTTGGCATGGCGTTTTTACTCTATTTCTCGCTCTCTCTGCAACCGCTCACGGACACACAAAGGCCTGAATGGCTTCGTCTTCCTTTTACAGAAAACATTAGCCTAATTATTTCCCCTTTTTAGGGCGCAAACGCTTGTTCACAACTCGGTCATATTTCCTCCATTTAAAACCTCAGACCATTTTTAATGGGATGCAGATCGAATGTTTTACTTTGAAGGACAAAACAAATCTGGACCCTGCGTGCAAAAATGAACAATTAGTCGTTAAATAATCATCTGCTAACAGAGAGGTTCACAATGGTCAGACGGCTTATTGTTTGCCAACCCGGTTCATTATCGAAGAGGAAAATACGGCCAGTGCGCAACCACGCAAAAGCCTGATGCCAACTTATAGAAATAAAATGCTGTCGCCTGTGTCAGCAAAATATTGGGATCTTTTCGTGCTTGAAAAACAACTTAAGTCATTACATTAAAATAAATTAATTAATTAAAATTAACCTATGTGTTACACAAAACTTTAAGATGTGTGGTTGTGTGTGATTTACAGTTTTTGGTTTTTTAAATTTATTTAAACTGTGATAAATAAATAAACAAATAAACATTTATCTTTATCTTTATATGTATACACACACACACACATATATATATGTCTACATATAACAGGATGTGCGTCTTCTTTTATGTGAATTCTTCAAAATAGATTTTTTTCTTTCCTCAAGCTGATGGTCATCGGTGTGAGGACAAACACCCTCTGATGAAAATCAAGTAAACTCTTCTCACCTTTTTTTTAACGCCGAAACTGTCCTTCGTCAACGCCACACACACACACACACACACACACACACACACACACACACACACACACACACACACACACACCAAATAGGTTTATTATTATTACATCACTTGTTGCTTTCCTATGTTAAAGTAAAAGTCAGAAAAAAGCGTTTGAGAACATATTTTGCGGAGAAGAAAATCGTGAATTAAGATGGGGAGGAAGAAGAAGGTGACGTCAGGTGCTGATGGCAGCACAGGTGAGGAATTCAGTGATGTCTTTTTTTTTCTTTTTTTTAAGAAAAGTTCAAATGAAGATGCGATGGGATGAAAAGGAGACCAGTGATTGGGGGGTGACAGCGGGGGAGGTGTTGGTGGTGGTGGCGGCGGCAGCGGGGGGTTGCGGTGTGATGACGTCAACGCTAGGCGTGCAGCAGAGCAGTGAAGAAAACCAAGGTATCCTCACAGAGACGACCAAAGTGCTGATTACCGCGGACGCAGCATTTACGCGCAGCTGACGCTAAAGTGGATTTACTGAACACCTGCATGGGGAAACCGTGAGGGTTTATTCCGTTTTTCTGTCTTCTGCTGGGAACCAACTGGTGAGTAAGGCACGCACGGTGTCGTGTCAGGTCAGTGGATTTTAGCTGTGGGAATTGGTCAGAAGGTGTCGGCGGGCAGGTCGCTCTGTGCCTTTTAACACTTCAAGATATTGGGAATGTGAATCAGAGGGGAAGATGTGTCCAGCGTGAAGAAGAAAATAAAATATTTAAAAGCGCCGACTCCTTTAGGAAGAGCATGCTGTTGGCCATTTGGTTTTCAAAAACCTGGAGTAGAGACTGAGCGAATAGAGCTTTGCGCACAGCAACGATTTCTGGCATAGAACTGCAGCAGCGAGTGTGACAATAGTTTGTCTGAGCATTAGAGTCAGCCAGCTGCACCTTACAACATTATTCCCACTGTAGCCCAGAAAAACACTACATTAGATACTTAGAGTAACTAATATAGAGTACAAGCGTGTGCGCGCACTGAAGCGCGAAGGACGAAAGTACGAAGGGTACTGAGTAAAGATTTACTGAGGACATAAAAGCAGCAAAGGGATTCCTCTAGATAAGAGGGTCAATCTTTCGCTCTGTGTGTGTGTGTGTGTGTGTGTGTGTGTGTGTGTGTGTGTGTGTGTGTGTGTGTGTGTGTGTGTGTGTGTGTGTGAGAGAGAGAGAGAGAGAGAGAGAGGGGGGGGGGGAATTGAGGGTCTGTGATGGGCAAGGGAGAGGGTGTTTCTCATTCTGCGAGCCGAAAACATGAAAATCCTTTCTTTAAAAACGAATAAATATTACCACAAAATTCGCGTTATTTTTTTTAAGTTGTATTAATCAGTTTATTAATTTTGCTATTGTCCTTAATTGTCTTGCATGTTTCTTCTCACAATCAATTTTAATACAAATGTATTAGCCAAGGGTCCAGAAAGAATTAAACTTGCTGTTGTAGGATTGTGACACAGCCTGCTCTGACTTGTTTTTTAAACAAACTTTCATTTATTCAATATTAAAAAAACAACAACATTGTAATGGTAACTATAATATGATGTGGTTTAATGAGAATAGGTGTGTTTAGCCTCTTTGATTTTTTTTTTTTTATTTGGAGGAGAAAGTTTGATTTAATTGGGGTTTTTTGTGTTTTTCAGGCAACTGGAATGGAACTGAATCTGTCGAAGAATGTGATTTCTTGTGGGGAATCTGGTATGACATTTTTCTGTGCTCAGTTTAACATGTTGATTATGTTTGACTTTTCAAAATATCCATATATATATATTCAGATCCACGGTGGTGTGGTGGTGGTTAGGACTGGGTTAGAATCCGGCTGAGGCGATTTTGTGTCGAGTTTGCATGTTCGCTCCGTGTCTCTGTGGGTCTCGGATTCCTCCCACAGTCCAAACGCAAGGATGTTAGGATGACTGCTGATTGTGAAGTACAAGTCTAGAGTGAGTGGTTGTCTGTATCTCTGTGTTACCCTTGCGATAAACTGGAGACGTGTCCAGGGTGTACCCCGCCTCTCGCTCTATGACAGCTGGTATAGGCTCCAGCCCGACCGCGACCCCCAATTGCATAACCGGAAGAGAGTGGATATTGTGATTCATTAGCTGCAAAATGATTATGGAGCTCTGTGAAATTGGCATCGGCAATAGATAAATAAGTACATATACAAACAATGAACTTTTTTCATCTTTCTGGTGATAAATCCCAACCATTTATCTTTTAAACACTAAAAACAAAAGGAAAAACGAAGCAACATCAAGCCAGATGCTACAAACGACACATAAACATGCCAATCTGTTCAGTGGAAAATATTTCATTTAATTTTTTTCTTCAGATCCAGCAGTCGTAGCTCACATAAAAATAAACCAATCAGTCTTTTCTGGATTTAATCACAACAAAAAAACAAGAATCCCCCATTCGTTAAAAAGATACGTAAAAAAGTTGGAATAATTTCGAGGTTTGGGGGAAATTTAAATGAAACATCGTGTGCAACCTTTCACAAAACGTTCCCCGAGGAAATAATAATATGCAGTAGCAATCAAGTTTCACCCTAAAAGGCAGTATATGTATATTTTTATGTTTTCACATATTAAGAACCACTCTCTTTTCAAATATCAACACCGCGTGTATGTAAAACTAAAAGAAACGACCGAACGTGTGGCGGACTGGCTCTGGTTTAACAACGAATGAAGGGGTTTAAAAGGAAATTTTACATATTCTTGCAGTTTAGTGGATTTGTCCTATGGGTGTTTCCCTGTGCTGGCTATTAGACGTTGTTTTATTTACACCTGCATTCCCTGCACAGGCTGTTTATTGGTTGTCAGACCTCAGGTCAAACAGGCCTTGGACCAAGCAGGGAAACCATCACCAAGGCAATAATCAGCTCTGTCCTTCTCCAGTTACGCACCGTGTCCAGTTACATCTCCGCTGCTGTACTGCTCTTGAATCAGCTCGCCAGCTTTAATTTTCTATATGCTTTGTTTTTTCGGTCCTGTGGTTAGCTTTACTGTGCTCGCTTTCCCTGGAGAGAAAAATAAACCAAGACTGTATTTTTGTGTGTGATTCACGGCGTTCGCCGAGTTTATTTTCACTTCTTGGGGGGAAAAATATGAGTGTTTGCTTAGCCACTGGCCTTTAACCTGTCCTGCCGGATGGAAAGGCTTTTTAACTCATCCATCACACGCAAGTGCCCTCCAGAGTGCTGGAGGAGCGGGACGCGGGCATAGATGGAGGCTGAGGAGGCTGGGTATTTAGATTACCCCCATCTATCAGCCAGGAACATGTGGACAGAACAAAGTAGAATTCATAAGAGCTCCGCCATGGCGAATCTCTTTGTGCTGTAAATCCCATAATATTGACCTCAAGAGTCACTGGGTTTATTGTTATTTTTTACCGCTGCTTTTGCTTTTGCTAATACTTTATGGCACATAAGACTTTTTTCTAGGCTGATTTTAGTTTTTCAGGAGTCCGCTGCAATCTTGAAACAAGCTAGAGCTTTAAGCACTTCATTGATAGACTATCTCCCACTAAACCCTACCAGCTACCAACAGGTAGTCTCTTTCACTCAACCTTCGCAACCTGAATAGTAAAGACCACCTGCTGGTCACGAGGTCCTCGAGTTCACCTCATCAACGCCTTTTCTGCTTTCTTACTCCAGAGTTTAGATGCAGATGAACTTTTGTTGTTTTCAAATATTGTGTCCAAACCATTTAACCATCTTGGAATATGAGTAAGCAGGTAGGCGATGCTGGTGTCGTGCCCAAAAGCACTTCGGTAAGCTGCGGCGGTAAACTTGTTGACTGCGATCCTCAGTAGGTTAAGGTGACGCATTCATATTAGCTAGTCAAATACTTATGCCATAGTAATACAACAGTTACACACTGTGCACTAAAAATTTAAAAAGTTCGTTGATGAGTTTCGCTGTATTCAAATTTCTTGAGTGCATTCAGTGTAGATGTCTATGAAAACACGTGCCACTCTCTCTGTGCAGAAAGGCTGAGCAAATATTGATGAACACGGCAGGTGATTTCTGAGAGCTAACACAATTCTTTGCCAAAAAAAAAAAAACCCTTCGGGGGCGTTTTGAACAAAACGAGGATCTCGTGTCAAAAGTCATACGCTCATACAATGGCCGAAAGTCTTCGACCCTGGCGCCTGTGACAGTCTGACTGTCTGTCAGCCTGAGACTCTGAGGCCTGATGTGCGACTCTACCTGAAGGAGGTAGCAGACTGGCCGAGCAAGCCAGCAGGTCAGCTGGTCTCATATCGAAGATGTGGCCAAATTATACTGATCTTTAATCAGTTTAGAAAGAGAAATCTGGAACTCTTTACATTCAGTAAACCTGTGATTTCTGGTCACTCAGAGGTGATTTAACTCAATAAATTATTATTGCCCGTAAGTGTTTGTCATATTATAACAAAACACCTACAGGCACATCACATTTAAATAGAAAATATATTTATCTCAAATACAAACTCAAACTTTCAAATAAGAAATGTGATTTATACACTCTGTGCGTCTAATGACTCAAACCCTAATGCTAAATGGAGACTTTTGCCCACAGATTCCAGTTACACGAGTAAAGGCCTTTACATTTTGCTTTAATGTAAAGGGTTACTCATAGTGGTCTGAAACAAACGCTTTTTACGCTGGCCTTCTTTTCTTTTACATTATTTTCAGCTTTCATGCGCAATTTGGTTAGGCAACGAAATACTTGGTTTGGTGGATGAAAAGCTCATGGTTTGGGTTAAAACAGAGACTTCTTGGCGAGTCTGTGGCAGAATGCCTGCAGAGCTTTTCTCATGCAAAAGTTACATGGAATCTATTTCTGCCATCCTATAAAAGAGCCCCGCGCTTGGGTAAAACTTTAAATATTATCTAACCTGCATCTGTGCATTCAAGAAAGACAAGAAAATAGCCAGTGCGACACAGACTACGATCAGCAACTCAGCTCTTCAGTTTTGCACACGGACACATTACACTTCACTTAGCTCTAAAGCACCACGAGTACTGCGCATACCTGAATGTCAGATTATAATCCCTGTAGCATCTAATTTAATCTTACTTGTTTTCCATCTTTAGCGGGATGAGGTTGGTTTGAATTAGCACTGCTAATGGATACAAAGACGTTATGTTCTGGTGATGTTGGGGCTCCTTTATCAAGCCACTGCTTGCTGCTGTTTGCGCGTCATAGCCAACAAAACGCACAAAAGTCAAATGTGTCATCATTCGCAGCGGTCCATTTGTCATATTGCGGTTGTCACTGAAAGGCTGGGATCTATAGCGGTTGGATTCTGAGTGCATGTTGTTGGAGTTTAAATATATTATATCAGTAATGTCTGAAGTGGTGAGGTGGTGGCTGTTTAGGCAAAGTGCAGGGCAGACCGATCTGCTGCTGCTGATAGATTACTTATTCTTTGACTGATGTGGTTCAAACGATGTGGTGCACAAAAAACAGCACGGACAAACACATCCTGTTAAATAATGAGAGATGTAATGTTCCGTGTATTACTCCCGATTGTCTCTTTGTGAATGAGCGAGCTGACAGAGCGACTCTTGTCAGGTTACAGCGCTCGTATTCACGCACACAACGAGCCTGATATCATCGAGCACTTTTCATACTGGAGACACAGTAACTGGGCAGGACCGTGTTGGATGGCAAATGTTTATTCAGCTCGGTACATATCCGAGATATACATTGTGTGGCCGAGCGTGTGTGTATAAGCGCGCCCAGCTGCATTGCTTTGGACACATTTCAAACATGCCTGCGCGAATAAAAGGCCCCTTTTTTACTCCTGAAAGCAAAGCTTCGCTTTGTGCGCTCTCGATAATTGACAAAGCGTACACTGCAAAAAATAATAAAATGAAATAAAATACAAAGTAATAACAATAACTAGCCTTAAGACTAACAAATGAGCAGACAGCCACCGTGGCAGGTTTTTTGTTAGGAGTGTTTAGCAGATGAGTCACCTCTTATAGTTTCGCTCCACTCACACTGGAAGAAATTTCCTGATCTAAATGCGACATATACGTCTAATAAATCTAAAATTAATTAAATGCACCTTTTCACTTTGTTAAGCGCGACGTCAGACTTTGTCTTGTCTGGGTGGGTATTTTCTTGCAGCGGTCATGTTTAGTGGGTGGGACTTGTTTTGGGGAGGTTTAACGCAGCTAATGGGTGGGTCTGATGTGAGGGTTGGAGAGCCGGAGCTTGTTCTCAGTCACAGCGGGTGGAAGCTTTTCCTTGCTGCGGATAGAAGGAGAGCGCACAGGGCTGTCACTGCTTCAGAGGAGGGGAACGGGGCCGTGTGATTTTTTTGTCCTTTCTTTCTTCTATTCTCTCGAAGCACGTTTTGCGTGGAAGAACAAACGAACCTGCATGGTTAAATATCCCATGTCGTGGTGTGTGTCTGAGAGCGGGTGGATGTTTTGTAGCGTAGCTCTGAAAGAAAGCCTCGCGATCCACAGGATTCACCCCGTTTCCTCTTTTTACGCACCCTTCTCTTCAAGGTGGGATGAATTTGGACAGAATTGCAGAGGCAGTGAGAGCACCGCCGCCCCGCGACGTGGCCCCCGCGTTTCATTTACAGAGAACTTCAAACAGCAGTCGAGAAACTGTAGAGAACTCAAGCAGCGAGTCTTCAGACACAGAGTTGGCAGGTACACAGTCAGAGTGCTTTTAGCCTCTCCATTCTTTTTCCCACTGAGTGCTGTAACAGTTTATTTTACGTGTCCGTAAGCATTTTTACGGCGAACTGTCAGAGAGGCATCTCCAGCACTTAAAAGCTACAGAACAAAGAGAAAGAATATTTAACTTTTATATCCCTTGTGTTTGCTTGATTTATTTCCGTGTGTCACCGGGCAGCGTGCACGAAAACGACAAACTCTAAAATGTGTTTCCATCAAATCTGTGTTTGTGTTTGTGAGCGCTTTTTGTGCAGTTACTCCCCATTTTTTGTTTACTGTGCTCCCAGAACCAAACATTTGGCAGGAACCCGAGATGTGTCAGGGAAAAATGTGCAGAGCAGCCTGGCCTGCTGTCAGTGAATGCATTAGAGCAAACTATAAATATTGGAGCTATCCACAAATCTAAACTAAAAACCAAGCGGTCTGTGTTGACAGTTCCCGGAGACACTTTTTATTATTCAGCTTTTCCAAAATTTTAGGGGAAAAAAACAGAGGCCTTTCTGGCCTTTCTTCGCGTATTTCAGGGCGCACGAGAAGCAAATAGAAAATACACCAAGGTCAGTTAGTTCTATTTTTTTAGCTATCAGTCACGACAGTAAATCGTTTTAAATAACAATCTTGAGTCGTGATTTTAAGCTTTTTTTTGTTTTTAGGAAACTCTCAAAATCCTAGCTCCCTTTCTGTGTGTGCGAGTGTGTGTGTGTGTGACTGACCTTTGCGTGTGTGGCCTCTTAAGTTTAACGAGGCAATTGTTAGGACACAAAATACAAGACAGTTGGGAGATAAGAGTGGGCAGACCTCATCGTAAAGATATTGATCTCTAAGCGAAAACCGGAGCGATCCGATGGCTAACTCTGACACACGTTTGTGAATGTGTGACTAATTTGTTTCTGTTCTTTTGAGGTTTATTTTTTATGAATGACTTCGTAAATAAATTAGCCAAAATGGTTGGTTTCATCGCGGTGGGTCTTTTTCAATTGCTTTACTTAAAAAAAAAATCCACGTCGTTGTACTCAATCCTCGTGGGAAATATTGAACTGTCGACGTACACACACTAACTTCTTCATTGTTTAAACGTCCCTTATTTGCATGCCATTCAAAATATGTTATAGGAGTACTGCTGTTTCACACCGGTTTGTCACCTACAGAAAAGGAAAGAAACGCTGAACACAGGAGCGATGACGGAAACGCGGACGACCCCAAGAAGAAAAAACAGCGGCGGCAGCGGACTCACTTCACCAGCCAGCAGCTGCAAGAGCTGGAAGCCACGTTCCAGAGGAATCGCTACCCTGACATGAGCACCAGGGAGGAGATCGCGGTATGGACCAACCTGACCGAGGCGAGAGTCCGGGTAAGATAGCGGCCGTGCGTAAACCATACGAAAAGTTTGAATAAAGACAAGCTGGCCAAGTAGACGCTCATCAAAAACAGCAATTATTAAACTTCCAAAACCAACAAAAAATTATCAGAAAATGAAGAAGATATTTTTTAATAACTTAAAATTATATATTTTTTAAATTGTCAAAATATGTAACTTTTGAACTTGGTTCCACAAGACTTTTTACCCAATTTCAAGTATTAAAAAAAGAAAAACAAAAAGAAAAACAGAACTTTGTAGAAATTTTCAAATAAGGATGTCACAGACTCATTTATGCTGTTTGTCAGTACAGCGAGAAATCAGATGTATATTAAAGTCAGTACATTTCCCTGAAGGTTCTGAATTCATGCGTTAGTCACTATTCCTATTTTTAACAGAGTCCATGTCACATACAGACTTTGGTGACTTTAAACGGATCAGAAGTAATAAACTAAATCTGTGATACATTTCAAATACACGCTTACGAAAATCCGTCTCCAAAGACCTCGGAGGTTTTCAGCAGAATATTGTTAACATATTAAGTTGCAGTCATCCCTGACTGTCAGCTGTCAGCTACGGTGCATCCAAAAGTAAATCTACCGTTATTACAGCACGTGCACAATTCCCAATACTGGCACAGAGGACGTTACAGGCCTTAATGGCACGCAGTCATGTTAACACGTCTCGTGCTGAAAACTCAGAAGAAAGATAAGCTTTAAAAAAGAAAGTAAGGAGAAAAAAAAGTAGTTGAATCTGTTGGAAATTGCAAGTCCTTTCAAAGGGTGTATCTGCTAATGTAGCCAATGGATGATTCGCATTTTGATGACATCATCGAAAATCTGGACCCTTGTTTTTTTTTTTCTCCACGGAGAGCGTTCACGTCTCTCCTCATATATATATATATATATATATATATATATATATATATATATATATATATATATATATATATATATATATATATATATATATATATATATATGGCTTTTTAAAGAATATGACTTACATGTATTATATTTATTCTAGCTACATTTTTAAACTGTTTTGAGTAAAAATGAATCATAACAATAATAATATAATATTTGAATCAGCACAGTTCTTATAATATCTTCAGTTTGAGGTGTAAAATGAAAATAAGTTGCTTTTTATGCATTTTGAGCCAAGAAACTCACTGCTGTCACGAGCAGGTTCAGATTTAAACAGCGACTTTTTTTTTTTTCTTTCGTTCCCCTTTTTCATTAGGAATAAAAAAATAATAATATTAGGATTAAAAAAAGGGGGTGATGGTACGCTGAATGTTTGAGATTCAGTGAAATTTGAAA
Organism: Mchenga conophoros; assembly: GCF_057382185.1. Classification (NCBI taxonomy): domain Eukaryota; kingdom Metazoa; phylum Chordata; class Actinopteri; order Cichliformes; family Cichlidae; genus Mchenga; species Mchenga conophoros. The sequence goes on along the minus strand of NC_140535.1, from coordinate 27,071,303 downwards.
TAATTGGAAATATTTTAAAGATCAATTTACATTAAATAAGATGCAATTATGATTTTAAATATAATTTCATAATATTTACAAGCACACTTTGACACGTCAGTCATTATACTCATATTCTTAACGTGGTTTTCGTCGTGCAAATGTCATTAAAATCCAAAGCATGCATTTTATAGTTGGGTGCAGGAAACTCGAGGCTGGGCTCTGCAGTCTTGAGTGTTTCCTCCACAGCTCTCTGTCACATCGCTCAAGTCTTTGTGGACAATTTGTCGGCCGCACAGTGTTCCCGCACCACTATAAATAGCTTCCGCGAGGCCGTCTGGTGATACCAGTTGTAAATTGTTTCTACTATGAATTAACAATGAATTGGAGAGTAGCGACTAGTATTTTGTTAGGTTTTGATAAGGTGTGAGGATATCCAGAAGCGCTTTTCTGTTTCATTTCGAGTCATCCGCGGAGCCGTTCGAGTTGCTCTGTGAACCTGGTTTTACGTCTGACTTACACAGACACACACGCCTTTTATTTACACTGATTTATCTTTAGAAATACTTCTTATTTCATTGTAAGAAATGAGGCCAAAAAAATCTACATTAATGCACCTCCATCTTAGATCTGGTGTAAACACACATTCTCGTTGTGATGTACAAGTGTGTGGTAGTCTTATACTAATATGTATAATATCAAAACACCTGGAAACAGTTTTCATAAACGATTTAATGTATTTGCTAGTTTATTTGTAAAGGGCAAAATAGTCTACAGGAAGGAAAAATTACATTTGTAAAGAGAGTGTCGAATATATTGTATAGTCTATATGAATATAACCAAAACGAATTTCTAACATCAGTCCACTGATTAGGATTAATACATCCCGCAGTCGTCGTCCACATGAACTTAAAGGATGTCCACTCATTCAGTCTCGCTGATTTTGTATTTATTTTACCGGGTTGTAGCTCGTCAGCAGAAACTGCTCCCCCTGACTCCAAGGCTAGTTTGTCGACTCGGGTATGGAAACTCTGAATATGCATTTCACTCAAAAAAGGATCCTTTCTTTTTAATGTCCGGATTCATCTTAATAAGCAAAAGTAAGTAACTGTTTTGGTATTTTTAAAAAACAAAAACAAAAGAAGTGCGTGTTTCGTAACTAATCATAAATTAAAAAGCAGTTGTTGATATTTGACATCTGAGAACATTGAAAATGGGACCGCAGCTGAAACTGCTGAATATGCAGTGGGCCTATAAAAGATTTTAACTCATCAACAATTAACCGCTATAAAATTCAAAGATAATTTAGTTAAAAATGCCTTTATTCTGTAATGGGTTTTTTTGTTTGTTTGTTTTTTTTAATTTGTTGTTGTTTGTTTCCTTTTAATGAAACGTTTTAAGGCACCCTAGACACTAACTCACCTTAAAGGCAACAATTCAAGGGCACCAAAGCGGGGTCTGAAGCTTGTTGCCACAATATATGTGGAAATAAATGATTCAGACATCAATAAATGATCATTAGTGTCGTTTTAAGGAAAAAAAATTACACTTATGCTTCATGAACTGAATATCACACGAGCTTGAAATGCTGCTTCGGATGTGGACTCGAGTCATTCCTGTATCATCTGTAGCAACGTTGCAAGTTTATTTTATGACAAGAAAATTAATTTTACATTTTACAGCGTTCTGCTGTGGTTAATGCTCACGGTTCTGTGTGTCCCTTCCAGGTGTGGTTCAAAAACCGCCGGGCTAAGTGGAGGAAGCGGGAGCGGAACCAGCAGATGGACCTTTGCAAGAACAGCTACCTGCCCCAGTTCAGCGGTCTCATGCAGCCTTACGACGACATGTACCCGGCTTATACCTACAACAACTGGACCAACAAGGGCCTCACTCCGGCACCGCTGTCCACCAAGAACTTCACCTTCTTCAACTCCATGAGTCCCCTCACCTCGCAGTCCATGTTCTCGGCCCCCAACTCCATCTCCTCCATGACCATGGCCTCCGGGATGGGCCACTCCGCGGTGCCCGGCATGCCCACGCCAGGTCTTAACAACATCAGCAACCTGAATGGGATCGGGACATCCGGCATCAACTCAGCTATGTCATCATCGGCTTGTCCTTACGGGCCTCCCGGCTCACCGTACAGCGTTTACCGGGACACTTGCAACTCCAGCCTGGCCTCTCTCAGACTTAAATCCAAACAGCATCCAACATTTGGATACAGCGGCCTGCAGAGCCCGGGCTCCAGCCTGAACGCCTGTCAATACAACAGCTGACGGGCCAAAAGGGGGGCCTTAAAAATACAAATATATATATATATATAAATATGTGATAAGCGGACACGGTGTCATAGCTTATGGGCTACCTGCGGATCAGGGGAGGGGGGGTATCAAAGACGACTAAACTGGATTAGTTGCAATCATTTTTTATTTTTTTTTCGAAAAAAAATGAAAAAGAAAACGTGGATAATGCGGGTTACATGTGTTTACCAGTGAACTTGCACAGCAGTTTAAATGTCCAGGTTTTTTGGATTTTTTTTTTTTAATGATGAAGACGTGTTACATGGCTGCACTGTACATATCTAAATGTAAATATATACAGGTCTAACATGTGAAACAGACGGTGGGATTTTTTTTTCTTTTTTGTGCTTGCTTACTCTTGAAGACTGACTCGACCAAAGCGAGGATTTGCATCAAAATAATAATAATAACAACAAAAAAATCGAGCATGTAACGAATCAATGAGAAAACGGAAGAAAATCCGGCCTTTACTGTACATACTTTATACTGCTTCTGTGTGCTTTCTATTTACCGCATATGCAGGGTGACTCCACGACGCCTCCCGTTTGAAATGCTTTTCATTTTGTTTGCTCCAATAGAAAAAAAGAGAGAGAGAGTGAGAGAGAGACCCTGCATGTTTAACTTGAGTGCAACGTGTTTTGTACAATAATGTAAGACTTTGCAGAAGTACGTTCATTAGCCTAAACTGTATACAAAAGGTGATTCAAAGTCCTCATGTGTTTATGGTAACATGTTTGTTTGAATAAACTCCAGGAAAAGAGAGGTTTATTTCAAGTACATGTCTTAGAGAGGTCTTTGTTTAAGGAGACAAGCACTCGGGCTCCGGGTTTCCCCCCTCAAAACATGAGAAAAATAAATAGGTTGGCTAAATATCCCCAGCGTAGTGGTCCACTTAGTTTAAGGGAAGGGGAATTACCTTAGAAAGATGAAGAATCCTTTGCGGTTATTTCGACAAAGTGGAATCAGTCCGAGCTTTAACTATAATATTTGATTTTATGTGTTTGTTTGTTTGTTTGTTTTTTGTTTGTTTTTTTTGTTTTTTGAAGCTCCTTTAATATCATTTTTATTTCAGAGGAGGGTGGGTAGATAAATCCACCTGACCCAACTTTGGGACCTCAGCAGCTACATTTCTATGAACTGCTCTCATTATTATTTGGTCATCGTGTTAATGAACACATCTCAGCGCTCACTGGATTTTCCAGTAATAGATTTATGGTTAATTTTACTCGACTTTTGTTCCCTTCACTCCCTATACAGAAGATTAGATTGGGGGCTCATTCAAACCTGGCTATTCTGCTGCAACACAGAGCTATTTCTGTCTGCGTACTAAAGGACGGAGATTATGTCCCACTAAAAGGATGATTTCAGATCACCTGAAACCTGAGCTGCTTATTAAGAGTTCCACCAGCGTGTGTGGAAACCTGGAGTGCGCATTCAGGAACATTAAGGACTGACAAACACGGCAGTTAAACTTTCTGGAAGGGGGCGAAAAATGCTGAATACACTGAGCAGATTTCACAAAATAAATAAGTAAAAACATCTTCAAACACACCTGGAGGGAACATTTTATCTAATTACATCTACATGGATATTTTGTGGGCTAGAATCTTTTATTTGCACCTCCGGGGGGAGGAAAAAATGCAACTGGCGACAAGCCCGTGCACACAAAATGATTTCCGTCAATACCCTATCTTGTTTTCTGACACCTGCAGAAATCCCCATATCTATATTACTCACCATTAGACTGATATTAGTGCGCTGCTGGAGCAGCCACCAGTGTGTGCTTTAACTGATAGCGCTGGGTCTTAGAGGATATTGGATTAGAGGCAACACTTTAATAAACAACTGGATAGTGAAAAGAAATGATTTATATATACATATCTCAATAAGACAGCAAACTCCAATGTAAACTGAAAATAATTTTTAACTAATACTAATACTTTTTATACTTTTTAGTTACACGGTCCACACAGCAATTTCCTTAAGGTAATACTCACCTTCTGACATTTTGTATCAAATTCTCTGTTTCCCATGCTCAACTGTAAGTTTACCTTGATTCTGTGGTTATTATTCTCGATACTTCATGTAAAATGAAGGTGTCTATGTAATTTAATAAGCATAAAATGCAGTGTGACTCAAGCTCGTGTAAAGTAAGTGTGAATGAATTATGTCTTCTAAGGGGGCTTCATATTATTCTTCCACAACTTCGTCATAATTGTATCTTGACATAATCTTACCTCCACTCTCAGCACATGACCGTTTGTGGAGATCTTCCCTCTTTTTAAAGTCGTTTTATTCATTTAAAATGAAATATCAACATGGGGTGAGTTTGTGGCTCTTGGATGGCTCTCCAGATCCGATTAGATATGAGGTTATGCTCCTTTAAAGGACTATTGCACATTTTTATTACAGTTTTTATTTCTCTAACCTTCTGCTGTGGCCTTGCTGACGCTCTTTTGTCATTGAGATTTCACTATTCACAACAAGTCACAACAGTCATATCAACCGCGTGCCCGGCTGCAAATTCTTTCCTAGGGCGCGCCTGAGCGCACGGACGCACGGAACATTTACTTAAGACGGGCATGCGCACCGGGTGTAATTGCAGCCATCCGCTTTGATTTAGAAATGTTTGACGAGAGGACAACGCGCAGCCAAAGACTCACGGTGATTCGTAACAAAAACAAAGCGCGCAGGCGGTCGTAAACCTTTCCCATAATACCCGTTTCCAGTCGAAAATAAAGACGTGAATGCGCCCGAACCTGGAGGGCAAAGTTCAACACGCTGCATTATAGCCGGTAAATATTTGAACTAAAGTATCTCTGTTGAGGAAATCCCCACTGCTCCTGAATTGTTGGAAATACAAGAATATAATAAAATAGAATATAATAGAATAAAAAGTAAACCAGGTGTATGTTCACTGTATCACTTTCTGCTTGTTTGGGTCTACAGGTTCCACGGAGGTGTGCCCCACTTGGGAAAAACTCCAACACATTCACAGCACATAACCAACACTTATTTTCACTTCTCCAAATTCTGCAACTAAATCTAGCCAACATTTCATGACCAGACATCCATCCAGATACAAACAAACTACACCTGGTGCGGGATTAATAAAATAATAGGTCATCATTTATGAGATAAAGCATTTAAAATCGTCTTTCCTTATATACAATGACCACATATTTTTTTGAATATCCTGTTAATTGCATACTATTTCTCCCCCAGTGCTCGAAATATACTTGAGTGAGTTCTGCTAGATTCGTACATTGCATTCTGCAGACTACACAAACAGGGAAATGTGACACACAAGAAAGCAAGTGTGACTACTGCAACCGAGCCAGCAATAAATAATGATAATGGTGTTTTATCCCATTTTGAGCCCCTTCTTTTACCCACATTACAGAGTTAAAACACAGACCAGATGTAATAAAAGAAAAGAAAAGACACAGAAAATGTTAGACAAGACATTAATTGATCAACTATATTGATAATAATTGTGAAGAATTACAAAAAACAATCCAACTGACTGCTGTTCCTCATTTGTGAAGATTAAGTGCATCTCTCTGGTTGCTGAAGAAAACAAGACATTTAAAGGCATCCTTTGAACCCCACAAAAAAGAAAAAGAAATGCTAGCAGTTTTTAATGGTTTTCTGCAAATCAGATGGAGGGGGTGGGGTGGAAAATACCTAAATAAAACCTTAGTGGAAGCCCAGCAACTTGAGACCACCGCAGAATATAGCAAAAGGACTCCAGTATCACAAAGAAATTCTGCTGGATTTCAAAACGATTTCAAGGACTGTTTCTGAACAGTGGCATGATAACTCGTAGCTAAGCTTTTAAAATGGCTAAAGCCTTAAAGCCGATGCTAACATGGAAACAAATAAACACAAGAAAATCTAAGTTTAATTTGTAAGCAAAGCTTTATTAGTAGTTTTATTATAAAATCTACAGTGATATTAAATAAAAAATACTAGTTGTTTATGAAAAAGCTTTAAAATACACCCAATCCCCACCTCACATACACACACTAGTCGACATCATTACAAAGAAGCAGATTATCAGTCATAGTTGTGAATTTTTTCCACTGCAGTGCATTATCCTTTATGAGATGGTGCTCATTCTTTTATAAAGCTGTATTTAATTAGTCAAATTCTACTGAAAATGTTGCAGGTGATGTTCCACAGTAGCACAGGTCCATCCCAGTGTCTCTGATCACATGATAAAGCTACCCAAACAGCATTCTGCGTTGGGGGCCCGACAACATAATTTCTACCCTTGGGCCCTGTAAGAGGTTAATGTGGCCGTGGCTGAAGTTTCACCATAGTGGGCTATGGAGGAAATCTTTTCAAGCAACAAGAAGACCAGACTGAAACGGTATTTGCTGACACAACTGCATAAAGGAGGAAGCAACATTAACAAATGTAAACAAAGGCTTCATGAGTGTGGCGCAGTTATTAGTATTTGACAAGTCGAATATACAGCACTATGGTGAAGGAGTCCAAAACTTGCATTTAAAGCTGTTACAGGGATATTCTACCCATTGTGTGACTGACATTTGCAATCCAGCCCATCTAGAAACAAAACAATCTCTGCTAAACCAAGGCCTCCCCCTCAACTTACACTAATGCTGCTCAGCTTCTGTTTGTTTTCTCCTTCTGCTGCCACCAGGTCCCTGCAGCAGTTCACATGATCCTGAAATCTGTACTACAGCTGCTGCATCCTGTAAACATGCCAAGTCTCCGTTTAGATCCAAAACTTTAATTTAAATAAAAAAGCCGCTTTGGTCTAATATGACCCCATAGACTTTTTCTCACAAGGAGATCAACATTTATTTCTGGGTGTAAGGATACTACTATAAAACCCCAAATGAAACATAACTAATGATGGCTTTCCATGGCATTATGTTGATTTTGAGCAATAGTAGACATATTTCAGTGTATTAGGAAGCCATTAAAATCCAATTTCAAACACCTCAAAGACCTGAGTAGGGTGCCATCCATCCTAATCAATGTCTCATCTGCATCTATTATCAGCATATCAGCAAATTGTTGACAATAACGGGCTTCAAATCAATCAATAAAAGCAGACATTGACAGTGACAGATAACATTTTTATAGCCCCATTCCAACTGTGTTTAAATCCCTGCACACTGATTTTGAAACCACACTCAAATTAATCTAAAGCAAGGACTGTCTGGAAAGTAGGAAAAGGTTTACAATGAAGTATTTATTCTCATTCTTCTCTAAGACATGTAGTTTTTTTTACATTTCAAATAACTATGAGAACAATAACCGACATTCATAGCAAAGTAAACCAACAGGCTGAATCCTGAATTGCTGCTCACATCAGATTGCTTCTGGATTACTGTTGCCATGAAACATGTATCACAAATAGTAGCTCAAGATGCTGCATGTTTTGTGCTTTGGCTCATTTCAAACACTTTGGGTTTGAGATTTCAGTGAAGAGGAACCTCCACAGCGCACACACAATTTAAGCCACTGTTTAGTTTTCTGTTCTGTGTTATGTGTCATTATTGAGCGAGCTAACCGCAGCTCAGCCAAACTGTCATGAATGATAAACTTGCAGCAGCTGCCCCTGTTGCTGCCATTGTCCCGGTTTCAAATATTCAAATGCAAGCAGTTTGTAAGTCACATTTTCAGGTTTCGCATTTTTGTTTCTTTCCTTATGGAAGCGGCCTTGAAGTGCGTTCTAAAACACCTTTTAAGAAATCCGAACCATCAGTTACTTTTTTGGTTCACACTTATTTTAAAACATAAAATCTAGTTTATATTTGCCAAATGTTCAGATTTGACATCTTTTTGCATAATATATAGTTAAAAGGGAAGACCACTGTTGTTGTAGACTCACAATCTGTCCTGGATGTACCTTGCCTCTCTCCCCATAACAGCTAGGCCTCGAACTGGATAACTGCGGATGGATGGATCAGTAACCTCCTATCCCATTAACTTGAGCAACCAAACTTGACACATAGGCATATTTAATGCTCCTGAAGGTTCCTTTCTATATAAAATATTATGACAAGATCAAATTGCCTAGCAACCACCTAACAAAAGGCTGAAATGACCTGTTTTCAGCTTTATGCACCTACAAGACCTTATTAAAGCATATCATTTTTATTTCACGAACATAACATCTAATTCATGCTTCATAGGTTGCATGAAAGGTTGACTGAATTCCTAAATAAACAACAACTTTTGCATGAACAGTACAGTTACAGGGGAAAAAATGGATGCCACAGAACTGGTTAACCAGTTATTTAGAAGATCGGTACCAGTATGTCAGTGTAAATAACACAAGCCCATAATTATAAAGAGTTACATGTGGTGTTCCACAAGGCTTGGTACTTGGTCCTTTATTTTTATATATAAATGATTTATGTAAGGTATTTGTGAATTTATAATGCATATTGTTTGCTGATGATTCAACTTTGTTTGGTTGTGAAGAAAATCTGGATCAACTGCTTGATACTGTCAACAAATAATTCGATACAGTCGAGCAATGGTTTGCTATAAATAGGCTGTCACTAAATCGAAGTAACACAAAATTCGGAATATTTGGAAATCAACTAATAATACTAATAATAATAACAATAACAATCAACAAATTTACATTGTGAAACTGAAAGTATATCCAAAGCTAAATTCATCATATAACATTAGATCAGCGCTGATCTTTCACTATTTCTAGCTCTATATTTATTTACTATGATATTTGTCTTGTTTTCCATGTCTTCATTTTGTATTATTATTATTATTATTATTATTATTTGTATTCATTTTGTTTTATTTTTTATTTTACTTTTGCTTTGCATTCTATTGAGCACTTTATAACTTTTTGCTTGCTTGCCATTACATGAAAGACATTCGCAAGCTTTCAGTATGGAATAGTGAAACAAAGCTCTCTTTCCTGTCTCCATAAAGACATTTTAAAGACTAGAATGCTGACTGTGACCCGCAACACTATTACTAATGGCTTAAGTGGAGAAAAAGAAGCAAATATCCAAAACAAAAGAATGATGATTTTAACATTCAGTAATGTTCAAGTGTTATTTGTATTTTAATGTAAAATGATCTTATGACAGAAGATCCACAAATTTTATATCTGCCTTAAAATCAAGTGATGTCATGATACTGACAAACGGACAAAGCCTCCAATGCTGCCAGTGACATTTACCACGAGAGAACATAAAGCACAAGCTCCCTGCCTTGTCAGCATCGGGAACAGGACTTTCCATTTTCAGATCTTATCATCATCATCAGAGGTGCAGCCTGATGTTGAGTGGCATGTATCTGATTCATGTGTGGTTCATGTGCACACGATCAACGTAAGGAGGTATTTTTAAATTCAGCAAAACGGCTCCAATGTCAAAAAGACTGATGTTTCAGAGGTAACAAACAAAGCACATCATGCGATGAGTTGTGTACAGCCTGCATGACATATGAGGGCAAAACAGCTTCGCCCTTAGTACAACTTCCCTTGAACAGAAACCTGCATGCCGTTGCAAAAAGGAAGTTTTCATAAACTGTTCATTCACAGATTTCATTGTCACTTGATATCAGAGGGTGAACACGCGTTTTTCAGGTATCAGGTTTATGAATGTGAGCGTACTGCTATAATAAAACAATTGGCCAAAAAATAAACCACAACTTGAAATGTTCTCAACATGTCAAATGCATTTATAAAAACCTTTGCTTGCTGGACGAGGAAGCCTATGATTGCTTTATTGCAGACAATGAATGATGGTGGTTTTTATCTACAGAGGGGAAATTTCATGCCATGTATCCATTAGTGTTTGAATAAGATCGTCAGATTCATGAGTCTACAGTTTGTGACAGTTATGGAAGAAAACGAGAACTGCACAAAGGATGAAAATAAAAAAACCTAAACGCTGATAACTGTAGGGACCTGTCTCTATAGTTTGGAGTTTTTGTTTGTTTGTTTTTTAATCAAATATGCTTCTTTAACATTGATGATTTCGATGCTATTTGGTGCTATCATTACTTTGGGAAGTTGAGAACAAAATTGTTTTTGTTGTTATTTATGTTTTGGGATATTTATGTGTTTGTGTGCTTACCCTGCAGGTCACTAAGAGGTAGATTAATGCTCCACAGTCCAAATCTTTAATCAGAAAACAGGCTGAGGTCATTAACAGGTGATCACTCAGTGGACCAAACATATCCAGCAAGGCATAGTCAACAGGCAAATCCAAGAATAGTCCAAAAAGTCACACACAGGGTGAGAAATAACAACAAAATGGGGGACAAAACCAAGGGATGTCAGAACACTTGATTGCAAGGGGTACAAGTCAAAGAAGTATATGTACACACACACACACACACAGGAGTAATTAGCTCAATGAACAGGTGAGGCAGACTGTACACAGGTAACATTAATGAGGCTAGGACAAGCGATCACAAAGGAGGGAAATTGACAACTGTCTAAAATGACTATGATTAACAAAATATAACAGAAAGTGGATAAACAAACACTCAACATCACGACACTAGGAGTTTGATACTTGACTCCAATTAAGAGATGCTTAGAGTAATATACTAGGGTTTGTTGTGTGCCATAGTAGCGGAGTCTGAGTCCTGTGACAAGCTTTAAAATGGGTATATCCAATAAGTATCTGGGTTTATTTTTCTTCAACCCAATCAGGATGAATTAATTAAGGGAAAAGGGCAAAAAAGGAAATATTGGTGCTGATATAAAAGTTTGTAGCAAACTAGGTGAGAAGTAGTTTGCACAACACTATCCTGAATAAAATGTGCTGTTACAAAGGGTCACAAAAAGCGAAGGAATACATTTCACCAAGAAGAGAGCTAGGTTATTGTGGTGGGGTGTGGCTTGCGGATGCCGTGCATGGAAGACGGACGCACCTGCACGGCATCCGCAATCATGCCCTGCCTACTTAAATATGGTACTGGGTCCTGGAGTTTTGTTGTTGATGTGAGTCGGGCTGTGCGCTGCGGAGCTGCAGCTGACTGAGTTGAGTGTAGCCAGCTGCCGTGTGAATATTGTAAGAATAAAGTGTGTGAGATGCTGCAAAGCATGAAGGTGCACCTGGGTCTGCTGTGGGTTTATTACAGTGATATACATTCAGGTGCTGAAAGACATTCAGTGCATATCACCTTCAGACAGTTGTTAGACTTTTTCAACTGTATCAAGTGATTTAAATCTTTAGTTGGAACTTACACTCGCCAGCCTATTCATTATGTAAGGCATACTAGTATTAGGTTGGACCCCATTTGGTTTTTCTTTAATTTTAATGCCAACAAGGTGCTGGAAACACTCCTCAGAGATTTTGGTTTATATTGACATGATATCATACAGATGCTGCAGATTCAGAGACAACAATACTCAGGTATCATGTGGGGTTTAAACACTGCTCAGTTGGTACTAAGGTGTCAGAGTTTGCCAAGAAAATATCCTCCACACCATTACACCACCAGCAGCCTGAACTGTTGATGCATGGCAAGATGGAGTTATGCTTTCGTGTTGTTTACGTCATATGCTGATCCAGATTCTCTTATCTTGTATTATCTCATTTTGGTGAGCCAGTACAAACTGTAGCCTTAGTTTTGCATTCTAAGCTAACATGAGGGCCAATTGGGGTGGTCCTCTGCTGCTGTTGCTCATCTGCTTCAAGGTTTAACATGCTTCATATTCAGAGATGCTGTTCAGGATAACTTGGCTGTAGCAAGCAGTTATTTTGTTACTGTTTATTTCCTTTTAACTTGAAGCTAACTGGTCATTCTCCCCTGACCTCTGACATCTATAACACATTTGGCTCGGGAAGTGTCACTCTTTTGTACAGTCTTTTGCAGCTTGAAAAAAGAAAGCAACTGGACTTCTTTAGGTTTGTGAAGCTGTTTCCCTCTCATGCAAGAGGCTTCTTTAGTTCTAAAAACAAATAGTTTCTAACCAAGTCTGCAGATTGCAGATCATTCTCTCTAAACCTTAGAGATGGTTGTGCAGGAAAAACTCAATATATCAACAGCTAAACAACTAGAATCAACCTTTTATTCCCCAATCTGATGCTCAGTTTGAACTTCTGCAGGTCATGTTGGCCATGTCTACATTCTTAAATGAATGGATTTGCTGCCATGTGATTGGCTGATTAGATATTTGCATTAGCAAGCAGCTGAACCTGAACTAGTTGTACTTAATGAAGTGTATCTACTTCACTAAACCGACTGTGGCTGAAATTCACAACCAGAGTAGGAAAGCTTGAAAGCAGCAGAGAAATGTTGCTTTTTTTTAATGTGACCCAAGGTATATATTTTGGAGAGAACTTTCTTATGTTGAATATTTCGAGACTAAAGTCATGGTTAAAGAAAACACTTTTTTTAAAAAGCTGCTATGTGGACATGCTGGCTGAAAAAGTATGGAAAAGTTGATGGTATATGTAGAGGCTCACTGAGGTGGCAACAAAACTTCTTGACTCAGACACCAGCACACGAGTATTTCCTTGTGTTTCCCACGTTAACGACATAACCAGCACCTGAAGAGCTCGATGTATATTCAGGATACACTCAAAGCCCAATACGTTATCTTAATTAATGAGTTTATTTTAATCAAGCCAAAGTCAACATGCTGCTTGTAATATTAAGTGATATAACAAGCCCAAATTCAAGCTGCGCTGCAAATTACACTTTGATTTATGGAGCTGAAGATTTATTACAAAATATTGGCTCACACAATCAAAAAGAGCATTTGGCCAATACGAGAATATGGTTGCAAGCCCAAGTACAACAGCATGAATTACTATAATTATATGTGTCCTGAGAAAATTATGTTATTACCTCCAGGACTCTGTCTCTGTACCGCAATAATTCTAACAAAACTGACACATGACTGTCATTTTGGGATTAGTGACTATGCTGAGTCGAGCTGCTAGGACTTCACAGCCTAGTCAAAGAAAGCTGTGGGTGGCTGAGCAAAGAATGAAGCACATTATATGAAAGATATCAACATTATTTATTTTAAAAGACCACCAGTTATCTGACTTCTTGACCTATATACCTCCATCAAAGCAGTGTGTGCAAAGTTACACTGAGAGAGATGGATCAAAATGGAAGAAAATGAGCAAAACTGCTGCTTTCTCTTTGTTGGGTTTTGATGATAATTTCATGGAGAAGTAGCAAGTCACTACTTAAAATGCACTTTTTATTTGTTTTTTATGAGCCAAAGTTACACATAATGACAAATGAGCCAGCCCGCTCAGGTTTAGCTCACTCCAAACTCTCAGTTTCTAACATTTTTTTCTACTCTGGGGTCTTGTTGATGTCACTGAGAGGTGATTTCCTTACAGAGTCACAGGAAGATCCGTTCTCCAAGCACAGCATCAGTTATGAGGAAAGTTAAACTTGTTTGGCTTTCTAGAGAGAAAAGTTTGTTTCACGTCAGTACAGAGCACTCTTTCATCAACAGAGTCCATTATGTACCTGGATTTCCAGCTATGCTAACACCAATTATAAAAGGTATGTACTATAGAGGGAATGATGAGGAGTTACTGAAATATTTATATGCTAAAAATGATAGATCTCTCCTATTTTCCATACAATGTGGCATTGTGACAAGGCTTCAAAAAATGTGTTTGTATTGGTTCATACAAAGTTACATTTTTGTAGAAGCTTTAACAGTACAGTGACACTGGTAACAGATGTGAGTTTATTTAGGACCTTCTGTTGCTGATCCTTTTCGTCTCTCTGGAATCGGCATGATATCCATTTCTGCAGTCTGTAAAAAGGAAAATCCTTTTTACAGACGGTTTGTCTTTTAAATCGAAGAAGACAGCGTGAAACTGCCATTTATCAGTAAAATAGACAGCAATATGTTTCTGTTTACACAGATAAGAACAGCCAGTGGTTGTTCAGTAGTTACTGCTGCACCACATGGGAAATGTACAACCGGGGGTGCATTTGATCAAAAAACAACTGCCATACAAATGTGTGTGCAAATGTTAGGCTGCTGGTTGTTTTTGGCATTGAGCGCACACTGTGATTACTATCACACTGTGTCTGCAATGAGTCCCACTACAGACAAGCCCATATGCTGAACGCTGGCCTGTTCACTCCCCCTGGAGGCTCCAAAAGCAGACTTAAGTCAAGACTGACTTTCAATGACCTCTTTATCTTTTTTTGTCGGGATCCGATTGCCACTACCAGTCCCCCTCGCCTCAAACCACCCCTCCACGGCCAGGGAGTGAAAATGCAGTTCACACACGAGAGGAAAAATGTGGGCCGCTATCACGCACTGCAGCTACTTGGAAAAATCCCAGAAAGCCTCCCTCCTGCTTGTGGTTTCTTTTCTCACTTGCTGCCCCACCCCTCCCCCCCAACTCCATGTCTCTCTTCTCCTCTCAGGGGCAGGAGACATTTATGCAAGGGAGAATTATTATTTTTCCATCTCAAGGTCTTCACAAAACATAGGCCTGCCCCACCTGCCCGTCCTACTCATCCATTCTCGACTCTGTCCCTTTCTACCCGCTCTCTCTGTTTGTCATTTACTCCCCTCCACCTCTGCAATCTCCCATTAACTGCCCTCCCCGCTTTCTCTGCTTCTCTTTTCTTCCTCGTTCCCTCTCCTGTTTGTCTGTCTGTCTTCCTCTGGCAGGACTGCTGGCAGCACAGAATTAGTAGGTGAAATGGATTAAGGAGCCAGAATCCAGGGACTTCACTAATGGGAGGTCTGCCTCGGTTGTCTGCTGCTGCTGCTGCTGCTGCTTCTGGCCATCAGCTGAGGTCAATTATCTGAAGGAGCCACATCTGGCCTGGCCTGGTCCAGCTTGGCCTTGTAGCAAGGTCCGTCCGGTCACTTAGAAAGTGGCCCTCCTCCTTCTCCTCAGACAAAATAGAGTGTTGAAGTGATAAAATATACTGATTAATCCAAAGGGGGATAAAGAGAAATGAATGAATGAGTGGATTTTTAACCAGTTAAGAGATTTATCATGGAAAAGCAAGAAGCATTTGCTAGATCAAGTTCTGAGACACGAGGCTCCAAGACATGGTCCATAAAGGGTTATTAAGTTTTTAATTAACTGTTTTTGTGATTGGGTTACAGTTGGAAACTCTTAATTAAACCACAGTTACTGATTTCACAGTATGTGGTCAGCTTGTTTGCTGTCTTCTCAGCACTTTTCTGGAGTATTGATTGCAGGTTGGTCTCTGCAGTCAGTGCAGAAAGAGCCAGCGAGTTAGTGGAGCAGAGGCAGGAGTTGCAAGGAGGCATAAATCCAACAGGGGAGGAAGATCCCTCCTCTGTTGGGTTATTTAAAAATAGAAAAATATAATTCTGAGGGAGAAAAAGAGCTTTGCTTTTTAATCCTCTGTCTTCTATTATTGTTTTCAACCTCAGTTTTCTAACCACAGAACAATGCACACCTCCACAGAAATTTGTTAAAAAGGAGCTAGTGCATTCACCTTGAGACAATACAGATGACACACACGTTAGAGTGCAAACAGAGGCAATGTGGTCTCTATTAGCAACACTGAAAACACTTGAATTCACTGCTATTGTTTCCAGCCTCAAAGTTGTCCTCCTGCACAAAAAGCAGTTTGAAGGGTGGCTGCCTGGGTCAGTGTTGTACAATGTAACACACAACAGATGCAACCGTCGTCTTATTTTGGTGAGAACTTCCCCGTTCAGATGAATAAACTGGGGCTACTTTAGTGCTCACAAATCATCTTTGTAATATGATATATATATATATATATATATATATCTGACTTTCAGCATGTGCTTTAACCTCACCAGCGTGTGTGGGCTTAGATGGCCTTGGCAATACAATGTGAAAATTTGACAAATTATACAATATGTATATTCAAGTTACCCTGTAAGTGGAGGCCTAGCAGCAATGAGAAAACTGAATTTAGCAGCAGCATCCCGCGATCCAGCAATGCCATCTGAAAAAAGCATTACACAGTACAGAGCTATGTTATATGTTATGGGGGTCATTTTGCTGGCGGGGTTTAGGGGGTGAATTTTCTGATCCTGATGGGAATGGACTCTTCCAACATGAGAAGGTTCCATTCAAACAGGACAAAGGGATTATGGATAGCTTGATGAGTATTAAAATTATATGAATTATATGGTATGGGCTTCCCAGTCACTAAATTCCAATCCAATTGACTTCTGGGAGATTTCAGGCTGACAAGTTAGCACTCTCCTCCGTCATTTAAATACCAAATGAAAGAATAACATAGGAGAGTCCCTCCAGCTTAGGTTTCGAGACATGTAGAGTCAGTGTCAAAGTACACTGAAGCTGTTCTGACAGACAATTCATATTTTGCTTTGGGTTTTTTTATGTCACTCGTTTGTGACCAGAAAAACCTCATCAAAGTCATTACCTGATGCTTTGCGCTAAAAGCCTTTCTAATGGCTAATATAGTCACCCAGGCTTGTCAGCATGTAATTAATTACCACTAATTGTGAGAAGAAGCACACCCAGTCCATCACCCCACATTTTAACCTTACTCTTTAACTAGAACAATTACTGATAGTTACTTAAAATCCAGTCCAAGCATCAGTACAACTGCAATTAGCTTCTGTTTGGCTTATTACAATCACATACCACATGGTCAGCGATGATTGAAAATCCAGCTGCATTCAAGTTGATGCAATAAATAAACTATTTGACATTTAGAAATACGATTAAATGAGAAAATTGATATTACAGAACCTGCCCTGTCTCTGATTATTCCATTCATTCAGTGTTTCCTTTGTTTCCCATAGCATGAATCCCTCAATCCAGAACTGTGATCAAGATTTAGTTTTTTTAGGTATTGCACATATGACTGATTGTGATCAGATTTAAGTAATAGAAAATGAAAATGTGAGCAGGGCAGGAGACCTCCAATGTTTTCACTGTCCTGAGGATGTGTCAAACTCCAACATCTCACCCATTTTGTAGAAATTAAAGAAATGGGATGGAACATGTTAAACGAGTCACTGTTGGATGAATTTTGTAACATTCAGACAGTTCATGCTGCCCAATTTTACTTTCTATGCTTAACTAGCAGACACTGACTTGTACTTGAAGTGTTGTCAGGTTCCTCATTTAAAAAGGTAGCAAATCTGTTTGAGCCGACTCTGAATTTAGTTTGGCGATAAAATGAGAATTTACAGCATTTTTTAAACTCACTATGATCAGGAAAGACCAAGGAAGCATATTTATGCTTTATTTATGCATATTTATGTTTATAAACTTGGATTTTCCCCAAAAAACTACAACCAAACACATGAGAGGTAGAAGGCACTGAATTTAGTTCAGCCTTTACAAAATCGCAAATCAAATTAATTCCCTTCCTACTGACTTTGACCCCTTCCACGATCAAGTGACAAAAGGAGAGCATGTGATCTGATGGACTCACATGTAAAAGCTCACTGGTGAGAACTTGACAGAGTACTGCTGACCAATCACGATCCATTTTAATTCCATATGAGAAAATCACTCAGTGATACCTTTCCAGTCTCTGACTTTTGGGGAAATCTAAACCAAAGAGCTTTCATACAGTGTTAATTCAAGATACACTGCATCATTTTAAAACAATTAGAGATGAAACAAGAACATTTGTAAACAGTGTAAAATGTTTATTTTATTTTTGACAGATTTTATTTGGGACAAAAATCAGAAGCAGGATATGCACATGTGAAAGACTAAATACATTTAACTCTGTAGTGCAGTCGTCTTTTTAAAGAGTTGAAACTAAAATCAGTGTATCTACAAAGGCTGTGACAGATTGCAGACTAAAGACAAAAAAAAAAAAAAAAAAAACTACATGGAAAGTGAAATTTTGTCAATAAATTTGGCCATTTTGATGTCCCGTTTTGACAGCCCTCCACAATCATGTGTAGACAGTGTAATTTGGACCTGTGAAGACATATACATGTTAGTGTCAATCACAAGGCAATGACAACATGATCAAAATATTTTCCTAAAAACAACTTTTAAGAGTTTAATAGTTGCAAAAAAAAAAAAATCCAATAAAATTACATTCTTTGTCATTTCAGAAAACCTTCCATTCTTTTAAATTGTGGTATAGCTCAAGGTTTTGCGTTATTAGGACTGTGGTCACTTTGACAGGTAGGTGCCGGCACCTATCTGCATCACCAGGCTTTGCCTTTATTCATTCGAGTGACTAAACAGGAGCTCTCGCAACTGTTTGTTTTGGTGGCGCCTTTTGGAGTCATCAGTTATGGGACAAATAATATGGCTTGCTCTGTGGTTAACTGAACCAATATACAGTTTTGTCAAATTAAATACCATGGTTTTACCTGTAAAAATATACTAATCTAATTAGAATCACCCCGTTTTCCAAATATGGGCGCGTCTGGCTCCAGTTGTATAAGCTATTAGGCTCAAGTCAAAATGCTGGTCACAGTCTAAAGGGGGGAATGTTAGAGTAATTATGTCCACCTTTGATTTCCAGTCTGTATTCAAGAGTACAAGGTACAAATCAGATAGCATATGTGTGGCCATCTAGACACAGCTTTCAGTGCATTATGTGTCGCATCCAGTGTTGTGCAACCTTGGAAAAAAATATTAAAACTATCACCTAGTTCTGTGACAGCTCTTGCACATTCTGGTGGAAATATAATGTGACCTTCCTGTGTATTGGTAGGTGTAACTACAGCGTGCAGTGCTCCCAGCTGTGCTGTGGTTTGCCACTTGCAGCCAGTGAATACAGGTTTTGGTTTTTGGTCTCTGTGTGACATTTCTGTGATGACAAACTCAAGCAAACTGCCCACAGGTGCTGAGACTTCCTGCTGCTGTCAAACAATACTCTCCTAAAAACCACTCTCTAATCATACTTTACAAAATGTGAAACTTTGTACATATTGTGATACACATTATAGTTTTATTTGACATAAACTGTGATAACTACTCCTTTCCTGCAGCAGTTTGACCCCCCCAGCTTCCAAAAACATTTTTTGTAAATACCCTTAAAACTGACAACCACCAAAACAGAACAGAAGGTTTAGAGTGAATTTTAGAGAATATTAGCAGCAGCTCAGCATACAGCTTCTGTTTTGTCGAGGCTGTACCTCAGTCGGTGTGGGATTTATGTGTAAGTGTCTGGTGGAAAGTGCTGTGGGGGCCCAGAGACCTGTTGCACCATTGTACAGAGACTTTAATAAAGAGTGGATTAGGAGCAGCATTCCTCCCAGAGTGGCCCGGTCCGCCACACAGTAACTCAGTGGCTACAGCCTAATGCTGAGAGATTTTCAGGGACTGGGTTTGTCATATCAACCACTACTTTATTTGTGAGGCAGGGAAAGTGAGAGAGCCTGTGTTAGTGCTGGGGCTGTGAAGGAAGGCAGACATATTTGCAGAGCTTTTCACAAAAAAAAAAAACAAAAAAAACTATGGGAGTAAAGTGTGAACCTGATTTTCTCTTCCTTTTTCTTTTTGCATAAGGAGTGTGTGAAAGCCTGGCTATGGGCCAGTGATAACCGTTTGACATAAATAAATAAATAAATAAGTAAATCAGGCTTTATACAAGATCAGTTGCAGTGTGTCTAATTTGTTATTAACAAACCACAAAACTGTAAATATGGCAACAAATCAAACAGACCACTATTGATTTTGCAAGATGCACTTACTCTAACTGACAGTAAATAAACACAGCACTGTAAATGAATCTCCAGTCCCTGTTACCTTATTATAAACATTGAACCATTCTGGGTGATGGTTCATCTTCTCTGCCTGCAGAGCCACCCGTGACATGAAGCCAAACGCCTGTTAGGGGGAAAATAAAATGATGGCTGAATTTATTGCGAGCATGCTTCAAAATGCATGTTTTTAAGCACAAAGTGATTAATACACTGCATTAAATTTGATCCACTTTTTTATAAATAAATAAATGGAAAAAATACAAAAAGATGATCAAATGTTCAGATGTACAAATTCTGCTAAAAGCAAAGTCATCAGAATAACAAACAGAAAAGGACTCCTGCATTTTTAATGGTCAAAATCTAAATTAAAATAAATAAATGTTAACAGTATACACATAATTAGTGAAAACAAATCATTCTGTAAGTAATCTTGCAAAATTGTAACACTTCAACGGAACTATTGATTAGAAAATATAGCGGGCCTGTTTAAAGGGCTCTGTCATCAAATTTGAAATAAGTTAAATGTGAAGTTT
Source organism: Mchenga conophoros (assembly GCF_057382185.1). Lineage (NCBI taxonomy): Eukaryota > Metazoa > Chordata > Actinopteri > Cichliformes > Cichlidae > Mchenga > Mchenga conophoros. Next base: position 27,050,850 of record NC_140535.1, on the reverse strand, counting down.
CATAAATAATAAATAAAGTAAGTAACGTTTATTTATATAGCACATTCACTGACATAAAGGTCACAAAATGTGGTACAACAATTAAAACACAATGTTAATAGAGAACCATGTTAGGACAGAATAAAAAAAGTTTAATACTATATAAATAAAATAATGTCAATCCAAAGCTTAATAAAGTGCAATACTGCCATCTGAGGCGGGGAGAAGTACAAGACGGATTTCTGAATATAGAAGGTCCTCTTGGATGCATGTGTTCAATTTCCACAACCACAAAAGGACTTTAGAGCATGCATGCACACACCGAGAAACATACACACTCTTCATAAGTTTGGCATGTGACTCGCTCCAATCACAGGCCATCCAGGGAGTGATTACGGTTATTCTAATTATCTACAAAGAGGAGAGTGAAATCCCTCGTCATGCTCTCTGTGAGGAGAGGGGAAAAAAAGAAGAAAAAAAGAATCAGGTAGACCTATTTCAGAGCAATTTCCCACTGCAATCTCAATTAAGCCCCTAAATGCTTCCTCTCTGCCTAATTAAATCAACTGAAATGCCATTGTTTACATGCTATGGCTGTGGCCCCATCCACCACCTGACATGACGAAACAGAATTAGCCTCAAAGAGGAAATTGCGTTTAGCCTTTTTAGTGTGTTGTAACCAATTTCTGAGACAGCCTGCTCAATTCACGTGTAGTGCTATGCATGTAACACGATCAGGAGCTTGATCAAATTGGTTATCAAGGAAACCGTCTCCCGATCAATTTAAGTAATTGACATATTCCTGCAACTTGACCTCACTGGCACCAATTTAGAGAGCCGGGCGGTCTGCTTTTTCTCAGTTTTCATTGGCTTTAATGGAGATTGCTAAGCAGCCTGTCATGTCAGGTGTTGTCCAAACATGTCTTCTCCCTCTAAGGGCTGACTTCAGGTTAATATACCACTGAGGAACATTAAGTGACAGGTAAAAGGATTCTGTGTTAACACTTTTGGTTCCTGCACAATGTCCCAGTTCAAAACACTGTGCTTTTTCAGAAACTCCCTTCCTAATCTGTCCCTTGTTATAGAACAAAAAAGTCATCTCGTGGTATTTTAAGATACTTCCGACTGATTAAACATGGTCTATGAATGTTTATAACTCATTCTTCAGGCTAACATTTATTTCCTTCTTTTTTGACACCATCATTGGTATTAGGGTTTCCACTACACAAGATGTTGGCTGAGACCATGCAAAGTGCCAAATACTGCAGTTCCTCTGGTGCCCACTAGAGGCTTGCTCCAAAAGTGAATTGATCCCCATACAATCCAATGTTAAAGTGCCCAATTTTGCAGCAGAATTTAAGAGTAGACATTCACAGCCTAGTATAGAAAGTGTTTAGGGCTCTATAGACAGTTTCTCTAACTCATCTATCTGGAAACTAGATTTGGGGGTGTGGCCACTTTAACACAGACAACTGCTGTCACACCTCACCTTTGGTCTGCTCCACTGCATTTGTGTTGTAGGGACCTCATAAAGCAGTTTTAATGCATTTATTTGACAAAAAATGGTTTCTACTTGAGTTTTGCTAAATGAAGTTCTGGTATTTTGCTATTTAGCTACTTCACAATAACTGGCAGATTTCAATTTGTTACTTACAAAAATACAACTTAAGAATGGTAACCAAATTTGCTAGTGTTAGCTGACACTCTCATTCAAGAGTGGAAATGTGTGGCATTAGAAAACTGATGGAAACACAGTGTATAGTAACAATATGTACATTACAGTGGCTACGTAAATCCTTTATGGTAGGAACTAGCTTATACTGTACACAAGTGGGTTTTTCAGCTTGAGTACCTTTTTGTTTCAAAGAGAGAAAGATGACAGAAATTCAGTCTACACAGCTTTTAAAACTGTGCTCATGAATGTTTGTGTCCATTAGCATAGCACTTTGCTATGCATACATTCAATAGCAAGGCTGAAAGAACACACTGATGTACACTCTAAAAACTCAACAATGCTGTCTTAGTTGGCGAAAAAGCTAGCTTCAACAGAAACACCAAAATAATTCAATACACACACACACACACACACACACACACACACACACACACACACACACACACCTGAGAAGCAGAATCAATGACTGGCATGGGCAATGAACTTTTTTAACACTCAATTTCACTCCAATAAAAAGAAGTTTTGTTGTCTAAAATGACTTCTGTCTTCTCTGCAGTAGGTGCTAAGCTAAAAGCCCAACAACAGCACAAACATGAACAACGACAGGCCAAATGACAGTACACAGCTACAAACATATACACATGGATCTGTAAAGCTTTTTGGAGCACCTATAGGCTACCAGCCCAGTACCATGCTGGTACCGTAAAGAGACAAGCATGCATGTATAGCATCCTACGCTTTTAAATAAAAGCAAAAAAATACAAGCTGGAGAAGCTTCAGCTCATCTTTCTTCCTCTTCTCCCTGTGCACTGCCACAACTTGTACATAAAACTACAATGTCCTCTAGTGCCTTCAGGCAGCTTTTCACTAAAACTACACAACACCGCAGTGTCCAACAGGACACTACTCAGAACAGAGTTCACCGAGAAGAGAAAAAATAAAACAACGAGTTCTTTGTGTGACTTCCGTCTTCTCTATAGCAGGGGCTAAGCTAAAGGATCAACAGCAGGACAAACACAAACACGAGTAGCTTACATTTCCAGCTGTTCCACATATCTTTGACACCGTCCCCATTTGGCGGCAGACAGCTACGACATGTAGGTGTGCGTTTACTGATCATGCTCGCCGCCTGCGCTTCATCAATCCTATGCTAAAGTTATTGCTAACCACAAATATTAGCAGTCTTATTTTCACTGAAGACTTACATAAAATACATAGAAACGATCAATTTATTTGCAAATGTGTAAAAATGTGACAAGCTAACAAAAATTAAAAGCATGACAAATGGTTTCACTGGTGAACATGCAACTAAGCAACTTCTTAAAAAGAAAGGTTTGTCATGTTAGCATTGTTTCCAACAGCCTAAAATGATTATAAACAATAGGAATGAATCCCTCTGCAAGTATTTATTTTTTCTTGTTTAGTAAATTCAAGGATTTTAATCATCAAATGTAAATGCAGATTTCATAACTTTAATCCTGCAACAGCTAAACAGTATCATGACGTTTGCCAATGATCAAGAACAATGTATTTTGAATTATCTAACCATCCATCCATTTTGTTTACCCCTAATTCATTCAACTGAAACTGCACTAAACCGGACTAGTTTATATTGATAACCCAAGCTTGAAAAGTGCTGTATAACATGGAAGCTGCACTGCTTTTATCATAAGTATTGTCACACTTTCCAAGACATTTCCTGTCCCCATTCAGCTGTCAGTGATGTGCAAATGAACCAAAGAGCATTTGGAGGGAATGGGAAACATAAGATGACTGTTAAGTATCATGAAGCCTGATAAAAGAAACAAAAATGGAGAGAAACAAGAAAAAAAATTAAATAAAAGCAGTAATCTCTCGCTACAAATGAATTGGAGTTGAATGTCAAAATAACCTGAAATAGTGAATCCAGAAAATAAATCCTGCCCTACATCAGCCTTTTCTCAACAGACAGTGCTCCCTTGGGGGCAGTAAACAGAGCATGAGGAAACAATACAGGCAAAGTGACAGTGCTGTGCCTGTCCGTCATCTGTAGGTCATCTCAACACCCTCCACTTGGGCCAAACAGAAATTAAAACCAATCCTCAACTCCCAGATGAGGTCTCGTTTCAGCAGAGGTCAAGGGCTTGGCCTCTCAAAGTGCTTTGTTTATCCCATTTGTATTGTACGGGCCACACTTCTCGAGCCAACAGGTCAGCCAGCTAGTCGGCTATCCATCCTCTCAGCCAGCCAGCCAGCAGTTCTCTCCAACTGGCCCAACAAGCTGTAGCTGTCAGAGTCACATAATTTGACGTGACATTATGCAGGCCCCCATCTCAAATAATCAGAAACACCCGACAGCAGACCGCCACTATGCCCCTCTCCCCTCCACACACACACACACACACACACACACTCTTTTGAGGAGCCATTTTGGTGCTATTACAGCATGATTGTCATACAACACTGGATGAGACAATTTGACGTCGGAGCGGAGTGGTGTTCTCCCTCTCATTGCGGCTCTGGGCTGGAATACAGGACTCAGTTTCAAACACATGTGTCTGTTATTTACAGATCGGCTTTCCACCACCCCGCGGTCCAAGGGCTTAGAAACGCCTGCACTGCTTTGCCAGGACTAAGTGCATGCAGATTGTGCCCACCCTTACTAGCCTCTGACAGACACACACTTTCACACTGGTGCATGCACAAATGTACACACACAAGCCTCCTCGGCATATGCGCGAGTATTCGCCGACACGCACGCACAGGAAGACGAGCCGCTCTCCTCCATTACACACCGCCGTGACTACCCGATGATTAGTTCGCTAGCCCCATCATCACCCGCGTCAGCGTTAGCCCCCTGGAAAACCTTCGCTCCTCTGCAAGCGAAGAAAGCTGTGATTTCGATGGCGGTGGTTGTGGTGGTGATGATAATGATGATGACCACACCTCATTTCTCTTCTTTCCCCAAACAGCTCTTCACGAGCTTCCAGCTGGCCAGACGTGGGCTGCCCGCTGAGTTGACATGTAACTTAAAGCAAAATATCAAGTAATTATGAAGCAAAGCTGCCAGCTGTGAAGTTCTTTCATGTAGTCAGAGAGAGAGAGAGAGAGCTCTGCTGGGCAAGTGTAACATCAGCGGTATTAATCTTCTCAAATTAAGATTCTTAAAGTTGAGAAAAGCAGAGCAGGGTTTCAGTTTGACTCTCTGCCAGTGTTGACGCTCATTTAGTGACTAATATCATGTGTTACACCTCTTCACACACAACTCAGCTCCTTTTTGTAACGAGTGTCACGTAACGCTCAGGTATGGTGTTAAGGCCAACTTATGCAAACCCCTCATTAACTGCGGGGGTTAGTAGCGAGGGCTCAAAAAGGCATTGGGCTTGTCAACAGACGGCAGACGTCAGGGCCATCTTACTTTACCCAAGGTCTGATAGCCAGATTATCTAACCACCTCCGCTTGGGTGCCACACCTTGTGGCTTCCCTCCAGCTATTCTCACAGGATGGGATGAACGCAGGATGCCTCTGGTTCCCAGGGAAAGTTTCACTTTGGAGATTGAAGGTGGGAACTGAACACCGCTGAGCCGATTAATTGGCTTCTTGCTCGTCTGAGGACAAGTGTAGGAGTTGTATATGCAAATCTGTGTGCATACCTCTAAACATTTGAACAAATTATAACATTTTCTTGTTAGCTTTCCTTTTTTCTCCCCATCCGGTGGAATGTAAAACACTGCCTAAACTCTTTGAAGGGTGGCAAATCCCTGAATCATCGCGTCCAAACAATAGTCAAGAAATGTGGGATACTCCCGAGTCCACTTAAAGGTGGCTGAAATAATAGATCACCAAAGTCATGTATCAAGGAAACCAACCATTCACTAGTTCCAGCTTCTTGGATGTAACGACTGAAGTGGAAACTGATTATCTTTTGGTATCTGGAAGGTCTAGAAGGTCGACTGGCAGGTCAGTGATTTGATTCGCTGTCCAACCGATCCGCCAGTTTAAATGTCCTTGGGCAAGACACCAAAGCGTCATAACTGCCCACAATATATTATCTGTAACAGGAAGACGCTGAGGTTATAAAAACATTAAGGGCTGTATGAATGGGTGTGGCTTGCAGTGTAAAGTGGTCAGTAAGACTCAAAGTGCTACATAAATACAGCACACATGACGAAAGGAATTAACGTTCATTTCAAAAAGAAATAAATTCACTGATTGATATTGACTGACTGGGAAATTGACAAATCAACCCAACAGACTGTCCAATCTGATTGCTCAACTATTTGCCTGGGAGAAGAGGCCCTGCTTGTTTGGTATGGAGCATGAGCAAATGAATTCATCAGTCTAACCTGTATGCGAAAACATGTGCGTGTGTGTGTGAAGCTGGAGGAGGATGGCTTTGGGAGTTTGGTTTACCCAGGGGCTCAGTTTTAGTTGTAGGACAACTTATTCAACACAAGTAGACCAAGTCCCATAACGAGAGGCAGAGGCTTGAAGGAGATTTGGAGGAGAGGGAGCCTCTGACTGAATATAAAAAAGGGATGGGGGAGGGGGGGATCAGCCTCCAAGAGCAGAGCAGGAGCAGAGGCAGCTGTCTGAACACAGCATTGCACTCTTCAGTAAAAATCAGAGTCGCTACCTCAGACTCGAAATTGGAAGTTAAGTCCAGAAGTTTTTTCCCAGAGCTTGTGATGTAGTTATTGTTTGCGGCAACCTTGGGAGGTTGTTTGTGTATGGCAGACACTTAAAAAAAATTTCACACAAATAAAACTAAAATGTTCGGAATTTATTTTATTTATTTTTTTATTTGAAGTGACTATTTTTCAAAATAACAATAAAATGGTAAAATGGTAAATGGCCTGTATTTATATAGCGCTTTTCTAGTCCCTAAGGACCCCAAAGCGCTTTACATATCCAGTCATCCACCCATTCACGCACACATTCACACACTGGTGATGGCAAGCTACAATAAATTAATTTTAAAATATTTTCCACAGCAGCTTGAAGTCGTTTCCGAGGAAAAGAGTTACAAGAGTAGGAGGGGAGTCTTTTCAGCCTTTCAAAATTATTTTAAAAATAATGTATGGGATGAAATCCAGGTAATTACTGATGCATTTGAGTAAAATTATACTTTTACATTTACAGTTCCACTAATGTTATGTGTTCAAGATACGATTACTTTTTCATTTCTAGGCTGAAGTGAAATGTGAAAAAATAAGCGTACTATCAGCAACCGATGGACGCAGGAGTGGATGCAGTGTTTATACTTTAAGCTAGCCAGTGAAATATGTTTGTATTATATCCCAATATGGGGGGGAGGGGGGGGGGTCTATAAGAACAAGATAGCAGTGAGTGAATAATGTAAATATGTAATCCCTTTAAAATAGTTAAACATACAGCAATTAAATAAATTTTACTACTAACTTTTACTATTAACTAAAACTGTCAGAATCCATATATATTTTAATACAGCACATGATAGGAAATACTTTTAAATGCTTTATCTTAATGTGTATATTTGCTATATGTTTTCGTTTCATCTAATAATATCATCGTAGGTCTTTGAATTGAAATGTTTTAATAATACTATTGTTGTGACTTAATTATTTATTCAATTACAAGAAAAACTAATTAATGGTTTTACTTTTTCTTTCATTTGGTTTTTATTTTTTTATTTATTATGTATTTTTATTATTTAGTTCAAATGTACAGCACTTTGTGTCGGCTGTGGTTGTTTTAAAGTGCTTTATAAATAAAGATGATGATGATGATTTGGAGCCATATAAATAAAATAAATTGACCCGAATCATCAATGATTGCACAATTACAAACAAACATGTTGCACAATTAAAATGAACATTCAAGGCAATGTTTTGTGTGGAAAACAGAAATGAACCAGATGCGTAAACATTGAGCAATATTTTACTATTTTACTGTTTCTATTTAACTGTTGTAATTTTATTATGCTCGTCTGAAACAGGTCTCGCTTGTAAATGAGACATTCAATCTCTGATGGGATTACCTGTTTAAATAAATGAAAAATAAATACTTTTATTTTTAAAATAATTTATGAATGAAAACTTCAAAACGATTGAAAATTGTCCAAAAATAACATTAATTGCCAACAATACTATCACTGATAAATTTAATAACCTCTTCACTGGTGCTCATACCCATTTGCTTTTTAATCCCTCTAATAAAAACAGTGGAGCATGCTATGGATGCAGATATTTAACCATTAAAAATTTCCCTCCTTAGGTTAAGACTGCCCTTGTTTACTTTACAAGAAAGACTGAAGATAATAACCGGCCATTTTTCCCCTCTATCCTAAATGTAGCTTTTGAGTGATTTTTTTTTCCCAGGGCTGCTTGACTGAATATTTGTGGGAGAAGGAGGAATGCCATCGATGTCAACCTCAGCTAACACAACACAACAGTTGAGCATGCACAGCTCACCCTCTCTTATACAAGCTGCACCCGAAAGCTACCCGTTTCACTTGTGTCGCATGAAAGTTTCCACTTCATCCACCGAAATGTATAGCAGATGGTAATCTGTAAACATACATAACATAAAGCTTGATGTGTAAACAATATCAGCGACCACAACTTAGAACATGTTCAATTCCAGCCCAGATTTACAGTATTAAACACACACACACACACACACACACGCGTACGTCTATATGTGATTGCAATAACTGACCAAAGCGACTCCAGAAAGAGGATTTCACCTCTCAAAGCACATTAAACAGACTGGACTTGACAGGAAAAATAACTCACAGTTACTCCTCCGACTAATGCCACAAACATCACACTGTATACCCACACGCCGCAGCTAAACTCCTGAGCCATTTATAAAGGCATCATAACACTTTCCACTTGCTGTAATCAAAGAAAAATAAACTCAAAGAAGCAATCCCAGCTGCCATGTTTCCTTTAAATTCATTTCCAGCTCTTGAGCATCTCATGAATTCGCTCAACTTGCTGTACTCACTTCAATGCATGAGTATGGCTCTACCGCCCCCTAGAGATCAGGAGAGGAAGTGTTTTGATACACAGGAAGGGGATTTGTTATTCTCATTATAAACTCTTGGGGATCTGATTTCCTCAAGCCCATCACTTGGAGATAAGTGGCGAATGGAAATCAGCCAGCATGTCGCTCCTCATCTCCATTCCCCTTCGGTAAAAGCCCTTTAAGAGCAGCCATGAAAAACGAGCTGGAGAGTTTGTGAAAATGCATCAGAGAGTTTGAGTGGTGTCTGGAGAGAATAAAAGAGGGTGAAAAAGAAGGATAGAGAGACAGACAGACAGAGCGAGCTGCCAGCATGTAAAATTGGAACAACATGAGCTCATTCCCCCAATAACATGGGGCACAGAATGGGAATGAGAGACGGACAAAGACTGAAAGGCAGAGACAGGGGAAAGGAGGGTGGCAACAAGTAAGAATTTAAAAAAAAAAAAAAGAAGAGAAAAAGAAGAGAGAAAGCGATGCACAGCAGAAGGAATGATGGGGTTGTTAGTGGTTTGTGAACCAGATGAAACATTTTAACCAATTTGATTGTTTGTGAAAGAAATCATTCTGATCAAAACCCTAATTGCTGCCAACTGGCCTCCTGGCGAGTCTCAGAGTAATGCAGCCTGACGTGTCGGGGTAAGAGGAGAGGCTTTAGAGCCAGGAGGAGTAGATGGGGGAGGTCAGCGCTCACCCTCCGACTTCAAACATGGGGAAGTGTAAAAACAGACTATTTTAGGGACTAAAACAACTAACGATGGGATTAGAGGAAGTCCGCTAAGTGGCCTTGAGATGCTGCAGTTTACTTCGCCCCGCACAGAGTGAGCGAACGGAGCAGCTGCTTACAAGACGTGCCAAAAAACTTTTGAAAAGAATATTTAATGTTTGTTTTACCCCAGGAAGCAAGAGAACTAGTTTCAGCTGCCAGGCAGCTCTCAGGAACTGTGTTACAGTAGACACAGTCACCAATATTATAAATAACTATATAAATATTATAAATAACCTTCTGATAAATTGCCATAATTCATTTTAAATGAAACACTTACTTTCAGTGCAATCCTGAAAATTCAGAGCTAAACTGTACCACCAATGTGCACCTGTCCATTTCATCTAAGTACCTCATACAGTACCTGCATATTTTTCCATCCATCCATTTTCTTCCACTTATCCAATTCAGCGTCTCAGGCTGTCATGCCCACTTATACACCTAGAGTCATTTTAGTTAGAAACACCAGTTGACCTAACCCCATGCATGTCTTTGGACTGTGGGAGGAAGCAGGAATTTCCCAGAGACAACCCATGCAGACAGACATGAGGAGAGAATGCGAAATGCAAACAGTAAGAGACCAAGCTGGATTTGAACCCAGACCTTCTTACTGTGAGGCAACAGTGCTAACCGCCATCCTGTTATTGCACATGGTTCACATGATCAGGTTCACTTGTCTGTATGGAATACTAGGTGTATTTGTTTCTTTATGCATTATATTGTTATGCATTGTATTTGGTGTAACTTCAGATGCCCTCATGGTTGGGTATCTTAATGATACTTTTATCTGGATAAATAAAGGATTACACCGCCGCCCGGCATATTCGCCCTACTCAAATATTACCATACTTTACTGTTGACTCTGATTAGCATCCCAAAGTATCCTTGCACTGTGTCCTTGTGTGTCTTTAGAAGCACTTAAAATTTAAACACTTCGTGATAAATATTCAAAGGATGGATGCTGGTTTTTATGGATAGTGGCACAAATTATATAAAGAACAGACCTCTGCAACATGTGCAATTAAACTATCCTGGTGTCACTGAACGTCCTGAGCACTGCCTCAAAGTGTCTCTAGACTAAAGTAACAATCTGGCATTCAGGGCTTGTTTGGATTCATGGTCTGTTTTAGTTATTCTTTGAATAATATTCCCCAATGGGAATCATAACAGTTTTTAAGGCAAGGTTTTCTTCAGCTTCCCTTTTTCAGTAAATATTAAGCACAGATGGACTGAGAAGTTTGGCAAGTTTGGTGGAATTATAAGAACACGGGCACTGCTTCTATTTAAAATTGTAGTTTTTGTTGAGAAAACGAAAAAGCAGAGTATATGGCGCGAAACCACAATGTAATTGCAGGGAAAAGTGTTTTAATTTAAATACATTTTTTTTTAAAATATACTTGCTAAGTATGAGGAATCTGATCTCAATGTCTGTTAGTGAGTAGACTGGACTGAGCAGTGTGCTTTGTATTATTGCAGCTACAAACCAGTTTGTTCATAAATAGATTTGTAAATAGATAATTTTGACTATTACACTGTATATATATTGAGCACTGCAGCAGTAGCAGGAGTAAGAAAACTTTTTTGTTGAACCATTTTTGTCTTGTTTATTGGTTATGAGTTTAAGTTGGAGATTTGTCTTTTGTTTGTTTCTGGCCTTTTCTTCGGTGTGGTTGGTGTGGGTAGCTGCACCTCATGTTACATCCAGGTTACCCCAGGCCGGGGACGTAATATTATTTAAATCACTAACTTTTTCCTGCAACTTCATGTCTTTTCTTGAACCACAAAATTTCTATAATTCAGTCTCACGTAAACCAAGTCAGAGATATTGCATAACAACCAAACAATAGTTCATTGATGACACTGACACGAAGAACGCTAATCACAGTATTGTTTTTAAACAATACCAAGCCCTAGATGTTATTATCCTGCACATTTGGTGTCTTAGGTCATTCATAAGTACTTCAGAAAAAATGCTGAAACTTGACACAGTTATAACCTGTGGAGACATGTCTGACTACTGATTTCAATATCACAATTTTATGCTCAGTATGCTACCAGAATCACAGCTGAGTTTCCGATCAACACTTTGGGCATGCATCTGGCAGCGTGCAACAACCCTCCTATAGGTGAACAGATTTTCAAGGCTACAGAAACTGGAAAAATGACTGCTTCATCCCAGACTCTACTGGCCACCTGGAATAAAAAAAAGACCACTAAGACAGAAATAGATGTGCATGTTTCTTTTTTCCCCCCCTTTATGTCAAATTCAAAGAAACACCATTTACACACCATCCAGCTGTGCAGGCATGGCTGTTGTGGTCTGATATTGTGATCCCAGCACTTATATAAAACTGTTATTTTGAGGCACTTTTCTTTTATTACACCTTTAGCATCTTACATCCTGCGCTTGATTTAATGACAACAGACACTTCAGTTTCAATCACCATATGCAATGGTGCCTAGATGTCGAATTAGCTGCTGATTTTTGCCTGTCGTTCAATCTTTTGCACGCATAACTGCATACTAATCGTGGCAGAGAGGGGCGCCTGCCTCACCTTTGGAAGCAATTACAGTTTCAGGGTTTTGCTCAAGGGAATGTGGACAGAAGAAGACAGTGATAGAATCGCCATCCCTGCAATTTGTGGACTAGTCCGCCACAACTCAACTATACGTGGTAAATCAAGAATAGGACCTATGCATATTTTGAAAAAAGTGCACACATGCATGACAGGGAAAGGGGAGAAGACGTTAGATACACCTAACTGCACCTGATCATGAATGGCTAGCCTTACATAAACATAATCTAAATTAGGTCTAAACTCAAATCAAAGGAAGTGATGAAAAAATAACAGCAATATAAAAAAAATAAAATTCTAAGTCATAGATCCCTAATTAGATCTAAGACTTCAACAAAGCTAATTACTATATTAACATAAATACACACACCTGATTAAAGGTTTTAAAGTGAAGCTCTTTGAAGATGGCATCACGGTCCTCCACCTCCATCCAGCCTGTGGCCCTGAGCTCGACCAATAGCTGCTCCCGGTCTTCAGGGGAGAGCCAGTGTGAGTCTGATGACTGGACAAAATCATATTACGGTTAAACTCTTTAGCCCTGGAATTATAAAGGACAAATCACGTTTTTTGTAAAAAAAATTTCTTGCACTATAATGAAAAGTGCTGATTCAACCTTTACACACATGCTTAGTCTAGTATTAGGAGTTCTCTGACTGCTATTCACGCTGCGTCCAAAAGGTGGCGGTCTAGACCCAAAAATGAACGTTAACGCCGTCCTTTCCAGGACAACAGGTCAGGCTTACCTGGGTGTAACCTGCATAAGGGACCTAACTTGATTGGTTTAAATAACGGATTTGGACGGGACTCCACTCAAGCCCCGCCCTACTCTAAAAGTCTCAACCAAGCCCTAACAAAGCGTACAAAATGCAGGCATTTCACAGGCTAAAATAATAAATAAATGTGATGGTTAACTTTTAATATACAGTTAATCTCAACTTCGCAATAATATGAATACCAACCTCGCCCCGCTCACATTTCTATTGCACATGAGCCAAATGCCAACGTAAAAAGCAAAGGGATCAAATTAACTGAGAAATCTAAAAAACTACTAACGCCGAATTAAAGAACAGTATAAGAGCAATTCATAAAACTGTTACACACTTTAATCGTTTGCGCCTTAACGTAAATGGACGCCTTAAAGTTTGTATTTACATTTTTCCTGGTAGAGTTCAGCGTACGGTTTCTCACGTGATAGAACGACGCGAGCTGGGTACTTTGGAGGCTACACGTCGGAACGGTGCTTGGCTTGTCACGTGGGAGTGCACCCACACACTTAGCTGTGTTCAAAAACAGACTTTCCTCACGTGGAGTTTGTTTCTTCTGTTATTTAATGCTAATGCTAAAGCCTGTCACTACATTACTCACCATTTTAGATGAGTTGTTGCTGCAGAACGGAGGCGCCCTCAAGCTGCTCGGCAGGTGTAGAAGGCTGCCTGTCCTCAGGCTAAACATTAACCTAAACATTATCAGTAAACTGTCAGCTGTCCTCTCTCCCTACCAATGCCCCCTCTGCTCTTCCTCTACTGCCCTCTCATACTTTGCCATAGCTGTTTAACGTAGTGCCTGATTAAAATCACGCATTTTTCCAATGGAGTCTGATTTTCTATTGAGAAGCAGTGGTATGATACTGCAAATATAGCCGAGAGCCATGGATTTGTGAATGCTTTTTAAGGACAAGTAAATGATGTGATTTTTTGCTTTCCACTGCTAATTATCTAACATGACAAAAGTCACTTTTCGCTCGTCTTCATGTGTTTTTCAAACTGGATTTCGATGCAATTTCTGTTGTGTGCTTATATAAATAAAAAATAACCCAAAAGAGTTGCTATAGCCAGATATTTTATGTTTGAGGTGTTTTTTCACTTAAATAAAATTACTTACTGAACACGTTTCATTAGGTTAAATATATAAATATAGAATGTCTTAATACACCCTATAGGTATCAGTCTGCTAAAGTAACAACTATGATGACAAATTTCTCTTCAATTAATTAACACTACTACTGAACATCTGACATATGCCATGATTGAAACGTCATTTTCACCACTGTATAAGCTAACGGAATATTCTTTGATCCTTTGGAAGGACTCTGCCAGTGACCTCTGACCTGTGCCAGGGGGTCTGCGCCTGTCCTCTTTTCTTTTGCTGCCACAACAGAGAATTTCCTTCCTACACACATCACTGTTTGCAATGTTTTCATTTACAGCTGTAAAATATCTCCACAGGATGTTCCTCTCTTTCACTCACTGCAGCCTACATGTTTGTTCAGTGCAGCTGAATCAGGGGACTGCAAGACAACAAAACACAGTAGAGCCAGGAGGAGGAAGAGGAGCAAAGTGTGCCTGCATGAGAGGAGCAGTGTTTGTACAGACATGTCAACTATTTTGTTTTTTTGTACTTTGGACTTACTTGGGTTCAGCTGAACATCAACTAAAAGGCACAAAAAAAAATGACAGCACAGTTTGTCTTCTCGCACACAGCCTCAAATTGTTACTTTTAATCCAAATCTTTATTCTAAACCGCAAGAGCTCAAATGTTTTTATTTCACTCAAACACTTAAAACATGAGCACATTAGCCATTTTAATAAACTAAACTGTTTAGCGAACAATTCTTTACATCATTCTTGACGAACAGTCTGAGGTTTCAGTCTTGATGCTCGTGCTCTTGTCCGGGTATGAGCCAGCGTATGCTGTCGGTCCGCAGGATGGCGTACAGAGTGAAGCTTGTGATGAAGAGGATGGAGAAGACCAGCAGCCAGTCGATGCTCCTCACGGGAACGTTAGGGAGGGGACCGAGGCGGTCTGTGTCTGTCACATTTCTATCAGGGCCGGCTTCAAAACCTGGAACACACAGAATTGGATCTTTTGAGTGGTTGTTCAGATTCATTTTACATGACTCAAAATAATCTTCCAACCACCCAATTCTGACCCTTTTGAGCCCAAACCAGTAAGCTCTATATAATGTAACACATAACCTGCATTTGTACCTGTCTGGTTAACAAGAAAAGATGTGAGCGTATCCAGCGTTCTGTCAGTGTGGTTGAAACGAGCCATCGGTTTTGCCCCTTGGAACAGCAGGATGTTGGGCACTGCCACAGTCCCAAACCTCGTGGAGAGGCTGGTGGAAGATGGAGACATGCATTACAAGAAAATAACACGCAATAGATTTAAATATTCACTGGTCAACAAAATAACCTACAGAAAAATCTTTTGAATATACATGATAGATGCATTCAAAACAATTTTTGAGTCTGCAGTTAGTCGATTTTTCTTATTTCAGCTGTTTCCTTTAAAGGTAACAACAGTGGATCATCTGCCTCCATCTAATCCTGTACCAAGTATTCTCCTCTGTCACACCAACCCTCTGTGTACATTATACTTACACAATGTCATGTATAATGTACAGGGATACAGATTATTATAAGCACCCTTTATGAGAACATAATCAATCGATTCTTGGATGTTTACACAAAATAGAGTCCAAACATTTGTTGCAACAAAATGATTTTCAGCTTTTCAAAATTCTGGTCTTTAATTTACTTACTTTGCCTCAAATGTGATTATAAAACCAAAGTCACAAAAAAGACTTAATTCTACATTTGTATTTTTATCATTTTCAACACAAAAGAACTTTTATCAACTACTCTAATTATGCAATTAACTGTTTGCTAATAAACATGAGCTATATTCTGCTTCTATATAGATGCTAAGGGGTGGTGAGCCACAGACGACAACAGCTTTAAAAAGTATTCTAAGAGGGGTTTTCACAGTGAGATTACACAGTTAAAACCAGAACAAAGGTGATCATTTACCTGCTGTGCTGTGAGGCATCCAGTGCCAAGAAATGCATGCTGGGAAAAACCCGGGGAAGGGCGTTGAAGTGAGGTGCCAGGTTGGCTGAGAACTGGCACCAGGCGGTGAAGAACAGCACCACAGAGCACTCTGTGCTGTTAGCATTGAGGAACTCCATTAGATCCTGAAAGAAAAGAAGGGATGGGTTTAGTGTTTTTTATCCAGGAGAGAAACAGGAAATTCTCCTGCATGGAATTTTATAAGAGGGATACAAACAGAACCTGAATTCTGGTAAATTCACTCAAAAATGAAAGGTGCAACAAACAACAATGCTCACGATACAAACAGTGAGTCATGCTATGATGAAATAAAACAAAACTGATTTACAAAAAGGTTTATACACACAAAAAATATACAAATAGATGCATTAGAAAAGTTGATAAATGAATCTTGTATATGGTAACTGGTGTAAATGTTTGGGAAATTGGTGGCACACTTTTTACACACTTTACACAGCGTGTAAACATGTGCCTCAGAGGATGGAGTGAATACCTGTGAGGCATTGAGGACCTGCACAGTGAAGTTCTCCATTCCTGTGATGTTCCGTCTATCACAGTTGACTTTGTACGTCTTGGCGGTCTCCGTGGTGTTGTGCTCCTCAACCGTTATGACCTCCGCACGCACAATGTCAAGCGTGAGCTGCAGGGAAACATTCAAGGAAAAGTTAGTTTCAGCAAAACTGCATTTATAACTATGCATATTTGGGCTAATCTTCAGTGAGACATTATCAAGCACACGTCAAAACATAAAAGCTAAGCTGAGGCTGAAATTAAATTAACCTTGTTATTGATTTTTTTATCAATTCATTTTTAAGATAGGAGAAGACTTTATTGATCCAACAGCGGTTTAAGTCAGTTGGTTTATAACAACCAGTGTTAATATCTTAAAGTAAATTTGTCCAGGAAGACATTTGAGAATCAAAGGATCTCATTGTCTCACTTAATCATCTTAGAAGACAAATCTGCAAATCTTCACAAGTGCAAATTTTACCTTAATAATAAATCATTTACTAATTTGTGATTATCTTTATATTTTGGGTTTCTTTTGGAATTTATACATCAATTTAGATGTCAGTCACTGTGGTAACTGAGGTGGTAACCCTTTAAGGCTGCAGTCTAACAGCAGTCCCTTTTTATGTCTCACAGTTTCATCTTACTAACCTGCTGTGATGATTCAGCATCTTCCTCCTGTGATCCACCATTCTCAGCTGGAGCCGGTGAACTACACTGGGCACTGCTGTCATCACAGGGCGGGGAGAAGCCTGACTGAAAGTCTTTCACATTTTTGGGGAAGAGAGACTCGATGTCAGATGGATCGATGGGAGTTTCAGTGCCCATCACAGCATCTGCGATCTCAGCCGTCTTGAACTGCCTCTTCGGCAGAGAGTCCAGGTCTCCGGACTCTACAAACTTGGGGCTGTTCTCCAAATCGGACAAAGTGTCCTCTGACAAAATGAGCTCCAGTGAGTCGTCATACTCTAAGGGACAAAAAAATAATTAAACTCAGTACATATAACATATTTGTAATTGTTTTCCATTCCATCTGACTTTTAATAGTGAATCACTGCAGAAGTTTATCTGAGGACAATCAGATTTCTTGCCATAAGCTGACAGTTACACTCCTGTGAAAAGCATTTGTTCATTTCCCGATTTCATAGTTTTTTGCACATTTATGACACGTAATTGTTTCGGATTCATAGGCATCTGATTAGAATAAACAGCGTCTCTCACATTATTTCAGTCATCTAAATCCCTTTGAAGAACTAGCTAACTAATAGAATATTACACAGAGAGAATATCCTGTGTTACTGTTAATGATCAACCTAAATACAAACATTATATTAGATAAAGGTTTGTACTGTTAGCATTGAGGCTAGCTGCAGCTATCAGTCTCTTACCTTGACCAGACGAAAACTTGAAAACATCCTCATGATGCAGCAAAAACAATAAGACAAACCGTAATTGAAGCTTATTTAAAATCCCCCTCATGTTTTTGAAATGTAACGAGCCAAACACGATTATGAAACGCTGTCACGACATTTTGAGCCGTGAAGAGATGCTGGTGGACTCATAGGAACGAGTGGTCGGATCTGTGGCGGAAGAAAATAGACGATGCACATGAAAAGGTGGCTTCCGGGATGCTTTTTTTTAACCCATACATTTATTTTTCTCTAGGAAATCCATCCCATATATTTCTAGACCATTCCTTGGCCGTTTTTGTGCTGTTATTGGTGCCTTTTACGGGGAACACTGATTTCCAGTTTGGGTACTCGGGTATATCAAACAGGGTTTAAGACAGCGTCACCTCACTTCCTGAAGTTTACTGCACAGCTCCACCTTTTGTTTTGCGTATGTGTCCATACTACGTATTACGGTAAGGGAAACCGAGAACCGATTTCAAAATAAACGCGATCTTCAATGGAACGTGATTTCAACATTACCCTACAATTTTAGTCTGCCATTGACGATATAATAAATAATGGAATAAAAAAACATGCCAATATAGAAATGAAAAATAACTTTTAAATGACAAAAATAGTCAAATATGGCAAACCCACATACGTAAACTCGCTTAACCAAATTAGAAAATTAAGACTTCAAGATATGTAAAGGTGATTTGAGAGGGGGGAAATGGTTTGTATAAAGTGATGTCAAAACGCTGATATCCAAAATCAGAGTCACTTACTTACCCTATACTGCCTGAGTAATGGTGTCAAAATTACTCTGTGGAAACTGAATTTACTTGCAATGGCTGTACACTTCTTTTGAAATTGTAATTTCTAAATGTGGTTATGCATAAGTATTTCATACTTGAATATTTCTGCCTTTGGCAGTTTTTAATTTGTATTTAATGTTTATTTCTGTATTGATATTTATCTCATGGTATATTACATCATTGATCACCGACTCACGTTGATTAATGTTAAAATTACATTCACAACTAGATTGCTAGATTGCTTTTATTTTGGATTTAGGTCTAAGTTTCCCGTACCGTAATGTGTAGCACATACACGTAATGCAAACTAAGGTGGGGGCTGGCTTGACTGAGTGTCTTAAAGTGGTACAAAGTCCGTTTATTCCCTCCCCTTCTACTCCTCAGCCAGTTAAAATATGAATCTAAACACCATGTGATCAAATGAAAGCGCTGAAAAGACCATACACCACAGATTAGTGTGTAAGGAGGCAATGAATGCAGATTTTCTCTGGTAGCTGAAAGTGAAACTTAATTTGACTGGACAAAATGGCGCTGCAGCTGATTCAGCTGGATCAAGAAAAACTGAGCTGTTCCATTTGTCTGGACCTCCTTAAAGATCCAGTCACTATTCCCTGTGGCCACAGCTACTGCATGGACTGCATCAAAAACTGCTGGGATGAGAAGGAAACACACAGCTGCCCTCAGTGCAGGCAGACTTTCACACCGAGGCCTGTCCTGGTGAAGAACATGATTTTAGGTGAGTTAGTGGAAGACTTAAAGAAAGCAGAACATTCAACAGCTTCATCTGATCATACCTTTGCTGGACCTGGAGATGTGGCCTGTGATTTCTGTTCAGAGAGGAAGCTGAAAGCCTCCAAGTCCTGCCTGGTGTGTATGGCCTCTTACTGTGAGCAGCACCTTCAGCCTCACTACAACGTAGCTCCATTAAAGAAACACAAGCTCATCAAAGCCACTTCAAAGCTTCAGGAGAACTTCTGCCCTCGCCATGATGAGGTGATGAAGATCTTCTGCCGCACTGATCAGCAGTGTATCTGTTATCTCTGTTTAATGGATGAACACAAAGACCATGTCACAGTGTCAGCTGCAGCAGAAAGAGCCGAGAAACAGAAAGATCTTGAAACAAATCAGCAAAATGTCCAACAGAGAATCCAGAACAGAGAAAAAGATGTGAAGGTGCTTCAAGAGGAAGTTGAGGCTATGAATCTTTCTGCTGATAAAGCTTTCAGAGAATGTGATAAGGCTTTCAAAAATTTGATCAGTCTCATTGAGAAAAAAAGCTCTGAGGTGAAGCAGCAGATCAGATCCAAGCAAAAATGTGAACAGAACAGAGTCAAAGAGCTTCAGGAGAAAATAGAGCAGGAGATCAGAGATCTGAGGAGGAGAGACACTGAACTGCAGCAGCTCTCACTGACAGAGGATCACCTCCATTTTCTGAAAAACTACTCCTCACTGTCACATCAGAGTGCATCTACAAACGTACCCACCTACAACAATCTTACTCTGCAGTACTTTGAGGATGTGACTGCATCTGTGTCACGGACCAGAGATAAAGTGAAGGCTCTTCTCAGTGATGAGTGGCCAAAAATCTCAGTTGGAACGACCAAAGCAGATATTTTACTGCCTCAAGGAGAACCCAAAACCAGACACGACTTTTTGAAATATTCTTGTCAGATAACACTGGATATAGATACAGTGAACACACTTTTATCATTGAGTGACAGCAACAGAAAAGTAACACTGATGAGTAGAAACCAGTCATATCCAAGTCATCCAGACAGATTCCTTGTTTGCCGGCAGGTCCTGAGCAGAGAGGGTCTGACTGGACACTGTTACTTGGAGGTGAAGTGCAACGGGATGGTTGGAGTAGCTGTTGCATACAAGGATATCGGCCGTAGAGGGACCAGAGAGGAATGTGGATTTGGATTTAATGACAAATCCTGGGCATTAACAGTTTCAGGCAGTGGTTACAACTTCAAACACAACAACATTTCCACTCTCATCTCAGGCCCTCTGTCCTCCAGAATAGGAGTATATTTGGATCACAGGGCAGGAACTCTTTCTTTCTACAGCATCACTGAGACCATGAATCTCCTCCACAGAGTCCAGACCAGGTTCACTCAGCCTCTCCATGCTGGACTGTGGCTTCCACAAAGTGCTGGAGACACTGCTGAGCTGTTTGACTTCAAGTAGATAAGAGATATTGAACTGTGCAATACAGTATTTGTTAAGATGTATGTATGTACACTATCAAAGATCTTTATGTATGTTATGATTTGTACCTTATTTTTTTCTGTTTACAAAATAATTTTTCAATAATTTAATAACTAATGTATGTATGTAAATATTGTACTTTACTTTCAAACTCATAACTAAAACATTTATCAAAATTAGATTTTTCAGAAATTCTCAATTTATACAGTGTGTTGAGAAATAATGATAAAAACTGTTGTCACTAGTTTAACCGCGGGAAACAAAAAGAAAAATGCAAAAGGATGACACAATATGTGTCTATGATGACATGTAGGTTTGAATAATTTCGTTTGATGTACTTTTATTTTTACAAAAAAAAAGATTTTATATAGGATACCTTTTTTTAATTTACAAAAAAGCAAAGCATTGGAGTTTTCGCCCACATGAGATGCGCTGCCTTGGATCCTCCAAGATCCTGGGTCCTGAAACTTAGTTCACTTTTATTTATATAACGCCAAACTACAACAGTTGCCTCAAGATTCTTTTTATTTTAAGCCAAGACCCTACTTTAAGATCAAGAAAACTGAAAAAACCCCAACAATCAGAAGATCCCCTTTGAGCGAGCACTTTGGCGACAGTAGGAAAGAAAAACTTCCTTTTAACAAGAAGAACCCTCCAGCAGAAGGGCTTGTGTACACACAAAGCCTGAAGAAATTCATCTTTCTTTTCGAACCACTTGGAGAGCTCTATGGTTTCATTCGGCTTCATCTGGCCATCACTCCTCGAGAAGATCTGCTTAGCAGGTGCTGCAGTTTCACACTCTTTGCCTGCCTGCAGGGAGTTACTGATAATAGATACAACAACATGAAAGTTTGACTCAAGCCTGCCTTTTATCAATGGTTCAGATTGCTGATGATGTAATGCTGTGGTGATTATGTTCTCGGCACACTTTGGGCCCTGTAGTACCAACTGAGCATTATTTAAACCCCTTAACATACCTAAGCAGGAAACTCTCCATATTGTCAATATGGAGCAAAATGGAGCAGAATTCTGGACAAATGTATCAGTTTCCATCTGGTATATCATACAGACATATGGCTAGTATAGAGTAATGGATCTAAATGATCATCAGTTCCCAAAAGCTGTTAAATTTGTTTTTTGAAAATCATTCCAGAAATGAAGTAACCTTGGAAAATCCCAAAATATAAGTGTAAAATCCTCAATCCAAAGCCCCTACAGCAAAATTACCAAATTCAAATTTTCAAATTCAAATTTTATTTGTCACGTACACAGTCATACACAGTACGATATGTAGTGAAATGCTTGGACAACTGCTCGTGACCTAAAGAAAACAAAAAAGGAAAAGGCTATGAATAAGATAGGAAATAAATATGAAAAATTAAAAAGGGTAAATTTAACTAAGAAGGAATAAAATATAAATTAAGGTTAAAAATGAAATAACTGTACAACACAAATTAGAATGAAGGGTAAATTTAACTGGGAAGGAATAAGATAAAATATATAAATTAAAGTTGAAAATAAAATAACTGTACAACAAAATACACAATATAGAACTATATAAGAATGTATGAAGAAATCTAAATATAAATAAATATATACACAATAACAGCAGCTGTACAAGTATTAACCGGAAATGAAGAATATAGTGACCAGTGTTGTGCAAAAAAACAATGTGTGCAAAAACAATGTCCAGAAAGTCCAGTGTGTGTGTGTAAGAACCATATGTGTGGGTCAGTACTGTGTGGTGGTGTGATTGAGAGACCGTATCGCCTGCGGGAAGAAGCTCCTCCTCAGTCTCTCTGTGTTGGTCTTCAGGGAGCGGAATCGCTTTCCTGACCTCAGCAGAGAGAACAGTCTGTTGTTGGGATGGCTGAGGTCCTTCACGATCTTCCTGGCCTTGGTCCAGCACCGCCTGCTGTAGATTGAGTGCAGGTCAGGGAGCTCGGAGCGGATGGTGCGCTCAGCTGACCGCACAACCCTCTGTAGAGCTCGTCTGTCCTGCATGGTGCTGTTCCCGAACCAGGTTAAGATGTTTCCCGCCAGGATGCTCTCTATGGTGCACGAGTAAAAGTTCCTGAGCACCTTGGAGGGCAGTTGGAAGTCTCTCAAGCGTCTGAGGTGGTAGAGACGCTGTCGGGCCTTTTTCACCACGGTGTTGATGTGACAGGACCATGACAGGTCCTGCGTGATGTGAACTCCGAGGTATTTGAAGCTGTCCACTCTCTCCACTGGGCACTCGTTGATGACGGGGGTCTGGTAGTTCCTCTCCTGCTTAGTGCTGAAGTCCACTATCAGCTCCTTTGTCTTACTGACGTTTAGAAGGAGGTTGTTCCTCTGGCACCAGTTCTCCAGATTCCTAATCTCCTTCAGGTAGGCCGTCTCGTTGTTATCAGAGATCAGGCCCACCACGACGGTGTCGTCAGCAAACTTGATGATGGTGGTGGAGCTGGTAGTGGCCACACAGTCATATGTGTACAAAGAGTACAGCAGGGGGCTCAGAACACACCCCTGGGGGGCTCCAGTGCTGAGAGTGGTGGAGGCTGAGACATGTCCGCCCATCCTTACTGCCTGTGGTCTGCCAGTTAGGAAGTTGGAGATCCACTGACACATAGATGAGCTGAGTCCCAGATGCTCCAGCTTGGTGGTGAGTGTGGCGGGAATTATGGTATTAAATGCAGAGCTATAGTCTATGAAGAGCATTTTAACATAATTCCCCCTTCTAGTGTCCAAGTGAGTGAGTGATGTGTGGAGGAGATGAGAGATGGCATCGTCTGTGGAACGATTTGGACGGTAAGCGAACTGTAGTGGGTCCAGTGTGTCTGGTAGTGAAGAAATGATGAAGTCTCTGACCAGGCGTTCAAAGCACTTCATCACTACTGAGGTGAGGGCTACAGGGCGATAGTCATTGAGAGAAGCAGGGTGGGGTTTCTTCGGGACAGGAACAATGATGGACTCTTTGAAGCATGTGGGGATCACCGACTGAGATAAAGAGATGTTGAATATCTCAGTGAACACAGGAGCTAGCTGGTATGCGCAGTCTCTTAGGATACGACCTGGGATGCCGTCTGGTCCTGCTGCTTTCCTGGTGTTCACTCTCTTGAAGGCTCTCCTTACTTCATGCTCGGAGATGACGAGCACGTTTCCGGTGCTGGCAGTATCTTCCTGTCTGCAGCCGTTAGCGCCGCTAACACTAGCATTGTTGGAGACCTTAGTTGCAGCCTCGAAGCGAGCATAGAAAGTGTTCAGCTCGTCTGCCAAAGTCACGGCCGCGTTCGTCATACCGGTTGTTGGTGCTTTATAGTCCGTTATTGTCCTTAGTCCCCGCCACAGGCTCCTAGAGTCACTCTGTTGGAGTTGTGACTCTAGTTTCCTCCCGTAGCGCTGCTTCGCCTCTTTCACCGCCCTCCGCACGTTATATGACGCGGCTTTGTACGGGTCCATGTCCCCCGTTGTGAGTCCCGTGTTGTAGGCAGCGGTGCGGGATCTCAGAGCGTTGCGGATGGTTTTATCCACCCACGGCTTCTGGTTGGGAAACGTTGTGATAGTCTTTGTCTCCACGGTATCATCCGCTAGTTTCCCGATGAATCCCACAACCGCTTCCGTAAACACGTTGACGTCATCGTCGGAGCTGTTTCTGAACATGCCCCAGTCTGCGTCATCGAGTGCGTCCTGTAACGCGGCCACCGATTGATCCGTCCAGCGCGCGACCTTCCTCTGAACCGGAACTTCCTGTTTCAGCCTTTGTTTATATTTTGGCATGAGGAAGATGGCGGCGTGATCAGATTTGCCAAACGGAGGGCGGGATTGTGCCTTGTAGCCGTCCTTGACCGTAGTGTAGCAGTGGTCCAGTGTCCTTTCACCCCTGGTGGGGCAGGTGATGTGTTGATAAAAGTTCGGCGCTGCGCGTTTGAGGTTGGCGCTATTAAAGTCCCCCGTCACAATAAGTGCAGCGTCCCGGTGTTGTGTCTGGTGCTGTGTGAGTGCCTCATGCAGCTCGCATAAGGCGGTGACCGTGTCCGCTTGTGGTGGAATATAAACGGCACTTACAATGACCGATGTAAATTCCCGAGGTAGATAAAAAGGACGACACATGATGGACAGTAGTTCCAGATTTGGTGTGCAGGAGCGTGTGAGAGGAACAACGTTCGCACTGTTGCACCAGTTGTTGTTCACCATTAAACACACGCCGCCTCCCCTTGACTTCCCCGAGTCCCGTGTCCTGTCCATGCGGTGAACCGAGAAGAACTCGGCCGGCTGGATGGCGTGGTCCGGCACCGCTGGGTTCAGCCATGTCTCGGTGAAGCAGAGGAGATTGCAGTCCCGAATGTCTCTCTGGAACTTTATCCTGGCCCTGAGGTCATCAAGCTTGTTCTCCAGTGACTGGACGTTGGCGAGCAGGATGCTAGGCAGAGGTATGCGGTGTGCACGAGCTCTCAGCCTGTTCCTGACGCCGGCTCGCTTCCCTCTAGGCCGCCGCCGCTTCCCTTTGTTCTCCCTCGAGATCTCACTCGGCCAGCTCGGATCCGGAGTTAAAAACTTCGAATTGTGAGTACATTGTAAACCAATAGAAACAAGAGTGTCACTGTCATACCTAATGTACCCAATGGTGATGATTTTGCCGATTTAGAAACGCTGAAAACTAACTTAAAAAACAAAGACAAAGAAAAAGTGGTCGGAGCAGTCGTGACGGCAGCCGACCTCACCGGCGCCATCTTCATCATATCTTGAAATAATAATAATGGGTATATTGAAATATCTCATTTTTATTTTCACTTTGCTAGTTTACTTCCTGCTTTAAATTTTGCCTTATTATGAAAACATTTTTCATCTGTTATACTCCTACTTAAATTAGTATAGACCTACAGTATGTACGTTTTTGTCATGGTGCTGGGTTGACCCAGCGTTTTGCCTTTGTCATTATGTTTTATCAGATTTGATGTTAATTTCTTCATGGTTATTAGTATGTAGGTTTCATTCTCAGGGAGCGTGGAATTCGACCTCCGGTCAGCGTCTTATACAGGCCCCACGGCGCCAGGACCAGATGAACCGAATCCAAAAACGCAGCGCCACAGTAAGGTGAATATGAAACACTGCATTCCATCAAGCGTTAAAATACGTTGATATTGAGATTTTCCTTTAAAATAGTGTAAGCCTGGTGAGCGCCGACAGATCTCATAGTCCAGAGAGGGACTTAAGGAGACAACAGGCAAGAGCGATATTCTAGAAATCGCTATTAAAAGTTCCGGTTGCTCTGGGTAGCAGCTGTAACGGAACGAGTTCCGGTCACTCTAGGAGTGGCTGCAACGGAACAGGTTAAAGGTTACATGAAATAGGCCTATGGAAAATCTCAATAAAAATTATAAAAACGCGCTTTGTTTGTGTTGAAATAGAGGAGTGAGTTGTTTTTACGACCCAATAAGCGGTCGAACCACTTCTCAAACTGTTTTCCTGTGTACACTCACGTATTGGTTAAAGTGGAAAAAGGGTTGTGCGTCATCACGTAAAATCAATAACCGCTCACTCGAATAGCAAGTGAGTAGAAGGCTGTTATTGAAAACCCATTCTCACTTTTGCATGCCAAAGAAGGTGTCACAGTTCTGACGTAATTAGTTCAAAATGGGTAATTCTAAAACTAAAGTAAAATTAACAGCAGATGAAGAAAAGCTTGAAAGAAACTGTCAAAATGCAGGAAAAGTCAGTGCAAATAGGTGGAGAAATCCACATAAAATTTATTGTCCAGCCTGGCAAGGCAAATGCAATCAAGAGTCAATAACTGCTTTAAAAGCTGCTTTGCAAAAAGAACTATTCGAGGAAAAAAGTCAAAAGAAAAAAGCAAAACGTGTAGCAGAATGGCGACTTTTCAAAGCATGGGAAGCAGAAAATGATAAACGCAGTGCTAAACGTGCCCAAAAACAAGAAAATAAAGATAAACAGAGAGCTGCAGGAGAGGAAAAAAACCCCCCTCCTTATGCACCTTCCTCTCAGCCCACACACACAGCAGCAGCAGCAGCAGCTGCACCAACTCCTGCGTCACCGCTTCCTGTAATCTCTCCTCACAACCCTTTTGCTCCAGATCCCTATGCTGAGGCAAAACATCAGCTTAATCTTATGACTAAACATAATCACTACAAAAAAGAAGGAACTGTAGGTCAGTTTCCAATGGTTGCCTTATCAAATCCTAGGTATGGGCAACCCAGTGGGCCTGTAGACGGCCAAGGAATCATACCAATAGATGGAGAACCTCTGATATACGCATTCAGACCCTGGTCCCATAAGGACAGAGAGAATGTGCTAAAAGATGTCCCACCCCTTAATGAAGGTTTTCAACAGTGGCGACATGCAGTAGAGTTGATTCGTAGAGGTTGGGGTTTGAATGGTCATGAGATGCTCCAAGTTCTTCAAGATTTATTAGGTTTACGTTTTCCTAGAGTCAGAGGAGCCTACACAGGAAACGACCAAAACGGTGATGTTTTAGGACCAGACACTCCTCAGTTAGTTCAAGAAATAAATGACTTGTACGGCAGAATAGAAATCAATTTAGCCCCAAGGCCAGATTATGGAAAAATAGGAGAGTGCAAACAAAAGGAAGGAGAGACAGCATCAGACTATCTGGATCGCTTACGTCCTGTTTTCGGGCAAAATTCAGGACTGGATTACGATCCAAATCCACAGTCTGCTTTTCAACAACAATTAAAAAATGCCTTCCTGAATGGCCTAATGCCCAAAATAAAAACACACGTAGACAAACACTGGGTGACACAAAACACAGGCACTCTGCCTGACGCCCTGCAATATGCTGAGCATGCAGTTAAAGTGCATAAACAGAAAGAAAAAACAGAAGGAGTTTTCATGATTGACCCAGGGACAGGCTTCATAGCTTTCTCAGGACAACAAAAACACACAGCAGGTTTTAAGCCACGTAAGGGAAAGCAGAAAGTAGGACAAAGAAGAGACAAAAGAGATATACAATGTTATAACTGTGGTAAATACGGGCACTTCGCTCGAGACTGTAGAAGTGTAAGCCAGGACCAAGAAAGTGATGATGACAGGCGCAGACGCCGTGATGAATGACTAGCACGAGAGGAAGGAAGTGAAACAAGTGAAGGGGAAGTTTACAATATTGAACAACTACTGCTAGGATCAGAAGCAAAGCCAACAGTTATACTACACGTGAATGGTGTCCCAGTAAAATTTCTTTGTGACACAGGAGCGTGTAGATCTGTCTTAGCAGTAGAAGTCCCAAATGTAACTTTCTCAAAAGACACTTTAATTGTGAAATCAGCTTCAGGACATGTGACATTGCAACAGCTAACCGTTCCCCTCTTTATGTCACATAGAGAAAGTGGTCGTGGCTGCAAAAATCAGTGCATCTATGACCCATCTTGTCCACTAAATTTGTTAGGAAGAGATGCTTTAACAAAATTAAAAATAGGAGTTATCCCTGAAGAAAGTGGCATGCAAGCCAGACTCCTACTCTCTGAAAGTCAGAGCCAAACTGAAGACATTTTTGTTTGTGAAGGTTCAGGTGAGCCAAATTATTACTGGACCTTAGATTTACCAAAACTTGAACCTCTGGAAGCCAAGGCTAATGTGTACTTACCTGAGCACTCACAGAGGCAGGACCCAGCAGCATACCACAACACCCTGTGGTATAAACATGTCCCAGGCCCAGACAAAATTTATGATCAGCAAGTGCACAGACTAGGACCACAAAAACTAGTCCTACGGCACCTGTATGTAACACAGAGTGGCAACGCGGTATGCTCAGTGTTACAGACAGATGCAGTGCGACGCATAAATAAAATGTTGAACCCTCATGTATCTGTTGCATGCAACGACCAAACGCCTTGGTCTGAGTTAGGCACAGTGCTGAGAAATGTAGAAATGGACAGATATGACAGAACAGAGTGTGAGGGCTGGCAAAAAGGCCGTAGAACAGGGTGCATGAGACTCACGCTGTGTTGGCCGGTGACAGCCACACCAGCTACACATTTAACCACAACAGAGCAAGACGAATGACAAGTGCTAACAGTTGAAACACATCCTGAACTAGAAAAGCTGCCACAAACATTATGGTCTCAAGGACCCACAGATGTAGGCCTAATAAAAGAAGCAGATCCAGTAGTGGTGAAAACTACAACCACATATAGGCCTGTGAAACCACAATATCCTTTGAGTGCAGAGGCGAGAGAAGGAATTGAACCAGTCATAGCAGATATGCAAAAAGCAGGTATTCTCGTGAAAACTAATGGAGCCACGTGTAATACACCAATTTTTCCAGTAAAAAAGGCTAATACAGGAAAATATCGCCTAGTTCATGATCTAAGAGCAATAAACGAGGTAACAGAGCAAATACCTCCAGTGGTTGCAAATCCACACACAATTTTAAATCAGGTAACACCGAAAGAACAGTGGTTCTCTGTAATAGACTTGTCCAATGCTTTCTTCTCTGTGCCTCTACACCCTGACTCACAGAAGCTATTCGGATTCACCTTTAACAATCAAAAGTATACTTATACAAGGTTGCCTCAAGGATTCCAGAATAGCCCCACTCTATATGCTGAGGCTTTGAGAAAATCAATGTCATCTTGCTCCCTCCCTGCTCCAGGGCAATTCTTGCTGTATGTAGATGATATATTGATTACAGGCCATACACAGGATGAGTGCAAGACAAACACATTGACAGTTTTGCAACATCTCGCAGAGCAGGGCCATAAGGTATCACAGCATAAATTGCAGTTGTGGAGCCAGGAAGTGACATACCTTGGCCACAAACTAACAGGACAAGGCAGACAGCTGTTAGACAGCAGAAAAGTAGCTGTACAAAATGCTCCAAAGCCGATTACTAAACAACAAATGATGAGTTATTTAGGTCTGTGCAATTTCTGTAGATGCTGGATTCCAGAGTATGCACTGCTGGCCCAGCCACTACAGAACCTCATTTATGGTAAAGACCTAGCATTAAAAGACAAAATACAATGGACCCCAGAAGCAGAAAAAGCTTTTGTTGATTTAAAAATGGCATTGCAGACATGTACCGTCCTAGCTTTACCTGACTATGAAAGACAGTTTGTTCTCCATGTTGATGGTGCAGGAGGGTACATGAAAGCAGTGTTAACTCAAGCTTTTGGAGAAAAACAACGCCCATTAGCTTTCTACTCATGCAAACTTGACTCTGTAGCTGCTGGATTACCTACCTGTGTTCAGGCGTGCGCAGCAGCAGCAGAGGCAGTTAAAAAATGTGCAGACATTGTTTTGGGACATAAGTTGATCATTAAAGTCCCACATGCTGTGACCTCTATTTTACTCCAAGCAAATCTCTCTTTCCTCACACATGCCAGACAACTTTCTTATGTGGGGATTTTACTTTCACAATCACATATCACAATAGAGAAGTGTGGCCAGCTAAACCCAAGCACACTTTTGCCGACCCCTCTGGATGGAGAACAACATTGTTGCATTAAAAAATTAGAGGAAGACACAAAGCCTCGCAATGATATACACAGTTCCCCCCAGAGCAGTTTCAGTAATGTTTTTGTGGACGGCTCAGCGTCAAAAGATATTTACGGTAGAAATTGTGTGGGTTACGCGGTCACAACTGTTGATGAAGTGGTAGAGGCAAAAGCTCTCAGTTCCTCAAACTCTGCTCAAAGCGCAGAGTTGACCGCAGTCATCAGAGCATGTACACTGTACGAAGGTCAAAGTGTCAATATACACACAGACAGCCAATATGTCTATTCAGCAGTTCATCATTTTGCAAAAATATGGCATAACAGAGGAATGACAACGTCCTCAGGCAACCCAGTTCAACATGCAAACCTTCTAAAAAAGCTATTAGAAGTAATAACGTTGCCAAAAGAATTAGCACTATGCAAATGTGCAGCTCATCAAAAGGATGACACAGAAATAACAAGAGGAAATAACTTTGCTGACAAAGCAGCCAAAGCAGCTGCAGAAAAACATATTGATGTTTTAACAACAGAAACCATAGATTTAATACCATTAGAAATACTGGCAGATGCACAGAAAACAGCATCGCTGAGTGAACAAAAATCGTGGTTGAAAGATGGAGCAGAATTAAAAGACAATCTCATGATGTGTAATGGCAAACCAGTCCTTCCAAAAAATTTGCATAAAACTGCTGCATTAGTGACACACGGCAGAACGCATGTGTCAACGGGTGGGATGGTTTCTATACTCAATAAACAGTTCTATACAAAAAATTTTGAAAGTTCAGCAAAAGAGTTTATTAGAACATGCATGATTTGCCAAAAACACAATGCTCAAGGTAATTTACGGCCAAAGCGAGGCCGGTTCCCTAAACCGCCACACCCATTCCATACTATCCACATGGATTTTATAGAACTAAATGAATCTCAATCCTCCAAGTATGCACTTGTGATAATAGATGTATTTTCCAAGTGGCCAGAAATATACCCAGTGAAAAAAGCAGATGCAATTTCAGTAGCAAAATGTTTGTGCAACCATTTCATTCCAACATATGGCATTCCATCTCTGATAAGATCAGACAATGGCACACATTTTGTAAATGAAGTTATAAGTAAAGTTTCTGAAGCTCTAGGCTTCAGCATAAAACATCATTGTTCTTATCATCCACAAAGTGCAGGATTAGTCGAGAGAACTAACGGCACAATTAAACAAAGATTGAGAAAATGTATGGAAGAAACTAAAAAACCATGGCCTGAATGTCTAAGCTTAGTAAAGTTATGGATGAGAATAACTCAAGGAGCAGGTGGTCTAACGCCATTTGAAGTTGTACATGGCAGACACTTCCCTCTTCCCATAACGAGCGAGCCAATTAATAAATCTATTGCAGAAACAACAATGGCAGAATGGATGACAAAACTGTTTGAAAATAAAGAAGTGATTTTAAACAATCAACTGCCGAGTGATCTATCTCCAGTCTCTTGCAGGTTGAACCCCGGTGATTGGATTCTGATTAAAGTCCTCCAGCGGAAAAACTGGAGTGCTCCGAGGTGGGAGGGTCCCCATCAGGTGCTGCTTACTACACCAACAGCTTGTAAAATCGCTGAAAGACCTTCTTGGATCCATCAAAGTCACGTGAAGAAAGTGTTTGCACCACAATAAGACGCCGGTTCCCCCGACTCTCAAGTGATCCCCTGGTGAAGGAAAGGGCTGATTGGGTATACCCCGCCCTTTACCTTCTCGCCAGTGGTCTCCTCACTTGGAGCTCAGGTGTGCCTGGTCGCCCTGAAGAACAAACACATAATAAAGAGTGACCCATCCCACCAAAGAGAGGAACCAATGACAACACCGGGGACGCCTAGAATGCAGAGAGCCAGCATGATGAATCTAGAAGAAGAA
Organism: Mchenga conophoros; assembly: GCF_057382185.1. Classification (NCBI taxonomy): domain Eukaryota; kingdom Metazoa; phylum Chordata; class Actinopteri; order Cichliformes; family Cichlidae; genus Mchenga; species Mchenga conophoros. The sequence continues at coordinate 27,018,742 of NC_140535.1, read as the reverse complement.
GTGCCACCAGCCCCAGCCCCAAAGCTGCTATGCTTAAGTGCTTGTCACTTTCAACGGAAACGGTTCATGTGCCGCCTGATCTGTCTGGTGGCCGGTGTCATCTTAGGGGTGATGCTCCTCTGGCTGATACCTGGAGGAGCCCGCAGAATAACACCAACTATTCCCCGTCTCAAGAGGTGGACCCATGACAACTCCCATCTAACTGAGATGACCCAAGATCACATTCACCCTTGGATGAACAATGCCTGGTACCGATATCTACACAACACCATAGATGAAAAAGAATGTTATGTCTGTTCTCACATGCCTTCAACTTCAGTCTACCCCACCATATATGGTCGCAAAATGGACAGTCACGTGCAAAGTGAATGTGCAGCAAGTTTCGCCAGCATTGGAAGACAATACTTTACAATCGGCATGAAAGCTTCACTCCCAGGTGCAAAAGGCCTGAAGAAGGATGGAATCTGTGACGACAAATTCTGGGTAGATATGACAGTAAAAAACAGAAATGCTTCTGTCCCTTTCCCTGTTTTTATGACCCATACAGAGACATGGCATCCTCTGTGCTTCTACCAAGCGTCAGTGCAAGGACGCCACCCTCTGGGCCATACCGACAACTGCAACACAACCTATGGAGGAGTAGGGTATGGGACAGTCAACCTAAATCAACAGGTAAATGGCACCTATTGGGTACAAGGTATGGCATGGCTGTGCGGACAGCGTGCGTACTTTATGTTGCCACCCAACTGGTCAGGATGCTGTGCACCTATCTTCATTTCAGATCACACTTTTAAGATATCTGTGTACAACAAGACCAGAGTTAGGCGTCATATAGAAATCAAGCCTCATGATTCAATCCTTGGAACAGATGTGCCAGAGGAATTCAAACTCTGGAGTACCGCCGACAAGGTAATGCACTCTCTGTTTCCCTGGACCGGAGTAGGAAAACACGCACTACGAATTGAGACTTTAGACTATCGCTTTGGACTGTTTTTGAACGCTTCCACCCGCATTGACAAATCACAGAATGAAGAAATTGATGCAATCCGCATCACTGTCATGCAACACCGAGTAGCTTTGGACCTTATTCTTGCAGAGAAAGGAGGTCTTTGTGTATTGTTCAACAAGACATGTTGTACTTACATACCTGACAACATACACTCATTAAACATGACAAATGCTTTGAATGTTCTGAGACAACTAAGAGACGCTCAGCAACAGGACTACGTAACCGATGAGCCTGGCTGGTGGGACTGGTTGCTGAGCGGCTCCTGGAAATCTTTGCTGATTAAAGGCCTGTTGGCCCTATGTACTGTGATGTTCCTATTTTGCATTTTTGCTGCTTGTATTATCCCTTGTCTGAGACGCATGGTGATGAGTATGTTTAATCGTACTTTAGGAAATTTTGTTTTGATCCAGAGAGATATGGAGGATCCCTTTCGCCAGTATGATATGCTAACTAGAGAGACCAGAGAAGAGAATGTCTATGATAATCTTAATCCTAGCAGAGCTGATGTTTAGATACTTCACTGAATGATATGCAAGTTGAAAATGTGATTTAACAAGTGACTATGCATTGATATTAAACATGTGAAATATATTAACAACAGGAGGGAAATGTTAAGAGATTTTCTACATTATACACTATAGCTAAATCTCTATAATACAATATAATCAAGTAGGCCTTATATTCTAACCAAGTGTGCCTTATATTTAGTGTGTTCATATATTTTCACATAACCAAGCCTATTGTTGAAGAATCAGCTAACCAAGTTTATTGTTAAAGAGAACATAATGCATTCCTTACTTAAGTGTCTGAAATGTTTGAGATGTTTTGACAGCATGATATAATGATGCATTCTTTCCTATAATGTCTGTGATGTCAGATAAAGCATGATATACTACTGTATTTTTAATCCCAGTGTGTGAAAGATCAGATAAGCTGATTTCATGTTTAACCTCTTCCCTGACTGTTAAAAAGAGGAAGTACTATGTAACCCATTTTTGCCTTATAAATAAAGCAGCGAGCCTGTGCTCGTGGTGGTGTCTTCTCAGAGAGACATTCACCCGTGCGCACGTTTTCTAATTACTCTCTGAGTTGGTCTGCAGTTGTCTCATTTCTCTTACTTGTGTTTTGAACAAATGTCTAAACCCCTGACAGTTTCATTCTCAGGGTTTCCAGTCCTAAGGTTTATTTCCCGTGTCGTCCCCCTTCGTGTCCATGAGTTTGTTTTATGAATTTCCTGTTTTACTTTGAAGGTCTGTGTCTGTTATCACTGTGTTCAGCTTGTATCCTCCCGTCATCTTGTGAATTAGGATCATCTGTGTGTCATTGCCTGATAACCGTGTGTGTGTGTGTGCGCTCTTTGTCGGCTCGGCCCTGTTTCAGGAAGCCGGTTTAGTGGAAAAACTGAGTAAGTATACCCTGAGTTAACGAAAACTCTGGGTTTTCGGTTTCACAAAGCGAGTTCAGCTGAAGCCTGAGTGAGTCACTATGACGACACACGCCGTGAAGCTAACCTGCCCCCTAGCAGGTTTACTACAACTAACCCTGACTGTCTCCGCCCCTTTGTCGGAAACCTGACAGTAGGAAGTGTCAGACATGGCGTGTCCCTTCCTTGAAGAGCCAGTAGATCGTGAAGCCCAAATTCTCCGCAGAGCTCTCCGCCGGGAGAGAGTGATCAGAGCGCGTTTGGACATTTTATCATTTCCTGATGATTGTCTGTGCGAACGTTACTGTTTCTCAGCACAATCTATAATTTATTTGGATAACATCCTCAGGCCATATATTACGCATGTGACACATCGCGGACATGCTCTCAGTTCCGTACATATTATTTGTATTGCACTTCGGTTTTTTGCAAACGGGAGCTTTCTGTATAATATTGGTGACGCTGAGCACGTTTCCAAGGCTACCGTCTGTCGGGCAGTCAGGAATGTTACAGTTGCACTGAAACGTCTCCTGTACTCATTTGTGGTGTTCCCCGGTCATAGACCCACAAGATTTATCAAAGAGGGATGCCACAAAATTGCAGGTATCAGGACGACCAAAACTTAATTTATGATGTGGTGATACTTGAACTACTACTTAAATTTTACATTTATTTTCAGGGTTCCCAGGCGTGATTGGCTGTATAGATGGTACTCACATTCCAATCATTGCTCCTTCAGTAAATGAAGGAGACTATGTGAACAGGAAGTCTTTCCACAGCATTAATGTACAGGTACATAGTTCCCTGTAGCATTTCAAACTAACAAATTATTTCATCATAGTAATGGATGCTAATTTGTGTTCTCTGCACTGTGAAGATCATATATGATGCTGCCAACATTATCACAAATGTGGAAGCCAAGTGGCCAGGCTCTGTCCATGACTCACAAATATTCCGTGAATGTACACTGAGCACAAAATTTGGACATGGTGAGTTGAAAATACTTTAAAATATATAAAGACCAATTGCTTCAGGGACATTTGAACTGAAGTGTATCCTTCTGTCTTAGGAGAGTTCACTGGCTACTTGCTTGGTGATAGGGGGTATCCATGTTTACCCTATTTGCTTACCCCTTACTCTGACCCTGAACCGGGCCCACAGCAGCGATATAATCTGGCTAATTGCAGGACAAGAGCCAGAGTTGAAATGACTATCGGAATGCTTAAGGCCCGGTTCCAGTGCCTGCAAAGACTCAGGGTCACCCCAGAAAGGGCATGTGACATTATTGTGGCATGTGTGATTCTTCACAACATTGCCACAATTAGAGGAGAACACTGTCCTTCTGAACCAAACAGCAGTGATCCAAACCATGAACATCCTGACCCTCCCACGGACATACAAGATGGAAGAGCAGTCAGAGATACCATATGTCACAATCATTTCTTTTGACCCATCACCTCAACATGTTGAAAGAAGAATAAACAGATTTTTTGTTCAACTGGCTTTATTGGTCACCTGTGTTTCCTGTACACAAAGTATTAAAAGATGTAAACCTCATAAAGTGTCTCTGTTGCTTCCTCCTCTGTAACAGCTGTCAATGTTTCTTCATTATTTTCCTGTAGTAAAGAAATAAACAACATTGCTGTTCTACTGTAAACTCATATAATCTGTGGAGTATTACTCACAACTGCATGTTGGTCTGGCTCAACAGGAGGCTGCACCAAATGCAGTACACCATCACCATCAACTGATAGAATATGAGGTTTATACAGGTCACTTATAACTTACAAGGGACCAAATGGCAATTAACAAACATACCAATCACCTTACACTTCATTGTCATTATGCTCTCAAAGACAACCAAGACTGAGGGAAGGCAAAATCAGTAGGAAAATAACTTCACTACAAAATAATCCATTATGGTAAAGAGTTTATCAAATGAATGAGTAGCACTGCAAAGGTGACTGTGAAGAAAGGATGTATGCACATCATGTATTATTTTGAATTTACCCCCTATGTAGGCACTTGTGTCTTGCGGGGTTATTGACTCAGAGGATGTCCCCGCAGAGATGCCTTCGGCCACAGGGCGCCCACTGTTTTGGCTGAGGGCCAACTGCTCAGCCTCTGTGAGTGGTGGTGGTGGTGGAGGACCCCCACCTGTTTTTCGGGCCTCCGCTTTTTTTCTGTTGGCTATAACGGGTCACATTTGAGCATACAGAGTAAGCAAATATGTACTTGTAATGTGCTCAGATAATTTCAATAAGTGCTTACAGACAGAAAATTAATGTAGCCTCTAACTGCAATTGATTTACATGGGACAAACAGACCAAGCACTATGGCTCACAATACAATTACACCTTACCTGTTTGGACTATATTTTTATATTTCATTTTTACTTGCTGCCAGGAACGTTTGGGGCCTGTTGGGTTGCACCTGCGCTCACATCACGTCACAAAATAAAATGTATAAAATAACAAATAAAATAACATATGATAAAATAACGTGTTAAATGGGTGGAAATCCCTAGATCAATGTTTAAATTAACACTCACGCATTGACTCTGTCGGCTATGTTTTGCCATGCATGCTCACTTTCTTTTGCAGCTGTCGCTGTGTTACTTTTTTCCGCGGAATTTGCATGTTATCGGCATATGCTGCCATCAGAATTTCGGCCTCAAGCGCTGTGAAATACATTGACCGCGCCTTCTTTCCCTCCGTCTCCATGGTGACTCGCTTAATCTGTGCTCCACTGATCAGGGCTTTATGTATCCTCGTCCGCGCGCTTCACTTGGGGTTAAAGCAACTCCGCGTTGACTGAACTAATTGTTATCAGCCTTTCTGAAACCGAATATTCCGAGTTGGACAGTTCGGGGTTACTCAACCCTGCGTATCGTTTTTCACTCTGAGTTTTCTAAACCGGCTTCCTGAAACAGGGCCCTCGTCTCTGTTTCATGGTGTTTTGTTTTTTGGTCTGTGTCTCTCTGCCCTTCACCCAGTTTCATTATGATTTAAGGTTTGCTCTTTAGTTTTCCCAGTTTAGGTTTCTTCAGTAGCTCATTGCCTCTTTTTCTCCCCTTGCCACTTTGTAAATGAACATTCACTCATATCAGTCTTTTGCCTGCATTTTGGGTCCTTTTCCACCAACACCACACGGCTCGCCCCGGCAGCCGTGACATTTTTTAAGATTTTACTTTTTTAATTTCATCATTAATGCTCTACTGTAAATGTCTCTTAACAAAAGGTTCCATTCATCATGTTAGTGATATTTTATTTCTTGAAACAAGAAAGTTTAGTGTACATTGCTCACTTTATTTCACAAACAGCAGTAAATAAAAAAAGGTTCATGAAAACATAACTGAAATTAAACATTTTACAATCCACCAACTTAAGTATAGAAATTTAAAAAACAAAAATAGAAGCAACAATTATAATAAAAGTGCCAAAAAATATATTCTGTTCATCTAAACGTTTCCAGTGGGAGAAACATTACATCAGTTATCCAAGTGACTTCTTCAGTCTCAGCTGACTGCAGTTTCCCCCGACCTTATAAACAGTACATATTCACAATAACTGAAACTAGCCCACTGAATGAATAATAGTATGTGAGGTCAGTTTCTTTATCAATAATATGCAAATTGTCATGAGCATTTCTCCTACTGAAAACGTTATGTCCAGATAAACAGAATCAGCTTTTTAGGATTTCCTTACCTGGATGATTGAGCATGCATCAAGATATAATAACCCTGATTCCAACATATCTGATACATAATTACTTTTTTCTCTAATTTTAAATATACTGAAGTTATTTTTATATGACTTTGTTTTTTTGCTAATGTTACAACAAAACAGTGGTTAAATGAATATTGTTTTGCCAAATAAACAGTTTTACCCAAATAGCTATTGAAAACAACACAATCAAAGAAATTAAAGAACACACTTATATCCATAAGGATTCATCTCTAACAGGTGCAGGATAGATAAACACATCTCAACAAGTAGCACATGGCATCAAATTTCACTATTTTATGTTTATTCTCTTCTTGAGCCCCCACACCTCAGCAGTGTGTCCAGCACTTTGTGGAAGCCACAGTCCAACATAGAGAGGCTGAGTGAACCTGGTCTGGACTCTGTGGAGGAGATTCATGGTCTCAGTGATGCTGTAGAAAGAAAGAGTTCCTGCCCTGTGATCCAAATATACTCCTATTCTGGAGGACAGAGGGCCTGAGATGGGAGTGGGAATATTGTTGTGTTTGAATTCATAACCGCTGCCTGAAACTGTTAATGACCAGGATTTGTCATTCAATCCAAATCCACATTCCTCTCTGGTCCCTCTACGGCCAATATCCTTGTATGCAACAGCTACTCCAACAGTCCCGTTGCACTTCACCTCCCAGTAACAGTGTCCAGTCAGACCCTCTCTGCTCAGGACCTGCCGGCAATCAAGGAATTTGTCTGGATGACTTGGATATGACTGGTTTCTACTCATCAGTGTCACTTTTCTGTTGCTGTCACTCAGTGACAACAGTGTGTGTGCTGTATTTGGATCGAGAGTGATCTGACAAGAATGTTTCAAAAAGTCGTGTCTGGTTTTGGGTTCTCCTTGAGGCAGTAAAATATCTGCTTTGGTCGTTCCAACTGAGATTTTTGGCCATTCATCACTGAGAAGAGCCTTCACTTTATCTCTGGTCCGTGACACAGATGCAGTCACATCATCAAAGTACTGCAGAGTAACATTGTTGTAGGTGGGTACGTTTGTAGATGCACTCAGATGTGACAGTGAGGAGTAGTTTTTCAGAAAATGGAGGTGATCCTCTGTCAGTGAGAGCTGCTGCAGTTCAGCGTCTCTCCTCCTCAGATCTCTGATCTCCTGCTCTATTTTCTCCTGAAGCTCTTTGACTCTGTTCTGTTCAAATGTTTGCTTGGACCTGATCTTCTGCTTCACCTCAGAGCTTTTTTTCTGAATAAGACTGATCAAGTCTTTGAACATCTTCTCAGTTTGCATTAACGCTTTATCAGCAGAAAGATTGATAGCCTCCACTCTTTCATGAAGCGCCTTCACATCTTTCTCTCCGTCCTGAACTCTTTGAAGAAATTTTTGTCGATTTCTTCCAAGCCCTTTCTGCCTCTCAGCTCTTTCTGCTGCAGCTGACACTGTGACATGGTCTTTGTGTTCATCCATTAAACAGAGATAACAGATACACTGCTGATCAGTGCAGCAGAAGATCTTCATCACCTCATCGTGGCGAGGGCAGATGTTCTCCTGAAGCTTTGAAGTGGCTTTGATGAGTTTGTGTTTCTTTATTGGAGCTACGTTGTAGTGAGGCTGCAGGTGCTGCTCACAATAAGAGGCCATACACACCAGGCAGGACTTTGAGGCTTTCCGCTTCCTCACAGAACAGAAATCACAGGCCACATCTCCAGGTCCAGCAAAGGCATGATCAGGTGAAGCAGCTGGAAGTCCTGCTTTCTTTACGTCTTCCACTAACTCAGCAAGCATGCTGTTTTTCACCAGGTCAGGTTTCAGTGTGAAAATCTGCCTGCACTGAGGGCAGCTGTGTACTTCCTTCTCATCCCAGCACTTTCTGATGCAGTCCATGCAGTAGTTGTGCCCACAGGGAATAGTGACTGGATCCTTTAGAAGCTGCAGACAGATGGAACAGCTCAGTTTGTCTTGATCCAGCTGAATCAGTTGCTGCGCCATGTCTCCTCACCACGACTGTAAAAGATTTCCTTTCTTTTACCGGATGCAAATATGCACTGAAATTTGAACTCAAGGTCCTTTTGAGGGAAGTCTGTGACATCTCACTTTCAGTTACCAGATAAAAGCTGCTTTCGTTTCTTTGATGTAGACACTGACCTGAGCGTAGGGTGTGACTAATGTCTGAGTGAGCAGTATATAAACTGAGTGGGGCTTAGACACGTGTGCTTTATTCCAGGAAAGGGCCTAGACAGACTGGTCTTGTAATTTGATACAGTACTGTTCTCACCATTTCAGCTGTGCATTTGTTAGTGGGTATTGTGTATATTTTCTATCTAATAAGTATAAGGGTTGTGAGTTTTCTGCTAGTTAATGTGAGTTATGTATTTTTATTTAAACAGGAAACCACCCCACTCTAACTGTTGATGGACTCATATAGAGGATAATTTTCACTGTAAGGTTTTAATTGTTTTTTTTAAGAATTCAATTTGTTCAGAATAACAAAGAATAATAAAGGACCTTTAAATATATTTTGTGCTTTGTCCTGAGCTCATTTTACCAGACACCACATATGAATAATGGCAGTCAATTAGTTTTTATAGTAGTTTTTGCTATTTTACTTTAGTTTTTATAGTAGGTTTTAATAGAGCTCATGCAATAGCTGTGCGCACAGGGAATAGTGACTGGATTTAGTAGTTCCTGACAGATGGAACAGCTCAGTTTTTCTCGATGCAGCTCAATTACTTGCTGCACCATTTCTCCTGCCCTCAAACGACGTCTTACTTTCTGTTTCAAGATAAAACTTGTTTTTGTCTCCTTGATGCAAAGACACTGATCTAAAGCATATGGAAATGTTCTGTTTTGCGTCTTATTACACGACTGGCAGATCAGTAGTCTGGGAGGAGCTTAGAAAGGTGTGCTTCATTCCAGGAAAGGGAGTATTCAGATTGATGTGAAACTGAAAGTGTTTCAGATAAAAACAGAAATGTAATCGAATGTTTACAGTGGAAACTGTTACTGGACAATTCAGAAGGACTGGATTAGTAATACTAAATATTAGTAACATTCAACCTTAATTCTTTGTTATCCCAGTAACAATTAAAACTGTTTGGGTTTTTTTTTTGGTTTTTTTAAAGTGCTGTCCTTTCTAGGAATCATAACTGGGTTTCACAAGGGACGTATCGATCACAGGCGTAGACAGCCACACATTTCTTTGTAAGATTGACATGATGTAAGTAAGTAAGTAAAGTTAATTTATATAGCACCTTTCACAGACATGGTCACAAAGTGCTTTACAAGAAAGGTAAGAAAACACAATACACTCATAAATACATCATAAAAACCATGGTCTATATAAAGCTTTTTGAAGGTCTCCACAGAGTCCAGACATCATAAAAATAGAGGAAGTGCATTCCACAGTCTGGATGCAACAGCTTGGAAAGATCGGTCCCCTCAAGTTCTAAAATGAGTGTGGGGGACCACTAAAAGGTTTTGATTAGATGACCTCAGGTTACGAGAAGAGGTATGTGTACGAATCAAATCAGCAATATTGGAAGGGGTCTGTCCCTGTAATGCTCTAAAAGTTCAAACTATAATTTTAAAATGGAACCTAAATCTGACTGGTTCGACCAGCGACTTTAAAACAGGGGTCATATGAGCTCCCTTGTTCGAGCAGGTCAGTAGCCTCCCTGCAGAGTTTTGAACAACCTGTAGACGAGCTAGCCCTTTCTCGTTTAGACAAGTAAACAGGCTGTTACAGTAGTCAAGTCTTGTAGAGACAAAAGTACGGAATTATGATCTCGAGTTCACTTGTTGACACGATGGATCTAAGTTTGGAAATGTTCCTCAAGTGGAAAAAGCAGGTTCTTACTGATTTAAATGTCCCTCCAAAGAAAAAGCTTAATCAAAAATAACACCTAGATTTCTAAGGTTATGCTTCTATAAGGAACCTAAATCACCTAATCACTGTTTAATATCAGTTATTGCACTGTCTGGTGCAATAATCAAAGTTTCTGTTTTCTCTGGGTTTAGCTGTAAGGAATTATTGTTCAACCATTATTTAATGTTGGTTAAACAGTCAGAGCGGAGAGCTTATGAACTTCAGAAGGCTTAAATGAGTAGTATAGCTGAATATCATCAGCAAAAAGATGATAAGATACATCAGGAAACTGCCGTATTATCTGGCTTAAAGGAAGAATGTATATTAAAAACAGAATAAGTCCCAGCACGGAGCCCTGAGGAACTCCACACAGCAGCTCTGTAGATTCCGACATGACATGTAGGATGAAAACCAGTCTAGAACAGAGCCAGACATCCCAACCAGGTCTATCAGTCAGTTTATCAGGATGGTATGATCAACTGTGTCAAGGGCTGAGGTAAAGTTTAACAAGACTCGAGCTGTGTCCCAATTCAGGGGCCGCACACTTCAGAGTACCCGGCCTTCGCGGTCTACGAGCGAGAAGACGCAGACACACCACACTGACACCAGTGAACAGCCAGGGAGTGGACATTGAGATAGTGGACTCTTATAGGTACCTGAATAATAAACTGGACTGGAGTCACAACACTGATGCTCTCTACAGGAAGGGTCAGAGCAGACTCTACCTGCTGAGGCGGCTGAGGTCATTTGGAGTACAGGGAGCACTTTTAAAGACCTTCTATGACTCTGTGGTGGCATCTGTCATTTTTCACAGTGTGGTATGTTGGAGCAGCAGTTTATCGGCAGCTGAGAGGAAGAGGTTGGATAAACTCATCAGGAAGGCCAGCTCTGTTCTGCGAGGCACCCTGGACCCAGTGCAGGTGGTGGGAGACAGAAGGACTCTGGCCAAAATAACATCTCTGATGGACAGAGTCTCCCACCCCATGCATGTAAATGTTGCTGAACTGCAGAGCTCCTTCAGTGACAGACTGCTGCATCCTCGATGCATGAAGGAGCGTTTCCGCAGGTCCTTCCTCCCTGCAGCTGTCAGACTGTACAATCAGAACTGCCCCCAACAAACACAGATGTTTACATCTGAGCTGTAACTGCAACAATTTAATCAACTGATTCGCACTATAACCTGGTTTGCCTCTTATCTGTAGTTATTTTTATTTAATTTGATAACTGTACAGTACTCTGTTTATAGTAATCATTGTCCTTAATGTAAATATGTAAGAAAAATTGTGTATGTTTCTGTTCTGTGTCCTGTTTGTTGTATATGTGTCTTTTTGGCTGCTGTTACAACCAAATTTCCCCTTGTGGGACAATTAAAGGATTATTCTATTCTTCTATTCTAAAAGGAAAGACGCACATGGACTGCTAACTCTGAAAGGAAATAAAGTGTGATTTAAGTCATTCAGTAACTCATAATACATGAACTCAGGAAACTCTAACAGAAACTCACCTCAGCTGCCGCCCCATGAGGGAGTGAAGAAGGAGTTAGCTGTAGGTGAATGCAGTCCTTATATAACTGGTTACGGGTGAGTGCAATTAAGGGCAAGCACCACACCCAATCAAAGGTGAGGAAAAGAAACTAGGTGCATCTGGTGAAGTGAGTGCACTGAAAGGTGAGTCTTTACAACATCTATATGACTGAATAAGAATATTTACATCATTTCCAGTAAAAAGTAGAGAACTGTCAAATATGATGGAGAACCTCCCAGCAGTAGTCTCAGTTATTATGCGTCTGAGTTTTTAACTTCCAAGGTGTTTGTTTAGAACTAAAGTTGAGTTCAAAAAAGACAATTATGATCACTCAAAAGTGCATGCTCGACAAACACGTTGCCAATGTTGAGGCCCAAGGAAAAGACAAGTTCCAAGGTATGGCCTTTTAAATGGGTTGGACCAGAGACATGTTGGACAAAGTCAACAGAATTGGATACAGATAAAAGTTCTGCTGCAGAGTTTGATGAGGCATCATCAATATGAATGTTAAAATCCCCAAGAATCAAAACTTTCTCCAGCTGGATAATAGAAGATTAGAAGTTCGTAAAATCCTTTAAGAACACAGCAGCAGAGACAGGAGGGCGATAGACTGAAACTGTCATGTCAAACTGTCAAAGATAAAATATGTTCGTAGAGCCAACCTTAATTTTTTTGACTCAAAAGAAGAACAGTTTTTAGTTTGCATATCTCTGCATGTGTAACTGTCCTTAAAGACAACAGCAAGTCCTCCACCACGGCGACGTAAATGGGAGGCGCCCAAGTAAGAGCAGCCAGCAGGGCGCAGTTTGTTTAGGTGAATAAACTTGCCATCCCTCTGCCATGTTTCAGTGAGAAACAGAAAAAAAACAGGGAGGGGGGAAGGGGGGGGGGGGTTCTGTGAAGAGCTTATTCAGAGAGAAGGATTTGTTTGCGATGGAGCGGATGTTCAAGAGCAGAGTCCAACTAAATACTGGCAGCGCAGGTTTCACATCAGATTGTCGAAGTGGGACTGACAGCAAACACCTTGTCCGATCGCATGGTCTCCAGCAGCGCCGCGGACCTAGTATTGCATGTGAATTTCTAATTATAAAACGCAAACAACTACAAATGAATTATACTTGTGTAGGGACCCTTCATGTCATATTTCTCCACACCTTAAAATTAGGGAGGTTTCCTATGATGCACTGAGCATTTCTTCTTCACTCTGTTCACTCTCTTTTTGTTCCTGCACCACTTGTTACAGTCTAGCTGAGTAGCTGACTGTGTGAAGTATGAATAGTAGACCCAAGAGCAAACAAAATGGAACATGGAACATAACTTGAGTTAACAAAAAGTGAGCTGTTTAAAGCGGCTGATGGAGAAACACAAAGTAATGCACAAGGCAAAAAAAGACGAGAATAAACAACAACCGAAACTGGGGGAAAATAAATAAATATGAAACTTGGTATAGCTACAAAGAGACCTGGACCATGGAGACATGGCACAAAAAACCACAGATGACCTGACACTGAACAAAGGAGGACAGAGGACTTAAGTACACAAAAATATAATGAGAGGATGGGGAACAGGTGGAAACACAGCTGGGACAAATCAGACCTAACTAGACAAGGGGAAGAAATCTGGACACACTGCATACTGGACAGAGACTTTCACAGTAAAACAGGAAGCAGAATGGAATGCAGACATGACAACACAACCTTGACAACATAAGACACACAAACATAAAACACAAAGGGTGAGGGAAACTTAAACACAGGGGCAGAAGACACAAGGAGAATCTGAAAAACAATAAACTATAACGGAAACTTAGGTTTAGTGGAAATGAACTTAGAGAACCTAAAGTACTTAAACATAAACCACAAACATCAAAATAAGCTAAAACTCAAAATGCTGGGTCAAAAAACCCAGGATTATGACACATCCATATTCTTCCACTTAAATTAGTGTAGACCTACAGTTAGATTTGGATGTCTCAAGACAGGTCTTGGTCTCGAGACTTTGATGTGGTCTTGGTCCTGTCTTGGTCTAGACGGACTTTGGTCTCTGTCTTGTCTTGGTCTCACTGTCTCGGTCTTGCTGTCTCAGATCTAAATAGTGGTAAGGAGATTTGGAGTCAACAGTATCCATGACACACAACGTAACGTTCGATGATGTGTCATACGCAAAAGCATCAGCTCTAAGAGCCGTGCTTAGAGAGTGCTTTGTAGTGAATCAGAAGAGTCGACTCTCATTGAGCGAGAGCCGGCTCCTCAATTAATTTCCTTTCGTTGCTCAGCTCTCACACAGTGGCTCAGCTATGCTCCAATCCTTCCATATTGTGGCCAATCACATGCGAGGATATAGGATAATATCATTATGTGAAAAACAGAGAGGGTGAGAGACGCGACAGTCAAGTGGAGCGTGCGTCTGTCCTCTCAGTAAGTGAGTGAGACAGTAGACAGCAGTGAGGAGGGCTGTGCGAGTGCATCGCAAAAACACATAAATATGCCTGACACCTGTAAACGAAGCAGCATCTGGCTGCAGTTTATAGACTTTTTTGTGTTGGTCTCGGTCTTGGTCTAGTCTTGGTCTCGACACCCTCTGGGCTTGGTATTGTCTAATGTACATTTTTAAGGTTATACTTTTTTTAAATTTCATCATTATTTGAAATTGTTGAATGCTCCACTTTAAATGTCTCTTTACAAAAACCTCCATTCATCATGTTAGTGATATTTTATTTCTTGGAACAGGAAACTTTAGTGTACATTGCTCACTTTATTTCACAAACAGCAGTAAATAAAAAATCATCATGAAAACATAACTGAAATTAAACATTTTACAATCCACCAACTTAAGTATAGAAATAAAAACTAAGTTGAAAATGCAAACATCACAATAACCCTGATTACAATTATCTGATACATAATTATTTTTTTCTGTAATTTTAAATACACTGAAGTTATTTTCATATGAATTTATATTTATGGGAGTTTTTTCTGCTAATGTTACAACAAAACACTGGTTAAATATAAAATATATAAGAAATGAATATTGTTTGCCAAATAAACAGTTTTACCCAAATAGCTATTGAAAACAACACAATCAAAGAAATTAAAGAACACACTTATATCCATAAGGATTCATCTCTAACAGGTGCAGGATAGATAAACACATCTCAACAAGTAGCACACGGCATCAAATTTTACTATTTTATGTTTATTCTCTTCTTGAGCTCACACACCTCAGCAGTGTGTCCAGCACTTTGTGGAAGCCACAGTCCAACATAGAGAGGCTGAGTGAACCTGGTCTGGACTCTGTGGAGACGATTCATGGTCTCAGTGATGCTGTAGAAAGAAAGAGTTCCTGCCCTGTGATCCAAATATACTCCTATTCTGGAGGACAGAGGGCCTGGGATGGGAGTGGAAATGTTGTTGTGTTTGAATTCATAACCGCTGCCTGAAACTGTTAATGACCAGGATTTGTCATTCAATCCAAATCCACATTCCTCTCTGGTCCCTCTACGGCCGAAATCCTTGTATGTAACAGCTACTCCAACAGTCTCGTTGCACTTCACCTCCCAGTAACAGTGTCCAGTCAGGACCTGCCACCATTCAAGGAATTTGTCTGGAGGACTTGGATATGACTGGTTTCTACTCATCAGTGTCACTTTTCTGTTGCTGTCACTCAGTCACAACAGTGTGTGTGCTGTATTTGGATCGAGAGTGATCTGACAAGAATGTTTCAAAAAGTCGTGTCTGGTTTTGGGTTCTCCTTGAGGCAGTAAAATATCTGCTTTGGTCGTTCCAACTGAGATTTTTGGCCACTCATCACTGAGAAGAGCCTTCACTTTATCTCTGGTCCATGACACAGATGCAGTCACATCCTCAAAGTACTGCAGAGTAACATTGTTGTAGGTGGGTACGTTTGTAGATGCACTCAGATGTGACAGTGAGGAGTAGTTTTTCAGAAAATGGAGGTGATCCTCTGTCAGTGAGAGCTGCTGCAGTTCAGCGTCTCTCCTCCTCAGATCTCTGATCTCCTGCTCTATTTTCTCCTGAAGCTCTTTGACTCTGTTCTGTTCACATTTTTGCTTGGATCTGATCTTCTGCTTCACCTCAGAGCTTTTTTTCTCAATGAGACTGATCAAATCTTTGAACATCTTCGCACTTTGCCTCAAAGCTTTATCAGTAGAAAGACTTATAGCCTCAACTTCCTCTTGAAGCACCTTCACATCTTTCTCTCTGTCCTGGATTCTCTGTTGGACATTTTGTCGATTTGTTTCAAGATCTTTCTGTTTCTCAGCTCTTTCCACTGCAGCTGACACTGTGACATGGTCTTTGTGTTCATCCATTAAACAAAGAAAACAGATACACTGCTGATCAGTGCGGCAGAAGATCTTCATCACCTCATCATGGCGAGGGCAGAAGTTCTCCTGAAGCTTTGAAGCATCATTGATGAGCTTGTGTTTCTTTAATGGAGCTATGTTGTAGTGAGGCCGAAGGTGCTGCTCACAATAAGAGGCCATACACACCAGGCAGGACTTGGAGGCTTTCCGCTTCCTTCCAGAACAGAAATCACAGGCCATGTCCCCAGGTCCAGCATAGGCATGACCAGATGAAGCAGATGTGAGTCCTGCTTTTAGATCTTCCACTAGCTCACCTAAAATTATGTTTTTCACCAGGACAGGCTGCGATTTGAAAGTCTGCCTGCACTGAGGACAGCTGTGGGTTTCCTTCTCATTCCAGCAAGTTTCGATACAGGTCATGCAGTAGCTGTGCCCACAGGGAATAGTGACTGGATCCTTTAGAAGTTGTAGACAGATGGAACACCTCAGTTTTTCTCGATACAGCTCAATTACTTGCTGCGCCATGTCTCCTCCGCTCAAACGACGTCTTACTTTCTGTTTCCAGAAAAAAGCCATTTTCATGCAGAGACACTGACCTGAGCAGATGGAAATTCTTTGCAAATTTTTTTGTTTTGCATCTTATCACATGACCGGCAGATCAGTAATGTCTGAAGTAAATAGTCTATAAACAGGGAGGAGCTTAAAACGGTGTGCTTCATTCCAGGAAAGGAAGTATTCAGATTGGTGTGAAACTGAAAGTGTTTCAGATGAAAACAGAATTGTAATTGTACGTTTACATTGGAAACTGTTACTCAAGAATTCACTAGGAATACAATTAGCAATACTAAATATTAGTAACATTCAACATTGATCCCTTTATGCCTTTATAGAGAAATATTAAATTGACTCAAATTTATAGGAAAAATGGACTTGTAGTTGTCAAAAAATAAACATTTTAGTACATTTAGTGTCCATTATATAATTTTAAATACTGGGAATGGAGCAGAATAGACTGGAGCCAATACAAGTTTAGAATAAGCTTAACAGTTGATGTGAGACATCACTAATGCTGAAGAGTTCTTTCAAGTCTGGCTTGAAACATACGGAATATACAGATTACAGGTCAAGCATTTAACATGTTAATAACAAATATAGGCCTAATTACTTATTAGAAAGCAACTTTCACATCTCTGTTTAGGTAAATGTATTATGGTTAAAAGATGCTTTGTTATCCCAATAACAATTAAAACTGTTTTTTAAAGTGCTGTTCTTTCTAGAAATCATAACTGGGTTTCAGTAGGGACGCATCCATCACAGGTGTAGAAAGCCACACATTCCTCATTATAAAACGCAAACAACTACAAATGAATTATACTAGTGTACGGACCCTTCATGTCATATTTCTCCACACCTTAAAATGAGAGAGGTTTCCTATGATGCACTGAGCATTTCTTCTTCTCTCTTTTGACTCCTTTTCTGTTTCTGCACCACTACTGTATTTAACACTTAGCAGTTATTAAACTCTCTTCGGTAGTTTGCCTTTTGTCTTGTCTCTCTCCTCTCTTTTCTTTCTCCTCACCCCCAGCTGGTCATGGTGGAGAGCTGCTCCTCCCAGAACTTGGTTCTCTTGGAAACTTCCTCCTGCTAAAAGGAGTTTTATCTCCCTGCTGTTGCCAAGTGCTTCCTCATAGTGACTGAACTAAATGTGAATAAAACTGAACTGAACTGAACTGAACTGACCTGACATGAAGTCATCATGGGTATAAATATCCTGTGAACCAGCCAAACAGCTAGACATCAGCCAGAGAAGGTAAATATAGAGGACAGTAACAAAATATCACCAATATTAACAGTATTGGAACTAAACAATGATAGAATTAAATAAATAGCTCATAATGGGATGAAAATCAAAACAGGAATCCAAGCTCAAAATACAACCTAAAAAGAACTCAACTTAGAAAATGTTTATTAAAAAAAAAAGAAAAGATAAAATCATACTGAGAATAAAGATTAACGCAGAATGGGGAAGGACAGAACATCGGCAGAACTGGGAAAAAATACTGCAAACTCTGTAAATATTACTCTAAAACACAAACAAAATAATTAAAAAAAAAATAATCCAGACTCCTGAAAACTCAAAACACAGGAATCAATATATATGGCTACAGCTGAATCAAAACTACTGACTCATCCCAGAAACTAAATAACAAAGAATAATAATAAACTAAACAAAACTGTGAGACACAAACCCAGGGGCAATGACAAGTTCAGGCCTGTCAATGAACAGTGGTGCTAGAGGGCAGTAGCATTGGAAAATATCTGCTGGTGTCAGAGTGAAGGGCACATTATTCCACACTTAAGTTTATCAACTTTTTGTTTTTAATTTTCTTTATTTAAAACACAAAAAAGGAAGAAAGAGGAAAAGAGAAAAAAAACAAATATTTTTGTTAATTATTTGAGCTAGAGCGTATGGATATTTCCTTTTTCTCAACTTGTCACATGACTGTGATAAGAGAGGGTGTGCCTAACGCCTGAGGTGAACAGTCTGTAAACAGAGAGGTAAATAGACGGGTGTGCTTAATTCCAGGAAAGGGAGCAGTCGGACTGGTGTGAAACTGAAAGTAACTTTTATAAGATATCTTTTTTTCATTTACAAATATAACAAATAAAAAAACATAACATTGGGGTTTGCCACGCGAGACATGCTGCTGTGCAGTCCTCCAAGATCTTTACACTTTTATTTATATAACGCCAAATAACAACGGTTGCCTCATGGCACTTTATATTTTAAGGCAAGACCCTGCTGTAAGATGGAGAAAACAGAGAAACCCTCAACAATCAGAAGACCCCCTATGAGCAAGTGGTTTGGCAACAGTGGGAAGGAAAAACATCTTTTTTTAATAGGACACACTTGTGTACACACAAAGCCTGAAGAAATCCATCTTTTTTTTTTCCACGTGGATGGAGAGCTTTAAGGTTTAATTCATCTGGCCATCACTCCACGACAAGATCTGCTTTGCAGGTGCTGCAGTTTCACACTCTTGGGTAGCTCTTTACCTGCCTGCAGGGAGTTACTGATAACAGATACAACAACATGAAAGTATGACTCAGTCCTGCCTTTCATCAACGGTTCAGAGTGCCGATGATGTAATGGTGTGGTGAATATATTCTTGGCATGCTTTGGGCCCTGTAATACCAACTGAGCATTATGGAAAAAATCAGCCTACCTAAGCAGGCAACTCTCCATATTGTCAATAGGGAGCAGAATTCTTAACAAATATATCAGTTTTCCATCTGATATATCATACAGACATATGGCTAATATAGAGTAATGGATCTAAATGATCATCAGTTCCAGAAATCTGTTAAATCCCTTTTGGAAAATCTTTTATGAAATGAAGTAACCTTGAAAAATCCCAAAATATACGTGTAAAATCCTTAATCAATTCCAAAGCCCCTACATCAAAATTTACATGAATTACTAATTAATAACGGACAACTCGTCTGTTATATTTAAATTTCTTTCCAATTCAACTTTAACATCCACATCCTCCTACTTAAATTAGTGTTGTAGAGCTATGTATGTTTTTAATATTACACTTTTTTAATTTCATCATTATTTGACATTTTTAAATGCTCTATTTTAAATGTCTCTTTACAAAGTTTACATTCATCATGTTAGTGATATTTTATTTCTTGAAACAGGAAACTTTAGTGTACATTGCTCACTTTATTTCACAAACAGCAGTAAATAAAAAAAAAGTTCATGAAAACATAACTGAAATTAAACATTTTACAATCCACCAACTTAAGTATAGAAATAAAAAGTACATTAAAACTGCAAACACCATATTAACCCTGATTCCAACTTATCTGATACATAATTATTTTTTTCTGTAATTTTAAATACACTGAAGTTATTTTCATAGGAATTTATATTTATGGGAGTTTTTTCTGCAAATGTTACAACAAAACTGGTTAAATATAAACTATATAGGAAATGAATATTGTTTTGCCAAATAAACAGTTTTACCCAAATAGCTATTGAAAACAACACAATCAAAGAAATTAAAGAACACACTTATATCCATAAGGATTCATCTCTAACAGGTGCAGGATAGATAAACACATCTCAACAAGTAGCACACGGCATCAAATTTCACTATTTTATGTTTATTCTCTTCTTGAGCTCACACACATCAGCAGTGTCTCCAGCACTTTGTGGAAGCCACAGTCCAACATAGAGAGGCTGAGTGAACCTGGTCTGGACTCTGTGGAGACGATTCATGGTCTCAGTGATGCTGTAGAAAGAAAGAGTTCCTGCCCTGTGATCCAAATATACTCCTATTCTGGAGAACAGGGGGCCTGGGATGGGAGTGGAAATGTTGTTGTGTTTGAATTCATAACCGCTGCCTGAAACTGTTAATGACCAGGATTTGTCATTCAATCCAAATCCACATTCCTCTCTGGTCCCTCTACGGCCGATATGCTTGTATGCAACAGCTACTCCAACAGTCCCGTTGCACTTCACCTCCCAGTAACAGCGTCCAGTCAGACCCTCTCTGCTCAGGACCTGCCACCATTCAAGGAATTTGTCTGGATGACTTGGATATGACTGGTTTCTACTCATCAGTGTTACTTTTCTGTTGCTGTCACTTAGTGACAACAGTGTGTGTGCTGTATTTGGATCGAGAGTGATCTGACAAGAATGTTTCAAAAAGTCGTCTCTGGTTTTGGGTTCTCCTTGAGGCAGTAAAATATCTGCTTTGGTCGTTCCAACTGAGATTTTTGGCCATTCATCACTGAGAAGAGCCTTCACTTTATCTCTGGTCCGTGACACAGATGCAGTCACATCCTCAAAGTACTGCAGAGTAACATTGTTGTAGGTGGGTACGTTTGTAGATGCACTCAGATGTGACAGTGAGGAGTAGTTTTTCAGAAAATGGAGGTGATCCTCTGTCAGTGAGAGCTGCTGCAGTTCAGCGTCTCTCCTCCTCAGATCTCTGATCTCCTGCTCTATTTTCTCCTGAAGCTCTTTGACTCTGTCCTGTTCGGCTTTTTGTTTGGATCTGATCTTCTGCTTCCCTACAGAGCTTTTTTTCTCAATGAGACTGATCAAATCTTTGAAAGCCTTATCACATTCTCTGAAAGCTTTATCAGCAGAAAGATTGATAGCCTCCACTCTTCGATGAAGCATCTTCACATCTTTCTCTCTTTCCTGAATTCTTTGAAGAAATTTTTGTCGATTTCTTCCAAGCCCTTTCTGCCTCTCAGCTCTTTCTGCTGCAGCTGACACTGTGACATGGTCTTTGTGTTCATCCATTAAACAGAGATAACAGACACACTGCTGATCAGTGCGGCAGAAGATCTTCATCACCTCATCGTGGCGAGGGCAGATGTTCTCCTGAAGCTTTGAAGTGGCTTTGATGAGCTTGTGTCTCTTTATTGGAGCTACGTTGTAGTGAGGCTGCAGGTGCTGCTCACAATAAGAGGCCATACACATCAGGCAGGACTTGGAGGCTTTCCGCTTCCTCCCAGAACAGGCCACATCTCCAGGTCCAGGATAGGCATGATCAGGTGAAGCTGTCAGATGTTCTACTTTCTTTAGGTCCTCCACTAACTCAGCTAACATGGTGTTCTTCACCAGAACAGGCCGCGGTGTGAAAATCTCTCTGCACTGAGGGCAGCTGTGTGTTTCCTTCTCATCCCAGTAGTTTTTGATACAGTCCATGCAGTAGCTGTGCCCACAGGGAATAGTGACTGGATGCTTTAAAAGTTGCAGACAGATGGAACAGCTCAATTTTTCTTGATCCAGCTGAATCGTTCGCTGTGCCATGTCTCCTCAATGTAAGTAACGTCTCCCCAGATAAAAGCTGCTCTTGTCTCTTTTATATAGAGACACTGAGTGTGGAAATTTCCTGTTTTTCCACTTATCACATGACTGTGATAACAGAGGGTGTGCCTAACGTCTGAGGTAAACAGTCTGTAAACAGAGAGGGGCTTAGAAAGGTGTGCTTCATTCCAGGAGAGGCAGTCATCAGATTGGTGTGAAACTGAAACTTTTCATGTTTTTGATTAAGATGTATTTGTAGGTGCTTCAAGTCTTTGTGCAATACTTGCAGGCTGGTTGGTAGGTTGAAGCCCATTGGTTTTCCTTACTTATTTGCAATGTATATTATGGGGTTATTTCATGTTTTATTGTTCTATTACTGAAAATGATGAATTCAATTAGTATTGTCTGTATTTTCTAACTGTTAATGTGAGTTTTGTATTCTGATTTAAACAAGAAAACAAGCCTCTATTTAGAGGATAATTTTCACTCTAAGGTTTTAATTGTTTTTTTTTTAAGAATGCAATTTGTTCAGAATAATAATAAAGAATAATAAATGACCTTTAAATATATTTCTACTTTGTCTTGAGCTCATTTTGCCACACACACCACATATGAATAATGGCAGTCACTTAGTTTTTACAGTAGTTTTTAATACAGCTCATGCAGTAGATGTGCCCACAGGGAATAGTGGCTGGCTCCTTTACAAGTTGCAGACAGATGAAACAGCTCAGTTTTTCTTGATGCAGCCTAATTACTTGCTGCGCCTTTTCTCCTCATTCAAATGGTCTCTCTTTTCGTTTTTAGATAAAAGCTGTTTTCGTCTCTTAATGCTGAGACACTGAACTAAAGCATATGGAAATTTTCTGTTTTGTATCTTATCACGTGACTCTGTCAAAGAAGAGGGTACGCGTAAACAGTGCAGAGAGGAGCTTCCATCCAGGTACTCAGATTGGTGTGAAACTGAAAGTGTTTCGGATGAAAACCGAATTATAATTGGATGTTTACACTGGAAACTGTTACTCACTGTTTATCTACCCGCTGTTGCCAAGTGCTTGTTCATACTGAGTGAAGCAAATACAAATAAAACTGAATTTAACTGAACTGACCTGAAGTCATCATGGGCATGAATTTGGACCTTAAAGACTTCAGTAACTTTTCAACTTCAAACTTTTCATTTATTAGTTAAATCCTGGCAACACATGTCACATTTTTTTAAAATTTTCAATCTGTGTTCAGATCACACCACAAAACTGAAACTGCTCTCATCAAAAACACAAACTACCTCCTCACTGCTGCAGACTCTGGCCATATAAGTACCCTCACTCTCCTGGGCTTATTACATTGTACTTAACTTATTTATAGGGCGATCGTCACTCAAGAGTTGGCAGTTCGTCTTGTAATCGGAGGGTTGCTGGTCCGAGCCCCGGCTCGGACAATCTCGATCGTTGTGTTCTTGGGCAAGACACTTCACGTACCGCCTACTGGTGATGGCCAGAGGGGCCGATGGCGCGATATGGCAGCCTCGCTTCTGTCCGTCTGCCCCAGGGCAGCTCTGACTACAACTGTAGCTTGCCTCCACCAGTGTGTGAATGTGAGACTGAATGAAGAGTGGAATTGTAAAGCGCTTTGATGATCTTGAAAAGCGCTATATAAATGCAATCCATTATTATTATTAATGCTTAGCGTTCATCCTCCAGCTTCACTGTGTTTCTATTATTTTAACCATAGCCGTGTGGCTAGCTCTATAAATACTACTCTAAAACACAAACAAAATAATTAAAAAATAAACCAGACGCCATTTAACTCAAAACACAGGAATCAAAATATAGCTACAACTGAAAGAATGAAGACTACCAACTCACCCCAGAATCTAAATAACAAAGAATAAGGAACACTGGGACAAAAACCCAGGGGCCATGACAAGTTCAGGCTGGTCAGAAAGAACAGTGGTGCTGCAGGGCAGTAGCACTGATGTCAGAGGGAATGGCACATTATGTCACATTTATTACGTTTATTTTCTTTTTGTTTTGTTTTTTTGACACACAAAACATAAAAAAGGAAGAAAGAGGAAAAGAAAGAAGCAAAATCTTCTTTTTATTATTACACTGTACTCTGTCCAGTTAGCAGTGTTCTTATATGCTGTATGTTTACAACACAACTATTAGTGTCAGGACCAAAGCTCTGAGTAGTAAACACTACTGATACAGTGTTTAGTGTATTTTGAGCTACAAAAGACTGAAAATGAGCTTTAGAGGAGATCCTTCTCTAAAGCTCGATTCTCACGTGAACACTGTGGTAAAATCCTGCTTCCAACTGAGGCAGCTGTCAAAGATCAAGCTTCTTTTGGTCAAACGCAACCTTGAAAGAGACATACATGCTTTTATATGCTCTCATCTCAACTACTGCAGTGCACTTTTCATCCAACTCACCCAGGCCTCCATTGCTCACCTTCAGCTGATGCAAAACGCCACCGGTGGATTTTTATCTTGTGCAAGCAAGAGCTCCTTCACTCACCGTTTTAAAACACACTTTTACTCCCTGTCCTTCAACCCAGTGTCAGATGTCTGTGATCTTATGTTACTTTTATGTACTTGTTTATTGTTTAAC
Source organism: Mchenga conophoros (assembly GCF_057382185.1). Taxonomy (NCBI): domain Eukaryota; kingdom Metazoa; phylum Chordata; class Actinopteri; order Cichliformes; family Cichlidae; genus Mchenga; species Mchenga conophoros. The sequence goes on along the minus strand of NC_140535.1, from coordinate 26,994,446 downwards.
TTCAACTCCTCTTTTCTGTTTCCGTATCTTTTACCTTCTGGTGTGTGTTGTTTGTCTTTTGTATTTGATATCATTTTACTGCACTTTGGTTTGCCCTGTTGTTGTTTTTAAGTGCTTTATAAATAAAGTAGTACGGTAACTGTATTTGTTTAAATTACATACTTACAAGTCACCATTTTAGAAAATGCAAGATCAAATCAAAAATGAGTTACAAAAATACTTATATATTTGCCTCCAGTTAGCTGTATTATAATATAAAATACTTAAAAACATAACTATTGGAAAAGGAGTGAGCATCTTTACTCTCCAGGCAGAACAAAGCAAGTAACATGTTGAATATTTTCATGTTTTGAGACAGGCGAGATCACATGAAACAACTACTTCACCTTAACTCAAAAAATATATACCTAAGATCGTCTACAATCATTCACCGCACAACCCTTCCCTTCTTGCCCTGCTATCAGAATCAAAGTCCATTCAGTGTAAATATCTTTGTACCCTCCCCTTTCACAGACCTCCCTCAAAAGGACTTTGGGTTCGAATTTCAGTTCATATTTGCATTCTTATAACAGAAAGGAAAGCTTTCAGACATTTACAGTCATCGTGAGGAGACATGACGCAGCAAGTGAATCAGCTGGATCAAGAAAAATTGAGCTGTCCAATCTGTCTGGATCTCCTTAAGGATCCCGTCACTAATCCCTGTGGGCACAGCTGCTGCATGAGCTGTATCAAAAAATATTGGGATGAGAAGGAAACATACAGCTGCCCCCAGTGCAAGAAGACTTTTACACCGAGGCCTGTCCTGGTGAAAAACCATGTTAGCTGAGTTAGTGGACGACCTAAAGAAAGCAGGACTTCCAGCTACTTCACCTGATCATGCCTATGCTGGACCTGAAGACGTGGCCTGTGATTTCTGTTCTGGGAAGAAGCTGAAAGCCTCCAAGTCCTGCCTGGTGTGTATGGCCTCTTACTGTGAGCAGCACCTCCAGCCTCACTACAACATAGCTCCACTAAAGAAACACAAGCTGGTCAAAGCCGCACTGATTAGCAGTGTATCTGTTATCTCTGCTTAATGGATGAACGCAAAGACCATGTCACAGTGTCAGCTGCAGCAGAAAGAGCTGAGAGGCAGAAAGATCGATCAGGGAATCGACAGAACATCCAGCAGAGAATCCAGGACAGAGAGAAAGATATGAAGGTGCTTCAGGAGGAGGTGGAGGCCATTAATCTTTCTGCTGATAAAACAGGGAAGGAGAGTGAGGAGTTGTTCAAAGACCTGATCAATCTAATTGAGAAAAAAAGCTCTGAGGTGAAGCAGAAGATCAGATCCAAGCAGGAAACTGAACAGAACAGAGTCAAAGAGCTTCAGGAGAAGCTAGAGCAGGAGATCAGAGATCTGAGGAGGAGAGACACTGAACTGCAGCAGCTCTCACTGACTGAGGATCACCTCCATTTTCTGAAAAACTACTCCTCACTGTCACATCAGAGTGCATCTACAAACGTACCCACTATCAGTGTTCAACCTCAACAGTACTTTAAGGATATGATGATGGAAGTGTCACACCTCAGAAATGAACTACAGGCTGCTTTGAGTGAAGAGCCGGCAAACACCTGTCAGAAAATGACTCAAGTGGATCTAAAAGAGCCCGTGACTAGACACGAGTTTTTGAAATACGCCCGTAAAATCACACTGGATCCAAAGACTGCAAATCCATATTTATCTCTGAGTATGAGCAACAGGAAGGCAACGCTGACGCAAGTCGAACACTTGGTTTCCATTCATCCGAAAAGGTTCTTTTTTTTTTTTTTTTTTTTTTTTTTTTTTTTTTGCCTGTCCCATTTGGTTCTTTAGCCATCAGAAATGTTGTCTGAAGACCAACAAGGATACCCAATGGATTTACTTTGCCAAATGGATCATCGTGGCATTGCCGTATTGGTCCATTTGGTTGATCTTTGTTTTTATTATTTATTATATTTTATTTTCAGATGTTACAGATGGGACAGACATGAGTGAGGGATAGGAAAGGGAGCGAGAAAGAGGAAGGAAAAGAAAAACAGAAGGGGAGAGGGACAGTGAGAAAGGGGGGGAGAAAAAAAATAAAAATCTCCTGGATCACCTGTTGAGAGAAGAATAGAAAACAAGCAAAAAAAAAACAAAGCAACGTACTAAACACAACACCATCGCATTAATCTAGCTAAGTGTAAACAGCAGTAAATACTAAATATTCAATGTTGTTGTGCAGCACGCAGGACAGATGTGCTTCGAAGTAGCAGCCAAGAAAGGTGTAATTTGGGTCTACGAGCAGTGAACACCCGTGTGCATACCTGTGTGGATCAGCGCGCTTGTATTCCAAAGGTTTCTCCATGTAACGATCTGCTAGGGAGTGTGGGGGGGCCACAGCCCCGTCCTCCGGGGTGTGAAGCGGGTATGGAGGAGATCAAAACTCCAGACATCCAGAGGCCCCCAGAACACAAGAGACCAAGGAAGACCAACAGAGGGGCAGCCGCGCCACTGTTCCAGTAAGAGCTGAGGAGAGTCCCAGATGAGGGTTCACTCAGCAGCCGCGGAGCAGAAGCCAGGGAGAGTTGCAGTGACGCGCCCGTGAGCTCCGCCGGCCCCCAGCTGTGCCTGAGTGACCGAGCCCCAGGCCGAGAGGCTGGGGGCACCCCACCTCCGAAGGGGCCCAAGTGAGCCCCAGGCTCCAGGCCCCCGATAAGCGGCCGCCAAGGAGTGAGCCCACCTGGACGCCCACCCCCAGACACAAAGAACCACCAACGCACCGACACCTGAGGGAGTCCGCCACTGCATCCGAAAAGGTTCTTACCATGGTGGCAGGTGATGAGTTCTGATGGTCTGACTGGATGTTGTTACTGGGAAGTAAAGTGGAGTGGTAAAGTTTTAATTGCAGTTACATACAATGACATTTGTAGAACAGGAAACAGGATTAAATGTGGATTTGGAAATAATGAGAAATCGTGGGCACTGGAATGTGAGGACGGTAGTTATGTTTTCAGACACAACAGCATTTCCACTTTAATCTCAGGCCCTCAATCCTCCAGAGTGGGAGTGTATTTGGATCACAGGGCAGGTATTCTGTCTTTCTACAGCATAGGTGTCAAACTCTGGCCCGCGGGCCAAATTTGGCCCGCAGCCTAATTACATTTGGCCCGCGAAGCCATACCAAATTACTATTAGAGCTGGCCTACTGGTATTATACAGCTAATATATATATTGTTTAGTATTAAGCTTTGCTTGTTCCATATTCAGTTTTTCAGCAAAACTTGTTTGAGTCCATAAGAAAAGATTCATTCTTATATCTGAGAATCTGAAGATTTTGTTTTTCAATAAATATTAACATTAGCCCGCGACTTTGTTCCAGTTTTGAATTTTGGCCCACTGTGTATTTGAGTTTGACACCCCTGGTATATATTGTATTATCTTACTTATTTTGTATTTGTTTGTATTTTATTTGTATTTTTGTATTTTCCTGCTGCTATCTGTACCTGAGCTGAGGTAACGCAAAAATTTCCCCGCTGTGGGATCAATAGTCTTATCTTATCTTATCTTATTTTAGAGAAGAGAAATACATTTGTTTTGGCCGATTTCTCAACTTGACCTCCAGCTTTAGGCAACTAAAAAAAATGGCACAGTGTCCCACATTGTAAGGAAATATGGGCAAAGCTGCTGGGGGAAAGGGTTTGCTTCAAAACAATCCAACAACTACTGTACATGCTGGGATAAAGAAACATTTAACATAATAGGTCTGTAGTCTGTTATACTGCTGTGAGAAAATACATGCAATGTGTCACAAAATACAGTGTCATCACTTTTTGGCAAGATAAATAAAATTCTTGAAAAGTGCAATTACATATGGCTGCTTTGCCAAAAATAGAAATAGTGAGTGGTTAAGGTTCTCGGTATTTAACTTCTTGAAGTTGAACAAATGTCAGTAGACTTCCTGTTTACACGTTGTGTCAGGACAAGCGAGCCACACTGTATCTACTTTAAGAAGCTCATGTGCAGCAGATGCAGCATTACCTTTAAATGTCACTCAGCTCTGCCCAGATAAGTGACTTCCCATTGTTCCCAGAGTGAAAAGGAATGGCATTAACACAAGAAAGAAAACAGCGGTTTAATACAAGACATTTTTTAAAAAAAAATGAAAAAAAGAAAAGAAAAAGAAATTATGATTTCACAGAAACATCCCTGGTTAATATTAGTTTTACACTGAAAAGTGTTCAACTGCCTTTCAGAGAGGTGACACCTCCCAATTTCAAGGTAGTTATTTTATTCACTTTTTCCATTAACCATTTAACAATTTTCCCTTTGGGTTCAGCATCACAGCTTTTTTTTGTGGGAAAGATATTGCTCACATCAAATACCTAAAAACCATATCTGTTGCTCTCATAGATTCCATCCAGTTTACCACACACGAGGCTCCAAATTGTACCAGGAGTGGGGTTTGAACCCACGAGAGCATCCGCTCATTGAAACTTAAGTCCAACGCCTTAACCACTCAGCCATCCTGGTGCGTATATTTACACTTTGCCAAATCATGTGCATACATAGTAGCCCTTACTGGTAATCTCTTATGCATTAAGAGCTAATTAAAATCCTTACATCTATTATTCAGTTCTTTATCCTGCACCCTTTCCCACATTTCCGCCTCCCTGATCAAAACCCCAGTCTTATACTTTTGCACCAAGGTTCTATACAGAAGTCTATGATTTATAATTATTATTACATCTTTACATTCCTTATTTTTCTTTCTCCATCTGTCCATTTGACGGTAATAAGTTGGTCTATCCTCAGCTTTGGGGACCTTATTATCCCATTCAATCAAAAACCGCAGAGGTAAAGACAACCAGAAACAGATTAAAGCTTGGCACTTGTGTATATATATGCTTCCTTTAGCAATTTGCATACATTACTGCAAAAAATCATGTCCAACTTCAGAGGGATGCATGGCACATTCCTTCCCCCCTACCTTATCTCTTGGTACATCATCCCCCTTTTCACATATTCATAATCCCTCCCCACATAAACTTAAACATTTTTCATATAAACCTCAACACACATGGAATTGGGAAGATGTAAGCAAGGTGGAGAAGGCCTGGTAGGATATCAGCTTTGATAACTAGCACCTTTCCCAAAATGGTAAGCTTCCTCTTGTTCCATAGCCCCAATTTTATACGCATCTTCTTCAAAATCTTTCCCCAATTAAAGATAGCATCCCCCTCTGTATTCCCAAAGGAAATACCCAAGACCTCCATTGGCCCTCCACATAATTGATATTCACAAATTGCCTCTCTCCTGCCCGCCCATCTTCCCAGGTATTTATACATTGACTTATACTTGTTTATTTGAGGCCCCGCAGCCTTCAAAAACTCCTGTATAACTCTTATTGATTCTGTTACACTTTTATCATCAGCCAGGTACAGCATTGTGTCGTCCGCATACTGTTACATTTTTAATGTTTCTCCTCCCGGTAACTGTATTCCTGTTATGTCTGGGCTTTCCCTAATTGCACAAGCCAACGGTTCTACATATAACATGTACAGTAAGACTGAGAGGGGGCAACCTTGGCACAGACCTCTCATTTGTCTTTCTTGTCTTACATCCCAGCTTTTTTGGGGGTGACTGGGTGGGGGGATATTGCTCACAGCAAATTCCTAAAAACTCCTATTGATCATTGTTGCTCCCATAGATACATTTCAGTTTACCAGTCATGAGGCTCCAAATTATACCAGGAGTGGGGTTTGAACCCACGAGAGCATCCGCTCATTGGAACTTAAGTCCAACGCCTTAACCACTCGGCCATCCTGGCGCATATATATTGTGTATGCGTGTTCCTTTAGGAAACAGGAAGATTGGTAGGAGAAAGAAACGTATTATTCTTGTTTGTTAGGATCATAGCCATAAATGGAGGACTCTTATAAAGTCCATGGATTTTCATTCACACATATTACATGAGTTATCTACTCTTTACACACTAAGGATCCACACTACCAGGGCTACGGCACACAGCTGTTTTATAAATCATCAAAACCAATACTATCCTAAGATTTATTATATACAAAAATGATCTGTTCCAAAATGTTTTCATGTAATCCTGAAAACAGAAAAACAATCTTCTGCACTATTAACCATCCACAAATGGAAACAACAGACAATACAGGTGATTTTAGCTAAAGAAGCCAAGAAAAAATTGTGGGTTTTTTTTTTCAAACGATGTAATTTACAGCCACAGAGGACAGGAAGCTGCAGTATGTAGAGAAAGAGAAGAGTTAAACCTATAATCAACATGAGTCCTTGTAGATGGCAGCCTCCGGTTTTTAAAGACTTCTATCGGTCTCTAGTGGACAACAGAGGTAACTGCAGGATTCGAGCCAGAATAATGTAACTGCAGTTCAAAACTACATGTTTTTTTGATTTCCCATAGAAAGTGTGTGTCCACGTGTCAGTCCAAGTGGCAGGATTTAGTAATTCTCGTAATAGTTAAATGTAACTCATTCACAAATATTAAGTCGCAACATTTCAGCCTGACTAACCTTCGAAGATTACACGAAGGCAATGTCCACATATCCACACGCACGCATATATCTAACGTATAACAAATTTCTTTACAGAAACTGTTGAATCAAATTACACTTCTTTTTCACAGCTTCAGGGAGTGCACCGTTCCTGGAAATACTGCAATACCAGGTCGATGCGTGGAGTGGACGGAGCAAGCCCCTATTCCATCTCCCTGTTCCAAAAATCAATTTAATATATGGTCCCCGGGTAGGGGACGTATCAGATATTAAACTGATAAGAACAGATACTACACTTGATCTTAGCCAAAAGGCCGAGAAGCGATACCCACATATGGCACGACAGAAACGACTCATTCTGCTTACTGCAACTCTAACTCATGGTTACAATGAAGAACACAGTCGCCTTCTAACAAATGGTAGAGGACAGGTCGATGTTTTACTGACGTTTTACCTCCGAAAATCACAATATAACTATGGTCGGCATGTTTCAGTTTATAAACGGCGCCACATATATAACGACACTTTAGTTTCTGAAACGCCGGTCAGCGCGTGCCGGTTAATGAGATTCAAAATCACGTGGTCGTCTGCAGTCCAATCAGCGGTCGTTAAGACGGAGCGTCTTAAATTCATTTTTATAACTTTCTTGGCGTTATAATTGTTTTCATAATATGATAATTACAAGATGAAAGAATTATAATACCAGTATCGTGCGTTGAAATGAAACGACGAAAATCAAATAAACACGTCTATGATTGTTTAAGGTTTCACAAAGACACACTTCCGCCCTCAGGTGTACAGACAGAAAACTGCACAAAGTCTACTCTAGACCACAGTAATCTACTGTAGAGTACTGACACTGGATTTGCAGCAGTTTCTAACCATGGAAGTGGACATACAAAACTAGCTTAAATAAGTTACAATTATTTATGCATTTTTGTAACTTTGGTGTGAAATGAGAAAGTCTGAGAAAACTTGCAGCTGGAGGGAGGTTGAATGTATCTGTTTATCTTTTCTGCATTTGTATTACTTTAACGAACTAACCCCAGTGCTATTTCTTTTTTTAAAAAAACAAACAAAAAAACATAACAAACAAACAAAAGAAAAGCGAATAATTTTTTTTACACTTTAGCTTGTTTAGCAGTTAGCAAAACACCCTTAGGTTAGAAAACACACAAAAAATAAACAAACAAAAACAATTAGGATTAACAAAACAGTACGACATCGACAATTGAAACTAGGGTTAAATGTCAGAATGAAATAAAAGGCACTGTTCATAAAGAGTTGGTTTGACCACACCTACCTTTAAAAGGTTCTCTTAGGGGGCAGTGTTTACTTTATACGAAGTAATAGAATACAAGCCACCCTAAGCCGTAGACCGCAAGACGTCTTAAGATTGTGGTGTGATGGTGTGACATTTAATAAAAACATTAAATAGAACTATTGCCAGCTATTTTTTAAACACTTCAAAAACAAAGCCAGTTTAACCACCTTAAACTAACAAAAGCTACACTTACACCAAAAGAATCAGACATGTAAACTGCTCTTGAAGCATTTACAATTCTTAAGATTGCAGTCCCATTTAGAAGAAAACTGGGTGATGTAGAGACAAGGCACCATCTTGGTTAAAATATATATTTAAGTCAGCTCAAGAGGACAAAGGCAAGGAAGGCAGCAGGTTCGAATGGAATCTGCTCCAGATTGCTCAGGGACTGTGCAGACCAGCTGTGTCAGGTGGTCCTGTACATCTTCAACCTGAGCCTGAGTCTGGAGAGGGGTCCTGAACCGTGGAAGACTTCCTGCATGGTTCCGATGCCAAAAATCGCACACCCCAAGGAGCCAAACAACCTCAAGCCTGTGGCCTCGACTTCTCATCTGATGAAGACCATGGAAAGGCTCGTTCTGCACCACTTTTGCCCACTGGTGAGCTCAGCGATCGACCCCCTGCAGTTCACCTACCGATCTGGAATCGGGGTGGATGACGCTGTCATCTACCTTTTACACCGATCCCTCTCTCACCTAGAACAGTCTGGGAGCACTGTGAGGAAAATGTTTTTTGACTTCTCCAGGAGACTAAGGTCCTTTGGAGTCTGCAGGACTCTCTTAAGGACATTCTATGATACCGTGGTAGCATCTGCCCTTTTCTATGCAATGGCCTGCTGGGGGAGCAGATGCACGGACAGGGACAGGAGCAGGTTTGACAAACTGGTGCGGAGCTCTAGCTCTGTGCTGGGATGTCCTCTGGAGTCTGTGGAGGCAGTGGGCAAGAGGAGGATATTAGTAACGCTGACATCCATCATGAACAACCCACATCACCCTCTGCATGAGTCTGTTTGCTGAGCAGCTCTTTTAGTCAGAGAGTGAAACAGCCTCACTGCAGGAAGGAGCGCTCTCGCAGATCATTCATCCCAACAGCAGTTAGACTCTATAACTCCTCAATCACAAAATCATAAGTCACTGGACATTGTGGACATACACTGTCACACTTCATGCATAATGCATCTTTTTATATGTATGGACGTGTGCAGGTATATGTGTATGTATACATATGTATATTTAGTGTGTACATTCAATTCAATTCAATTTTCAATTCAATTTTATTTATAAAGCGCCATATCACAACAAAAGTCGCCTCAAGGCGCTTCATAGATACAGAGAAAAACCCAACAATCATATGACCCCCTATGAGCAAGCACTTTGGCGACAGTGGGAAGGAAAAACTCCCTTTTAACAGGAAGAAACCTCCGGCAGAACCAGGGTCAGGGAGGGGCGGCCATCTGCTGCGACCAGTTGGGGTGAGAGAAGGAAGACAGGATAAAAGACATGCTGTGGAAGAGAGACAGAGATTAATAACAGATATGATTCAATGCAGAGAGGTCTATTAACACATAGTGAGTGAGAAAGGTGACTGGAAAGGAAAAACTCAGTGCATCATGGGAATCCCTCGGCAGCCTACATCTATTGCAGCATAACTAAGGGAGGATTCAGGGTCACCTGGTCCAGCCCTAACTATATGCTTTAGCAAAAAGGAAAGTTTTAAGCCTAATCTTAAAAGTAGAGATAGTGTCTGTCTCCCGAATCCAAACTGGAAGCTGGTTCCACAGAAGAGGGGCCTGAAAACTGAAGGCTCTGCCTCCCATTCTACTTTTAAATACTCTAGGAACAACAAGTAGGCCTGCAGAGCGAGAGCGAAGTGCTCTAATAGGGTGATATGGTACTACAAGGTCATTAAGATAAGATGGGGCCTGATTATTTAAGACCTTGTATGTGAGGAGCAAGATTTTGAATTCAATTCTGGATTTAACAGGAAGCCAATGAAGGGAAGCCAAAACAGGAGAAATCTGCTCTCTCTTTCTAGTCCCTGTCAGGACTCTTGCTGCAGCATTTTGGATTAGCTGAAGGCTTTTCAGTGAGTTTTTTGGACATCCTGATAATAAAGAATTACAGTACACATGTGTGTGTAGTGTGCATGTACATGTCTATACTTATAGATATCTATTACTTACAAATTAATAGTAGCGGTAAAATAGTTAAATTTATGTCTTGCATGTTTCTACAACCATATCCATAATCACATACTGTGTATGCTACCACTGTATATATCACAGGTGTCAAACTCTGGCCCGCGGGCCAAATTTGGCCCGCAGCCTAATTACATTTGGCCCGCGAAGCCATACCAAATTACTATTAGAGCTGGCCTACTGGTATTATACAGCTAATATATATATTGTTTAGTATTAAGCTTTGCTTGTTCCATATTCAGTTTTTCAGCAAAACTTGTTTGAGTCCATAAGAAAAGATTCATTCTTATATCTGAGAATCTGAAGATTTTGTTTTTCAATAAATATTAACGTTAGCCCGCGACTTTGTTCCAGTTTTGAATATTGGCCCACTGTGTATTTGAGTTTGACACCCCTGTTCTACAGCATCACTGAGACCATGAATCTCCTCCACAGAGTCCAGGCCAGGTTCACTCAGCCTCTCTATCCTGGTTTTTGGTTGTCAGCATTTGTTGGAGACACTGTTGAGTTGTGTAAGTTAAAGTAGACCGGAGTGATGACTGATCTGTGGTGAACAGTAAAATAATATATGCTGAGATGTGGCTGCACTGCTGAGGTCAAACTCTGTGGGTGAGAATTTAAAAAAATTGAAAAATACTGCATTTATAAAAGCAGGTATACTTATTACATATGCAGATTTTATAAGAATAAAACTTGCATTAGAAAGTGTTTTGATTTATTCATTTAAATAAACCTATTAATTTCTCTGAACACAATCATCTCCGAAAGGAATGTATTATAATGTAAGAAAATGTCATTATAATTTATATATTAATTAATTCAATGTCTATATTTGTTGCTGGGTATTTCATATGCTGTGTATTCTTCTTGTATATATTATAAAGCTGTTTTAATGATATTACAAAATCACAGCAGTATTAAATGTAAATTTAAGCATGTTTAATTGAAGCATTCTGAATAATGACCAAATTTACTTTTTGGTAGCTATAATGTTAACACTAATGCTTTCAATCTTTACAAATGCAGGATTTTTAATTGTTATAGAGTATATTTAGTGTAAAAGCTCAGGTTATCTTTTCTTCCACTGAGCAAAACGGTCCCGTCTTTTGTAACCTGCACAGCAGAAGAGCCACACCTGATGGTTGCATTTATTTCTGATAGATTTCCTATTGTCCTGTCCATGGCCATTTAAAATAAATCTTGGATTTGTTCCACTTTTATGATTCTCAATTTCTTTACTTTTATTTTAATATAACAAATAAGTAAAAGGTTACAAAAGTAAATAAAAGTAAACATTTCACCAGACAGTGTTACTTTCAGATTTATTACACAACTTGTTTAAACATTCCACAACAATCATGCAGGAATAAAATGGGAATTATACAAAGCTTTACACGCTTCTCCAATCACACTTCAGGAATAACTGGACTTCTGATCATTGTCTCAAAAACACTCAAAATGTGAGGTAATTTTTAAAAATCATTATCTACAGACGAAAGACCGTGTGTTGACTGAATGCCGAAGAGGGTGAAAGAAACAAAAACACTCATTATAGGGTAATGAAGTCAGCAATTAACTATACATAACTGTGCACTGCGTCAGCATTGAGTTCATTTGGAATATTAAAGTTTAAAATGCCAGGAATGTCAACAAATGCACCATCAATTCCTTATCCCTTATTTGATGTCCTCCTTAGAAGTAAAAAAAAATTACACATCAGAAATTATTAACATAACACCTTGTCCTTTTTTCTTTTGTACATCAATTCTACAAAAGAAATAAAAGCTACAGTAAAACAGACGCACAAACAAAGTCAGGGCGCTCTGGGATCATTGGACATTTATCATTTCATTCCCTTAAATTCTTACCATTCAGAGAAAATCTGTAAAGGTGCAGAAAGTGTCTTACCTAAATTCTGACTTTGAAAGGTCAAATACTTGAGAGTCAATCATAACTACCTCAGCCTCAGCATATATCTATACTTAAAAATATCAAAGCTTGAGATAATTAAGATAACGGTTGTTATAATTACCTTCTGTTCTTTTAACGCCTGTAACACAAAAAGCTTCCTGTCTTTTTTTTAAGAGCTGAAACATGTTTTGGGGGTTTTCCTTAGTTGCATACACTATACACACTATATGGACAAACGTATTGAGCCACAACTTTCAGTCTTTCAGTCTCATTGCCACAGGTGTGTAAAATCAAGCACCTACCCACACAGTCTGCCTTTTGTGAAAGAATGAGTCATTCTGAAGAGCTCACATTCAAGCGTAGTGCTGCGGTACCTCTGCAACAAGTCAGTTTTCATGCTAGATATATTCAACAATCAGCTGTAAGTGGTTTTATTGCAAAGTGGAAGTGTTTAGGAACCACAGCAACTCAGTCATGAAGTAATAAGAGCAGAGGAGGCATAGTGTTTAACAGTCAGCAACGCTCTGCTGACTCTGCCGCGCTCCAAAGCTCCTCTAGCATTAACATCCTGAGTTCAATTCCACCATCAGGCCGGGGTCTTTCTGTGTGGAGTTTGCATGTTCTGCCCGTGTTTGCGTGGGTTCTCTCCGGGTACTCCGGCTTCCTCCCACTGTCCAAAGACATGCACTTGGGGATAGGTTAATTGGTTAATCCAAATTGCCCATAGGTGTGAATGTGCGAGTGAATGTGAGTGCGAATGGTTGTCTGTCTCTGTGTGTTGGCCCTGCGACTAATTATTGGAATTCAATCCAGATAACAGTTTCCCCCTTACTTGCTAAAAAAAAAAAAACGCATATGAGAGCTAGCTAAGCTCTTTCAATAAAAAATTGAATATGCCTGATGAGGGTTTTTTACACATAATCTGGGTGTTTGGCGTTAAATACTGTTGTTATTAACAGATTTTAAAAAACGCAAAGTTTCCAAAACTCCACTGTCTATGTGCAAATATCTAGCTTTTAGCCGCTTATAGCAAACTAGCAAGATGTAAAAGTCTATTGGAGCTGCTAAAAGTGAACAAAGCTAATTGTGTGTGTGTGTGTTCACTTTTTCAGTAAGTTGCAGATGTTATAAGAACAGAAGCTACCCAGAAGATTGAAGAGCAGTAACAAAAAGCCATATGTCACAGCTTTTACTAAAAGGTGACTTACACATGTTATAAGCAACCTTAACATGTCTTCAAATCTCCCTTTAAGTCACTGCGAGCAAACTTCACAATAGCCACTGTGTATGCTCTTATTTATGCTTTTCCTGCTGTGTCATATATCAAAATGTCTGCTGTGGGAAAAGCTCCCCAGTTATGTTGATCCTATCAGGGTTAGAAACAAATAATAACAATTTAATAAACACTTTAGCCACAAATACTGTGTGAAAAAAAAAAGGTCAGATCATGAGAAAAACAGGCACCATATCCACCATAATCTCAATGGAAAATATCAGGTAAATATCAAACATGACTATATAAGAATTATGGATAAAAAGAAGTCTAATTTTGAAGCATATAAATAGAAAACAATGAAAAGTAAAGTTTGTATTATCAACGTGTACTACTTTACAGTGTGCTCATTAAACACATACTCTCCCAGATGTAACAATGTAACGATGAAGCCAAACAATCATTTTTTATGGGTTAGTGGTTTGTTTGTTTTTCCAACTTCCATTTCCATTTTCATGCGCCGGCTGTTTTGTGAGGTTGTTCGAGTATTTTTAGATCAAGTCAGATGAGATCATATTCTTTGGTAAAAGGAGGGTAAAGAGGATGTTTGTATGAATTACCTCTGATAACACTACGCATGTCAACAAACCAATGATAAAAGGCCTTATACACAAGTTTAAAAATACAATGATAAAAAGTGATAGTATCAAAGTTTCCACAGTACAATACATACAACAGATTATTGCACCAAATGTAACTATTATAAATGTTATAGCAGAGCGACTTAGTGACACTGTTTCACTTTCTCCACTCTCTGGATTTAAAGCCACCCATAAATGAATAATACAATTAAAAAGCGAATGTTCAGTAGGGAACGTTTTAAAGACCAAAAATTATTATTTGCTGAATGATTAAGTAAAAAAATTATAGTGGCAAGTAGTTACATAGCCAATCGGTCATTTTGTATCAAAATTCTCATTAACTATATGTGTATTACACATGTTGTAAAGTCACAAATATTAAACCAATAAAGCTTTGTGCATCTTACATTTACACTAAACTGGCATTTCAGAAAACATCGCTTTCACCTACGGTCGGCTTCAAGTGCGTTACAGGGTAATGGTAATATACCTAAAAATGCACAATAAATACTAACCTTAAATAATAAGCATGATTGGACTTTGTCATCACTTAAAAAATAATGAGCTGCTTAAACTTTTCCTTTAGGAAAGTTACATTTTAAGTGATGATTTTAAGTGATGATGCTGTGAGACTCACAGCAGTGATGGTGTGATCACCAAATGTTGCTATCAGCTCGTCTTTCCTCTGGAGGAACAGCGCCCTCTCTCTGCAGATTTCCCACTAAAACCTAGAGGCCTGTGGTGGGAGAAAGCCTTATTAGATGGTCTGATTTGTTTACTTTCAGCATTTTGTCCATACACTGCCTGGCCAAAAAAACAAATTTTACAAAGCAAAAAAAAAAAGAAAAATTTTCATCCATCATTTTTCATCCAAGTATGTTGGAAGGGTCAAATTATTGGCCTCTTTCAGGCAAAGAAAACAACTAAAGAGACTGATAAACTACTAAAACCAGGTAGGGGCTTTCCAAGTTCTCATTACAATAAGGCAGTAAGCACAGAGTAAAAAGAACAGGACTAAACAAAACCACTCGTCAATGAAAGGGTAGAAAAGGGTTCAATTTGGTAGGAAGTATAAAGATTGGACTCAGCAGTGGAAAAATTGCCAGATTTAACCCTTTAACGCCTATTGTTTCATATTACATACATTCAGTTTTTTGTGAGTTATATCATCAGTGTGATTTTTTTCCCAATAACAAACCTAAAAAAATTAATTTTTAAGTATTTTCTTTGAAGCCAGATGTAGCAAACACAATATAAATTAAAAGTCATATATAGAAATTAAAATGTAATTCATTTTTCAAACAAATTTGCTAGATAGTTCAATAAACTCTCCATTTTCAAAAAATTCAAAGAACTTTCTAGCAATTATTTCATATTTCAGGCTTTCATAACCCTGCAGGAGCATGCAACTGTGTATGTACAAAAACGTGGTGACGCTGCATAAGCTTATCGAAACAATGCCATGGTGAATGCGAGCTGTCATCAAAGCTAAAAAGGCAGTGCAAGATATTATTAGATTTTTTTTGACAGGCAGTGTATTTTCTGATCTGTGAGCAAGGATGCCAATAAGACTTTTGAGTCTTTAGCTGGGTAAAAGTGTTTAACTTTTAAAAGTCATATCATTCGAATTACATTCAGCAACACATTCATAGCAGATGAGATTTTGAATATCTGTGAATCTGTTCACTATCTTGGGACAAATGTAACACTGACGCAAGATTTCATTATTTTACACCAACAAATGGACCCTGTGGTTTGACACAAAACAAGAACACAATAATAGGTAACAGATTTTCCTCTACAATGTGAGCCTTTTAGAATAAAGCAGTGTACCCTTTCTCTTACTTTATACTGACATCTACACACTAAAAACAGTCACACGGGTTTACATTTTGCCGTAGGAGTGATAAATGCAAAGCTAAAAATGAAGCTTTTAGATCAATATAAGGACATTTAAGCTGCGTTTCAAACACAAGTGCCTCCTAAAAACGAAACAAAACATGTCTAAAAGTTGTTCCAGAGCAGGAACAGTGAGGAAGGTCATATTTTTAAATGGGCATGTTGCTTTTTTAAGACATTAAGTTTGTCGTTCTTGTAAAAGTAAGCTGTGTAGAAAAAGAGCGCATTTTAAAAAATGATTATTTTGGTATTTGTGCTGAAATTTGCAAAAGAATAGCAGACAAAAGCAGAGAGTGGAGAAACAAGTCCCACCACAAATAAGCCAGCAGGTTGCTGGGACTAGCTAGTGGCTGTGAAGAGTGATCAAATACAAAAACACCATCCATCCAAATGTCTACAGCTTCTCTGTGCCGAATATGTAACAAAAAAGGCAACCACAGTCCACATTAGCCAATTTGTAGCAAGTCATCAGAGACGAAGAGTGTTGCTGTGAAGGTGTGTACATTTTTTTTTTAAGTTTTATACTTTTAGTTTAAAAAAATACAAACAAAACCTTAGCTGAATAACAATGATCTGCATGTTGAGTGGTTTTGCATGCAAATAATATGTAGATATTTTGCAATGTGACATTTAGAGAATAAAATCTGTTTTTAGGAGGAATTCCTTTTTTGTGTTACATGAGGAGCTGAGTGGAACTGGATCGGTCAGATTTTAGTTCTTGGATGCTGGATAAATATTTAGATTTCTACTTTTGAAGTGCCACTGAGCAAACCACTAGACTACCAACCTTTCCTCTATAACTATATTTCTTTACTTCCTATCAACCTGCCTGTTTTTCATGACGGCAGCTCATTTAAATTACAAACTGTAGTTCAGCAATAATGTCCTTGTTTACATCAAACAAGATTTTGAATTGTTTCCATTAGAGGTTTCCTCGATAATTTAAAAATAAATGATCAACATCACATCATACATTATTGTGTAGCTGTTCTTATTCTATGCTTTTGCATGGCTATGGTTACACACTCTCTTGCGAACTCCATTTATTTGGAGATTTAATTAAATTGCCTCAAAAGAAATTATGCAATAGACAACGGTGTAGATGAACTTGCAAAATTGCAATAATATTGTCATTATCGGCAATAATCGTGAAGAGAAAATCTGACAGGACAGTCCAAGTTTCCAACATTTGTTGGCGTTAAAATGCTACATGTAACACTCTAAGACTTAACTACCACAGTAGCTGCTGGATAAAAGCCTCTTGTTCAATGAATATCTGGTATTTTTTTCTCCCCAGAAAACAGATACAGCAATGTGTACACTGTGTAGTGAAACCTTTCGCACACTATAGATCTCTAGCACTGAAAAACAGTAATTTTATCAGGTGGCAGGCACACAAAAGACACAAACACGAATAATAAAAAAATCCTCCTCTCTCTCTGCCACACAGCAGACTAGGAAAGTTTGCAATCACCCTCAATATGTGGCAGGAAACCTGTGCGTGTCTGTCTGTTATTCCAGAGACGAAGGGTGAAGTAGAAACGGGGTACAGGCTTTACTCATTAGCGGGCTTCTCTTTGCAGGAAGGTTCACAGAGGATTTCTTTGTGTGGTAGTGGATAGGGGAAAGCTGCTCCGCTGCAAGTGCTACTGTGAACCAGTTTGTTGAGGCGAGAGAGGCCCTTGATGCTGCCAGGAGGCCTCCCGGGGCTGACCTTATACCCCGCCGCTCTGGTCGTACCGAGCGGCCTTCCAGGACTCGTCTTGAACCCGGCAGCTCTGGTGGTGCCGAGTGGTCGCCCTGTGCTGGTTCTATAACCAGCTAGCTTGGTGGTTCCCAAAGGCCTCCCACGTCTGCCCGTCTTCCCGACAGACTTGTTCTTCTTCTTGGCATCATCTGTTGCTTGATTGGTGTTTTTTAACCCTGCTAGCTTTCCAGACGAGCGGGGGTCACCCCCAAGAACTTCCTGTCTCTGGCACACCATGGGCTTGTGGCTCTGGGTGGGTAAGGCCATGGGAGCCAGTGTCATCTGGAGGGATGATGGAGGGGGAGGAGGGTAGAACTTGCTGGCCTGTGAGGTGCACAGGTCAAAGTGAGCAGTGGGGTGGTGGCTGTCCTCTGCTAGGCACGACGGCCTGCTGTTCATGCAGAAGTCACTGGTTGTCACCTGGCGCATCATCTTCTGTTGGGGGTTGGAAATAATGCATCATCACTCAAACATCAGGACTAATGTTTTCTGGATAGTGCCATGTCAGGTTAAAGTTAAAAAACAACTCTGCAGTTGAAACTGATCATACCCATATTTGCATGAAGACAAGAAACATGGGAACACTAAGACTTCAGTGAAATATTCTGAAAGCATCATCTGGTCTAATCCAGATCTACACACGGTGGGTCTAATCCCATCCCAACAGATTATTCTCATAAGAAAGGTCAAGAAAGGGTGCTGCTTATTTCTGAAGTGAGCTTCACTTTTGTGCTGCTGGTCAAAGTTCAAATTTAGTGTCAGCGCTAAATATTAAGGGCTCATTACTGCCACGCTGACAGTAGAAGGCTGAAAGCATCTACTATGACCAAGGGGCAACAATGACCACATTGCACACTGAAAGGGGAAACTTCAAAGTGCATGAAGGTGGGAGACGATGCTATATCTGAACCATTTTAACAGAAGAAAGGACTTGAGGATTGTTTTGCTCTGCAGAGAAGGAGCAGCAGCATACTGTAATGTGGCTGTGTGCTGAAGTCGAGGTTATTACAGCAAACAAACTACACAATAACTGTTGTCTCATGGTGTTTGTACTATAAGATAAAGACCCAACAATCAGACCTCAAATAAAACGTAGACTCAAAAAGAAAGGCAAACTAACAGAAACAATAATGGACTTACAAAAGTAATCCACAATATTGAGTAAATATGCTTAGTCTTAGTTAACTTGCACTACTTCTAAGCACTTTGTTCTCCAATTTCTCTTGTTTCTTATTTATTCCTGCTGTCTTACTCTTTATATTTTGTTCCTGCACAGTTGGCATGGAGGACTTATAACTTAGTTCTACATGTACAGTGACAATAAAGGGCTATTTTATTTATTTTCAGCCTGAGGAGGCATTGGTTAATCTGTTGGGTTGTTTGTTTGTTTGTTTTTATTATAATGACTGTGAGTCAACTGCCTTCACACAGTGTTGTCCTTGTTTTATAATACCAGCTTTGAACTTCCTAATCTGCCTTCAATAATAATTAGCACGGAAACATACAAAACTAAACTAAAAGTAAACAAGAAAAACAAGCAAATCCACTCTGAAACTAAACAGAATTAAAACCAAATTAGAAATTTGGATTCACACCCTTCATGTAACAACAACAACCCCTAAAAGTTAAAAAACATTATTGTTATTATTACTACTACTACTACTACTACCTATATAACCAGGCAAATACCCTTCATATAACAACAAAAAAACAAGTGCTGAAACTATTAAAATAAACAAGAAAATCCCCTGAAACTAAACAGAATTAAAAGTAACTTATTAGAAATATTGAAATAACAATAAAAAAATACAAAAACTATAGATCTCGATGAAAAATGCTTTGTTTAGAAACTCAAGTTCACATCTAGTTCGCTTGTTTACACGCAGACTTTCTCGTGTTAACTCGACCATGAAAAGCTGTTTCATAATTTAACAAACAGCATATGATTACATACGTCCCATAAACAGCTTCGACCTTAAGAATAAGGATAGACCTCACCAAAGTGGTGCTGAAGTGCCTTAGAGCAAGACCTCTCCTCTCGCCGGTCATAAAACCGCGTTAGACTGAATGCATTTGGCTGCTTTGCACACTTTAATTACAGTAATGAAGAGTGTAAATGGAGTGAAGTAAAGAGTGCACACAGCTGCTGTCGCCTTTTCTGCAGAGGAAACGGGACGCAGGGAGGTGTGGACTTTCACCATCACACACGCCACACTGTCAGTAGTAATATTCATTCACAAAAAACAAAATGCACATGGATTCCGCATCTTTGCATTCAGACAAAACCTCCAGCTCTCCGTTAACGAGCAGCACCGAGGGCTGAACGTAGCCTCGTTCCTGGCCCGAATAACGGGCTTTTTTTTTTAAGAGACACAGAGACTGGTTTACTCTGTTTACAACATGGCAGCTGACCGCGGACAGAGCTGATTTATGTGCTCGCATTTGAGCCGCATAACGAATCTAAATGCCCCTCCGGAGACCCGCGTTAGCGCTAACGTTACTGTACCTCGATTGTTCGCAGATCTCGGAGCAGAAAGGGTTAAGGAGCAAAATGATCTTTCATCCCCCTCAAAGCGCGAGTCGATCCATTTTCCAGAATATTTTCTCGCCACAGGACATCGGTTCGCTAACACACGATCACCGCATCGGGTAGTTTCGACGCGAGCGACGATGAGAGGTGAGATGTGGTCAGCTAGACGGCTCCTTTTTTCATCTCCCAGCTCCAGCGGTTTGGATAAGAAACGCAGCCATTTTCCATTAAAAATTTATAAGACAGCAGCGCAGTCTGAGCATGCGCACAACAGCAAACTGGGGATGTGAAGAGGTTATTCTCCTTCCCCTCCTCCTGAACTGCTTTCACGACGGAAAACGCTTTTTTTGTCTCTCAAGTCCTGAAAATTCTAATTTTCACCAAACAAGCGAGAGTAAAGGCTCAAAAAACGACTTTATTTTTCAGATTATTATCCTGAAACCGAGCCATGAAGCAGTTTTAATGCTCACCAAGCATCACTTCCCACCACTGATGAATAATATACAAAGAACTGCTATTAAATAATTAACATTAGCAGTCTGAACAAATACGAAGCACCTTAACAGACTGGAAACAAGTTTATTTTCTTAGCAACATTGTTTTCTTGGGATCTTTCATAAAGATGATGGTTGGTGTGGTGTTCCTACATAAATGTGACTAAAAACATCTTATTAATGAAACCAGGTCTTATACTTAAAGACATATTGTGGATAGTTCACTGCAGCATTGTGCTGGTTTGATGGTATAAAAATCATTGGACATATATGTGTGTGTGTGTGTGCGTGTGTGCGTGTGTGCGTGCGTGGGAGGGGGGGGGGGGGCAAAAATGCAAACAAACAAAATGCAACTAAAGTTGGACACATTACAAAAAATCTTGACTAAAATATTCTTCAACAACTTGGATGAAACTGTGGAGATGAGGAATGGAAGCTCCTCCGGTGTGCCTCGGTTCATCCTCTACAGCACTTTGTACCGGCCTTTGCTCGTCGGCTGGTAGGAGTTTTGCTGGGGGGGGGAAAAAAGAAAGAAACGGGAAATAAAATTAAACATTTTCGGCATAAAGTCACTGCATAATAAGAGTGGATGACATGTTTTAACATGTGTGAGCAAAAAGATACTTACTAATCGGATGAGCTCTTCCTTGATTAGCCGTGTAATTTCTGTTTTGGCTTTCTGCACAGCCAGTTCATTTGCACCTACAACACAAACAACATGTTAATATTCAGTATAGGCTGCTCTGTTAAGGAAACTGGACACCCCATTAGGAAATTCATTGCCTTCGAGGTAATTAAAAAAAAAAAAAATACCAAAAGGGAGGGAGGAGTTGTATTTTGCAAGAGGCACTTTTAACAGCATGATTTAAGCCAACAAAAGCTTTTTTTCCTTCTTTAAAACTTGAAAAGTCAAGATTATCTGCTCCGTGTGATAACTAGTTTATAAACTTCCTGCGTTGTGCTGTTCTCAAGTTATCATGTTCATTGTTCGTGTTCACTGAACCTTAGAGTTCAGCAATTGTACAGCTGCCCTAAAAATATCTTGTTATATCAGGTGTCAGGACTTTAAAAAAAAAAAAAAAGGACAGACGTTCTTTGACACATACTCTCAATAGCCAGGTAGATCTTGCGCTCTCCTTCCTTGGGCTCTTTGCCTGGAGGGAAGTACGTTCCTCTGATGGTGATGGCAGCTTCAGAGTATTCACCGATCCTCTGCAAAGCTTCTTTAGATGTCACCTTCCACCTGGCAGTCTGAGGGAAGGAAGAAAAGGAAGATTTTATAAGCCCTTTTTTGTCTGCTTTATGTTCAGAGGAAGAAACAAAATACTTTGGGATTCTTGATTGTTAATCAGTCGTGACAAAAAACACAAAACGCTCAGTTTAAGCATCTGTCATCTAAAAGATAAGCCCCTCTCCCGGACAAAAAGCATTTGTATTGAGCATAAACATTTTGCCAAAAATTAGAACAGCTTAGCTTTTTTAAATCAGAGATTAAAAGAAAGTTATTTTCTTAGTAGCTTAAAGAAGTCGAGGATTTTAATGTCAAGTATTTTTAATAGATGGATTTGCTTAATTTTCCACTCAAATTTGCATATGTTAGACTTTACATCATGATGCACCAACTACATGCAAGAGGTGGATTTTAAAGGAGTATAACAGGAATGACTACTAGGCCCTCAGGTCTCCAGCTGTCTGCATCCGTGTTCGCAATGGAGAATAATCAAGACTTACGTGTAAGCAAATCAGGAACACACATTCACAGATGTTTTTAAAAAAAAAGTACAAATGGCTTTCCAACTTTAAATCTGAAATTACACTGTCGCTTTTTTTAGCAATGCAAGTCTTACATAAACACTTAGAGAAACAACGTCTATGCTAGAAAAACTTGAACGCGTTTCACTTGAAACCACAACCAGGAGATGGGTTTGGTGTGGTGTGAAAATCACTAAAAAGAAAGCAAAGAAAACACTCAAAGACGTGTAAAGTGGAACTTCTGGTATGTATGGGTAGAATGCCTGCAGACTAAAAAGTGAGCAGACTCTAAAATGGGAATCATCTCTCAGTTTTATAGGGGTTTTAGCAACGTTCACTCAACACAACGTATAAAAAGCAAGATGAGAGAAGAAGGAGGTCTTACAATAATGCAAAAAGAATGACAGGATATCTGTGCATTTGGCAGGAAAAATAACTTTTGAAGGAATTTTGCTGGATTTTTGTTATTGCTCCCCACATGAAAGTACACTTTAATAATAGTAAATCTGGGTGTTGGAGGAATTGTGGCTCCCAAACTGCAGAGCATTATGTCTGCTGGGAATGTCAACACATGCAAAACTACTGGATGGAAACAGACAGGGTGTGACAGGGTGGATCGTCAACACTCACATATGACCTTATGTCTGGATAACTTTCCACCAAAGGAATCAATAAATAATCATATTGATGATGTTGTTTTAACGCCTTATGATGTATTATGATCCTTAGATTTCCCCATTACGCATTCGTTATTTATATACAAATGTATGGCTAACCAGGTAGCTGCAGGTTAGTCTTACATGTCTGTAAATTTGTTGAAAAGTTTTAAATAATAATAGTTTTGGGGTTTTTTTTCTTTCTTTTTTTTTAAAGTGGGCTTGAAAAACAAAGGGAGCAATAGTAGAGCTCCGTTTAACAGGAAGTAGTCAGGAAAAAAAATGCAAAAGCAAAAGTTTGTTTTATGTTTTGATTTGTCTTCTGTTTGGTCTTTTACTCATTTTTAAGTCCTTACACGGCCTTGCCCCACACGACATCTGAGCTGTTTTATTTCCCAGTTGCTCAAATCAGCAGACCAGCTGCTCCTGGATGTGCCGAGGACACAGTGGAGGCTCGGGAGAACAGGGATTTGCCATGGCGGCTCCCAAACTGAGGAATTCTTTGCTGTTAAAAAGACAGGCCTCTTCACTACCAGTTTGCGCTTATGACCCACCTCTTCATCTTGGCTTTTCCCAAGTGTGAGATGTTGATTTTACGTTTTGATTTTAAATTTTTACTCGTGTTTAATTCTGTCTTGATGCTTTTATTTTACATTGTAATTTTAATTCTATTTATTTTATTCTAACATATCTTTATTTTTGTATCCTGAGGTTTTATCAGTGGTTGCTGTTTTTTAAAGTGCTTTAAAGGAAGTTGGCTTGGCTTATCAGCAGCACGGGCTAAGCTAACAATCCAACAACAGCACAAACAGAAATAAGCTAGCATGCAGACAGTTGATCCCCATATTTTTGACACAGACCCCTGGTGACAATACACAGCAACAACATCCAGATTCATGATTCCTTCCCTATGCTGTTTTGGAGAAATGACTTAGTCGAGTTAAACTACTGAAACCCAGCGGCTGTGAAAAGAAAACCTGAGTCCAAAAAACAAAGAGCAAAAATAAAACTGATCCTTGCTGAATATTTCAGTACAGCCCTGCGCTGTGTGCCGCTGACCTGAGGGAAGTCGTTGATCTCCAGCTCCTCTTCATATCTCCTGACTGTCTCAGCCTGCTCAGCCGCCTGCCGCTCCTCCTCCAGCTTCTCCACCGGGGTGTAGTTGAGCTTTGCATTGATCTTTTCTGCCAGCTGCTCTGCGATGGTTTTGGCTGACACTGAGGGGGTCATGATGGTGCCGCCCCGCAGGATGGCGTTGGTTGCCTGCTGCATTACATCCTGTAGACACAGAGTAATTGTAATTGTCACAATGCAAACAAAGTTTTAATTACTAGCTGAGGTCCTAGGATTTTTGTGGGTACTAAGTATTGGACACAATAAAAATTAAACCTAAGTGGTTAGTCTGAAAAATCACAAGTCCAGCAATCTCAGCTGTGTCATGAATACGTGCACAACCGTCCACTTCACGGTGGCACTGGAGTCTTGACGTACCTGAGCCTCAGCGCCCAGGTTCTTCTGAGCGTTGATCTTGAGCGCCAGCCTTTTGGCCATTTCCAATTTCTGGATGTTACCAGCAGACGTAGGCCCGAGTCCTGGCAAACCTCCGGGGGCAGCCGCTGTGGCGGCAACAGCTCCAGCTGGACCAGCAGCCGCGCCCGGAGCAGACAGATCCTTCACCCTCTTCTTGGAATTAAACATACTTTCGATTTGCTCCTCAATCTAAGAAGGAATAACAGTTAAACATGTTTAATAATAATAGAACTGCAATTAGAGGACAAAAAAAACTTGAAGCCAAGCAGCTTAGCAGAGGTAAGTAAATAATTTAAATAAAAAAATTTAAATCTCCATTATTTAAAAGTTACTCACATCCAGGGCTCCGTCCTCATCGTCAGAGTCCTGCAAACCGAGAGCAGCTTTCTGCAGCTTCTTCCTCTCATTGGCCAGAGCATGCTCAGTCTCATCAAACTTGAAGCCTTTTCCTGAGAAACCACTGCTGCTCTTAATGGTCTTACCCTCCTGCACAGAGCAAAGGGAGGAAAGAAAGAAGCTTTCAAGTTTGTCACATTGTTCTTCTAGATCCTTTTCAATCTGCTTACTAACTGAGACACCAAAGATCAAATTTTATCCCAATTAATGTTAAGCATTTACAATATAAGAAAACAATAAACAAATGAAATACGAAGTATAGAAGCAACAAACTAGCACCATGTAACTGCAAAGAAAGCATAAAAATGAACATGATATTTAAGCTGATGCATTACATGTGCAGAAAGACGTTGCTAATACCTTCAGAAACTTCAACATACGTTTCTCCCTGGCAGTAAGTACTGCTAAAATATACGATTGCCTACTGCGGGTCTTTATCTTACCGCTTTTTGTTGGTCTTTGAAAGAGGCCCAAAGCTGCTCCAGTTCTGGTGGGACCGGAGAGCCCGACAGCTCCAGAGCTTTAATGATATCGCCAGCATAGCGAACCTGATCCTCCGTGATGAACGTGTAGGCGTATCCCTGAGAAGCAAATGTGTACAGATTTAAACATGATTACCACCAAAAACAAAACACCCCAAACGTCAACACAAATTTCCTAGTTTTTGATGTCTAAAATTAAATGAGCTCCCTTTAAAGGGGCTGACCTTGTTGCCTGCTCTGCCCGTGCGCCCGGCCCTGTGAACGTAGTCCTCGTAGTGGTTGGGACAGTTGTAGTTGACCACCAGGATCAGCTGCTTCACATCAAGGCCTCTGGCTGCCACAGAGGTGGCGACCATCAGACGACACGCTCCATTCTTAAAATCGTTGATGATGCTGTCTCTGTCGTACTGATCGATTCCTTGGAGACACAGAATTACTAATTTGTAGTAAATGTGGCCATAACAGAACAGAAACCTAAAAATATAACTGACAGATATAAAACTGACTGATTGTATATTCACATTAGGAGGACAAAAAAATATGAATTCATGTGGTTTGATGAGACTTTTTAATATTCCTGGTCGTTGTTTAAACAGACCAGATCATCCCAAATACCTGAAATTGAAAAGTGATTGACAATCTGCTAGCCAATGAAGATTCAATATGATGAAAAAAAAACAAAAAAAAAAACTAATGAGGCTTCTAAATGAGACTTGAGAAACCAGAGGGTGATGTCACAGTAGCTTTGTTATTCATCATATGGCTGTCAAAGTCAAAGTGTGGCTCACTACCTCCATGTAAAGACATGCAGGGGTACGAGGCTTTCATCAAGTCTTTGAGCAGTCCGTCTGCGTGCTCCTGTTTGTCCACAAAGATGATAACAGATCCTTTTTCCTGGTAGTGACCCAGAATCTCCAGCAGCTTCAGGAATTTCTTGTCCTCATCGATTACTAGCTGCAGAAATAAAAACAGATACTTTTTAAAAAGGGGGGGAATTAAAACTGAACTAGTAAGCAGAGAAACTGAAAGGGAAAGTTACTGTTTAGTGAGATGTAACATAAATGGCTTACCACGTGTTGCTCCACATCAGAGCAGACGACACTGCGGCCTCCCACCTGGATCTCCAGGGGCTTTGACAGGATCCTGCGAGCCAGCGCCTCCATGGCTCTGGGGAAAGTTGCTGAGAACATGACCGTCTGACGGTCTGGACGCACGTTGTCAACGATACGCATCACCTGGTGTGTGAATCAGAGGGGGAAAAAAAATATATCTGAGAATTTTTGTCACTGAACATTTTCTTTTGCAGGTTCAAAGTTGATTTGTCCTGGCTTTATAAAACATTATTGTGACAACCGTTCCTCAAGTGCTAAACATTATACACTAAAAATGCTTCATTTGATGCTACTGATGCATGAAAAGCTGTATGTTAATGTATGATCCCCCACCTGTGGCTCGAAGCCCATGTCAAACATCCTGTCTGCCTCATCCAGGACCACATATGTGACTCTGCGGAGGTTGGTTACCCGACCTACACATTAAGGAAGACGGGCATAAGGAAATCAGTTAAATATGAACAACGCCAAGGCTTAACAGGCATCCTGCCTTCTTCACATCACATGAAACTAGTCTAACAAAACACAGAAAAGCTTTTTCCATGATACAACTACTTGATACAACTGGACAATAAATCAAGGCATCCTAATTTCAGCACATTTTTCAAGTGGCCAGAGTTTTATTGCATTGGTATTTTAGGCTGTTCATTTCTTTGCTCGTCTTGCGTACCATCTCAGGGGCAACTGGGACCTGTAAAACATATAATACAAGAGATGGAGCCACATCAAGCACTATCTGAGCGAGCGCCTTTTCACCTACAAGGGAAACATATTACAGATTACCTCGCATGTGTGGAAGCAACAAGAAACCCCTTCTATCATACTAACTGCTACACACATGTAATAGCTACTTTCTAAGTACACTAATAGTGTTTTTTTCACATTTCTATGCAAAGGCTCAGTGCTGCGCAGGACTCTACAATCATATTTACTCCCAGAAGCAGTACATTAAGTCAAAATAACCTGACATGATGCAAAACTCTGATATAATACAGTGCATACCCCTGACCACCTTACATCCATGTTATGATACACTTATCAAACATTACGATTGTTTCCTGCTTTAAGTCAGAGGAACCGTGGAGGCAGCACCAGGTCCACCTACCTGTACTTGGCCTGAGCTTCGGGAATAACACATCAGTCTTGTAGATATGAGTGATCCCAAAGGTGGTCAAATAATGCCAACAGTTTAGTAAGTAGTACTGATTTGGTTCATTATGTACTGTATCATACTGTTTAATCCATGCAAAGCAACAAGAAAAGGCATCAAATGAGCAGATTTGCATTTATGTCCTATAAGGATAGAGAAGCGACACGACCAAGAGTGATGAACTCACCGCTGTTGGCCCCCAACATGTCAATCATTCTTCCTGGTGTGCACACGATGATCTCAGCTCCTCTCTTCAGCTCAGCGATCTATAATACAGAAGGCAGCGTTAAGGAAAAACACACATTTTCTTTCTGTTACAGGAGTTTTGAGGGAGGAACAATGTCCAGAATTTAAACACTTATAATACCAACACAAACACAATAAAGTGATTATGGTGCACGAGGAGCGTATACAATAATGAGCAACTTGAATTTGGAAGTTTGTGCTACTGGGTCTCAAATCGGTGTTTCCTCCAAAATTCTTCAAATTATTTTACAATATATTTTTTAAGAAGTCTCAGCCATGCATGTTTTTGTTTAAATATATACAAGAATTGCAAAATAGTCTAGAAGACCAATTTTAGGTAGGTATTTTATGCCGTTATTTGATAGTATAAAAGGTAGACACAGCCACAACGTCGTCACCTGCTGTTTGGTGACGTTCAGTTTGACATCACCACCTTGGTGTTTTGAAATTAGATGTGAAAAGTGAGACTCAAACTGAGGATATCACCACCTGGTAAACAGCCTGGATAATCCAAGTCGTTAGCCAGTGAACATAACCTGGATATTCCTCCTTTCTGACGACGAATGGCCATCATTTAGACTCAAGTCTTCAGGAAAGTGCTTACAGGTAACAGAGTAAAGGAAACCAAGGGCTGTTATAGCACAGACTCTACTACTTAAAATCTTCTTGCAATTGGAGGAATCACCCCCTTGCTGCCCATAAAAAGAAGCAGGTTTAATCTTCTACTCCACCTCAAAGTTAAAGTAGAATTTATTTATGGTTCAGCAGGGAGAGCTCGCTCACAATATGCTGGAAGTCCAGGGATGGCCCATCTACGGTCTACCTGCACAGAGCTTTTTGTCAATTGAGGCAGCGAACAAATAAGTGCTACAGCCGGTCTGTGGGCCACTCTTCTTGTGCTGTTGATATACAGTATTTTTTGACATGCACTACTGGCATTTTGGAGGACTGCATGGAAGTGTTTTGCAGTGGGTGAAAACCCTTCTCTCCACTCACTGTCCACACAGAAACATGTACATGGATGGAACAAGCGGAACCACAATTTGCTCTGAAGCCTGTGTTATACTGTCAATGTTGACAGTAGTCCTGTAAGCAGTTATTATAGCAGCAGTTGTTCTTTTGTTGTTGTTTGTTTTTTTAAAAACAACCTATTGTAGTTTCCCCACACTATTACATCAACATCAGCCTGAATCATTAATGCAAGGCAGGATGGATCCATGCTTTCAAGTCGTCTATACCAAAATCTAACCCTACCATCCAATATATAAATCCATTTTTGGCTCTACTGAAAAGCATGAGCTGCTATTTCAGATGGACACCATAGGTCTATTAAACCTCTAAAATGATGTAGTTGTGCTACAGCGCACACTTACCTGTTCACTGATGCCCGTGCCTCCATAAACACACACCACCCTGAGTCCCAGCGGTTTAGAGAATTTCTTACACTCCTTTGTGATCTGCAGAGCCAGCTCTCTGGTTGGAGTCATAATTACAGCTGTGTAAAAGGGAGGAAAAACAGGATAATTGGATTGTTGTCGTTAGGAAAAAAAAAGGAAGAAAAGAAAAAAAACTTGACCATTTGGTCTTCATCTGACCTACAGTTGGATTCTGAACCTGGACTATGAAAAGCAAAGGAATCAGACAGGATTCATATGTTTTTATTTAAATGTGATCAAAAGATGAGTTTATTTATATTTTAGCGAGAAGCCCAAAGGAAAAATAAAAGTTCCTGTTGCTTACAGATTGGGCCCTCAGATTCCTCCAGGGGTCTCTGGTCCATGATGTGTCGGAACATGGGCAGCAGGAAAGCTATGGTTTTCCCGCTGCCGGTCTTAGCAATACCAATGAGGTCTCGGCCCGACATGATGGCAGGGATGGCCTGGGCCTGGATGGGTGTGGGTTTCTCATAACCGTGCCTTTAAAAGAAAACCATGAGCATCTTGTCAGAAAGAGTCATATGCAATCCCAATATATTAATTATATATTTGTGGCTAGTCTTGAGTGAATATGAATGGTCATATTTATTGGCTTATTAATGGATTTTATATAAAGAGAAAAGACTGCTCACTGCACAATGATTTTCAAACATGCACACACAGAGACACACTCACTTCTTCAGGGCGTTCAGGATCTTCATCGACACTCCACACTGCACCCATGTCTTGATGGGTTTGGGACAGCCTTTCCCTTTCACCGTAATGCCTTCCAGTTCCAGCCTGTACGCATTCACTTCTGTATTTATTTAAAATAAAATAAATAAATTGAATAAAGAGATTTTAAACAGGTAATTAAGCATGAAAAAGACAAGTCGTTTATCATAGAACAGATATGGTTTTCTCACTGACCTTCTGTAGTCATCTTGGCCAGCTCAGGCACCTCCACGTAGAAGTTTTTGCGGTACGATTCATACTGGATCTTTGTGTGGTCAACAGGCTCCAGGATCTTCCTTTGTTTGGTCTGGAAGCCTGTCAGAGCCGTCTGGAGATCAACCTCTTCCTCCTCTGATGAGTACTGTCAAACACATGAGCATCATTTTAGATTGTTAAAAGATGAGCCCATCAGCAGAAAGCAGATTAATTACTGAGGATCTCTGTTTCATTCATATCAGCTTCTCGGGCAGCGAGAGAAGAGGTTTAACCTTTATTATATAATCAAAGCAAGCATTAAAATCTCACCTCCATGGCATCCTGGTCATTCTCCATCAGCTCTCCCTTCTTTTTGTGCGTGTGAGGTCCTTTCTTGGTTTTAACGACTGTCACCACTTTGGTCACAGTCATTGCACCTTTCTGCAGAAGAAGAGAAGACGCGCATATTCATCAGCAGAAGAACAAACATCCATAAAGGCAGCATCTGGTCTGACACTAGTAGATGATAAACCCAAAGCCACACGCTTCCAGTGATGAACACCTAAAGACAAAATGATAGCAACTACACAAACATCAGGAAAATGTTGACAAACTTCAATTGCATTTGAACATTTTTTCTAAGATTTTTAGTTCAGGTGTGTTTTTAGAGCTGATCCTAATGACTTTGGGGAGGGTTGGGCAATAAGGATAACACTGCAAAATGCGGGATTTTGTCCTCACCTTATCATTTCCTTTCATGGCTCCAATGTTGAACTTCTTCACTTCCTGTTTCACCTCCTCCATGTAGGCATCCAGGGGATCTATATCATCCTCCTCTGTCTGCTGCTCCATGGGAGTCTCCTTGTCCTTATCGTCATCACCCTCTTTCTTACCATCCTTTAACTCCTCTTGCCTTTCCCCTTTCCCGTCCGCCTCCTCGTCATCATCTCCCTCCATTACAGCAGAACCGTCCTCGTCATCGTCTGAAATGAAGAGTTAATTAAGATGCTGGGCAAAGATAAACCTATAGCAAGTATTGGTCAGTTAGCTGATAAAATTAAAGCAAATAAAGGGTGACTGATTGGTTTATCACACAGATAAAGTTTTGTTAGACACAGTTTAAACAATTTAAACTACTCGTGAAGTCCAAAGTAAAAATTCAACAGTGTTTCCTCCAGTTACTTCCTCACCATCATCGTCCTCCAGGCTCCATTTCTTGCCCTGCTTCATCTCCTCCAGTTCTTTCTTGATCTCTCCGATGTTTTCGATGGCCTTCTTCCTCTGCTCTTCCCTCCACTTCTCCACCCGCTCCTTCCTCTTCCTCATCTCCTCCTCCAGTTTGTTCTGGTCAAAGTCTTGCTGCATGAAAACAAAGGAAAAGCACAAATATTTTACTTCTCGTTATGTTCTTTACTTACTTGCTTATTATTTCAAACAAAGAGGCACTTTAAAGTTCTTTCTATGGGCAAAGAAAAACATGAAGAAAGGACAATGGCATTCAAGCTAGCAGAAATAAACATATCAACCAACTTACATCCTCAACCTTTTCATCTTCTTTCTCCTCTTTAATCTTTTTCTTTTCAGCTATTGGCTCCAGGGTGTCCTTCTCTTTGCTTTTAGCCCTGCAAGGGAAAAAGAAAATAAGACAAAGTGTAATAGATGGGATTATGGAATTGCTCAGATTAAGCAAATCATCCATCCAATTTCCAAGGTCTTCTATACCGTTCACCACTTCTAGAGGACAGTTTAATCTTTATAAAAATGGAAAGCTCCATATATTATATGGTGTTTTTTTTAACTGTCGCCAAGCTCTGAAAATATGCCTCACATCCTGGCTGCTGATAGCATCTTTACATGACTCTGCGTGCCAGCAAAAGAACACAGTGGAAGTACAGAGTAGAAGACTCTGTGTGTTTTCAATTTCACAGATGGGAATTTAAAGCCTCACTTTTCATCCTTTTTACTGCTCTTGCTGGGGCTACCAGAGCGGGACCTCCGGGCTCGGCTTCTGCTGCCCGACCGCCTCCTGTCTCGGCTTCTCGACCTCCTCCTCTCCCTGCTCCTGGAGCGCCTGGAAGCCAAAGGCAAACA
Organism: Mchenga conophoros; assembly: GCF_057382185.1. NCBI lineage: Eukaryota > Metazoa > Chordata > Actinopteri > Cichliformes > Cichlidae > Mchenga > Mchenga conophoros. The sequence continues at coordinate 26,962,196 of NC_140535.1, read as the reverse complement.
TATCACATGTAAAAGGACAAATCAACAGGGAGACAACAGTTTTGTCAGTTTCAGCTTTTTAAGTGTGCAGATGCGCATCTGAAAGGAAACCTCACAATAGCTTAATCATGATAAAACTGTATCATAAAAAAAGTGCACGAGAGTTTTCATTGTCTCGATTCAAAACGATTCTTCGCCATCACTGTGATTTTTATCCACTGTCCTACTGGATTTGCAAAATTCAACACATGTGAAAGTTTTAGTTCAAAAGAATTTTCAAATCAATGGATGCAATTCTACTGAAATTAAAGATAATTACCAGACAGAGCAACAGCAGTAAACAGTTTTGTTAAAAACTAAATTTGGCTTCTGTTCATCACCGTATAGCTTGGACATATAGCCTGTTGTTTTTCCCCCCCATTAAAGCAGGCTATTGTCTGATGATGTTTATCAAAGAGTTTTTGGTGGACTCTGTTGTCCTAATGTCTCTGAAGGAAGAAAAAAAAATTGAGAATGTGCCCCTCTCCAAGCAGACAATTGACCTTTTCTCATTGGCTCTGGACAAGAACTGTAATGTTTGCGAGTCAAGTTACTCATCTTTGCAAGTGGGAAAACAAAAGAGTGTGAGATTAGCGAGTGCCCCAGGAGTGATTTATTAACAGAATACCTGCATGCTGAAGCTGAAATGGGACAACAGGCAGGCTACAACCAAAACAATGTCAGACGTTTGAAACAGATGCAAGATAAAGTGACTGAAATGAACCCAGAACTGCAATTGGTATTGTTGCGTCGTATTATAGGTCAGGAAGTGTTGTGCAAGTCTGCAAGAGATGGTCATTCTGCCTGCATATGGTTGGAAAGTCAGTATTGTTACATCGGATCAAAAGAGTGACCAAAAACTTCAATTTGTGTTCAGGCTGTAAACACCAGAAGACTTCAGTCCACTTCAAAATGTATTTATTTACGTGTACACTTAAACTTAAGTTCAAACCACCACACACCTGGCTCGTTTTCTGTCTCTGGAGCGCGACCTGCGGCGATCCCGGCTCCGTGACCTCTCCCTCCGGCTCCGCTCGTCTTTCTTGGAGCGCTTGTCCGGGGAGCGACTCTTTGATCGGCTACCCGACCGTCCCCGAGATGCGGAACGTTTCCGGTAATGCCTGTTGATTAAAAAACACATGATATGAGAGATTAGCTCTTGGTTAACGTGCATAAACATCAGTACGCTTTTAGCCAGCATGCTAACGCTAATCTAAAATCGCTTCCTCAAACAGAAGTTAGTCACACTCGATTCACCAGCACCAGACTAACCGTAAAAGTCCAGACATACCTCGACTCACGTCCCATCTCGAACCCACGCAGATAAGTCTCGCAAAAAAAGTGAAATTAGTTCTCAAAAAATAAACGAGTCTTGCGCGTCGAGTGGATGTTTGTGTGTTTGAACCCGCACGTAAAAAAAGTGCGACTCTACAACTCCTGAACTCCACGGGTAAAAGGTTGCTGCGCCACCAAGTGGTGGGAGGTCAGAATACCCCAGCCTTATCACAGGCTGTGTCGCAGGGCTTTTCATTTGTGAGCGGTTCCCGAACTTTATGAAGATGATTTCATTTTCATTTATTTCACCTTATTCATCTCTTTATCTTTCGTGGAACTGAAACATTTTAAAATGCTCTCATTCTTAAATATAAGATGTATTAATTGGAGGATCAGTGGTTTATTGGTTCCACCACAGAGTTATAAATTAAAAACCTATTTATCTTTCTTGTTATCTTCCACATTTTAAAGCTGAGACTTACATGAGAGATCGCACTGGATTTGAAAAGAAAATATAAAAAAAAAAAATCCTCCAATGGCAGCTTTTTGTCACTACTGGGGTGAATCTAAATGCAAAATGTTCAACGTAGCAAATATTTGCCAGAAGATTGGTTAAATTTCAATATGAACCATGAATAGTAAAGTAAAAGAAGAGTAGTAACCGTAAAGACAAGACGTATAACAGCAGATCAAATGATTCCAATAAGTTTTACTCAAAGATAACCCAAGTAAATACAAAATGCAGTTTTGAAATGACTTCATGTATTTAGGGAAAAAAATCTAACCAAACTTACCAGGCCCCTATTAAATACTACACCACTACAACCAGAGGAGCGTGAGCTGTTGAAGGCAGAATGGATCCATGCTTTCATGTTGTTAACATCAAATTCTGACCCTACACTTTCAATTGTGCAAGAGTTTGTTGGTTTGATTCCAGCTACAGACACAAATACCCTTTAGGGTTACATCCTGTCTAAAACGCTGCCAAACCAAACATGCTTGACCATGCTTACATGGCTATACAGGCATTTAGTTACTGCCCTGTGATTGGCTGATTAGATTAGATACATATTTTTAATAACCTAAATTTAGTCATTTCAGTTCCCTTGGTCTTTCAAATTAAGGCTTTTTCAAAGTTTGGCTCAATAACTGACTGCCAAAAAAAAAAAAAAAAGAAGAGGTGAGTCACACAAGTAGTATTTATTTGGTATGAATTGTTCGGTTGCTCATTCATCTTTTGGAGCAGAGACTGTTTACATCACATCAACACTACATTTGTTACTCACGTTCAAATATGTAAGATACCGCAAGAGCCATTAAAAACAGTATCTGCAAATTTACCTTATCAAAAAACAATCAAGTAGGTCAGACAAGTTGTAGGATAAATTACACCAAGTCATTCACATGGAAAAAATATTCACATTCATAAATTAATCAGGTTAAAATTACAAATATGAAACAAGGACAGCACAGAAGTAGAGAGAGCATACTGTATATTTATGCAAGTATGTATGAGAGAGGCTTGAACAAAGCAAAGCAGGATATTTCACCAGAATTACTCAACACAAATAAGCATACGAAGTCCCACTGCCTCACACAAAACTGCAGTGACAGCACTTTCTAGTAAAACCCCCCAAAACACTCTCAGCGTGTATAAAGTTCACCGCGGTTTTAAGCTCACCGAGCTTAATAAAGTACACAAAACATACAAGGGCTAAACTCTTCATCAGACGTAAACAAAGAAGGAAATTGTTTGTAACGTAAGTGGACCCTTCCCAAAGATCAGAGAAAATGTGATTTTTAAAGCAGTGCTATGAGGAAAAGAAAATCCCTCAGAAATGGGAAGGTCCTCAACACTCGACTATCTTTAAAATCTCTAACTGAAGGTTGGAGGGCCATCTATGTAAAAGTTTGTTTTGTAGAAAAATCAAAGAAGCTCACAGTTTGAGGCAATCCAGAAATTCTGTCATTCTTCCTCATTCCATTTATACCAGAGTAGTTTTGTTCTTCCCGGCCTCTTCTACCTCTAAGATCTCCGTCTTTTTAAGCCAGCTCATTCTGATGGACAGAAATGTTTGATACGGCTCTTTCTACAACAGATTATTAGTGTGGTTAAACGATGTCTAACTGCTGGCCTCTTTCTCTCCTTCTTATTATTTGTTTTAAATAGGCTGTGCAGCAGTGTCGGAGGTCATCCGAACCTCTCCACTCAGAGAGAAGCAACGTAACTGTGAGATCTCTGAGATTAATCACAGTATTCACAAAAAAGCTGAATTAATAAACCTGAGAATAAAAGTCAGAAAGCAAATTTCTGAATCTTGTCATTAATCTCAGGGCGAGTATTTTTCCAACGCTGCTCGAGTTAAACGTTTCTCACACTTTTGTTTGCGGGAGATTTTTCTACTGGGCTGCTATGCTACGATCTGTGACACAGCTGTCACGTCTCTATCTCGTCTACAGCTCTGGTGTGGACACTGCAATCAGCAGGGGTGTTTATGTACCGTATGAGAAAGAACAGAAAACTGCTGCTTCTGTCAATGTCATTCATACTGTCAATTGTAACGGATCAAGAAACTTCTCCAATCTTTCCTTGCAAGGTTGTACCAACGTCACTTTCACAATGTACAAATGAAGCACTTCAACCTAAAAGGCCAGCAGTGTTCTGCGTTTGATTTGAGTGGCATGAACTGAAAGTGAGTTGACCCTGTGCGATGCCCTAAGTTGACAAAAAGATTACCGTACTATAGTGTTGTAGACTAGCTACCTCCAAAATTCTCCAGCAGTTTTCATCGGTTTGACAGCAGATTTTGGTTTTACAGAAGAGTTAGAACCCTGCTGAGGAATCTGGCTGAAAATATGACACCCTGCTCAGACTAACCTCAACTTTGGAGGTTATTACTCCGCAGAATGACTCACAGGCTTGGCGATAATTCAAAGCGTTCTGACTCAACATCTTGTTCAGCAAACAATTGTTCCTATCAGGTGTCAGATTTTGAATTATGACCCAGCCTTTGAGGAGTCTCCAGTGTTTCCCCTTCATAAGTTAAATGCAATCTGTGGCTGCCCACTGGGATGTCAGACTGATGACTGTACAGTAATCCAATCTTCGGCGTGATACTTCCCATTTTCCGTACTAATAAATATCCTTCGGCGCAATAAATGGCAGTACATTCTTTACACACAGGTAACACAGGTTTCACAGCTTCTGTTCAGAGAAATATTAACCTGGAAGTCTGTAACAAACACCGAACTTTGTGGTTGGGCATAGCTTTAGCGTTAGTGAAATCCCGAAGAGCTCAAATGACGAGCACTCGTCCAGCTGGCGTGTGCGGGCCTGATCATAAGGCAGCAGGGGTTCACCTCCAGACTGTCAATGATAAACAAGCACCTAAGGGTGCAAATGAGCATGCCTATGTTGCTATGAGAGATGGGAGGGGACAGCAAAAAAGGAGGGGTGGGGGTTTACAGAGGTCCTTGTAACCTATCAGGGAGTCTCTGAGCCAATGAAGAGCAGTATCTCATGCGAGAGGATGAAGGTGAAGAAGTAGACACAGAGGTCAGCGAAGACGTCACCCATCCTCCTGTAGGTGTCCATGGAGCGATTGATGACCTCGGCAGGGATGCCGGACAGTAACAGGGCAGCAGTTAGCACAGTGGTCTGGGTCTTCTTCTCTACCTGCAGAAACAGGAGAACCCAAAGCACATTATATGCAAATATATGTGCTTACTTCTCATTATTAATCAATCTATTTTTGCACTAAATAAATCAAGATTAAAATGTTCAAAAACTAAAACTCTATTAGAAATTTGTGCCAAAAGTTCCTTCAGTGGCCACTTGAGGCTGGCTCAAAGAGCAAGTCAATCCCCATAGACTCCCATGTTAAAATGTCCAGCTTTGCAGCAGAAAGAAACATGTTTACAACCTGCTTTGGTTGTAAATTAAGTGGAGTCACTGAACTGGACCTCTCCATCTATTCTTCTGGTGATGACTTAACAATCCACCAGCTTTTCCAAATATGATCACTTCTTATTTAAAAACAAGAACAGCAGCTGTTAAAATTAAACCCTGAGCCTTCAAAATGAGTCCAAAACTAGTGGGTGATGTCACGGTGGCTATGTCCATGTTTTAAAATATCACTGGACCCTCTGTGGCATAAATTCAAAATGCTCCTGGAAATATTCCTCACATATTTTGGACCATACTGACATTAAAGCACCACACAGTCGCTGTGGATTTGTTAGCTGAACATCCATTATGCAGATCTCCAATTCCACCACATCATAAATGAGTACAGTGAACTCAACGTCATGCTCATGAAAGCAGTTCAAGAAGATGGGTATACTGTAGTCATAATGGGATGGGCATGGTCGGCAACAGTACACCAAAATCTGACCCTACTATCTGAATGACACAGCAGAAATTCAGACTCATTGGAACAGGCAGCATTTTTCCAAACTTCTATTGTCCAATTTTTGAGACCCTGTATGAGCTGTAGCCTCAGTTTCCCTTTCTTAGCTGACAGAAGAAGCACCCGGTGTGGTCTTCTGCTGCTATAGCCCATCTGCTTCAAGGTTCAGGGTATTTTGCATTTAAAGGTGCTCTTCTGTATACCTTAGTTTTAACAAGTTCTTTGAGTCAAACCCTCAACATGGATTTTTCTCACAGAGAATTGCTGATCATAAGATATTTTCTCTTTTTTCAACCATTCTCTGTAAACCCAAGAGATGATTGTCTGGGGAAATCTTAGTAGATCAGTTTCTGAAATACTCAGACTGCCTAACTGGCACCAGAAACCATGCTATGTTACATTTGAATCATCTTTCATTCCCAGATTTTCTGATGCTCGGTTTCAGCAGGTTGTTTTAATCTGTCTAGTTGTTGAACAGGTATTTGTCTTTTCCTTATTAGCAAATAGTTTTTATTGTACTTTGTATGAACTTGGCGTTGGTTGAGAAGATTGTAGCTAAAAAGACTGGGCTGTCAGACACAGCACAACTACATCGGAACAACTGCAATAGGTCATTGTATTTGATTTTCTATTTATACAGAGAAAAACAAAACTAAAATATTATTCGTAGTGCTGTCCGCTCTGCATGCACAATGTGTGCATGCAGAGTGACGAGAGTCTTAAAAAAATAAAAACTCACCTTTGGAAAGTATTTGGACAACCCCATGTAGGCCAGTTCAAGTGTCAAAAATGGAGCAAATATTGACTAAAATAAAACAAGATAAATGTAGCATTAACAAACAAATAAATAAATACATATTTGGTACTGATACTGGCATAAAATGTAAAAATGAACTCCTTACTAGTGCACTAACAAGTCTGTGTTAAAAACCAAAGGCTCACCAGATACTTGCAGACAAAAACCCTGACAAAAACAGCAAGGAGGACGCTGCCGATGAGCCTGAAGACCCTGAAGGGATCAAACTCCTCTGAGTCCGACCTTCCATCCTCGGCCGGCTTTTCATTGGCCAGCTGACCCCGAAGCTTCATGGCATCATCAAAACGAGAAAAGTAGGATGCAGAGAGAAAGCCTGGACGAGGAGAGCCACTGACATCATCTGACGGCCGCTCGCCCCTCGGTCTCCGCCGGACTCCTCCGATATCATCTTCTGAGGATCCTCCGGGTGGCTCACTGGAGAGCTCTGGCAGGGGTGAGCCTCTCCTCTCCGGGGTGGAGCTGTGGGAGTGACTGCCAATCCCTGGAGACGGTCTCGGAGAAGATGAGGCAGTGGACCATGGCTCTAGAGGCAGATGGAACCGGGGTTCTGCAGGACGCCGCGACGCTCCTGACAATGAGAAGACAATAATCAATAATATGACATTAGCTAGTGCTAAAATGATTGGTCACCCCCCCCCCGTCCCAAAAAACCCCAAATCCAGGTGTGATGTAACTGCAGTTTTAGCTTTAATTCAAAAGGATTTAACAAATTAATTAATTATCTTTATAAACAAATTGCAAGCAGTTTAGATTTTGTACAGGGGACTATGGTTTTACTTCAGTTCAGAGACAGCATAATATGGATAACAGATTGTAGTACCAGTAAGTTTCCATTAAGTTTTTTTTTTTGCTGGGTCTGACGGCGTGAAGACACTGATGAGTTCCAGCTTGTCTGTGTTGTTTAAGTTAAACTGGGAAGTTAATGTCAGCATAATTTTTTGCCTCACAGTGTTCAAGAGCACAGGAGTGAGTGAGAACAGAGAGGTCTGAGCAAAAACAATCAGGACTTGTCAAAACTCATAGTATGTTCCACAGAATTGAGAATTTCAACACATTCAAGTCTGGGAAGATTGATTTTGGATATTTAGAGTAAGATAACTTCAGCGAGGGCACTCATGATGATGGAGGAGGACCTGGGCTTGGTAGATATGGCCACACTGAAGAAGAGGGCTTGAAGAAGTCAATTAAGAAGAGAACAGTGACTGATGATGATGGTCGCTTCGATCACTTTTTGAAACATGACAACTATGATGTGTCGCCAAAGAAAGGGAATGACATCATAGACAGTACTGCTGGTGTTGTGCCATAGAGTGATTGTCTGCCACTTCTGATTTTTCTATGCATTTTCAATGTATAATATCTTTGCTTATTGTACCTACATTATAATAAATACAGTCATTTTTGGCCACTTAAAATATCTCAATAATTATTTGTTGCAATTTCAGCCCCCTTTTGGCCATATCTCTCTATTCTTCATGTCAATGACACTTTTTACCCTGATAAATAAAGGATATATAAAAGTCACAGCCAAAAACCAACTGCAGCTTTTACCTTGTCACTCACTCCTGTGCTTTCTGGTTCCAAATGACTAGATATTTGTTACAAGAGATATGCTTGGCATATATGTACTTTTTGTTTTCTTATGTACTGACTACTGCAGCTTCTCTGCAGGTGTCTTAAAGCCTGTGTGCAATAAGACAGGTTGGCTGAGGTACCTTCTATCTACACTGCTGTATTGTTGTGTATTAATTATTCTGTTTATCAGAGCTGAGCAGCCTGTGAGCCACCCTCTGATCTCCACCTGCTAATGCTAACAACATTTAGCATGATTTGAATCCCAAGCTGCTGCCATTTTCCTCTTCTACTTAATATATCTGTAGTGAGCCCGATTATTTACATAGTAAGTTATGGTCCTAAAAGACAGCACTAACGTCCTAACTGCAGCCGCAGGATGAGGCGGGTCTCTGTCACGACAGCGTGTTTCAATAGGAAAGACACGCCCAGGAGAAATTCAGAGGATCGTTTGTTACCGATTACCGTTATTTTCAGGCTCGTTTTTGGTGATTCCCACGATCCTGTTCATCCTGTCCTCTGAATTCATGAGCAGCCTTTTCCTCCGGATCTCCGCTCTTTTCTGTGCCGCCGACATGGAGCCCGTCTTCTCCTCGCTGGCCTCCCCGGACTCCATGTCGATAATTAAGTAAATGACCCTTTAATGCAAACTCAACCCACAGTACATAAAGCTAGTGCTTCAGTAGCTCACGGTACACGACACAGAAGCCTCAGACCACTGAATTAAACGCTTAACACGAAAGAGCGACGAGCCTTAACTGTGGCGCACAGTGATGATGTCAGCACAGCTTTTTTAGATTACGTCAACGATATGCGATGATTGCGACGGTCAATAGTAATAAAATAATAATAATAGTGAAGGGGCCGGATGGGTATATTCTGCAAAAAGGCAAATTTACAACAAAACGGGTCATATATTTAAAAGAGAAAGGTGATATTTAAAACAAATAAAAACAAATGGCAAGTTTACAAGAAAAAGGTAAAAAAAAAACAACTATATAAATTTATGGTAAATAAATTTATTTGTTCTTAGTTTGTTTAAATCCTCAGCCTCTTTATGCCTTTAATCGGCTCTAATACGCCTTCATAAAACTGTATAACAATATTAGCATTTAACGAGCATATAAAAGTACAAAGAAACACTAAGGAAACAGTGTGTTCTGAGTGGCAAAGCATAAGCATAACAAAGCATAAAGCATAAAAAACGGGATAATTTCATTTTTAGTTTCATTTTTGTTTTTCGAAATGGCACCAAATTTTAGATTTTCTCTAGACCTCAAGAGGCTGGAAGTGACAAGTTCTGCCTTTTAAAAAAAAATCCATTTCTGAATGGTCTGTAGTGTTAATAGGAAAAATAGCTCTAACCTCTAGGTTTGGAGTATTCTTTACTCAAGCTGAAGTAAAAAGTGCATTAACGATGCAAAAAAAATCAGACCTGAAATAACAATTTTTTTCAGTTAATTATATAAAAGCAGGGCATATTGATTTAAATAATTGTAACTGAGCTATGGAAAAACTGAAGAAATGAAACAACTTGATCATTTTATTTGTTTCATCTTTTGGTCATTGGTTATATTAAAGCAATGAAGTGATATAATTAAAGGTCTGAGAAAAATGCTTATTGCAAATGTCAACACAGCACATACTGATGCTGAAAAACAGACAGACAGATATCACTAAAAGCCTGAACTTACCACAACTTTCATACCCTTGATGGGTGTCTGTACATCTCAGACTCTATGGGCCTCTGTTAGCATGTTAAAGTTAATGACAGCACAATTTTAAAAAACGACCGAACAAGAGAAATGAACACATCAGCACAGCTTACATTTGCAAAGTTGCATCTGAACAAACCACTTCTTCTTCTAGAAGAATCACCATATCAATATAAATGTCCACTCGTCAATATTCTACGATAGAGTACTAGCACTGTAGAGAAAGGTGGGATTGAAGTCCACTTGGCTAACCTCTCACTACATTGGAGATAGGGTAAAAGGTCTTAACATCCAGCCTTTATGATAACAATGAAACAAAGTTCTAGAAAAGATCTTATCAATGTGTGTTTTTAATTTGTATCAAAGTTATAATTAAAGTATACATCTAAGTAATATGATGAATGAGAAATCTGAGTAATGAAACTGATTTAATATTTAATCTCCTGACCTTTTGCTGTGATTTGGTGTGTGCGTGTGCTTTTGTGCTGAGGTTGATTGTACCAGCAGGGAATCTAAATATGGCACACAGCCTAGAGCTTGTCTGAGGTCTGTAGTGCTTGGTCAGAATGACTAAGCAAATACTCAGAGAAAGTTTGATTTTTAATGTTTATGATTTAATTAATTTAATTGATAAAACAAAATTATATGAAGTAAATTGTGATTGACAAACTGAGTTTTGAAGAGTAAAGATGAGAGAAAGTATTTCTATATAATGAGCTGTTTGGAAGATTGGATCTAAGCAGATCCAGCAGAGACAGCAGAGGGATCTATTGCTGAGCCGGGGACAGAGGCTGACTGGAATTTATTCTTTATTGACAAAAAACAAACAAAAAAAGTCTGGTGCTAAGAAACAAATATTTTATGGTGATAAGTTAATAAATTTTCACTCAATTGTCACTTTTCTCCCCTTTAATTATCTTATACCAACTATAAAGCATGATGGCACAGGCATGATGATTTGGCCTTGCTCTGCAGCCACAGGGCACTGTCATGGCTGCTGTCATTGAGTTGACCATGAACCATGACCCCAGAACAAATTTCCAAATGAGTGCCTCAAAGCCCAGGCCTCCACCTGACTGGAGTGAATATCCACAAACCTCAATAATCTGAAACAACATTGTAAAGAAGAGTGGACCAGAAGTCATATGGAAAATAATTATTTCAAGTTATTTCATGTCACGCTGATGTTCATCTGAGGTTGTATTTAAATCATTTTAGAACCTGTAAGGACAAAATGATTTTTTGTTACATCCTGATTACATGAAGCCTAAGAATTAAAGGAGTGTGTACTTTAGTTTTTACAATGCCTGTACAATTAGGGAACACAGAGTGGGCCAAGAAGAATCAGAGAAGCCTCTCAGATTAGAGAAAAAAGCTAAAATGAGTCTACTTTCCTTCAACATGAGTACTGAGACTGAGGTCCTGCGCACAAACACCGATGATACAGAGGTAGAAATTCATCAGTGCTGCTACTGTTTTTGAACAGTGTATAGATGTGGGGCAAAGCCAATATTGATGATCCACTTTATACTCAAGACACAGCTAATAACTAACAGGTAAACCTCCACCCACCCTCCAACCAATTTTAAAGTTTCAAAGACAAGGTCTATTATATTGTATAGCTTTCTTGTTATATGTAAAATTGTATTGTATTTATTTAAATTTTTACTTTTTAATTATTTTACCTGCATTTTTTAATCACTCTTATATTTAAATGTTCATTTGCTATTTTATCTAGGGATTGAGAGTAACGTAGTTTCTATTCTCTGTATGTCCTGTACATGTGGCAGAATTGACAATAAAGGTGACTTTGACTTCATGTTGTCCATGTAAGTCAGAAGAGAAGTCACAGGTCAAGTCAAATTTGTATTATTTTCTACTTTATTTTTTGGGTGTTAAATTAATTCAATTTCTTGTTGAAAGGTGAGGTCATTCTAAAAAGCCAGTGGCATTACATCTGTTGATTTAATCCACTCTGTCCACACTCACGAGTGGTGTTATTTTAGCTGTAGTCATGTGACTGACATCCAGTCCTCAGCAGGTTAACTCTGTACAAAAACAAAGCTGCTTTTTATTTTCATCAGTATTTTTTTTATGAAAAACAATTTTCCTTGTGCATGAAGACCAAAACATATTTGTCTGTTCCTAAATACATTTTTGTTGATATGATACATAGATTACAAACTGTATGAAATGAGACCAAACCAAATTAAAAAAAAAAAAAAAAAAAAAAAAATTCGATTCAAATGCATTCAAGAGAAATATAGACTGATTTGGTCCATGTTGTCTTTTGTAGTCTTTGTGTTCACAGAATAAACACTGTTCACCCACCAAAACACAAACTACACTTAAAAAGTCCCAACATTTTATTTTCTTAGCGTCATTTCACCTTATTTGTACTAAAATCATCAGCATGTCTTTACCTTTATATAATGCAATCTTTTAATATACAAGTATCAATAAGCATGATTAAAAGATCACAATGGCTTTGTTATGTCTGTGTTAAAGAATTTCCCATATCCTATTATATTAAAATATTTCATATATAGAGTCTGTATTTAAACAGAGGTTTTAATAATAAAAAGTGAGTTCCCATACAAGGCAATTATAGAATTTAATCAGATTGGGAGTCTCATAAATTAAACAATCAGAAAAAGAAACAAACAAACAGAACAGCAATGTCGTCAGAGGTGTTCTGAATATCCAGATAGAAAGAGCGAAAAGATGAGCGACAGTCCAGACCGATGAAACCACCTTCCGCTGCCAAATCCAAACATTCGAGGCAGCGACGGCAACGAGGCTGATCTGCCTTCAAACACCTTTAAAATTCAGGCTTTCAAACAACAGAGTCTACAGATTTATTCACCACACAAGTATAATGACTGTCAAATAAAAAGCACACGCTCTCTCCTTCAGGTACAATATTAGAGTGTTGTTAGAGCTCAGCTGCTGTGTGTACAAATACTCCAGGTGACACCCAAAAAACAAAACAGTCTTTTTGCCAGTTCCTTTCTGTCTTATAAACTAGTCTTAAGCGTACGTATATATGTTTGACTCTTATTAATAAAGACTGTGCTTTTTCCAAACACAAACACTTCACACATCTGTTTTCCTGCACTGTTTCTGAGCACTACCTCAGTTAGACAGCATTGTTCTGTGAGAATAAACACTGATTCATTCGATCATTGACACAATAATCATCCAGGATTTCTTGTTTCTTCAGCAGGGTTCAAAAGTGCCCAATAAGCATCAGAACCAATTATTTGTCACATCCTCGTCACATGACTTGATTGGGCTGATGCCTCGTGTTAAGTTCAGCTCGGGTTTCCCCCCCTCAGAGATATGGTGGACCACAGCTGAAGAAGGACCAAGAAGCGACCTTGAGTGTAGTCTCACTCACACGCATACACACTCTCACACCATATACATATATACTCGCACACATACACTGACGCACATGTTCGCTTCAATGTTCCCTCGTCTCCGCAGCCACACTGAAGATTATTTGGAGATTTGCTGTTGGAGGTGAAGGAGGAACTCGTAGTACGACAGGGCCGACTCTGTTCGGTCCTCGATCATGTTTTGCATAAAGCTGGCTTTCAGCTGGCTCTCGTCCCTGAGTCACATGATAATGGGTGGGAAATAAGAACACAATGAGAAGACGTGAGTTGGAATTGCTCCTACATATTCAGGTACTAAAGATGTGCAATTTAAAATACTTTCATTCATTTTAACAGGGAAGAAGAGGAGATGCTAAAGTTTTTCAGAGCATTTCCTTCAACATAGCACAGTTGCAAAGCCTATATTTTACTATTTTGTTAACATGAAGTCTGTACTATAAAGGAGGGTTAGGAGGGCCTGTTGACGACCGTCTGGGACTTTCCCATCAATAGTCGTGAAAGAAAAATTGATTTTTACTGACCAGTTAAAAAAGTGTGACGCAAACCAGAAACATAGACCATGGGCTTTCAAAGTAAAAGCTGTGCTTCAGCAGTACAACCAACACGTTTCAAAAGTAGCAACTTTTACACTGGAGGGGAACGGTCTCTGTTTGCGGTCTGCACCACACTTTTCAGTTTCTTAACTGCTCAGTGAGTAGTTTGCCCTGCAAACTAGAGGCAGCAACTCCATGCCCACCAAAGCTACTGTAAGGTGGTTTTCGATGCTGCTTTGTAATCCTCTTTGCTTGTTACACAGATAGCAAAAAGGTCTATTGGTTTAAGAGATCATCTACAGTTTTTGTCTTTACTTATCAGCCTCAACAGGAAATACAGTCCCTCATAAGCCACTTGCCTTACTTGATTTATACATTACATTATAGTTAGTATCATAAGCGTTAAAGTGCTATAACCCTAAAGGCACAGGGTGGCTTGTATTTTTTAGACCCTTTTGTTTTGCTGGGTTCTGAAAGATCAAGTCTGAAACAGTCTTATATGCCCTGAGAAAACATTAAGTCAACACATCACCCTATAAAAAACAGTTACTATAGTGAAATTTTAGCTGTTATATAGATAAAGCTATAAACTGATCTTGATCTTTTACCTGTGGAAGAGTGTGGGAAAAACTGACAGCACTACAAAAAGTATCGGTAGTTTATAACAGTTCTTAGCTAGACCACCAGGGAGCACACTTTTTACTTTTGCAACTTAATTCATTCTTTTCTAATACCCAGTGAGGTCCCACCTGATGATATGCAGGGAGGGGAAAAATGGCCTCTGATCTCTCAGCCAACCAATGAAAGCTCTGGTTCTCTGAGACTCTGCAGTGTCCAGTTCCGGAAGCAAATACTGTGAGAGGACAGCAACAGTTTTTGTTATCAGCAAGTAGGGGAAGGCGTCAACATATGGAAATGTAGCTGGGCTGCATGTTTTGAGAAGTCTTGTTACAGAGATAGAGCAGTTGACCCAAAGTAAGAAATCCTACCAGATTATCAGGCACAGCAGCGTAGTTTGGAACTCCTAGGACCTGTGTGAGGAAGTTGGAGTGGCAGTTTCGTCCAATCCACAGGTATATCACCTTTGGGAAGAGAATGAGGTTCATTTAAATATCTTTAACTGAAGAGCAAGAAGATTACAGTACTGAGAACTGTGACTGAAGAGCTGAACACCTTTAAGTACAGCTCAGGAAAGCTCATAACTGATGTTTTTAATCTAGAACTGTGCTACATGGTTACATAAAATGTTGAGTGTACAAGTTATTATCAGGCGTGGGGGGAGAATGATTAGTGTCATGGAGAAAGCTGGAGTAAGGCTTCATCACAGAGCTACACATTTGCATAAGTCACACAGAGAAGAGGCACTAGTGATACAAAATGTACAATTCAGTGATTTCTCATTTTCCAGAAAAGGAAATCTCTCAATCTCTCTCACTATGCCAATATTAGCACCTTTTAAAAAGCCAGAAAAAAGGGCCATCTAAAGAATCTTTAGCACTGCTGCAAATAAGTAGGAAAAATGTAGGAAATAAATTAAATGAGACATTCAGGATGGGAAATGCCAAGCTGTAATTTTGCCCGACATTGAAAATTGTTAGCTTGCTCTAAGAGCTCATCTTGAAACGCACAATTCCAGCATCCATGAGGAAAGCTCCCTCCCTGCTGAGCTTCTCCACAGACAGCTGCAGCAGTCTGGGCTGAGGGATGGTCCGCTCGTTGATGTTTAATGCTCCCTGAAGATGGAGAAAAGAAAAGATCACTTAGTAATGAAGAAAAGCTGAAAATAAATAAAATCCTTCCGAAAATGGTTTTAGTCCAGTCATGTAATCTTAAAACTACACATTACGCATAAAAAGAAATAAAACACAGGGCTTTGAAACTTAAATTCATCCTCCTCACCTCGTCAGTCAGGTCGTCGACACGGTACAGAGCAGGATGGATCATCAGCATGGCGTAGGCCAGTGGCTGGTACTTCAGCTGAAGCATGGCAAACACCCGGTCATCCAGCCTGGTGCTGGTGCCTGTCCTGAAGGCTTTCTGCAAAGCGCACATATAAACACACCAAAAACCTTCAATGACGACTCAGTGGTGGCGTATTCAAGAAAGGCCTCTGGAAGTAGAGCCAGTTAGTGTTAATGTTCATAAAAATTAGTGAATTTAGCAAAGAGAGGATATAGTAGATCGATCTTTACACCAAACAAAGGTACGTTTAAGCACAGGGAAAGGTTGAAAATCAGTCAGTGGAAAAGATTAATGGCAGTGTAGCAGTTGTGTAAACCAGCCAACCTGTTTGAGCAGCGCAAGAATGTAGAGCGGGAAGAGTCTGAGGCAGGCCGGAACCAGCAGGCCAGGCTGCTGGATTGTCAACACAGACTGCCGGTAAGACATCAGCGAGTCGATAGCAGCGTTGGTCATTGCGTCTCTTGCATCGCTCAGACTTGCCGTCACCGAACGGTCAACAGCTGTGGAGAGGGACATTAAGAACTTTTAGGCAGATATTTGTGGGATTAAATAGAAGGGCTGTCTCTACAAACAACACCGACTACCAGAGTAGTTTAAAAGAGGCTCCAGTCTCACACCAGTTATGAGACAATCATGCATTTTAGGTCTGATATTGTAATATAAGGGGCGCTGTTCCTAGACCATGTTCAAAACGTAAAAAAAAAAAATCTGTGATCAAGACCTCAATAATTACACTTTTTAAGACAATGTTTTTTTAAAATCAGACTTTTATGAACCTTTCTTAAATAATTTAACTGAAACAGAAATATAATACTTCTCTTTACCAGAATATGGTAAACTAAATATTTGTGTGATTAAAAGATGAACTTTCTAAAAAAAAAAAGATTCATTAAAATTTTATCTGCTAATCTAATTCACCTAACAGCAAAATTGTTACTGTTAAAATTCACAATATGTGTGACTTTACAAAAACTTATTTTCCTTCATAGTAACGCTCTTCTAATAACATTTCAATGGAGACTATGATGTGAATTCAGTTTGAGGAAATTAAATAAATTTGTGTTTGACAGAATGAATGACCTGCAGGCCTGTGGCTATATTGGTTCTTGTGGGTAAGCGACAGTTGTGTTGGTGGGCCAGTAAAAGTCTGATCTACTTACCCAGAGGGTGGAAAGAAAAACATGCTGAACACTGCTAAGTGATCCAATTTTATGCAGTAGGACATTTAACTACCAAATGAATTTTCTGTGAATTTAAAATGAAAAAATACGTCCGTCTTTGAGATGTTAACATTTGTGACATGACCTGTAAAAAATGCTTATATTTCCCAGCAGAGCTTAGCATTAGGATTAGTGTTTATAAATCTTTTTGAGTATTAGCCTTGTGTATATTACAGTTGTGAGTTGATAATCATCATTCACATGGCATGGCTGCGCCTTACTATGCATTTGAAGTCACAGTGCTAAAACAGCCATGCTCCACCTGATTGTTATAAGATTAAAATGAAATAAACTCTTCTGAAACATAATATCAGTATCTGTTCTCCAAGTTAACATCAGATGAGCCAGCACAGATTTGAATGCTCGGTTATAGAATGGTCGCTAGGACACCGCAGCTGTCACCACTCATCACCATCTGTCAGTGCTTATAACAGCGAAGACGATGAAAACCCTGTGAGGATTTAGGATCCAGCCAATTAAAAGAGTATTAACTGTGACAATGAAGAATAATTGCCTAGTTATGCTTTCCACAAATCCAAGTTTATCCAGATTTTACAAACACACAATCACGTATCCAGAAATTTACAACTGGTGAAGACAAAGCTCTCACACTGTTACTTCACTTTCACATTTCTGCCTACAATTATTATATACAAGTTTCAAAACAAACATAACTGGTAATAACTCTTAAGTATGCAAAAGAGATGTGCAAACTGACCAAATAAAATTAAGTATGAGTGGTAAAAAAAAATAACAAAATAATTGTAAAACTTTATTATCTCATGTGAAATTTTAGAAAACAGTTTAGCACGTACCCATGCAAGCCAACAGCCCAGTGATGGCTTGAACATCAGCCCCAGCAAAGATATCCGACAGAGAATTCACCACAGGGAGACACAACGTGTGCACGCGGATCCTCCTCTCTCCTGTAAGGGACCATTCATGTTATTTAAACATATTTTAGTTCTACCCATTTATTGCATATAAAAATGTGTAAATAATAACATCTGCTTTTCATTCGATAAAATTACACTAAGTAGTTCCATCTTATATAATAATAATATTCATAAGTCACTATTTGCATGGATGTTTTTTTCCCATTTATCAACACTATTCTGCAAAAAGATAAGGAACCCAACAGGCTCGTCTAAGTGAGCATGTGCGTACCTTTGCTGGAGGTGTAAAGCAGCGCAGCCTGGAAAGAGACAACCTGCATGTCATCAAGGTTTTCCTCGATGGACATCTGAACTGCGAAGCCGGCGTCTGGGTTGACGTTGGGGAGGGACAACAGATCTGTGGAGCGCACAAAGAAGTTTCCGTGGAACGTGTGGATGGACAGACCTGCATAGGAACAGAGAGAAATAAAAATCAATTAAACTGGACTGCATTATCTTAAAAGGTAGCAAAAAACAGAAACCATGAATGAGTCCAAATGTGTTTTCCTCTCTATAATGACTCAGAGTTTAAGCTTTTATGTCCAATTTCCATGATGAGCAAATACAGGGCTACAAAGACCTTGGTGTTAGCAACAGTAAGCATATACTACTAATACTTTTACCAATAAATCAAACATGTAAAGAGAAACTTGAAACCATATTTGGGAATTTATCGCTGTAAGGAAAAGTTTTGAACCAATTACCAGGATTTCTAAAAATGATTTTTGAGTGAAAATCAAAACTATTTGTATTATTATTACTATTACAAGTGTGTTTATCTAATTGTGCCTTGGATGATGATGAATAGACCACATTTTATGCCAAATCAGTGCAGAGTTGCTAATTCCAAAGTTTATAAACAACATCATGCAACGGTAACCTTCACTTCTATTCAACACTCAATCATCTTTAGCTCTTTTGTGCCCACAGACCTTTGGTGCAGCGTATCCTCATGACAGCCTCAAAGCCAATTTTCCTGGTTAAATATCTCTTCAGATCCTTCTGGAAGCGCTCAACCTGAGCTGGGTTATGCTGGTGGTGGTAGGATGGGTAGTAGTAAACGCTCCCTGCTGAATATCTGGATATGCATCCTGCAATAAAGAGAGAACACACAGAAATGGAGAGAAAAAGCTTTAAAGTTTTGAAAAAACAGACTGGTTAAGAATTTCTATTAATTTCCATCTCGTTAGGGAAGAAATAAAATCTGATAGCATCGATTCTGTAATCAGATTTCCTCCCATTAACAACAAATATTTTTGTGCTTAACGTTTTTACCACTCAAGAGTTTTAAAATCTAGGAATATGAGGGGATTTTTAAGCAAGAGGTTAACATGATAAAAACAATAAAAGATCCACTGCATCCATCTTTTCCCTCCATTGTCCCCCTCCAGTCCATTGAGGTGAGATTTACCAAGAGATGCCAGGTCACAGTACTGAGCACTGAGCAGGAACAGGTCTACAGCCACCTGCTGGCTGGAACAGTCCAGAGCCAGCTTCTTGTAGAAGTCTGTCGCCGGCGCTAAGTGCTGGATATCCTGAAAGGAATGCACATCAGATAGCGCCATGAACATAAAGTGTAAATGTAAAGCAACAACTCAAAAGTCGTCCAAAGTAAAACAAATTTTTACAGTTTGTGGAAAAGCTGACATTTTTTAATCCTGATTTAACCCTCTGGTTTAAGATCACCAAAATCAAATAACGCTAAACATAAAAAGGTAAATCTTCTCTCTCTCTCTGTCTCTGAAAAGTTAGTTTTTCTACAATAAATCTGATCTTATTCCAAAAAAAATGCTTTTATTTTGCATTTACTAGAAAAGTTTAAAACTAGCTGTCAAACATTCGTCATGTCCATTTTTGTTCTATGACTGACTTGAAACACTAGTCATTAAGACTTACTTTGTTTAATATAGTTATGGCAACTGGTGTCTACATATAACACAATGGTTATATTTAAATCCCGCTGTATACCATTCAGCACACTTCTCTCATTACCTTGGCAGATGCCCGCTGGTTGGGGTCCTCTCTCGACTGCAGTGCCCCAACACCGAGGTTAGGCAGCTGCGTTTGAAACACTGACATGCGCCCTCCAGTGGGGGACAACAACTTAAAGGCTGCTTGCAGAGCTGAACCCAGGGCGGACTGCGTCTCCATCGTCTTCTCAAATAAATTTGGCAGGCTCTTCAACAGATCCTGCACAAGCTGAAAGGCAAATGGGTGGACATGAGTCATATTTTTATGACGTGTTATCGCTATTAATCAGAGAAAACGGATATGAATATAAAGCAGCAATCAATTTTACTTCCTACATAATGTAAACACATAGTAAACTGTTACACTGAATCTCAGTTTCAGAATACAGTCATTTATAAATTAAACAACACAGGACTTTAACAAAATGTGCATATCTGACCTCTTTGCTTTCATTGAGGTTTACTAGAAGGCTGTCTGGTGTTGGTAAAAAGATATCTGTAGAGAACAAAACGTATTTATTTAAACAAATATAACAGTAGGTAATGACAACCATAAATCAAACAGGCGAACAACCATAAAGTGGTTTCATTAAGAAATAAGAGTCACTGCATGTATTGCAACAGTTTTTACAAAGTTTCGCTTAAAATAAAGGCGAAAAAACATAAATGTACTAATTTACCAACATGGCATTCATGTTTAGTGAGCCAGTAAGTCTGTGACCTTATATGTTTGCTGGTTCTCGATTCCTGCAGCAAGTGGGCACACAGCTGATGTCAAGTTACTGTGATAATGAAAGTGTGGCCTTTGCCGTCAGCTGCGTCTCACCTTCTATGTCAGACACGATTAGCATCTGAGGCTGGGAAAGTCCTTCCTGGAGGTTGTAGAAGTGGATGGTGCTGTCAAAGGTGATGAAGCCTACCTTAGTCCGTGAGTCTCCAGGAAGTCTAGGACACATAAACACACACTTCAGTAAAGCTTGCCCTTATGTGTCAGGGATAACCTATTTTCATCGAAGTTAGCAAAGACCCAAATTAAGATCCTTCCATTAAGATATTATGTTGGATCGTGTTACTGCACATTACAGAAAATAACCATCTGTTGATCAAATATGTAGACAGGTGGTCAGAGTCAGCCTGCCAGGGGGTCCAGTTTGTCCTATATAAAAGGGATCAACCTTCATGTGCAAATATTAACTGTACATGTTTAATATGAGTATCGTCCACCAGAACAGTGTATGAGAGAAAATAAGGTACACTATGTTGCCAAAATTATTCGCTCGTGTACCTTCACATGCATATGAACTTGGGTGACATTTTATTCTAATCTATAGGTTTTCATATGATGTCAACCCACCCTTTGCAGCTATAACAACTCTTAAACTCTTCTGGGAAGGCTTTCTTTACGGTTTAGCAGTGTATTTATGGGAACTTTCGATCATTCTTCCATTCCATTAAGCTCTCTACAAACTGTTCTTGAGCTAATCTAAAGTTCAAATAAAGTTTGGAGATTTGTAGCGAATGACTGGAGAAAGTCGGCGACCTCTGTGCACTATAAGCCTCATTGTTGCACAGGTGGGATCCTATCACAGTACCATGCTGGAATTCATGGAACTCCTGAGAGCGACCCATTTTTTCACAAATGTTTGTAGAAGCAGGCTGCATGCCTAAATGCTTGATGTTATACTAAATACGGAAAATTACTGTTTAAAAGGCTATTTTGTCAAAAGGACTCTAATGAATCAAAATTAAAGGTTGTACATACGAATTGATGTTGTCCAGCAGTGACTGACAGAACACATTTAGGTAGCCTGTCTCCACTGCATTGTGGGAAACGTCCAGAACGAAGAGGTAAACAGCAGGCTGGGGTGGCCTCAGCTGAACAAAATCAGAGCAAACACAAGCTAGTTAAAGCAGGGTTAATAAAAAGAGACAAAATTACTATCATGTACACAGAAGACTGCACAATTTCCAACCCTCAGAATTTAATTTAGCAGGTTAAAATAGCAAGTTAAAAGCTTAAAGTAACCACTAACTGACTTTGCCCTGAGACAGAGTCCTGGAAAGTATTTTCCCTGCAGAAGGCTACACCTCTCCCACCATCTTTGAAATCTCCCTCAGCTTTCAGATCATAATTCTTCAATTTTACATCACTCTGAAAATGCCAGTTTTATAATAGCATGGATTTAACTGGTGACAGATGCAATGTTAAACACCTACCATGTATTCTGAAGGAGCAATGAACTCAATGGTGGCATTCTGGACCTCAGGTCTTTTGTGTGGTTCTCCATATGATCTGCTGACAGGGTTGTACATGAACTCCTCTGGAACTACACACAAACACACAAAACTTCCAGTGAGATTTTAGTACTGAGTCAGATCTTCTACCTGAGGTGAAAACACATATAAACTAACAAAATCTTCTTTCCAAAGTAGGTGACATTATTCTCTCTTTGTACTTAATCTGTGGGTGGAAAAAAACCCCCTCCTGTTACTTACCATCATTAACCCGATAGCAAAGGTTGCACTTCCACCTTCTCTGGTCCAGGAAAGAGACAAAGGGATTGATGTAGGTTCTGCAGAACCGACACCTAACAATCGTGCTGGATGTCACAACAGGAAGCTGCTGTATTTATAAAAGCAGATGAGAAACAACTTCTGTGAGATGAGAGCCTCAAGGCAAACATTATCTGGTATGCAGCTTATTTCAATAAAGACGTTTCTTGTTGCTGTCCAAGCTGTGAAATGTCTCTGGAATTTGTGTCCTCAATTAACAGGGAAACATAAACGTAGTCACTGTGATAGATTTTGCCCAGGGGTGTATTAAGTCAAACCCTACTGGGAAATAAACAGCTGTTAGGAAGACACTGTTTAACCAATACAAATTTGATGCAGCTCATGCATCTTTTTAAAGATAATATAGCTGTTATATGTTGGTGTTATATGAGGATGAAACGTTTAAAAATGGCTCTGGGAATGCCTCATTTTTAAAAGCACCACTAATGAGATTAGACAATTAGCTCCTGTAACATATATATGATTTCTGTGGGGAATTCATTTAATGAACTATAAGTCACAGGCATATGTTTAAGGAAGAAGCCAGAGGAATGAGGCACCTATTCCAGAAAGACACAGAACAAACTCATTCACTCTGAGTTAAGCATGTGTGTGCCACTAAGTAAAGAGGAAAGTCTGTTCCACTGAAGGGAGACATTACCGCACTTTTATCATTCAAACCAGACATGCAGCAGTTAAAGCAGCAGAAAGAGTCAATATCCTAACGCTACATTTTATTCAATGCAATCCTCTTATTTATAATTTAGTCTTTTGTCAATGTGTGATAAGTGCCAATTGCCAGGTTTGACCCAGTGATAATGATGACATAAAACTGCATGGAAGCGTTTAAGATCAAGACAAATTCTTATCCACTTCAAATGAGAGAAAAACAGACAAAAACAGAAGTTAATACATGCAACCTATATTCATAAACAGTCTATAAATATTCTCACCATATGACATAGCTATGACAGCGATATATGGAGAGAAATTTGTCTTAAAGTGTTAGTGCGTGAAATGATTAATACATGTGCAAATGCATAATACTGCAACCCCTGCATTCATGTAAATAACCAAAATAAGTCACTGCTTCGAAAGACATTTGAATGCTGGGAGAAAACGGAGACATCTGAGCTTTGGGTGTAACCCAGTATCGTTTCACATAGAGCAGACCTTTTTTCTAAACAGACAGAAATACCTCGCCACCCTCTGTCTAAAAGCCATTAACCTACACCTCTAATTGTTGATACATGATAATGACTACACACATTTGTGACTAAATTGTCTCCTATGTGTCACCAATATTATGTGTATAACTACTTAAATGTGAGGACAGAAATCAGTGCTGTCTCCTCACACTCAGGATTGATCATAAAAGTGGTAATGATAGTAAACATAGGCCCCGGGTAACAAATCTCCAGCTGGGATTGTGGTGATGTGTATGACATGTAATTAATGTTCTCTGCTTTGAAATAAACGAAAGATAGACTCAGCACTTGTTGCTGAAAACCTGCTGGCTTGCAGCTGAGGTTCACAGTGGAAGCTGTTGGAGTAACTGACCCAGTTAAACTGACTGACAACTTAGAATGAACATTCAATAATAAATTGACACGTTACCGAGAGGTCTTTGAATGGGTGAAGCAGCAAGCCCAGTGGCATCTTGGCTTTATTGAGCAGAGACTGGGTCTGAGGGATGCTGGTCAGTGTAGAGCGAAAAACTCTGGAAGCACACAGAGTGGCAAATTCAGCGTTTAGGCTGTGTGCACTTAACACGAAACAGTGATATGATTGATGTCCCACTTTAAACAAAGCATTTCTTAACCATTTATAATTTTGAGTTTAAAAACATAAAAACTAAACAGAGATCATTTACAGTATTACTAGCTGTATGAGATAAAAACAATCAATTCAATGAAAGACAAATGCAACAACACGGAAAATTAGTTCATTATGACTCACTCTGGGCTGCAGTTGAGTTTCTGCAGGTCCTGGGTGAGGCAGGGAGTCGGGGCAGGGACTGGAGCCGGTGGCAGCAGGTTCCTCTCTTGCAGGAGGTTGACCACTCTCAGGGCCTCTGGGGTGCTGGACTGGAGGCTCATGGCTGCTAATGATGGGCTTAGCTGAGCTGGCCCCAGGCCACCAGGTGGCTGAAACAAAAAAAAACAAACAAACAAACAAACAAAAAATACATTAAGCCTGATAGTCTAATAATATTTACTTGACACAATAAATGTGAGAATTTTGAAGTCCACACGTGTTCAAGTGCTTTTTCCTAAATTCGTATCTTGAAATAAAATTAATTTAAAATTGATTTAAATATTGGTTGCAAACTGTTCCCTCACAAGCCCTTTACTATAATTCACCTAAGTTTGTTTAGCCATTCCAGTTCTATAACCAGTTCAACCCTATGCAACAGTGAAAAAAGCAACCCAGTGTTGGTTATTCTCCTTTCCATATAACCAGCACGTGTTTTGCATTCATGTGCAAGTCAATGAAAAATCGAATAAACAAACTGTGTATGCAAAGTCATAACAACCATCTGCCTCTCTTCATTGGCAGTGAGGCGGTGGAGAGGGTGAGCAGTTTTAAATTCTTGGGGGTAACTGTGACCGAGGACCTGTCCTGGGGCAACCATATCACCTCAGTTGTACGGAAGGCCCAACAGCGCCTCTACTACCTGAGGAGACTACGGAGCGCACACATTCCCAGACCTCTGATGTTGAACTTCTATAACTGTGCCATCAGCAGCGTCCTGACGCATGGATTTCTAGTGTGGTTCCCCAGCTGCACCAAGGCCGACCAGCAAGCACTCCAGCGGGTGGTGAAAGAAGCTGGCAGAATTATTGGAACAATTCTGCCAGAGATTAGTAATATCTTCCCCACTCGCTGTCTGAGGAGGGTGCACAGTATCCTGCGGGACCAACATCACCCTGCGCGCCACCTTTTCCACCTGCTGCCCTCAGGGAGAAGGTACAGGTCTATACAGGCCAGAACATCCAGACTGGCCAACAGCCTGTATCCACAGGCTGTGAGGCTCCTGAATTCTGCCCCCCTCCCCTCTCTGCCCCCCTCTCACGGACAATAACCATATCCAACTTCTTAATAGCACTGAACTGGTTTGCATTGGTGCATTATATCTTTATTCTCTCTCTCCCCCCCCCTCTTTCTTAAATAGACAACCATCATATCTCACAGTACAATAATATTGAACGGGTTGCATTGTTGCATTTTGTCATGTTTCTCAGGTCTTTGTCTGAATGTCCTATGAACATTACCTGTCTTGTTCTCATGTTGTTGCTAAGGATTGTCTCATTGCACTGAAGTCACACTGGGTTAAATATTTACACTTGGGTTTTAAGGGGTATTTGTTTGTTTTTTTTACGGGTTGTACGGAAGCCCCAAACGCAATTTCATTGTTCTTTGACAATGACAATAAATAAATACTTGACTTGACTTGAAAGTGTTCTAAAATTATGTGGAACTGGGTTGTGACGTTAGGCTCACCTGCTGATATGGCTGAGGTGCTTGAGTGTAAGGCTGCGTGGCGGCTTGCATCGCAGGGTGGATGGGAGGGGTGGCGTGGGGAGCTGAGGTGTTCTGGTACCCAGGAGGGAGCGAAGGGTAGTGGCCCAAGTGCCGACCGGGTGGTCCAGGCTGAGTCGGGCCAGCTATGGAAGAAACAGTAACATTAAAAACATTTACACTTACAAAGGTTTACATGAGAACTCAAATAGCAGACATCACTAAAAATGGGAAGCTCTGTGGCTGACAGGTACACACAGCAGCAAGGCATATTAGTCACCAACTTAAATAAAACCCAGTGGCAATGTTTCGTGGTAATGAGGATTTGAATGTGTTTTTATAGGCTTAAGCTACTTAATGTTTGTCTACACAAACAATGGCTGTTAGCAGAAGTTGTTTATTGTGGATTTTGTTCTTTTCATGGGATTTGCTGATGATATGAAAAGTATATTACAAATTCCGAGACGCCTGCTGGTATGGAACCAAAGGGAAAAACAGAAAATAAAAGACTGTTCACCAGAGCTGACAGTCGCAGTGGGATTTGTGACAGTTAATATTTAGATATTTGTACTGAAAAGGGAATCCAGTTGGGATTCAAGACATACATCACACAATTAAAGATTGTACAATAAAATGTAGAAATGCCTCATATTCGTCAAAAAATGCAAGGGCAGGCATTTGCAAAGGCTGCAAATGTGACTGGTGTGTGCACAGAAAACCGCCTTACCCATTTTGTTGTCAAGATGATTATAGCTGTTTGTTGCTTGCGGGCCATTGCCAGCCACAGCTCCTGTTTCAAAGCAAACACAGACATGATATGAATAATTTAAGCGGCACTTTGCCAACCACAAATAACAGGGATGGAACAAAATGAACTACAAAAAGGGTCAAAACAATGACAATACTAATGATGACGCAAATTAAAGAGACACTAAACATGTTTATGGGAAGTATTATTACATTGGTGATTTTAATATTTAGAAGTTGAGCCACATGGAAGACATGGTGAGTCTAGATGACTGAAAAGGTAAAACACACCACCAAGAAATAATTGTTTCCATGGATGCTCAGTTTAGCACTAAAAAGATACAGAGTTACTATGAATGCCATTACAATATCTCTAGATTATTTTTCATTTTATATCCATTATTCTTTAAGACTATGAGATGAAACCTCTGTATATGCTCAATAGTGCATCCAGAGATACAAGCAAGAACTGTACAGATGAGACAGGACTGGCAGCACAGCACTGACACAACATCTAAGAGCTGAAAACTGATTTTGCCACACCTGGACATTCAATATCTCCCTCCTGGCTGTCGGGCTTAGTGGGGGAAAGAGTGCTGTTAACAACACCCCCACACTGAGCTGGCATGTAGTGGAAGGAGCGGAGGGAGGGAAACAATGGAAGGTGATCAGGAAAAAAAATATATAGAGAGATAATAACACGTTGGCTTATACAAAGGATATGCAGTCATTAAATATCACGATTATCACATCTGTGGGAGTAAAATGTTTAATGATTATTCTAATGTTTCCAAATGTGCTGAAATCTGGGCTCTGTGTTTTAAAAAAAACTGATAAAAAGATTACACATACCATCTGGTGGTGGTGTGGCATTTGCCACTGGAGGACCAGTGGGAAACGATGTGGGTTTCATTGTTGGTGGTGGGCCTGCAGGTGTTGGACCTGTAGGTGGAGGCCCATAAGCAGGCCTGTTTGACTGGCCTTGGTATGTATGGGGCGCCATGGGATTCATTGGTGGAGGTGCCACACCTGTAGAGAAACAAAGACTGTAATTTGTCATGATTTCCTCTATTCAGTGTATAATGAGCTAATTACTTTGCATACAAAATGTGAAAAATTTGAGAGGTTTCTTTGACACGAGAACTGGAAAACTTTAAAATTAAAAGGCTTGAATCAATGACTATGTTTATCTTTTCTTCTCTTTAATAAATGACTAATTAATCAGAAACCAGTGTAGCTTGTTTCTCTGGCACACAGCCGGGACTTTAGCAACATCTTCTATCATCCCTGTGAACCTGCTGACATCATGTTACAGCTTTCAGCTGCTCAGTTATCACTTCTAAAATTATGTCAAGGTTGCAGTCTATGTAAAACAACTCCAACATGCTATCATGTACAAGACATCAGAGTGTACTGTACCGCACTAAGCTCCAGGCTGTGGTGACAGCAGCTGGTGGCGCTACTAACCTACAGCAAGTTAACCTCAGAGCACAAATGAATTCATCTGCACTAACACACCAGCTAGTTCAGGACTGTCTGTGCCCAAACAAACACTTCTTGATGAACTTAGTGATGACTGAAGACAGCAAGTATGTTTACTCTTTTACTATGTTAATTATGCAATTTCCTAAGCTTGTATGCCAAGGGTGGGCAACATTTGCTTTCTGTCTTGAAGAAAGAGTCCCGTTTTACCTACTTAAGTTAAACTTAAAAGTTAAAGTTAAACCATCAATTTGCTAGACAGCATTACCTCCTTTACAACAGGTCTGGCCAAGACGAAACAATTTTTGTTTGTTTTGTTGTTTTTTTGCATTAATATGAGACACTCCAAACTAAAACAATCCACCTAAACACTTATTATTTAATTTTTGTAATATTTACTGTTGTAGAGCAGGTGTTTGCAGCAATGAACTAAGAAAATATAAAGGTTCACAGACACAAATTAGGGGCAAATATTTAGTCAGAAGAATGACTAGTGAGAATTTAATCATTTTGTCTATGACTTGGACAGGTATCTGAAACTTTAAAACCGCTGCAGTAGAGACCTGTATCACCAAATTAGAGTGAATTAAGACATCGACAAAGATTACTAAATACATTAAGTTATTAGTAATTATGATGTGTGTCAGAAATGTGTAATTTAGTTTAATGAGAATAACTGCACCATCAAATCATGCCATCGGATGTTAAAAGGATAGATGTTTCAAGATCAGCTAAGAGCTCTAACATGATGTCTTTGTCGCCTCACAGAAAAAGTGGCACACCTTCTGTTAGAACTGGGCTTAGAAGCACTGCAGACCAATTACAGTCTGGTCTAGTGATTCAGTCACATTCAGTGCTCTTTAATGATTTGGGGGGATTTGTTTAGACTTCTTTTTTAGGGATGCCTGGGGAGGATTTAGACTGTCTGTCAGGCGGATGTATTTGTGTGTGCATGTGCTGTATAGGTTGCACACACAATCAGTGGCTGTATAGGTTTCCATTGATAGCTAGGACCAAATCCAATCCACTGGAATTTTATGCCTGATCATCTCAATTCCTTTTATTAACACTGCAGTGGTTTTCTAACAGTTCACACTGCAAAGCAAAGATTTTGTTCCACACTGTGGGAGATAACACAATAGTTGCACTGATGCTGGAAACCTATGTCCTCCTACTTTTCTTCCCAAAAAAACAACAACAAAAACACAAAAACAAAAAAGGACCTGACCTATATGAAGAAAATCTTAATAACATCCATCCTTAATGAAGTTTTAAAATGTAGTTTGGCAGGTTCATTATGTATATAGACATAAAATGGCTTCAAGTATGCTTTTGCAGACTGGAGCAACTCAACAGAACAAAACCCAATTTCATGATCACAAGCATTTTTTTTACCACTTAAACTAAATGCCCTTTGTGCCCATACAGAGTTTATTCAAAAACTGATTTATGTAGTAAAAGCATAAATAGACAAAGAACTTTAAAAAAAAAACAAAAAAAAACAACTTTCCTTTACAGTTTTCAATGTTACAGAAAATGTTTCACTAATAATAATAATAATAATAATAATAATAATAATAATAATAATAATAATAACAAGAAGAAGAAGATATCAACACATAGTTCTGATGGGGCAATTTTAAATCAAAGTTGACTGAAAAATTAAAGACTCAAAGCAACCGTTTGACCTCTGCAAGTACTGCACTAAAACAAACAAAAATCTAGGTTAAATTACAGAAATGCTTTGTGAAATCACTTTGCCTCTGTGGTCACATATTACACAACCAATTTATGTCAAGCTAAATCATGTAACAAAGCCACTTCCTGTTACTAAGACTCTTTATGAGTGTTTTTTGTTACCGCTGTGAGCTAACTGAAGGCTACCCTTAACCCTCACAGGAAATTAAAATGTAACCAATAACCTTGAGATACAAATGAGTGCAACTGGTTAATATCAACAGCATTAATTTGTGCATTTTTCATTTTTCATCATTATCACCAGAGGCTGTGCCAAAAAGTAAAAGTGGTCCCAAAAGCTAAATTATATTCAGTATAAGAAACAATATGGTTTGTATTTGAACTTTGTATTCAGACTAAATGAGTTTCTGTGCTTGGGAGGGAGCCAGAGGCCACAGCAGGCCAACATGTTCAGTGTAGGAACAGAGGGCAATGTCCAGCTCCAACATATCAGCATTCTAGATATGCATATCTCCAACACATATCAATGAAAGAAGACAATGACAGGGAGAAATTAAAGCAATCACACCACAGAAAAGATACCAGAAAGGAACAGTGCCAAATTAACACACATTACAGTATATATTTTCAAGTAATTAAATAGGCAATAATTGCATGATAATAATTGGTTAAAGTTCAGTGCTTTCAGTGAAACCCGACAGGATGATTCATCTATTTACTGATTTGACCCCAGGACAGGGGGCATCATTATGGTTTCATTTGCAACAACTAAGAATTGTTGCCTCACCACTGTGTAATTACATCTTTTTTTAAAATGAAATTGCATTGGGTTAGTGCAGTGGCCTCTGGAAGTTCAGTGTTGTACACAGAATTCAACTGAACAGTGCATACAGTGGTGTGAAAAAATGTTTGCCCTCTTCCTGATTTCCAAGTGTTTTGCACATTTGTCACACTTGTTTCAGATCATCAAACAAATTTTAATATTGGACGAAGATAACCCGAGTAAATACAAAAAGCATTTTTTTAAATGACGATTTCACTGATGATGGGAGAAAAGTTATCCAAACCTACCCGGTCGTATGTGAAAAAGTAATCTCTCCTCTTGTTAAACATAAATTAACTGTCACTAAATATGGAACGCTAGGACTGCCATAATGAATTAATTAAATACATCATTAAATAATTAATTAAATGTGGCAATAATTAATTAAAATTGGAATTAATTAATTAAATAAATAGTTATGACACATGTAATTAATTAATTATTGACACATTTAATTAATTATTTATGTATTTCACATTTTAATTAATTATTGACACATTTAATTAATTAATTATTGACACATTTAATTAATTGACACATTTAATTAATTATTTATGTATTTCACATTTTAATTAATTATTGACACATTTAATTAATTATTGACACATTTAATTAATTATTTAATGATATATTTATTTATTTCATTTTGGCAGTCCTGACGCCTGGCTCTCATCATGAAATAATTTTATCTGTCAGCCTCACCCATCAAACTCAGGGGGCGGGGTTAACGCTGATCGAGTCAAAACCATTGCTTTGGCCTGGTGGCCATTGTTTCTAGCGCACAACAACCGGCATGTGGAAGCTAACAGAACTGAGCTTTGAAAAACCCTGTTTGTGTGTTACCAAATACCGTTTTAATATTTTTTTAGCCGAGAATGTAGTGGTTTAATCTTCATGTGTCTGGTCGGTTTGTCAAGATACAGCCTCTTTGCAAAAGTGTTTCGATGATTTCGGAGATGTCTGCCCAGTCTCACGGCAAAGCGTGGGATAGACCCGCTCGCCTCGCAAGCAATCCCACCGACAAAGCGCAGGCCCCGGTACACAGCTGTAGTAACCCCCGCTGACTTCTTTTACTGAGGTTATATTTATCGGTGTTTTATTTCCTGATGTTCTTATGTGTCCTACGTGTTTCAGTCGCCAATTCTGAATTATAACTAACATTAAAAACATGTTTAAGGAGGAGAGAGAGCAAATAAATCTGTTTAACATCTGATCTTTGGGTTTTTGTTCAGTAATCAGCGTGACCTGTGTATAAACGCATAAAAGAGATAACGTTGGTGTTTCCGTCATGTAGTAACTGCTGGCTTTAACTGTACAAAGGTTGTTCGACACTATGAAACACATACAGACTTCATGATGTTCGGCTAATATTTTTATTGTGAATATTAATCATGCTGACCTCGCTCTGTACACCACGCAGCGAGGTCAGCATATCCACGATATCCTCAGCTCCACGAGTTAACACAAAGTTTCCCAGCTGACTATCTAACTGCCAACTATTCCAGAGACGTGAAAATATACAGCATAAAGAAAAGTGTAAGAGACTCAGCAGCAGATTAGAATAACAGTTATACATTTAATAAATCACCAAATGAATCCAAGAAACGAGCAAACCTGTTCCGACAATTTGAATTTGTATTCCCTCAGCTGCAGACTCGCTGCTGTTTAAATGTTTGAAAAGGAAGATTAGATATAAACAAACGTATAGTGGCCTCAGCAGGCTATTACTGAAATACACGTGCTATATCATAAACTATGATATAAACAGGGAGGTCCTATTAACATGTTTAGTCTTAAAGGACACCTTCCTGCCTTTAGTCTCATTCATGAGCAGTATTAGTTTTCTTCTGACATCCAGAAGTCTGCACCATGTGTTTCATAGTTTGTAACAAGCCTTTGACAGGTAAACATAACATGACCGAAAAAGCAAAAAAAAAAGAGAGAGAGAGAGAGAGAGTGTTGAGATAAGAAGAGAAAATGCTCTCAATTATGGAGACAGACAAGTGGTTCATTTATGTTTGATGTGTGTTTATTCCTCCCTAAATATCGTCGGTGAAGTTCGCCATGCACGTCAGATTTTCCTGCGCATTTTTATACCTCTGCCAACAGAGAGAGAAAAAAAAATCACATTCTAACAGACAGCTGGTGCTTAGAACACAGTTGAATAACTATTAAAAAACAGATGATATTTAGATGATAGTTCAGTCTAACACATGTGCCAGTGAACCATTAAACGTCTGTGAAACTATGCAGTTATGAAACGTAACTTTAACCTCAGCCAAACCGATTTGCTCAGTTGTAAATAAAACAGCGAAGTAAATGTGACCCGACAGACAGAACCTGAGTGAATGAAGTCCAGCGTTTAACCACTGAGAGCTAAAACTCAGCTGAGGTTTCAAAGCTGTGTGCCGGTGATTGGACATCAGCCGCTGATAAAGCTGGCTCGCCTATAAAGTGCTCTGTAAGGAAACAAGCTCCAGCAGCTCTGCGCTCGGGGAAAACACTATATTTACTTATCTTGTGCAGAAAAATGCGCTGACATTGCGTTATATCGAGCACCGGCTGCCCAGTTAAACTGTGACTATCACCAGGTAACTAGGCGTGTTTCTTGAATTAGCAGCAGGTGTTAAACAGCTGACAGATGAGGAGGAGGATGCATGCAGGTAAACTGAGGGTCTGTTGAGCTGATCGCTGGTTTCGTGAGAAAAATGTCAGCTCGTTCTTTATGTTACAGAAGCACAGAGACACAAGACCAGGCGGAAAGAGACGATCGTTCGGTGAGAATCTGCGAATACAACATGTGGAACACGGAGAGTGGAATATGTAAACAAACCGGTTAACGTAACCCCCTCGGTGCACTCTGCATGCTAATTGTTAGCAGAGCTAGTGAAATCTCTGAAAACATCTGAGCACTTTTGCAAACATGTTCTATGTTGACAACCTGACCAGACATACGTCGCGACATTCGCGGCTAAAACACTGTTAAAAGTGTAGCTGGTGACAGAAAAACTACACCACCACCATTGCTGCCTGTGATTTGATCTGCATTCTGGGATAACTGGCTGCCCCAAGTCTGCACAAGCAATCGATTATCTAGGATCGACCTGTTTTGACTTACTTTGCAAGGCAACCAATCAAATGTTAGAGAAGCTGCATGGGCAGCGTTAACCCCGCCCCCTGAGTTTGATGGGTGAGGCTGACAGATAAAATTATTTCATGACGAGAGCCAGGCGCCAGGACTGCCAAAATGAAATAAATAAATATATCATTAAATAATTAATTAAATGTGTCAATAATTAATTAAATGTGTCAATAATTAATTAAAATGTGAAATACATAAATAATTAATTAAATGTGTCAATAATTAATTAATTAAATGTGTCAATAATTAATTAAAATGTGAAATACATAAATAATTAATTACATGTGTCAATAATTAATTAATTACATGTGTCATAACTATTTATTTAATTAATTAATTCCAATTTTAATTAATTATTGCCACATTTAATTAATTATTTAATGGTGTATTTAATTAATTCATTATGGCAGTCCTGGCGTTCCATAACTAAACACATTTTTTGGAAAGCTGAATTCAGTTTCACTAAACTCAGGCCTGATTACTGACAGACCTGTTGAAACAAGAAATCACTTAAATAGAACCTGTCTGACAAAGTGAAGCAGGCTAAAAGACCTCAAAAACAACACATCATGCCAAGGTCTGAACCTGAGAAAAAGTCACTGACAGTTACCAATCTGAAAAGGTTTACAAAGCCATTTCTAAGGCTTTGGGACTCTATTGAAGCCATTACGGTATATACAAATGGAGAAAACTTGGAAGATTGGTGAAGCTTCACAGGAGCAGCCGGCCTACCAAAATTATCCAAGAAAGCATAGAGAACACATCTAGGAGGTCACAAAAGAACCCAGAAGAACATTAAAGAATCACAGGCTTCATGTGTCTCTGTTAAGGCCAGAGATCATGATTCAACAATAATGAAGAGACTGGGCAAAAATTGTCATACCACTGGTAAAATATGGTGGTGGTAGTGGGATGGTCTGGGGCTGTTTTACTGCCTCAGAACCTGGAAGACTTGCTGTGGTATATGGAACCATGATTTCTGCTGTCTACTAAAGCATCCTGAAGGAGAATGTCCAGCCATCTGTTCGTGATCTCAAACTAAAGTGCACTCGGGTTCTGCAGCAGAATAATGATCCAAAACACACCAGCAAGTCCACTTCTGAATGACTTAAGAAAAACAAAATGAAGACTTTAGAGTGGCCTAGTCAAAGTCCTGACCTAAATCTGACTGAGATGCTGTGACATTAGGGGTGGGGGAAAAAATAGATACTGTGTAGTATCGTGATATTTTGTTTGCTAATAATGTATCGATACAGGGACAGCAAAAATCGATATTTTGTTACAAAAAAGGTTTTTTTGCTCAGAGCATGTTGATCCTTTTTCTGAGCAAGAATCCTGACATTCCTTCACTGTCCAAATGTGTTTAACTTTTTTTTTGGCAGCAATAAACATGACAGTTTACTTATTTTAATTTAAGACATGTTTTATTTTAATTAAGTTTGAAACTTTTTTATTTAATGTAAATTTATATTTTGTTTTAATTTACTTTCAAATTCTTCAGTTGCTGAAGGGGCTGCATAGTTTTCATAAATTGCTTAGTTCAGAATAGCTATAATTGTACCAGATGGTTGCATTCAGTTAAGTTGGACTAGACTGTAATACAAACCGTTCAGTTTGTCAACAATAAAACTGACTGAAATGAGAGAAAGACTGAGTGCGAGACTTTGATATTAGATAAAATGAATATTGATAAAGTTTAACTTTATGTACAGAATCTGAATATTGCAAAATATATTTTTTTAAAAATCGCAATAATATCATATCGTGCGTTAAGTATTGTGATAATATCGTATCGTGGGATGTATGGTGATTCCCACCTCTATGTGACATGACCTTAAAAAGATGGTTCACGCTTGAAAACCCTCCAATGTGGCTGAATTATGGTAAATGGCCTGTATTTGTATAGCGCTTTTCTAGTCCCTAAGGACCCCAAAGCGCTTTACACAACCAGTTATTCACAGAGGCGCACTGACAGAGGCGAGGCTGCCGGACACTGGCGCCGGGCCCTCTGACCACCACCAGTAGGTAACGGGTGAAGTGTCTTGCCCAAGGACACAACAACCGAGACTGTTGTGGGATTATAATATTATTTTATGCCATGTTAGACCCCTAATTAAAGATTGTGAATTATTATGTAGTTTTAGTTTGCATTATTCTCCTGAATTAGAAGAAGGTGATAACTATTGCATTTGTTAAACTGATTTGCATTACATTAGACCGCTGATTTATTGTGAATGAATGATATTGTTATATGATGCATTATACTGCTGAGTTATAAGAAATACTGTTCGCAGAAAGTCATCGCCTTATTTGTCTGATTAGAAGAGAACAGAATATACTGGAGTTTTCTGCCCCATCTCAGCAGGAGCAGATAAACAGGGAGCCAAGGTCGTAGCTTAGGCGCGCTGTGTGAGAGAAAGCATGTGAATGTTTAGGCTTTTATGACTAGGTGGGGGCCACTAGAGGCTATAAGAGTTTGATCAATGCTCCACCATTTTGAGATCTGATGCTGTCTGCGTACGGTGTCCATCTCCCACGCGTGTGATCATTAAAATCATCGTTTGACTCAACCCGGCCGGACCAGTGTTGTTATTGTGGTTTTTCCTCTTGTATCCATCCCCAATATTTGAATCCGTAACAGTTTGGGGGCTCGTCCTGTGGTATTGGGGTGGAAGTTGGAGGTTTGGACGGTCCGAGGTTGTCGAACGGACAGGCACAAGCCAGTGGTCTGACGTGAGTGGGCATAAGCCGGCTTTTGTATAAGCCGGCTTATACAAAGGTAAGGCACTACCTGTTGAATCTATTTCCAAAGTGTGCCAAATTGGACATGATAAAATTAAAGTCTACTCACTGAAATTACTGGTAGAAGGCCTGTTTTGATTTTGATGAAAAAAATCTCATGAGAACTGAAGCTGAAGTAATGATAATGAAACGTTGAAAGTGACAGTACTGAGTATTTAAAGCAGTTGGACTGCTGATTGAAGTTAAAGCAGTTGGACTGCTGAGTGAATTTAGTTTGATAGGGAATTGGTCATTTTGTGGGTTAGAGTCCCATTGGTCAGACAGGTTGGACCTGGGTCAGTCATACACTTGTTTTGGGGTATTGACTGTTGTTTCAAAGTATTATAAATTATTATAGAACGGCGGTTGGACCGCTAAGAAACGCAGTGCTCAGAGGTAACGCTTGCCAAGGCCGGGGACGCCTAGGCCTTGTACTCTTTGAGGGATAGTCAGTTGGTCACTGTCACATTCAAAATGGAGATATGTAATAATAAACACTGGTCCCCATCTTTTGGGTGCTCTCTTGAAATAGTCAGCAATTTAAAAGTAGGGGCATGTGCTGAGAGGTGGTGCTGCACAAGAACAAGAGCAAAATAAAGAAAAATTATTGTGTTTAGCTTTGATAAATTCAAATTAAAATGTACCATTACACTCAGAGGATCAATATGAAATCAAATATATGCTAATTTTGTATGAAGTACATGGCTGATAACTGTTCTGTCCTGAGCATTTGTTTTTACAGCACCCACTTGACCACACCAACAGTTTCTCACCACCAACAGGGGGTACTTGCAAAGAATAGGGAGGAATATCATCAAAACTGGGAAAGGTAAGCCCCGAAGGGGGGTGATAACACCATAACTTTCACTTATGGTCAAATTCTCAAAATTTGACCCCAAACTTGAAAATTCTTCAAACATTTAGAGACAGAGTGGATAAACATAATGTCGCAAACCACATAAGGATGGAGCATTTGAATCGATAAGATGGTGAAATAACACGCAGTAAAATGTTGATCATGTTGATTCTGTTTATTCCAGTGTGCAGAGCAAGGCTATTATTATTAACGAAAACAAATGAAATAACGAAAACTAGAAGTGAAAAAACATTTTCGTTAACGGAAATAAAATAAAAACAAAAAAAGGAAAACTAACTAAAACTGTAATAATGAGTGTTCACAAAACTAACTAAAATTAACTGAATTTATAGCAAAATGTGTTTAGTTTCATTGATGTGTGCGTGTCCTACAATAGTCAAGGGTGAAAATGAAGTTTAGCTTCCAGATTTTTTCTTGCCGTCTCATTATGCCAGCAGGTGGCAAGTACGTTAGTCGAGTCGTCTGTGTTGCTGCTCCGTCCACGCGCAGAATCATGTCAGGAAAAGTCGGGAGAAAGCGTCAGAGTCCAATTTGGGATTACTTTGAATACGACTGTGTTTTGGATAAAGCAAGTGTCTTGTAGTGGAAAGAGACAAATTGAGGGGCAAATAAGGGACATTTCTAAAGGGAAAAAATCCCACAAACCTTAAAGTGCACTTGAAAAGTTCACACCAGAAAGCTAACCTAGCTTACCTTGAGAAGGTACGGGAGCACACTCAACCGTCATCCCCAGAAAACAGAAGCTAACCCCAGACAAGGCGGCGTGATGCATCCCGAGACAACAGGACTGGGATATCTACATGACTGTGTGAGTCAATTGCCTTCAAAAAGTTTATCAATTCATTTGAACCAAAATTACGAACACCCGGTGCTGCAAGAGTTAATAGTCTCAATACCCAAGGATAAGCACAAGAGCATGACTGATATGATGAAACTGGGATTTTGTTACACTTAATTATTGCAGACACAACTAAAACTATAACTGACACTAATCAAAACTAAACTGAAACTAAGGATTTTCAGAAAACAAAAACTAGACTAAACTAGCAAACAATTGGTAAAAACTAATTACAACTGATATAAAATTGAAAATCTGAAGTCGAAGCTAAATAAAAATAAAAACTAATGAAAATTGCAAAGCTATTAAAACCCTGGTGCAGAGATTGGCAAATCTGACCAGGAAATGTTATCAAATGGATTGTCGGAACAGTCAGCGTTAAAGTCACCTTTGACAGTCCATACTAAGATGGCGTTGAACATCTTCAGGGCGGAAAAGGGTTGGTGTGACCAAGGTGTGGTTTGGCTTGTTGTATGTATATTTCAAGATCATATGGCTCTGGATGGACCAGTTACCAGGGCATGGAAGGAGGACAGACTCATTAAATGAGGAGAAGGAATTTCCTGCGATTGAAGATCCTCTGGGTGAGTGGTTGACTAAAAGCATGCATAAAATAAAAGCTATTTTTTTGTTATTGATTGATAATTGGCCACATTTACAGCTGTATTGACTTGTTGTGGACGCAGTCTACTTCATGTTTAAGCACTCTAATTAACAGATTGAACATAGAGACATTAAAGGAAGAGTATGCAGCGCCACCCTGTCAGATGCCAGTCACGGTGGGGCTCAGTGATGAATCAGGTTAGCCGGATTCATAGCATGAATCAAGACAAAGATTCCCCTGCTGTGGTCAGTGAGGGAAAAGCAGGGGGAAATAAAATTTAAAAGAGGCATTCATAAACGTTTATGTGTCAAGTTTATTAACGGGATAAAAGGGGGTGTTTTACTGTTATTTTAGCATCAGCATTATTGTTACATCAGAATCATATAACAAACATTGCATTGATCATTTATTGAAGCTTTTGACATTATACTAACATTTGTGTTCCAGTGATTGTTATAACCTCAGGTTAATCTTCTATTTACAGGTGTCAGGATAATCATATGATCTTTCATTGCAGGTGTAACCATGATCATTTTTATACATATTGCAGTTTGTTGCTCATTATAGAGTTGTGCTCAAGTTAATAAGGGTTAAAAGCTACAGTCAACGCGATGTTTGGCTGATCTATGGACTGGAGTGACTTCGAGCATAGAAGGCCTCACGCGCTTACATAACACTGATATCATGTTTTTCTTGGCGATCTTTTATTCAGTTATATCTTTTGCTAAGTTTTAAGTAGTGGCAGTTAATTAAACGACATTCATTTAATATTACATACCTGATTCAGAGCATTACACACAGATCAACTTAACAATCTGCGAAACCTTGTAGCTGCAATGTTGTGTCTCCATAAGGGACAGTTGGCTCCAGGAGATAAGTGGGAGTCAGTGCCTGTCCTCGAGAAGGAGAGAATGTTCCTTTGCTGTGTCAAAAGTAGTCAACAAGTTCATATTCCAGTGAAGTTCATATTAATGCAGGTTTTGTTTCTTGGAAATTCTGCAGACGCAGGCTCTGGGCGGAGCCAGGAGTTGAACAGATCTAACATGACAATTAAATTGGTTTCATTCCCTGGCACAGGCTGACAGGACTGGAGCAACGACACTGGATAGGAGAAGGTCTCATACTTTCTAAGATATGAGGTCACTAACCTTTTCTTTTAATTTTCTAGCTCCGTTGATTTGACACATGGGAACGTGTCAAAGAAGGGGGGAAGTTGAGTTTTAACATCAAACAAGGGTTATATGAACATCTTTATGACTTCATTTGTGTTTTAATAACTTAGGTATGGTAAAGCTTAAGCTAATAGTGACCCAAGAGGTTTCCGGACTTTTTTAGAGATCCAGTGAGAAGCATAAATCATTATTTCTATGTTTAAGCGTTAATCATTGAAATGAACTGAATAGCGTTTAGATGATAAAATGCTTGTGTTCATGAGAAGCTGAGTACCACACTGGAGAGGAAACCATGGGACAGTAGGCGGAAGCAAACACATGATTTTTGGGGGGGCAAATGTTAGGATTAAAAATGGCTAATTTGTTTTTGATGTCTTTTGTTAAAATGAGTGGTTTTAATAATTTTCAGACACACCTTGCAAATGTGCTTATAATGAGTTGGCACTCGGTCTTTTGAAGGTCATAAGCTTCGTTCGGCGTGATGGTCCAGACTGATAAAGTGTAGGAAATGCCTTGAGTGCAGAGGGCTAACAGCATTAACCCTTTAAGACCTACCATAGAACCAAGTCCGCCAGAGCTTATATCATATTTTTACATGCTGTGGAGCCATTTTTGGGAGCATTTCAAGTTGCTATACATCAATACAACCATTATAGCCCAGATTTTAATAATATGTATTCATTAAGTGCATAGTAATTACATAAATTGCAAAAAAGTGCAATAAACTACAAAAAAATTGAAAATCGTTTTTGCTTTTTTAACATATATTTGTAGTTAGAGAAATTTAAGAGGCTTATCCCTCAAAACTGTAAATACAAAAAAGTTGCACAAAATAGTTTCCCACCACAGGAAATTTATTTTGAGTGTCTTCATAGTTTTATTTTTGAAATACACCAATTTTTATACACTGCAGGAAAAACGAAAATAAATATTATACTGCAAATTTGCAAAAAAGCAGCATATGCATCAAAATAAACTATTTCCAGCAGTGCAATATGAGTCCTAAGCATCCCAGAAACGACACAGAAAGTCATAAAGTCAAAGATAACTTTTAAAAAGACGAGTATAGGCCCTGAGGCCCTGATAGTAAAAAAGACTACATTTCCGCGAAAATGACGTCACTTCCGGTTTCGGGCATGTAATGGCGGAAATGCAAAAGTTCGCGCTGACGTCTATTCCAACGTAGGAAGTGTTATGACCAGCTGATTGGATCGGTAAAGCGTGTTTCTGGAATATTATGTTTTTGTTCCTGCAAGCGCTTTTTATTCAGTTTTTGCAAAGCTTTATGTGCTGATGGCATAAGATGTAAGTACAACTCCTCCGGTTTCATATGCAAAAAAAATTTTTGCGCTAGCTTACGTGGTTGCAGTGCTACCGGGATTTAAAAATAGTTACGCAAAACAGAGCGTGCCCACTCCGATCGGCTGTAAAGGGTTAACCATGAAGGGGTTGGCGGAAATCCAGGAACACCAGACCAACGAGGTTCGAGAGGCTCTTGGGCAAAAGGGGGACACGTTCCTGTTCCTTTTTCTGGGGAATACACAGGACACACAGGACCCGAGGATACACAGATCGTTGTTTGAAATCGGGGCAGAATAATCCCCTGATCTGTGCAACGACTGAAGGGTTGTCTAACCCCTGAGGTTGAAGAAAGAAGAGCAGAGGATCACCCAACTGGATGACACTGGTGGCTGCAGCAATAAAATAAAGGCTAAAAGCTCCTCGGACAGAGGTTCTAGTCTGAGTACGTCTGAAGGGTATAAGGTAGCACCAAAATAAAGCTGTGGAAGAACTGGGGAGCGTCATCTGTACCTGCTACTGTTGTAATAATAGTTTTTCTTGCATCTGAACTGCGCAAACACAGAGGTCATCTCACATATGGTTCGCCCAACAGGGGGACAAAGGGCCTCAGGGGGAAGAAGAAATGAACCCGGCCACACTGGATTACAGGGTGTAGGTGAGCTCTTTATTCTAAAGAGCTCAACAGGGGGAGTGTGAGATTATAATATTATTTTATGCCATGTTAGACAGCTAATTAAAGATTGTGAATTATTACGTAGTTTTAGTTTGAATTATTCTCCTGAATTAGAAGAAGGTGATAACTGATGCATTATACTGCTGAGTTATAAGAAATACTGTTCGCAGAAAGTCATCGCCTTATTTGTCTGATTAGAAGAGAACAGAACATACTGGAGTTTTCTGCCCCATCTCAGCAGGAGCAGTTAAACAGGGAGCCAAGGTCGTAGCTTAGGCGCCGTGTGAGAGAAAGCATGTGAATGTTTAGGCTTTTATGACTAGGTGGGGGCCACTAGAGGCTATAAGAGTTTGATCAATGCTCCACCATTTTGAGATCTGATGCTGTCTGCGTACGGTGTCCATCTCCCACGCGTGTGATCATTAAAATCATCGTTTGACTCAACCCGGCCGGACCAGTGTTGTTATTGTGGTTTTTCCTCTTGTATCCATCCCCAATATTTGAATCCGTAACACTGTCCAAGCCGGGGCTCGAACCGGCAACCTTCTGATTACAAGGCGAACTCCAAACTCTTGAGCCACGATCGCCCCGAATTACAACAATTCTGTAAGAACAAGCGGCCAAAATTATTTCACAGCACTTTAAAGGACTAACTGCCAGTTATTGCAAACACTTGATTGCAGTTTTTGCTACTAAGGGTGGCCCAACCAGTTATTAGGTTTAGGGGGGTAATCGCTTTAACTTTTTTTTTTTTTTTTTTACTCTTTTTAATAACAAACACCTTCATTTAATAAGTGCATTTTATGTTTACTTGTGTTACCTTTACATGAAAGTGTGACAAACATACAAAAGAACAGGAAATCAGGAAGAGTGCAAACACTTTTTCACACCACTGTATATGCCCTTTCCAATAACATAACAAATAATACCATATGTATTTGGTTACATGAAATAACAGTAACAATTAGTTCCATCGTAAGGACAGACTCCAGCTATAGGTGGAGAAAGGCCTTGTTATGCTCTTTATCCTCATGAGTTTAGCTTTCCACTTGTGGCAGCTGGTTAGAGTGGCACTCTACCAGCAGATTTCCACACCAGAGCAAGGACTATAGGGCAAGAGGCTCAAGATGGCTCAAGTATAAAAGGCACAAGAGACAAGAGCAAGTTAACCAACTCACTTGTAGGAAAACATGGAAAAACTGGACGCAAAGGACTATAGGTCAATAGCACCTGAACATTCGAAATAAGACTGATGGGATTGTCAATTTATATATTAATCTTAATGTTGTTTTGGATGAAAACAACACTGTGAAATAATTTGCAAGAAAAAATTATGTCTTTGTCAGTTTGTCCAGGTTTCCCAGCCACGTAAAGTCTATGTGTGGGGAAACACTGAGTATCTCTTTGTTATATGCCTTGATGTACTTACCTGGCTGTGTATAGCCGTGCAGAGAGGTGGGAGGCATTCCTGGGCCCGGGGGTTGGGTAGTGCTGTAAGACATGTTGGGAGGTGGTGGTAGTGGTGCTGCTGAGCTGTAAGATGCTGATGATGGCAGTGATGGCCCTGCTAAGGTTGCAGCTGGATTTACATGATTTGCCACAGGGCCCATTGGAGGCGCACTAATGGAGGTTGCTGGCCCCAGTGGTGGTGTAGGTGTGTTGTACTGCCATGCTGGAGTCATGGGCTGCTGAGGGTTGGGGTAGTAGCTACTAGAAGACACAGAAGGAGGAGGTGGTGTTGCCTGTGCAGGAGGCATTGGCACCCTAGGACCAGGACTGGGGCTGGCAGACTGAGGAGGGGTATGTGATGGATGACCTCCCATTGGAGGCCTGGGCAACAGTGGCTGGCCTGCAGAAGATGGGTAGGAGGTGGGTGGTGGGCCTGGCTGATATGAGCTAACTGGGGGAATAGGCTGGTATAGCCCAGCTGGGTAAAGTCCAGGGCCAGGGGGTGCAGGAGCTTTGGCCTGCACTGGATTGTATGGTGGTTGATTAGTCATCCCATAACTAACCCCTGGTAGCTGCTGGAGGGCAACAGGATTCTGTGATGGACCTGGAGACCAGAGGAGGATAAATACAGACATGTTAATACATTTTTCTCACAGTTTCCTCTTTGAGTAATTAAAATCAGACATGAAAATCATTTAATTCTCTGGTTAATTTTATGTCAATTTTATTTTTTTTATAAAAACTCTTATTTCAATCCCATTGTTTAGGGGAAAAGATCTGCCTGACTACTCGCCAACATTTCACAATGGCTGCAGCTCTTTAAATAACAGTATTGTCATGTAGGATAAGAGTTATATCTGAAATTTAGCCTTAGGTTCAAAAGCAGTAAAGCCTTTAGCGTTACAGAGAGATGTAACCAGCAATGTTATAGATTTCAAGCTAGGGGCTATTTTTTGTGATTCAAGTGCATTTTAATTAAGGCAAT
This sequence comes from Mchenga conophoros, assembly GCF_057382185.1. Lineage (NCBI taxonomy): Eukaryota > Metazoa > Chordata > Actinopteri > Cichliformes > Cichlidae > Mchenga > Mchenga conophoros. The sequence goes on along the minus strand of NC_140535.1, from coordinate 26,917,721 downwards.
CCACTTGCTTTAAATGTTTTTATATGAAAAACAGATGGCACAGTGCTGGCAGTGAAAACTACACGGATGCATCAAATGACCAATGAGCCGACAGCCCAGAGGAGTAATCTCTTTACTTGGATTTAATTTGTTGTGATTTTCCCTCAGTGACAGTGGGTTTCAGGCTTACTTACTGAACACAGCAGTGATAAAAGCTGACACCTGTGCACCATTAAAATGCTGTGTTTACTGTGCAGATACTAGGCTAAAAATGTAACACAAACATCTCAGTTTCAAGAGTGTCAAACATTAATAACAATAGGCGATGTAAGATCTTGTTATGAACAGGAAACAGTTGTCAAATTCTAAATAGTTATAAGGAAGAAGGAAGGAAAGCAGGACAAAAACTACCAAGAATGATCTAATCAGCACACTTTAATTTGCAGCATCAATGTGATGCCATTTGTGGCCAAAACGATTATGTAATGCAAGCAGTTTCACTACTATGCATTTATTCCTTTACTTTATAACTGACAGCAGAGCTAAGTCAGCAGAGTGAAAAGGGATTAGAAAACTTTTCTCAACATGCAAAGATAGATGACGGAACATAATCCAGTAATCTATGCCCTTTCTAAGAGCAGGGAAATTCTAAGAAAATCAGAAATCATAAAGTGCCGAGTGTGATATCAGACCTTTCACTCCAGTAAAAAAAACAAAAAGCATCTAATGGTAAAACAAGAAAAACTTCACTTACAGAGTAGGAAAATACAACCCATGTGAATCTAGACTTGAGGGTGTAAATATGCATTACAATGATTAAGATAATGAAAGCAGCTCTAAAGACCACTTTATGACAGCAAGTTCAAATAGTGAGGCTGTTAATGTACTGGCGCTGTTTAACTCCAAACACAAAACTAATAATTTCAGTTTAAATGGGAGAATGCCCATGGGTAAGTGCTGTAATGAAATTATTACTAAATTGTCTTCAGAAGTTCAACCCTGTGCTGCCAGAAATACTAATACTCAAGACAAGAAAATGAACCAAAGATACAGAGACAGCGCAGACTGTCAGCTTTAACTTGAATACTAGTAAGGCAGTCAGGAAAGCCTTTTGAGTCTAGTCCACTGCAACTTCTGGCTTTAACAAAAACTGGGTATATGATAATGATACCGAATAAAATATAAATCAGTCAAGAAAAAAAACCCAACAACAACAAAACACACACACACACAAAAACCACACCCTCACCTATGAGCATATGCAGGGGCTTGTAATGGACAGTTTCCTTATAACTGCCTTTAGTCTTTATACACGAAGCTTAGCATTATAATATGACATTTCTGTCCATTCATAAGTGATGGGAATTACACCTGATATATGGAAACATTTTTTAAACAAAGATCCATATTCACACATTAACATTTCATTTGCATAAAGATAACCCAGGATAACAAATATTATTCAAGTCATGCCACCCAGCTTTATTGATGTGCTTGATGGGTTTTTTTCTTGTTGGTAATTGGCATTGTTTATTTTCCACTGCTGTATTTTTAACTGAACTGCAATTAGAAAAAAGAAAAAGAAAGGAAAAAAACAATGCTATATTAAAATGACCAAAATCACGTGTACTCATTTACAACTTTTGAATTGGAGCTGAGGTATTATGACCTAGGGATGCTGTTGTCTGCACAGAACAAGAAAGTTATTTCAAGTGCAGACTAATTTGATTGTGAAATATCAGTACTCCACTGGAAAACCATAAAAAGATATGAATAACCTGAAATTGAGACATTTATCTGTTTCAGGCTGCTTTGCTTTAACATATTTGGATGGTCCCCAACGTGCCACATGTACAGAAAAACGCAGGACGCAGACAAGCCAGAGCTTTTAAGCCAGCTGAAAATCCGTATTGCACAACAGTGAAAGAACTAGTAAACAAGCAAATGTATTTATTCACTGCCACTAAAACTACATCGGGAGTTTAAAAAAAAAAAAAAAGGAAGGGAAAAAAGGTTCAGACAAATCCAGCAGCATGAAAGGAAAAAAACAATTACTTTTCAAGTTATCAACGAGCTCGCATTATATCTACGTATATTATATTATGTTGTGTGGAGAAAGGTCGGACAATTGAACACCTGTCTCTATAATTTTATGGTGCCTGATGAGTCCTATAATCAACCTGTTGGGCTGCCACCTCGACAAGGGAAAAGTAGCAAACATTCAAACACTAACTAAATGTGTATGTATAGCGTAACTTAAAGAAAGAAACTATTTTGGTCACGTTAAGTCATCATGGTAGCATAGATCAAGATTAACCTCAGCTCTACACCTGACAGGTCGCCCCTACTTAGCTACCTATCGTTACAGTGTTACTAAGCAAGTCAGTTAGCTAACAACTAGCATCAGACACAAGATCCAAGAAGTGCCGCTAGTGCTCGTTTGTGACTACCGAAAAGCCAGTTAGCGGTTAGCTACTTCGCGTTGAAGTAAATATATTTAATAAAAGTTACTCACCATTTGCGTATGTTTGCCCTGTCCCAGTCCCATTCTGAGAATTGAACCCCGCAGTTGACATCTTGAAACAGACACCAGGATCTAATTTAGAGGTGCTTGGTTGGCGAAAAGCTAGCTACGACTTTAGCTGGCTAACTAGCTGGCTAACTAGCTGGCTGACAGTCGCGGGTAACGTTTAAACCTGTAGCTCTGACGGCGCGTAGCCTGCTCAAAGCGTCGTCCGCGGCGACGTCTCCTATTATCTCAAAAAAAAAGTTGATTAGGTGACTTGTTGACGATTACAAGCCCATCGCCATTATCAAAAAACCCGTTCGGCTATCTACGGGTGAGTAACGATGGGCCTGGTCAGAGTAATCGTGTCAGACACTTCTCCCCTTTCACCGGAAGCTGGGATCACCCAGCAGGATCAACGTAGAAACTGTCGGGCATGCGCAGTATTTACACGTGGCATTTCCTCCGGTGCACAGGATTTTCCAGTGTACTAGAAACATCATCGAGTTCATGGACAATCACTGTGCATTTTTTGAGAAGCTGCTCATTTAATTGCACGTGAAATACAACCTGCGATACTTTTTCCAACGTATGGTGGAATCCTCTAATCTAAGTTAAAGCACTAAAAGAATATGCTATAGTTTGTCCCCAGGTGAATTCTTTTGGACATAACTGTATGGAAAAAACAACCTTGGTTAGTTGGGAATAAGCTTCATCTTTATAATAGGATTAATGTAGTTTAATTCACCTTTTTTGCATTTGATTAAACAGTCAAGCACTGGAAACATTTAGACTTGACATTGAGTTTCCTTACAACTTCTATGAATTCCGAGCTATTTGTTTTGTCCTTGCATGCAACTGGGAAAAATCCAGCATCATTGTTTTGAAAGTGATAAGAAAGTCAAAGGGAATACATTTGTACATTATTTTTTTTAATCACTGGGGAAATTCCATATGAATAAGAACTGGTGGACAAACTCCAAATCAGATGTTTGACCATTTTTGTCAAGAAATGCAGAAATGTGACAACAAAACTTTAAGAATAATAAGTCAGTTAACTATAATTTGTTAATTTTCTTTTTTCGTTTTTGCCAGGACTTTATCCTTCTAGTCATATGCACATAATATGATGTAGCCTATACATTTTGTGCTTATAATATAAAATGAAATAAGAATTGCTGAATGTAAAAATGGTCTACAAGTCCTATACATTTCAAATAATCTGCAAAATAATTACATCCTACATGACCTGTGTCTATCTTGGGATATGATGTTAGTGTTGTGGGTGTCTGACCTGAAAGACCAACACAAAAACTGTATAAAAAAATGAAATGAGCAGACTCTGTTTCATAAGAAAAATTAGATCCTTCAGTGTGTGCAGATACATGATGGAGATTCTCTATTACTCAGTTGTGCAAGCACAATTACTTCGCAGTGGTCTGCTGGAGGGTGGCACTGTGACTGGCTACAAATTTAACACTTTTGAAGCTGGAGAGCAGATCACTGAACAAACTGTTCCCATCATGGATTAATCCGGACCACCCTCCGCACCGGTTACTGTAGAGAGACCGCGAGAGAAAGCACCTTCTCTAACAGAGTGATTAAGCTCTGCTGACATAAGTACAGCTACATACCACATCACCCTCTATAATAAATAATATAATAAAATACACCTGCCTCGTAGAGAAAGTATTTGACGGGTATTTTTATTAATATTAATATTTTATCATCCTTAAAATCCTGTTCTGTTCACTCATGATATTGAGTTTATTCCTTCAACTTAGAACTACTATGAGATATCATGTGATGATTCACTTGATGGATAAAGTCCTCCTCAGAATGTGACCAGTTCCCAGGAGGACTATCTTCTGCACCTCCTGAATGGAGTGCAAGATTTTATTAGTATAGTTTTCCATTTCTTTCTTTCTTATTATTATTTTACTATTAATTTGAACTGCTTTAAACAAATGATTTTCTAAATATGAGATAAACAAAGTACATCTCGTCATATCAGAGCTGACATGGACTTGCCTAACGAGATTATTTGACTATAACAATATGAAAACTTGGAGCAAACCATCACACACGCGTTAATACACCGATAAAATTATTTAATTAAAAAAAATGAGCAAAATATGTCCATGTTGGCTCTGAAACAAAAAGAAATCCAGAGCGGAGCTAGATTTTAGTTCCCCTGCCGGAAAGATGACTGTGAAACATAAACAGGAAGCGGCAGGGCAGAGTTTTCGGGGAGTTGCTGGACAGCCATTGCAGTGTCGTGGCTCAGTAACAAAACACGAAGGAGGAGAGAAGGACCTGGCATTTTGCAGGCTCTCTGGTTTTTTTGAGCAAGTGACCAATTTACATGAGTATTAGAGCGAACATACTTGTTATATTAATCTACACCTAGATAACGGGTAAGTTTTTTTTTGTTTAATGTACTTGATATCTGAAGAGTCCCGTAAACGTTCGACATCTAGGCTAGCAATTTCTCCCGGCTGCTAATGTTGCTACGTTAGCATTTCTTACACCAAGTTTACTGTTACGGTGCTGGGAGTGAGGTGTACATTTAACTTGACCCGTTGTCATATTTATTTAAACATTGGTGCTTATTTCAGAGTTGAAAAACAGTCGGAGTATTGCACAAATTTCATGGTTTTAGCACGTCGAAGAGCCGCTTTTGTAGCTAACTGCTAGTTAGCTAACGTAGCCATCGATGCAACGTCGCCTAAGTGATAGAGAATATGACACGTAGCTAGAAGCTTCCTGCTAGCCGGTTAGCCGGCCTCGCCTTCTCTTTTCAAACTATACCTAACCAATATATATATATATAAGCGTGGCATGGTTTGTTGGCATTCTTAAATACAGTCCTCGTTGTAGTTTTTTGGCTGAAGTGTAACCTGGCAGAGACCATCAATTGCTGTAACATTAGCCGTCATATTGAAGGTTAGCTCACTTCACTGCTACGTCTATACTGGCTGTTATAACCCGGGGATTTTGACAGCCGAGTCAAACCGCATTCGTTGTCTTCGCAGTGTTGTGTTAGTTGACAGGTACTGCCTGAAACCTAAATGTGATAATAATTCATATCTTCTCAGAGGAGAAAATGTGCCCCATCTTAGTTTGGTAACACACTGCTCTGATAGGCTTTATCTAAGACATGAGCACTTTGCTACTAACACGCTGAACTAGGAATTCAAGAGGTAGATCACGTTAGTGTTTGAGGTAAGCGGTCTACATGGGTGACGATTTTTGATAAGACACCCCTGTTACCCATTTAATGTTGACTCAGCGTTATTGCAGTTTATTTAAATGTCAGATTTAATTATATTAGACATCTTAGTTATAACGAGTTTTTCTTTGAGGGCACATTTGAGTTCCCGAAGTCATCTTTTTTGTTGTCACAAGTTAAAGGTTCAAGGCAAAGGAGACAAATAAATATAGAGAAAATATAGTGGCCAATGAAATTAATTGCCTTGTTGCCAGTGTGTGAATGTGTGTGTGAATGGGTGGATGACTGGATATGTAAAGCGCTTTGGGGTCCTTAGGGACTAGTAAAAGCGCTATATAAATACAGGCCATTTACCATTTGTTGTTTCACATAACTTTGCAAAAGCGAACATTTGTAGCATAACTATTTTAATATATGTAACAACTAATTTCAAAACATAATTTCTCAAAGTACTGAGCAATTGAGCACAAAATTTTACTGAGCATATTTAAAAGTAAAAAAATAAATCAAACTAACAAAAAAAACTTAATGTATGTGAAAAGTTTGGGGCCCACCTAGGGCTGTACGATATAAGGATATATATCGGATGACGACATAAAAACGTCTATCGTTTCATTTTACGCTATCATTTGTTTCGTGGTGTTGCAAAATAAACTGTTTATGGCAATATTTTTTCATCGTTTTGATGGTCACTGTAGTGGCTATATTCATTTCTTAAAGTTCTCTCTTTCTCTTATATTTAATATAACCACACTATGGACGGACAAGCGCCTGTTTTTAGTCATTGTCATCAGCAACAATGATGGTAAAACCATCGCGTCCGCTTGTTTATTTTCCACATAAACCTTTCTCAATAAAGCTCAAGATCCTGTTGAGACTTTTCAAAATAAACTGAATCACGTAAAATAGTATGCAGAGTATTTACCAATGAGAAGCAAAAAAGAGCCGTCAGGTGCTAAAAAATAAACCTTAGACTCAAACGTTAGAACAGGCTTTTCCCTGCAGCACGCTGCAAAGAAAACGGCGGCTGTTACAACCTATGTCTAAAAATGTGTAGTTTCATGCATCGGTAAAACACTCGACTCCAGATATATGACGCCCAGCTAGAAACACTTCAGCTACCCGAGATTCACAGAATTTACAGAAAATGTTACATTTTTGTGATTTATATCGTTATCGGACGATAGATGTTTTATATCGGGATATGAGATTTTGGTCATATCGCACAGCCCTAGGCCCACCTAATAGTTTTTGCCTTTTCCTCAATCGTATGACATGAGAATGGATTTTTAAGAAGTTGTTTCTTAGGGGGTGTTCTTTTAAGGAATCTTGTTGTCTATTAGATGGCCAGGAAAATTCATAAACTTCTGTTAAGATAACACAGGTAACGTTGACATCTTAAGTGGGGACCATTCGTCCTAGAGGCCCTTTATGAGGAAAAAAGAAGGCTGTAATGGTTCGGAAACCACCTTCATGGATAATCAATTTGATCAGAGTAATTCACCTTCATGTTTGCATTACATTTTTATTTGTTTACTCTAAAGACCCATTCCTATTTTCCCTTTATTTTGATAGTGTCTGTGTCTTTCTTAGGGCTACCGTTTGGTTTGGGTGAGCTCTTGTTCTCTTGTTAGAATATTGTCATTGTTCATTGGACTCTGAGACAGACGGCAAATGACAGAGCAAGTCAACAACAGCAAAATGTAGTAGAGCGTCAGCATAGTCTTTTAAAGTTGTTCATGTGTATTTTTTAGGGCATATATTTACCCGTCAGTGTGTCAGAAAGTCTTCTGAGATTTACCGACCAAACAGAAGATCTGTTGGCATTTGGCTTTTCATTTCAGACCCTAGTAGTAGCAGTTGGTCATGCTTGATGATCAGTTTGCACATCTTGTAAACGACACCGCCAAATGCAGTTGAAACAGAGTAAGGCAGCAGACTTCAGGCAAGCTTTTTATGGCCACATGCATCTTTTGCTTGCCGAATATTTTACAGTCACTGAGGCAGGCATGGGAGCATATCGGTCCACAGTGTGGCACCAGCTGACGTGTAGTTCAGCTGTATTTGCATGATCTTGACCTTTGTCAGCCTTATACTTTAGCCCTGGAGTTGTTTTCATGTTACGTAATTGGGGCCAGAGGTCTGTACCAGCTTACCTTGCTGTGATCAGTGTGCAGAGGATTGAAAAATGAGATGAAGTTGGAAATGGAGTGCAAAAACTTCTTATTGGAGAGGGGATGTTTGCTTTTTCTGTCCTCCCTTTTATTGAATGTCATAAGCATAGCTCTCACATATTTGATTGGGTCACTTAAATGGGAGACAAAGAAGCTTATATGAAGTAGAAATAAAAAATGAAGACTGTAAAAATGTGTCTTACCCAGAAAAAAAGAAGAAAAAAAAACATCTGTTACACAACAGAAACTGCTATTGATTTCATACTTGTAGTAGTTATCTGAGTCTGTTTATTTTGGATTTTTTTTTTAATTGGACAAACAATTAGGCTACCCCCATTTAAACGTCTTAGACGGCATAATTTTCAGATTAAAGCTCATGTTGTCTGTCAAGAAACTGTCAGATGGTATGTGATCAGGGTTCTGAATCTCCTGTCCTTCTGGAACAAGATAATCATTGGCTGTAGAAAGGCACTCACTGTTCTTATCAGCAGTTGCTAGTATCTGTGTGATAGGTTGATGCAACTGGCATATTTAGTTCTTAAGTTATGTGTTACCCTTTAATTGTGTTTATCACTTAATATTTTCAGATACTTTGGCAAGTTGGTTTTTGCCCTATTTAAAAAAAAATAAAAAATAAAAAATCACAATTTTACAACTTATAAAATTTGAAAAGTACTGTTGAATCAGATAAGATATTTTCTTTAAATATTTAAAAAATTTTGCTTCACTTTACAGCACTTATCAGTCCAAAGGGGGAAAAATACCCTTCTCTGTGAATTAATTTGTTCTTTCCTTTGTTTTGAATCCTCTTTTTTTGGGGGGTGGGGTTGTTTTTCAGGATTCAACAGCTCCGGATATGTCATTCCTATTGGAGTGGATTTCTAGCGGTTTCAATAGCGTACTACAGTTTTTAGGTGAGTACCAACTAGGGATGGGAACCAAGAACCGGTTCCCAGTTGTCCATTTCCTTGGACTACTGGGAACTGTTAGTCTTGTTGGTCTGCTTGTCTATCGATCCAGTTATCGGTTCTTGCACTTGCCAATAGTGACACAGTCTATATTGTGGATATGACATTACTTTTATTGTTATTGCACAATAGGATGAGAATGCAATGGTAAACTGGAAACTCCATCTAGGACATAAACACCTGCATTATGTTGCTAACACAGCTTCGACTCTTTGCAAGCATCTAGTCAGACAGCATGCTAACGCTAAGCTAGCCAAGAACGCAGGGCGATGTTAAAGCTGAGTGACTGCTGACCCCAACCCAGCCAGACAGACCCTAAACTTCAAAGGTAACAAACTGATGAGCAGACAGGCTGCAGCCTCCGTTTCAACAATAGAATTACTGTGTTGATCACTTTGAAGTGTCTTTGTGCTGGTGTTCATCATTGCTTTGTGTTGTCAGTTTTGTGTTCATACCTAAACACTGAGAGAAAGATCATATTATTATCATTATCTTATTCCAGTGTTTTTCTAATTTTTCTATGTAACTTTGCACTGTCCACTTTCTGCTGTAACAAAACAAATTCCCCACGATAGCGATTTGTTTTGGTGTGTGAAACTGTAGCCTCTGTTTGTATTGTTAAATGGTAATTATGAGTCAATGCATTTCAGCTATGTTACAGTCAGTGTTGGGAAGGTTACTTTTAAAATGTATTCCATTACAGAATACAGAATACATGCCCCAAAATGTATTCTGTAACGTATTCCGTTACGTTATTCAATGACAGTAACGTATTCTGAATACTTTGGATTACTTAATATATTATCATGCTTTTTACAACAACGTGAATGTACTATTGCTGTGTGATTTATTACTATTACTGAAGGTCCGCGACTCCGAACTGTAGTAAAGGGACCTCTGACTAAAACGGCGGGGTCCCTGTCGGCTCGTAGCCGAAAACTAGCTTTACTTTGTTGTGTGGGTCAACTTTTCTTGCGAGAGACAGAGAGAGGCGTTGAAAGACTGCTCCAACGGAACTTATTGTTTTCGGAGGAAAACACGAACACGGTGTACAGTCGAGTCTTAATAGCTTACTTACAACTGGGCTCGTCAGGCACTCTTCTTGGCTGAAGTGGTTATTATTATATTTACATGCTTCCAGCTCCCGTTTTTCCTCGATGACAACTCGTACCTTTCCACTCCCCTTTTTCTCTCTCCCTCCTCGAGCTCACAGACCCATAACGTGTATGGCAGTCCATTCTCCCTGCAGCACGGACTACACTGCCCATGATGCTACATTCTTTAGAGCTATGCTTGTAGCATTCTGCCTGTTAGCTTAGCACAACAACAACAACGAAAAGGCGCTCTCTCACCCAGGAAACACACAGTCGCAGAGAGAGAGAGAGCGTCGCCCTGTAACCATGGCAAACGTAACGCTGCCGCCTGGATCAACAGAACGTAGCTGTCAAACAAAACCCAAACAGTCCTGACCCGCGACAAAATGAAACAGGAAAGTACCGCAGTGTAATCCATTTATTTCAACAAAGTAACTGTATTCTGAATACCACCCTTTTAAACGGTAACTGTAACGGAATACAGTTACTCATATTTTGTATTTTAAATACGCAACGGCGGTACATGTATTCCGTTACTCCCCAACACTGGTTACAGTAAGATGAAAATAATGTTACGAGTAAAATTAATTACTTTCTCCTTGGAGTGATAATTACTTTTTTGAGTATTGACTAACGCTGATCTGCTTGCCGCTTGGCAGATCAGTGTTACGAGAGTCCATCTGTTAGTCGAACCTTGGATACAGGAGAAACAATGCGTTTTTCATCCTGGTCATGGAACACTGGACCAGCTCTTGGTCTGCATAACTGGCAATAAGTTGGACTCATTCCTGGTGGGTGATGGGATCCACCAGGGCTGCCCTTTGTCCCTGATTCTGTTCATAATTTTCATGGACAGAATTTCTAGGTGTAGCCAAATAGCGAAAGGCTTTCACCTGGGTGGTTTCAGAATCTCATCACTGCTTATTACTTTCTAGTATCAGCTGATATTTGCTGGAGCCACAGCTGTAAAAGCTACTGGTCATGATATCGGTTTGGATATCTGGTGAGAGGGAAACATGAAGATGAAACCAGGAGATGTCCTTACTGAATCATCAGAGCTGAACAGGTGAAGGAGAGACAGGTTTACCTTTTTAGGTGACATGAATGAGTTGAAGGGAAGTTATAAACTGTTTCTGAGAGACAAATAACATCAGGATCCTTTTCTAAGTAGCTGACAGCTGGTAACTGTGCAGGGGCGGGTCAGGGGGCCAGGTAGGGCATTAACAGGGAAAGGGGGGCACAAAGAAATACTTTTCTTTCTTATTCTCATTTAAAATGTCTCGCTTTTAAAAAATAATTATCTGAATCTTACAACCAAAGTTTTTATCTGACGTAAAATGTATAGAAATCATACATATACCAACAGGACAGTGTACATCACTGTCACAACAGCGTTTATTTTCATTCAAAGGCTTTATGGCTTTAATACCTGGTGGGCCGGTCTCTAGTCAAAATGCCCAGGCCGATTTTTTTATTTTTTTTTTTTTTTTTTTTTTTTTTGTCCCAGTCCAGCCCTGAAGTCAGCTGTGACGTGAGGACTATATATACTGGCTGAGAGTGCTTGAAACTCGCTGCAATATCCACCTAAACAAATAGGTGTTGTCCCTCAGGCAAAACCTTTCCAAAGTTTCACACAGAAAGTCTGATCTTTCCAGGCTGTTGCAGCATCTCCCTCTGTGTAATATGGATATCTCTGAGCGGTGAACCATGGTGGTTAAAAACTGACAGGATTGCACATGCATGTCTTCAACCTGTCTGCACCTCCATGCAAGGTAACAAAAATTGAGAGATGCATGATCAGGAAAAATGCACCAAAGCATGTTTTAAGCGTCACCTCTGGCGTCTGCCGCCATTTGCTAGGGAGACATCAGGTATAATGGGCCATTTATTCAATCCTGACCCTGTTGACATAAGAGGGACACAGTGGGTAGTACAGCTTTAGTTGAGATCTGATATCAAATATAACTGAAGGTAAGGTATCAAATTAGAAATGGAATAAGTTGGATTGGTACATCCTCACTCATTATCTCCTAATCCACGCTGCAAAGTTTTATTGTTGTTCATAAAATATTTTTCAGCTGCAGCCCTTGTCAGGAAAATGCTTTGTTTTGTTTCACATTCTAACACATCCATTTTTACACTCTTACACTTTTGATTGTATCACCATTTTTTGGAGTGGTCATCATTTTTCAAATTCTTTCTATTGCTTCAGTGTATGTCTTTAGTTCCTGGTTAGAGCTCTAACACACGGTAGCCTATGGGTTATGGCATTGCCATTTTGCTCCCTGAAAGTCGCTCAGCTTAAAGCTTTCAGTGATGTCCACATGCTGCGTAAACATGAAAGCCTCATAAAGGATACATCTCTCAGAAACATGACAGAATTTTCCACCCTTCTTTTTTTTCCCCTCTTTTCTTTCTCTCTCTGAGTGTCCATTTGAAATGTGTACCAGCAGCTCTTTTCCCCAGGGTGTGCTGTTCTAGTTTCTGTGTTCGAACTGCTTATATGAAACGGGCGTTCCTGTTCTCCCAGTTAGACAGGTCGCATAGTGCTGCTGTAAGTAATGATGTCATCCAGTTGACTGACTCAGAAATGTTATAAATCCACCAGGTATCACTATGCTGACTCAGAGTTGTAAACACAAAGGCTTGTAATCTTGTTAGGAAAGTTGATCAAGGAGTGGCATAACTTTGCACCTTTTTATGTTTTGAGAAAGGTTTTTTTTTTTATATATATATATATATTTTTAATAAATGTAAAAGAAAAAAGAAGAAGAAAGAAAAATAGTCAAATCAGTCCATCAAATTGGAAACTAACTACTTCTTTTTAAATAATCATTGTGTGAATTTGAGAAAACCAAAATGGTGTTCTGATTTATATAAACTTATGTGGATTAAATGTCCCCTGTAGTTCTAAGAACAGGTCTGAGCTTGATAGCCTTTGTTTAGTGTCACTGATTTGCTTTAAAGGTTAAAAAAATATATAATGTGATTCAGCAACTTAAAAAAAAAAAGAAAGAGTAGTAGCGTACAGGTTTGTGTTCTGAAATACTTTTGGCTTTCTTTCAGGACTGTATAAGAAATCCGGCAAGTTAGTATTTCTTGGCCTGGACAATGCTGGCAAAACGACGCTACTGCACATGCTCAAAGATGACAGATTGGGACAGCATGTGCCAACTTTACACCCAAGTGAGTTGGTGCTTACTCTGTCACATGCATGCACGTTCACACATGCTCATTCGGTTATGTGTCAAAAGACTATCAATACAAAGAAATGGAGGCAGCTTTTACAGACATTTATATCTGTTTTCTTGTTAACAGACACTTTTAAAGCAGATGCTGTTGATTGGATGTAATATCATAAATGTAACGTACCTATGTGTAACATGCGCTTGGATATTCCATATGGAATTGCATTAAACTGATGTTTTTTCAGTATCTTTGCTTGACTAATTCATTTCCTCCCCTCCAGCCTCAGAAGAGCTGACGATTGCTGGTATGACTTTCACCACCTTTGACCTTGGAGGCCACGCACAAGGTGTGTCTGTGTTCTGATAGTTTTTGTATTTTACTGATTGCATTTTGTTTTTAAGGAAACAACAATATTCATTTGTATGGCTAATGTACTTCAGTTTTCAGTCTGGTTAGCCCAAGGTTAAAACAGAAGAGAAGTTGACAAATAAGATTTTTTTTTTTTTTTTTAATTTTGTTTGTTCACTCAGCCCGCAGGGTGTGGAAAAACTACCTCCCTGCCATCAATGGCATTGTCTTCCTTGTGGATTGTGCAGACCTCGGGAGATTGGGTGAATCAAAAGCAGAACTTGATGTAAGTACCCGCAACACACGTGGTCCCCATCACATCGCTAAGCGTCGTTTTTGACAGCTTTTAGTATAATAACAAAGAGAGAAATAAGTGTAGTTTTGGTTATTCATTGTGCATGTTACCTTTTACCACATGTATTTGATAATTGCAATTTGAGAAAAAAATGAGAGGAGATAATAGTTTTTGTTTTTCCCCAGTAAGTCCATATAAAGATACAAAGGGACCATTAAAGAACTACTCATAAAGGGATTATTTCTTTCAGAAAACAAGTAATCATGTAGAAAAAGAACACAATATAATTAATAATTATTTTAAAAATAAGAGAAAAAGGAAACATGTTGAAAAAAGCGTGTTTGTATGAAAGCGGCACCACAATATTATTGATCACAATTGTTTGCCCAATGGGTACCAATATTATGGGAATTATGATAGATTATACAAAACAGTATGGCAGTTTTTCTTTATTCAAATGTTTTTTTTAAGGGTTTCAGTTTGTGGTGCATTAATCTAATGTCTTGGATGTTTCTGAAAAATCTGCTTCTAGCCCCGCTTCTTAAAAGAGAGGGGTTCATTTCTCTTCCCTACATGTTCTAATCTACTTTTCAACCAGCCGACCAAAGGGATATTTCTGGTAACTAATTTACCAGTTTTAGAATAGTCTGAAAGGCAAAAGCTGCTCACAGAACATCCAAAACTGAGCAAATTCTAAAAGTGTAACATTGGCCAGTCAAATGTTTTGTTTGTATTTTAGGAGTTACAGGAAAATGTTAATCACACTCTTTATTTTCTAATTGTGTTTCACAAAAGCATGTTTTTTGCTGGCTTTTTTAAATTTAATTTTTAAATGGACAAATCTGGGTGAATGATTAATGACCTGGCATGGCTATAAGAATCACTCCTCCTCCTTGTATTGGAAAGAATTTAACCAAACTTGTGTGCAAGTTTGTTTAAATTCACACCAGCTGTGTTCAAGGTCACATTTTAGTTTTACAGGCAGTAACCTATGAACAGTGATGGTTCATAAGCCAAATGAGCTACAACGTCATTGTTACTGTGGTCTCCTGTCTGACTTCAAGTCACTAAAAACTCATGCTATTCAAAGGCTACTACTGTCTACTAGTTACATATAACTTAGTCAGTTAGAGGACAATCAAAGCAATAACTGTGAGAACTTACTAGAAAAAATTATAATAGCCATAAACGCTTCATTCAAACACCGCATTTTTAATTATTATTATTATTATTTTTTTTAAATAAATCTGCTCGTGAATTAATTTTTTCCCTTTAATTTAGAAGGGACGATGCATATTATTGAAGATATCAATGTAAATATACCAGAGTTAGCTAAAAGGCTGCTCCTCATCTGTGGTCTCTGACAGGTCAGACAAAAATAGTGAAGAAGAAATTTACCCCACACTGTCAGACAATTTATTAGCCATTGTTTGAGATGAATTTTAAATGTGTTGAAGCATTGTCTTACTTTTTGGAATATGATTCCAAATCTACCTTTACCTACCAATACGAATGTTGTCACTCTCATTGACCCACCCAGGCATTAATGACAGATGAGACCATCGGAAATGTGCCTATTCTGATCCTGGGCAACAAGATTGACAGGCAAGAAGCCATCAGCGAGGAGAAGCTGAGGGAACTCTTCGGATTGTACGGACAGACGACAGGAAAGGTGAGACACCGTCCAAGTGAACCAAGGCTTTAAAGCTCTAAATGCTGAAGAACAGAAAAAAATATATATAAGTTCATATATCAAAATGTGAAAGGACCAACAGTCCTAGATAAATCCCTGCCTGGTTCTTTTGCATAACATGTCAGATATTTTATCAATGTAAAAGACATAGGGGATCATGTGCAGTAAATGAGCCTTGTACCAATGTGTTGTGGTCCCAAAGTGGGTTTGGTTTAATTTTTCTTTCTGCTTTTTTTTTTTCTTCCATCCTCAGGGCAACGTTCCCTTGAAGGAGCTGAACACAAGACCACTGGAGGTGTTCATGTGCAGTGTGTTGAAGAGGCAGGGCTACGGTGAGGGCTTCCGCTGGCTCTCCCAGTACATCGACTAAAGAAGCCAAGCCCCGTGACACGCTGACACCACCACCACCACGATTATCAGGGCGAGCGCTAAATCCAACCATTCGAGTCGCCCACCGTTGCCACCAGTACCGTCATGCTCAGCCCCACGTTCGGTTAATCAAGTCTACATCCACCTTCAGAGAAACCAGTACAACTTGATCCCAATAGACTTTTATTGGTCGAACATTTGGTTCTGCACTTACAGCATTCATACCTGTACATGAACACAGTTGTTTCCATCTCTCGCTTTTTTTTTTCTCTTCCCCTCTTTGAAAGAGTAACATAGCATTGGTTCCACAGCAAAGGGTGTTCAAATTCAAGTGGATGAATCTTTTCTATGTTGTCTGTCCTCTGCTGCCCCTTTCTCCCTCGCTCCCTGCGATCTGTTGATAATGATGATAGATGCATTATAAGTGTAAAACTGTACATGATTCCATTTATATAATCAACAATCCAATGCCTCTCCCCCACCCCCTCTTCAACAACATGTTAAACAATGAGAGAGAGCAACATAGTTGTATACATTGCAGTACACTTTTTTAACAGTAAAGACATTCAACATCGTATTTAATCGCAGTGTTTTTGTTTTTGTTTTTTTGCTTTCCCCACATGGTTTCAATAACTAAATGAAGTGGCCACATGCACACCCCCCACTCTATACATGTGGCTGTTTTACCCATTTATTAAAATGGAACAGTGCATTGATCTTGGTGTATCAGAAATGTGATGAGTTTCTTTAGGTTATTTGGAAGTTAAAATACTCTCATCCCAGGCTCTGTGGGCACAGTCACATTATATTGAGTCAAAATAGTCAATAACACCCCCCCCCCCCTTTCTTTTTCTCTTTTTTTTTTTTTTCCTTTCTTAAATTTACATAAGAGAAGCATGGGGTGGTAACATAACTAACAAGAGGAACGTTTTAATAGAAGTAATACTGGCTGTAACTCTGATAAGGTTTGAAATTGTGTAGGTAGCACAATGGTCAGTTGATGCAAGGAAGACTATTTAAATAAATTAAATGAACTTTGCAATAAATATCTTTATAATAACATGCAGTAAGAAATGAAGCGAGGAATAAAATAAACAGCCAGATGTAACGTCTAGTAGTCATCACTGTTAGAAGTTCATACTACAGATGTACGTTCCTGCTCAGACCTTTTCACAGGGTTAATCTAGTGACCAAGCAGAAGACACGTCCCACAGTGGGAACAGGTAGATAGGCTTAAGACACCTAAGAAAGGGACCATATATATGAAATGTACACAAACATCGTACATGGATTTTGTATTTCTAAGTGGTATCCTTTGATCTATGTGCATTACCAGATACTATTATGCATGCCTTGTTCTTTTGAGTTTTTTTGTTTTATTTACATTTACTCCACAATACAACAGGAGAGAAGGAGATGCCAAAATTCACTATGAGATGATTGTTATGTTTTTGTTTTTATTTTGTAAGGAAACAATGGAATTGCGCATAATACATACTTTTTTCTGTCCCTGTCCCTTTGTGTCTCTTTAATTCCCTCATGACAAGATGATGAGCTATTCCAGCAAGGGTGGGACTTACTGTTGTTTGCATCATATGAAATGTAATAAATGTTTGCAATGAATAACAGGCTAAACCTTGATCCCCAATGTAGACTCCTTTTTTCCCCCCCACTTTTCTTTAATATTAATGTTTTTTCCATCAGCAATCAATTGGTGCTTCACACCCAAGCGCCTTATAAATCAATGGAATTTTTTTTCTTCAACATTTTCCAGATGTGGTTCTTTTGAAATCACATTATATTTTTGTGAGTTAATAACATCCGAGAGCCTTCATAACTTTAGTTCAGGGGAGACAAGGGGCTGAAAAACACATTGAGGCCCTGCAACCTAGTCAGTCAAATCTCTCCAAGTGTCATGTTCTAAATAATAAATCTAGTCTTGTTTTTGTTCATTGTTTATTTCTGTAACCAGTATTGGTGTCGTGGGATTTGCCAGTCTTAACGGCACCAAATTAATGTCTGGTGTAGAATAATAGAAACTAACATTGGTACCCTGGATGTTTTATCCCTTTTCTGATAATTCACTGGCTAAAATCTTAATTTGAGGTCAACTTTCAAGGGCCAATATCACTTTGTGAGACGAGTAGTAGTCAAAATGAGTTATAGTCCATAAAAGGCCTACATTTTTATACCTCACTTATCTCTCAGGTAAATTAAGACATTGCACAAAAAACACTTGATTCTGAGAGGGTCAGGTGCAAAGTTTTTTCCTTTCCTTTTTTTATGTAACGGTCCAATTTTGTCTCTTTTATTCAAGTAAAAGTGTCAATCCACCAATATTAACTGATCTAAGAATATGAAATAAAAATCTTAATTTTAAAAGTAACAGTATCAAAAATTAATTTAGTTAGGGTACAAATTCAAAAATAATGTTGATGAATTACTGTTTGCCAGTTTAATAGTCAAGTTCAATGATCTCTAAGATAGTGATCCCTTCAGGAAAACACAAAATGGTCCCATCTCTGGGATCATGAGATGACAAATGGGGCAGGGGGGAAAAATCATATATTGAGATTACAGTTTAAAAATGCTTAACAAGCAAGAAGGTTAAGAACATTCAACAACTCAAAGAAATTCTGAATGTGATGAAGGGTATGAAATGAAAATGACTTTTTATTAATAGGTCACAAGACAGGTTGGTTGGCAATGACTGTCACAATAAGCTTTTGGCTGATGACTCCACATATGCGCATACAATGTTCTCAACAAATTTATATTATTATGATTCATGACCATCTGATAAAATAAAATGAGCATTAAACATGAAAAAAAAACCTAAACAAAACTGCAATTTATAAACATTGTTTAAAAAAAAAAAAAAAAAAAAAGATGTTGCAGTGCTGGTGCTTTTGCTCTGACTAAAATACCCCTGGGTAGGATGTGACAAATATGACAAATATGTAGGCTGCTTACAATGTAATGTGCCCTGAGATAGCCATTGATGCTACCTAAAAATGCAATGATTTGATTTTGTAACTACAGTCCAGAATTCCCTGATAAAGTAACAAGTAAAAGTAGATGAAAAATAACATCAAAAAACAAAACAAAACAACATATTCACCTAAATTTTATCCTCCACATCACCTTTATGGGTGGAAGAAGTATCTCATCGCAATATTAAACAGCATACATCAACATGTTGTGCTACTTGAGTTATTAAGCTGTCGTGATTTACATTATGAAGTTTGTGGAAGCATTACGTAACTGTGGACATTAAAAAACCCATTTTGCCTTTATGTGTATTATTTAGTTTCAGCACAAGCGTCGTACTGTGTAATGCCACTAGATGGCGCAGTCGAGATGGGAGAGTATATTTGAAGGATCTCAGTAAATACTAGAAATAACAACAAAATAATAGAACAATGGGGGGTACAATAGAGTCTTTGAAGGAAAGTGCACTCATTGCCTCATAAGCGCTTTATTACTAATAAAGTTCTTTTAAATCATTTAAGAAAAATAAATATAAAATTTTGTCAAAAGAGATTTAAAAGGTACATTGAAGAGAAGGAACATAACTGTACAGATCTTTTAAAAAAAATTTGTGTTTCTAAATAGCACATCCAATGCAAATTCAATGGTTTTAAATTCTTTTCTTAAATAGTTGTGATGACTGTCATTATTATATAATACATGTTTTAATTTTGTTTGCTTTTTAGAATCTAAATATAGAGCTTTTGTTGTCTTTGGTTATTTTTTCTTGCACTTTGTAAACAGTACCTCTTAGCCTAAACAATCTTCCTTTCAATTTTTAAACAAAACACAGGTACATTTTCTAAATGCATTATAATTTATAACTGTTTTTTCCCCATCCTGTCATCAGGCTTAGTGTAAAGACATAAGTTACACAAAATTACAATCTTCTCACAGTTCAGCTCTTTTTGTCACTGTCTTTGAGCTTAGCTTTTCCAACTAGAGAAGCAGTACTTGAATGCTGGAGGTTTCTTGAATGAACCACAGTAGTTGAGGGTGGGACACTGCTGTTCCCAACCTCAACTACTGTATGATATAAGATCACATAAACCTAACTAAACATAAAGTATGTAAGATTCTCAATGCAATAGAGTGTTTTAGTCTATTTATTATGCAATGAAAATATGGTAAACCAGTCTAAAAACAGAAAGAAAATAGCTATAAACAATAAATAATTTGTACCTGTAAAAGGTTAAGAAAAATGTTGGTTTTCTCTGTTAGGGTCACAATTTGTGATAAATACAAATCCCTATACAGTAGATTATGTAGGGACTGTATTTATAAGCAGTCTATGGGTCATCCATTTCTTTCCCATTTACATTACAACACTCTCCAGAATAAATATCAGCGATACAGACTCCCACAGCAAAAAGAGGGGAGAATACAAACAGGACTACGGCAAATATCAGGTGTCCACACACCCCACGGTAATGCTTAATTCAATGCTTACTTCCCTTCAGTATCCCTTCACCTTTCCCTCAGTTTCCTCGTTCCAGGTTTGCACTCTCACTGATTGGAGCTGACGTTCCAAGTTTGGGCTGAGATCTGACACAGGTTTGTACACCTGGTAATGGTCCCGGTTGAAGTACAGTCGGGGTAAAATGCACGTCTGTTTTTTTGTGTGGTTGACTTGATGTATCTGAGGGGGTTATTGAACAATGGGCACCCAAAGAAAGAACTTCCTGGCCTGAATGCGATGCCTCGGATAATCCTGGGCAAGCTGCCTCAGCGCAGGACAAGTTGTCTGTTCCTGATTCAAGTGGCATCTGACGTGGCCTGGAGCAGGAATGTGTGGGGAGGATTATTAGCTAGTGAGATTGTTGAGAAGGAAGAGGAAAAAAAAAATCAAACAATGCTTTTATGATTATAAAAAACCCTTAAATACAGAATGACAACAACAAAACCGAGTTTGTGCATGTGATTATACTGTTCACAGAACCCATGGTATATTTAGATAATATACCATACCATACTAAAATAAAGCACTGGTTCTGACACAGTTATCATCCTAAATAATATATTATTAAGGAGAACAGAAATAATACAATCACTAACACTATTTAACTTACTTTAAATAATATACTGTATATAGACAGGCAGTTAGCTGTCTGTTGTCTTAACTCAGTCTGGGTCAGTACAGGATGTTACACGTTGTTCTGCCTAAGAAACTGATGCCAACAGTCTTCCTTTACCATGATTTAAGGATACAAGACAATAGGGGAGGCGATTCGGTATTACTGGGAACTTTTACCCTGTCTTATCTCCTTTTACACCTCAACCCAGTCACAACAAAACATCAGCAGTTAACAAGATGTGTAGGCTATTCCAGTCATGGGGAAATGCTTTTTGATATTCTATAAAAGAGATCATTCCTGTTAAAGAGCTGGACAGCTCATGAATTCAACAACAGTGAGGTGTGTCTTTTGATTGTACAAAAACACAACTTTATGTACAATCAGGAGCACAATCGAGAGTGACAGGGTGTCTGTGAGCAGGTTAATGAAATAATATACAGGGCTTTGTTAGATCATTAAGGAAATGCAATACCTGATATTCATAGTACAAAGAAAAATGTAAAGGCAGGGCATGTAAGTGCATACACATGTTTGTGAAATAGTAGCGCAGCCACATGAAGGTAAGAGGAAATATTCTGTGTCAGCTTGATTTGTGAGCTCATGATGAGATGTTGCAGATGAAATGGGGAAATTTTCTTCTTTCACTGGAAACTTTGATGTAATCTTTGATACCATTTTTGAAGCTCACATCAAACACCGACGAACTTCTTCACAAAGAAACCTTTGTTTTTGCTCGACCCAGAGGGATTTTCTTACTCTCTGTCTTTAACCCTCAAATCCACACCATTAAATCTATTGAAGAGTTTACTTTAAGACAGACACTATCTACAGCTAAAAAGGAAGATAGAGCAAATACACACATACAAAATGTGTATGTGATGAAACCGATAAAGGGCAGAAGCCTTGACTTATAATGATGGTTCATATGACTGGTCACCTGACATATTCTTCAGTTTTTGGGATATAGTTTTTTCTCCTGATGCTGTCATGTGTGCCAGAGAGGAGAAAAGCACGTTTCTTATTTGTTTCTCTGCTTGCAATGTCACCTGTTTTGAGTTTAACCCTCAAGAGACAAACTGGGATAATTTATGACCCCAGCAAGTAACAATGGATGAACCAAAACACCCTGACTATTATTACTGATGTCTACACTGTAATTTTCTGTTAATCAAAGTCTTGCAGAGTCACCAGTCCGTCTGTGCTTTAGTGTTAAATAACAATGTGCTGTAATATAGATAAAAACCTATATTACTGAAGAACATCTGCTGTGTGAGAGCAATAAGAAATTAGTAACAGGTACATTTCTACCTCTATTTCTCTCCCTACTTTCTTCTCTCTCTCTCTGACACACTGCTGAAATCCAATAAAGGCAAAATGCAATATGTACATACACTGTGGTAATATATTGAAATGTAGGAGGGAATAGTTCCTGGGAACCTGAGTAAGCAGAAATCTGAATCACTTTCTGTATTCGCAGAGCTTAAAGCTTAAGAATTTTCCCCCTCACAGAGCTGAAATGTGCACACTCCTGAAGCACTTCCAATTTAATTTAAAATGTTCAGAGCACAGCTACGGTATGTTCAACCTGAAGCCCTTCTTATCAATCGACCAAATGTATGAATTTGAAAAATGATCTTGAAATGAAGTATCAAATTCAATCACAGGACATTTTAGCACATAAAGCCCATGGGTTTTCTCAGAGCACGAGCACTGATTTAAGAATATTCGCCACAGCCGACTCTCACCCGTACAAGATGGAAAGATGGAGAGTTACAAGATTCTAAAAGTAATTAGTTACTTGAAAAGTAACTATTGTGTGAAGTGTTTAACCCTCTGGGGTCCAGGTTATAATTGGCCATTTTTCACTACTTTTGATGTTTCCTTTACATTTAACCTTTAAAATCGATTTACTTTGCCTTGTTTGGTATCATCCTGTTCAGCACAACCTCACGTGCCTGAATTTGCAGTTATGTTTTCATTTTGACATATTGTATTAACACAATTCATCTAAAATCAGACAAAAAACATAAAATCCAAGTAGAAAAAGTTATTTCTGTAACAACCACAAACATGTTTATTGAATCATATTTCATATTTCATAACTTTCATAACTTTAAATGCAGTTAAATGCAATTGTCAATTTTAAAATCCAATGCACAAGTTTTGCAAACAACAAAGTTATTTGCAGCCATTTACCTTTTACCCTTTTTTAAATAACCATTTCAAACTATTTACAGAACAATCAAATTATTTGTGTCACTCCAAAAAAATAATTTCTGTCCACTATAAAGGAGAACATCACAGCCTGGTACCTGCAGGTCTGACAGCATCAGGTGTATCACTCCTGTTTCTACCTGGAGACAGCAGTAGCCTCATTGTTCTGACACACAACACAAAACTATCCACAACACTACACACTAACAACACAAGACAACACATATACCGCGAAAGCCTAATTACACAATGGTTGCCTGAACCTATTCTTGTTAAATGATGAAAAACTCAAAGGCACGTTTCAGCAGTGGATGAAAATATGGGCTATTGATTCTAAAAACAGAAATCGCAAAAAGGTTCAACATTTACTAAAACCGCAATTCAATCATCTGAGAATCTTTACTCATTAAATTATAACAGTTAGATGAATTTATATGCAGTGATTTACTGATCAATGATCAAAGGGGAGATTTATGCCACAAAGAAGATTGGCATGAAAAGTAGGTGGCATTGGATCTCCTATAACCTGTTGAGCTAAGCTGTCTTTCCAGCTCCAAAGTTATTTGATTGCAAATGTATTTTGAAAATCTCGCCATACATTTTTCAATGTCAGCAGTGCGAAAACCTGCACTGATCTGACCTAATTTCTTCCTCATCCTGATTCCTGACCTTGGAAGGGAGAGAAAAATATTTTTGTTTTGTTTTTGTTTGTCTTCTTGTTTTATTTAATTCCTTGTAGGATATGGATCCAACAAGTAAAGTATGCATATTATGCACACACACAAACACACATGCAGCTATTACCCATTACTTGTATTCTTGAATAAAGCCATTGATCTGACACATTTAAAATGCAGCCAATTGTTTTTATTGTTATATTATTAAGAAAAAAGAAGGGGGGGGGGGGGTGTTGAAAGGAGTAAAGGGATAGAGGAGAGAAAACCCCAACAATCCCCTCTGAGCAAGCACTAGGCGACAGTGGATAGGAAAAACTCCCTTTAAAAGAAGAAACCTATGACAGAACCAGGCTCTAGAGGGGGCAGTCAACTGTCGGGACTGGTTGGGGTGAGTGTGAAAACGGAGAGAGAGGGGAGGGAGATGGGAGAGGTGTTAGGAGTTAAAGGGAGAGGGGGGAGACGAGGTGACATCGGCAGTAGTGAAAGAAGGAGTGTTCTTCCTCCAGAAGAAGCGGAAGCGTTTTTTCTTTTTTTCCAGCTGCTTTTCCACGAGCACCTTTTTCTCGAGGATGAGGATTTTCAACTCCTCGGTTGTTTCTGTGTTTTGCTTCTCCAGCTTATTGCATTTTTTCTCCACTTCTTCTATTTCGGCTTGTTTTTCTTCCAACCTTTCTTTCAGCACTTTAGATGTTGCCTCCTGTTTTTGCAGTTTTTCATTTTCTCCTTCCAGCTCAGATGCTTTGAACTTCATTTTGTTGTAAAGTTCTTGCAGATTTTGGTTTTTCTTCTCAAACTCCTGGAGAAGAAGTTTTTCTTCTCTCTGCTTAATGACCAGCTGCTCTTTCTCTTGGAGGATTTCTTTATTTTGTCGCAGAGCTTCATCAAGCTTTCCTTGCAAGCTTTCATTTTGTTGCTTGATGCTCTGAAGCTTCGAATCCATTTGTTTTTGTTTGATCTCTTGTTCCCTTTTCTCTTGGAGAAGCTTCTCATTTGCTTGCTCTGTGCGATCAAGCCTTTTTTTGTCAACACTGTACATGAGCTCCATGTCTCTGAGATTGCTGTGCAGCCCTCTCTTCTTCGTGCCATCTTGTATCTTTTCTTGGACAAGTTTTTTATTTCGTCGCATGGCTTCATCAAGCTTTCCTTGCAAGCTTTCATTGTGTTGCTCGATGCTCTGAAGCTTGCGATCCATTTGTTTTTGTTTGATCTTTTGTTCCCTTTTCTCTTGAAGAAGCTTCTCATTTGCTTGCTCTGTGCGATCAAGCCTTTTTTTGTCAACACTGTACATTAGCTCCATGTCTCTGAGATTGCTGTGCAGCCCTCTCTTCTTCATGCCATCTTGTATCTTTTCTTGGACAAGTTTTTTATTTTGTCGCAGGGCTTCATCAAGCTTTCCTTGGAGCTCCTGGTTCTTTTTGTCCATGTCTTGGAGATCCTGTTGTTTCTCCTCAATAATAGCTTCCTGTTTTTGAAGCTGGTATGATAACTTCTTTAGTTGAGCGCTCTTTCTCTCATTTTCCTCCATCAAGAACTTCATCTTCTCTGTGTTTGTGAGCGCTTCATCCTCCATTTCTTCCAAACGTTTTTCCTCTAGTTCTACTTGGTCACACCAAGGAAGAGAGGAGAGGGAAGGGTCTAGTGGCTCATCCCAGGGAAGAGCGTAGGGGTCAACTTCTTGTCCCTTTGGATCTTTTGTTTGAGACATGTTGGGTCTGGATACAGTTACTATTGCAAAGGATCCAAATATTTCAAAAGGTTTTTCTGGCGAACGGTTCAATGCTGCACACATCAATGCTGCGAGAAACGGACTAAAAGTCGTTGCTCTTCACCGCTATTTATAGGTTTTAAGGATCAAAGGATCAAAGGATCGGAATGGTGGTAAGATTCTACATGTGTGTGATGTCATAATTCTGTAAGGCAATGAGGTTGTCACATAACATTTGTGGAGGAGGGCATTTTTCAACTTGGACAAATTATCAGTAAAGTTTCAATCTCTTTTATTTTCCCCCAAAAACGTGTTGTCGCAATAATGTTTTCTACAGTCATTGGTGTCAACAGATCAGTTTAGAGTTGGGTGTTACTCTGCCCAGGGTGCTACCATAGAAGAAAAATGTGGACCAATAGTACTTTAATGATTTCCGCGGATCATTTCCGTGTAAATCTTAGCATTGCGCTAGCTGTCAAGCGAAAAGTTTAGCGCCGTACAGCCATATTAAAAAGGTTTAAACTGACTCAGATCATAGTGAGTATTTGAAAAAACATTTATTTACTTTGAAACCTATGATGTGGAAAAGTTAGCAAGCGTAATTTTTAAATTTTGTTATACACGTGTGCTTAAATCCGGGAAATGTTAATCTTTTCTAAGATCCATGGGTTTATCCAACAAGCAGCTAAGTCACCATTATATCTCGGATTCTGTGCGCAACATCTTAATGCAAGAAAACCTAAAACAAAGCAAAGGAAACAAAAACAAAACAAAAAACACAGATGCACTTTTAAGCTCTCTCTGCGTTCACTGCCTCTCAAGTGTCAGACTTCCTAACTTTAGCTGATGCTAACCAACATTAGCGCTTACGGTTGGTATGTAAACACAACTGTCAGCCCTTCACTTTTGGTGCCGACAACATTTTGAGCATTTTCGACAGTGTGTGAAATGGTCGTCATTGGCATTACATGCCAGTAGTGTTCGCTAACTGACTTTACCAGGGATTATATTTATTACAACGTGTGGAAGTGATCGACAAGTATGCTTATGAAAGTGAGTGGTAGGTGTTAGTGGGACTTTACCCTGCACCCATGTGCAGAAGCTTGGCACATAATCTCTAAAGGCATTGAAGCTAATCACAGTGGCATCGGCGTAACTTAGTGCTGAACATCCAGTTCATGGCAAGTCTGCCGTGAACTGGAAACTGGAACACCACTGTCACTTTTCACAGTGAAGCCAGTTTTACATCAACATGTACTGAGAGTGGGTGACCAAAATTAACACCTTCAAACTCAACTGAACTTTGCAGCTGCCCACATGGTCAGATGAGATAAAGAACTATTTGGCCACAATGATAAGAGGTATGTTTGTAGGAGTAAATGTGAGGCTTTCAAACCTAGCATCATTCTCTGAGGTTGTTTTGCTGCCAGTGCACAAAGTGGATGGAATAATGAAGAAGGAGGTCTACCTCAAAATTCTTCAACTTCACATCAAATCAGTAGTTAGATGGGTAAGTGTTGAGTGTTCCAACAGAACAGCAACCACAAACAGAAAACCAAAAACTAGTTTTGGAATGGCTAAAGCAGGCTAAAATTAAGCTTCTGGAAGAGTCTTCCCTAAGCTTTGACCTTAATCCTGCCTCGAATTTGTGGACTATGCCAGGAAACCAACCAGTTTAAATGAACTTTACGAATTCTGCTAAGAAGAGTGTTCAGAAATCTGGCAGACAGAAGCTTGTTGATGAGGTGCAACTTGCACATTTAACCAAATATTCGCAGAGGTGTATATTTATATTTATAACTTTGACCCTGTGCACATTAGTTTCTTAGTTTCTCAGTTTCTTAGTGCATTTCTTGTGGCATTACCAATAAGTTTGATGTGTCTCATGGCCCTCTTCCTACTGAAAAAACAAAAGTTGTATCCAAGATGGCCGACTTCTAAATGGCCACCATGGTCGCCACCCATCTTGAGAAGTATGCCCCCTCACATATACTAATGTGCCACAAACAGGACCAACCATTCCCCTTTTATTACGATGTATCCATATAAATGGCCCACCCTGTACAATATAGAAATGTAGGTGAATGACAAGAAATAAAACACCACCAGTGTCAGTGATCATTTACACCTTTCCCCAGATTGAAGGCAATCAAATATTTGTCCAACCAACAGTTCAAACCTCCCAAAATGGTTACTTAAAAATTAAAATTAAAATGTTTTTAAATATTTTAAAAAAATTTGAATACAATGAGACCACTTACATCTATTCATCAAACAGAACACTGAGTTGCACATCAGACTCAGTTTGCAATTTTCTTTTAGACATCTTTGTTTCCAAGAATAAAGCAAATGTAAGAATTACTTACAAGCTTAAAGCTACAGATTTACCTTTAATTTAATGTATAAGTAATAAAAAAGTGCAGATAAAAAACTGTTGCAAAGGAACTTTCTACTGTAAAAAAAAAAAAGAGGGCATCATTCCATTGAAACAACAGAGATTACAAAGACATTTTAAGTTCTATTCTAAGAACATTTCTAAGAAACTTCTACAAAAGTTTTGTCCTCACATAGAGACACAGTTTCCTTGTTGTGAAAGAAAGAAAAAAATCTGATCAACAAGAAGTGACTCAAAACATAAGAAAACACTATAAGAAGAAGACTAAGACAGGGCCTGTAGCTGTTAAACCATGCTGCACTTTCTTGACTAAAAAAGCACAAACGTTGGTTTAATAATGGACACTGGACTGGTCCACACTGGACATTCTGGACTTTGTTTACACTAATTCGATTAGATGCGTGGTCATCAAATCGAATCACTTCATCACTAAATCACTTTAAGCATATTTGCACTGCACAAGACACTTACAAATGTGGATTGCACAACACTGGACATTATATTTCTTAATTTCCACTTAATACTGTACAGCTGCTGTTATTGTATATATTTATATTTATATTTCTTCATACATTCTTATATATTTCTATACTGTGTATTTGTGTATTGTGTATTTTGTTGTACAGTTATTTTATTTTCAACTTTAATTTATATATTTTATCTTATTCTTTCCCAGTTAAATTTACCCTTCATTCTAATTTGTTGTTGTACAGTTATTTCATTTTTAACTTTAATCTTTATATTTTATTTTATTCCTTCCTAGTTAAATTGACCCTTTTTAATTTTCATATTTATTTCCTATTTTATTCATAGTCTTTATTTTCTTTAGGTCACGAGCAGTTGTGTAAGCATTTCACTGCATATCATACTGTGTATGACTGTGTATGTGACAAATAAAATTTGAATTTGAATTTAAATTTGATTTAATGCAAGAAAATTACAATAGAATCACACAACTGTCTTATTGAAGTTACAAGACAAAACTGAACATTTTCTATTTATGGATCAGCTGCATATCTGGCCTAAGTCTTAAAATCACAAAAGTAATCAAGCATGGCTGTAACTTTTGAGTGGTATCATTCATACTGAAGTATGTATTCTGAAGGGTTTTCAAATGAGATACTGATCTCCTGAGATCCAACCCAACCATAGAAATGGGCAGTGCATAAGAAAAGTCAAGTAAAGGAAGGGTGGGGCAGATGGAGATGAGTGTCAGGTGGAAAAGAGGAAGACCAGTGAGAAGATTCATAGATGTAGTGTAGAAGCATGCTGGATAGGGTGAGATAGAAGCAGATGATCCACTGTGGTGACCCATAAAGGCACCTGCTAGAAGAAGAAGAAATCGTTGGTATAATTTTGGCAAACATATTAAAAATGGACTAAAATGCATGGTAGTTGTTCAAAATTATCTACTTTAAAGTATTTGAGGTGATACAGCTCATAGCACGTTTTGGACTTTGGCAGCTGAACATTTTATCCATTTTGCTCCGACATTGTTCTTCCGCTTTTGCGTCACCTTTTTCTAGCCAACAGTCTTGTTAATGTTTCTGAAAGTGAAGGCTATTTATAGTAGGTGTCTGTGAGTGTGGGGGTGTATACAAGCCATGGGGATGTGTCCTTCACCACTGCTGTGAACAATGCTCTGTGCCAGACTCACAAACACTTATTTGCAAGAGGGAACTCAGTTAGTGTGGAGAACAGTATACATGCATATAGACTAACACATAAGCACACGGCACATGTGCATGAAAACACACAGGGAAACAAAATCACACTGCAAAGTCAAAGAGAAGAAGGAGCTTTGCAATTGCAGCCTCTATTTTTTTTGTAACTTCAAAGGAAACTCACATCATTGGATGTTATTTGGAAACTAAAAGACTTGTAAAATAAAGTAAGTACACTAAAACTGGGCTACTGTTAACAGATATGAATTTTTAATTGTGTACCTGAAACAGTGGCTTTGACTTCTTGGTTGATTTTAAATATGGAAAATGTAAAAATGTAGCAGTATCACAAGTTAGCTAACAGCCAGTGATAAAGAGGTAAGACAAGCTGCAAGTGATGTCGAGGGTTCATGGATAAGTGGTATACAGTGTGGGAAAAATTTTTTTGATTGCCTGCTGAATTTGTAAGTTTGCTCATGTACAAAGAAATGAACAGTCTTAGTTTTACCGTACTTTCATTTTAATGGAGAGAGACAGAATATCTACCCAAAATCCTGAAAACACGTTACATGAAAGTTATTAATTGAGGTGCACGTCACTGAGTGTTTCATTGAAACAACCCAGAAACAATAGGTGTGGATCCTACGAGGTAGAGAGGCGGAGTAATTAGTAAGGTTGTGTGAAGTGATGCAGAAGTATCCACATGGCAGCCATGAAAAAAACTGGTCAAATTCTCCAAAAAATGCATTTCAGTGCTTTCTTTATTACCTTACCAATACATAGGATACACTGGACCATCTTTTATGGAAGCAGAGATGTCTTTGCACAACAGACCATTCAGAAAAATGTCAAAGGTAATTTTTACATAACCAGTTAATAGAATCAGCGTCTTCTGAAGTTGTCACCTTGTAATAAGAGCATTTTTTTTAAAACTCTAGAAATAAAGATTAAGATTTAAGTTTAAAATGATGAAGTTCATTACACTATATATAATTTATGTCCTCAGTTTGAAAGCTGCTGTATAGCAGACTTTGGGATTATCATTCATAAATTTTATCTCTGTCACAGAAAGCCTTAAGAAAGGCAAAACTCCAATTCCACCCAGTTCCATCAGTAATGAAGTAATATTTTTCACCAGTGGTTCTTTTGTATAAGAGCTCCATGAAACATTCTCTCCACCCCAGGGAAGAGGGTAACACTACCTGGGTCTGGGTGCAGTTTCCCCCTCCAGGGGCAAGGGTACCTAGACCTGGGGCTTAGAGTACGCTTGGGGAGTGTGATTGTGTGTACAGTGTCTATTTATGTCTGTCTCCAGGTTGGGTGAGTGTTGAGTATTTGCATATGAGAGCACGAGGGTGGGAATGGATGTTTGTATCTGTGTGTGCCTGTTTGTCTGTGTCTATATGTCAGGTCGGGTATCAGACACCACATCTCAGGCCCTCCAAGGTATGGAGGCTATCTCCCCCCACCATTCCCCTGCCAGTGGCAGATGCCCTCAGACATCGGTGCATTGGTGGTTCTTTGTGTCTGGGCATGGGCGTCCAGGTACCTACCGGCTCACTCCTGGTGGCTGCTTGTCGGGGCCTGGAGCCTGGGGCTCGCTCGGGCCCCTTCGGGGGGTGGGGTGCCCTCGGACTCTCGGCCTGGGGCTCGGTCACTCTGGCACAGCTCACGGGCACGTCACTGCAACCCCCCACCCCCTGGCTTCTGCTTCGCGGCTGCTGAGTGATCCCTCATCTGTGGCTCTCCTCAGCTCTTTCTGGGACAGTGGCGTGGCTGCCCCTCTGTTGGTCTTCCTTGGTCTCTTGTGCTCTGGGGGCCTCTGGATGTCTGGAGTCTTGATCTCCTCCATACCTGCTTCATGCTCTGGAGGACGGGGCTGTGGACCCCCACACCCTCTAGCAGATCATTACATGAAGGAACCTTTTAAAAACAAGTGCATTCATGCTCACAGGTGTACACACGGGTGCTCACACACACAAACTACACCCTTTTTGGCTCCTACCTCAAAGCACACTGTCTGCTGTCGATCTTACGTGCTGCACAATAATGTTTAATATTTAGTATTTACTGTTATATTCCCATAGATCATCGTAATGGTGTTGTTTATTATATTGCTCTTTTTTCTGCTTGTTTTCTCTTTTTTCTTTCTCAACAGGTGATCCAGATGATCGATATACGGTATGTATTTTTTCTCTGCTTATTTTGTTGGTTTTTTGCCCTTTATCACCATTCCTCTTCCCCGCTGTTTTTCTTTCCCTCTTTCTTTCTCCCCTTTTCGTTTCCCCAGTTAAGTCTGTCCCGTATTTAGCAGGTTAAAATAAAATAAATAATAAAAGGCGAATCAAATAGACCAATACGGCAAGGCTGGGTTGGTCGATGTGGTAAAGTAAATCCGTTGGGCATCTTTCTTTGCCTTTAGACAATAATTCTGATGGCAAAAGAGCCAAACGGGACAGGCAAAAAAAAAAAAAAAAGGATCTCCATGAAACAAAATTTTTGGAACACCTTAGGTAAAATACTTAAAGTACAGTATGTCTATAGGCTTTGAGTTTTCCAGATCGTGGTCGTTTTAAATGCTTAAGTTTAAGGCAACTGGACTTTTTTTTAAACAATATTTGTTTAAACAGCACTTACAAAATTATAGCAATCACAAAACTGCACAATTACTTTAATGTGAACAGAGCAGCACAAGAATCAAAGACAAAGTTTACACTGAACAAAGCACTGAAATCCCAAAATAAACAGATATCTTAATATTTCACTTCAGGATCATCTGAGGATCATCTTCAGTTCAGAGCAGAGGGGATACAGCTTCAAGAACCAAAAAAAGAAGTCCAAAAGCCTTCAGCTCCAGCGTTACAGACCGTGTAAGGTATGCTTTTTGTTGTCTCTTCTCAGGACATTTCACACCCATGTCAACAAATTACACATTATTAAAGGAGCCTCATGTAAGTGCAGTTGAATTCTCTGAACACAGTTCTCTTTTTCTGACTTGTTATTATTTCCCCTTAATATCTTTATTTAACTACATGGTGTTTTCTATTAGCTTCAATGAAAAATTAATTACAAAAGAGATCTTTCTTTCTTTCTTTCTTTCTTTCCCAGATAACCTTAAACTAAATCAACAAATCCAAATCAACCTTATAGCCCCTGACCCCTGAGAAAAATGTACTATAAAGCATAATTAATCTGGAGTAATAATGAATCTTTGTAAATATCCAATAAGCATGATTTACTAAAGAGCCATATGTAGATATAGATGTGTTCACAGGTCAAACATAAGTACAAATAATAGGTTGGACTGCAAGTACAGTGCAAGTAAATATAAGTTTTTGGTAAGTTCTGCTTTGAAGATGACAGATATTTGTAGTTGTGAAAATATGAAAAATATGAAAAAAAAAATTTTTTTGGAGGAGGTGTATGTATACACTGTCATGGGGCTTGATGTATTATTATAAGTCAAGTTGTTTTATCAACTTACAGTGTCTTAATATGACAGTTTCTTAATAGGCCCAATAGCATATTAAAAAACCCCACTACTGTTAAGCCAGATCAAGAACACCAGCAGAGGGCAGTACAGGAAGGCAGCTGAGGGTCACAAGCTCTTCTAAATCTTTTTTTTTTTTTTTTTTTTGCTGTAACTGGAGAAAACAGAAAGGCTCAGATTTTTACAATCTGATATCCTACTTATTATCAATAATAATGACTGGACAGTTTGTCTATAAGATCTCCTGCCTTTTCCCTTTACTTTGTCATCTGGTGCCAATGGTGCTTAAAGGTTAATAAAAAATGCTGTAATATTTGTTAAGATTGTATCAGTTAGATAAGATAAGGTTCAATGGAAATTTAAAAGGCTATCTGATATGCTTCTTCTGCTGGTTTACAACAATTGCACTTATTCATTATTAGATAGGGTCGTGATTTTAGAATTTAATAAGATTGATTGATTGAATCTTTATTTTGAACATGTTGAAAAAGTATAAAAAAAATAGAATTAAAAGAGACAAATGAACAAAGCAAACAAAAGGAAAACGAGCAACCACAACTCCAAATAACGTCCATGTTCAAAAAGGAGCAGGAAGAAGCATAAGCTTATTTAATCCCACCCCTTTTCCACTATCTAGTATCAATAGACTACAGAAATACCTCCTTGCAATTACATTATATGTTATGTGTAATTTTTTTTTAAATATATACACATATATGTTTCTATCTATCCATACATACGTATATACACACATACGCACATATACACATTTTCAATAACCCCATTAACACCTCAAGGATACACAGCCTACAATTATTTATATATATATATATATATATGTGTGTATGTATATATATATATATATATATATATATATATATATGTATATATATATATATATATATATATATATATATATATATATATATGTGTATATATATATATATATATATATATATATATATATATATATATATATATATATATATATATATATATATACATACACCCATACCAACAAACCCGTGCATGCGCACACACATGAAAATATTAGACAAGAACACCCTATCAAATCTCTACCTTTTCCCTGTACCCTGTAAAAACCATATCCTTAAACCGCTTTTTAAACTGCGCCATGCTTGGACATTGCTTCATATCTTTACTTAGTCTGTTCCACAGCTTCACTCCACACACAGAGATGCAAAAACTTTTTAATGTTGTACGGATACGAGGATGTTTTAAATTTAATTCCCCCCTCAAATTGTATCCCCGTTCCCTTTTAGAAAACATTTTTAGAATATTGTCAGGAAGCAGGTTATTTATTGCTTTATATATAATTTGTGCTGTGAGAAAATGAACCAGATCTGTGAATTTTAGAATTTTTGATTTTAAGAATAGTGGATTTGTATGATCTCTGTAACCAGTTTTATGGATTATCCTTATGGCCCTTTTTTGTAATATAAAGATTGATGATAGCGAACATTTGTAAGTATTGCCCCAAACCTCTGCACAGTAATTCAAATACGGTGCAATCAGGGAACAATAGAGAATGTGGAGTGATTTGTGGTCCAGAATGTGTTTTACTTTACTCAAGATTGAGACACTTCTTGAAATTTTGTTATGTATATGATTTATATGAGACTTCCAGTTTAATTTATCATCTATAATCACACCAAGAAACTTATGTTCAAGTACTCTTTCAATTTCCACACCATCTACATGAATCTGCACTTGTGCATTTCTAAGGGAATTCCCAAATAAGATAATTTTAGTTTTACTTAGATTTAGCGATAGTTTGTTCCTGTTAAACCATTTTTTAATTTTGCACATTTCTGAAGTAATTGTATCCAGCAGCTCCTTTAGATTCCCCCCAGAACAAAAAATATTTGTGTCATCTGCAAATAATACTAATTTTAATATATCAGATGCCTTACAAATATCATTTATATAAATAATAAATAATTTTGGACCCAGTACAGAGCCTTGTGGAACACCACAAGCAATGTCCAAGCATGATGAGGAATGGACACCCAGCTTCACAAATTGTTTCCGGTCACTTAAATAATTTTTCACCCATTGCAGTACAACCCCCCTAATCCCATACCGTTCCAGTTTATTAATTAATATGTCATGATTGATTGTGTCGAATGCTTTCTTGAGATCCAGAAATACTCCAGCTGCATACTGTTTCTGATCTATAGCATTCGTAATCTCCTCAATTGATTCGATTAATGCCAGAGATGTTGATCTTTTTGATCTGAATCCATATTGACTGTCAGAGAGTAATTTATATTTATCTAAGAATTTGTCTAATCGTTTATTAAACAGGTTTTCTAGGATTTTGGAGAATTGTGGTAGTAAAGAAACAGGCCTGTAATTTGTGAAGTGGCGTCTATCCCCGGTTTTATACAGCGGCACAAATTTAGCTATTTTCATTTTGTTTGGCACTTTTCCCGTCTGAAATGATAAGTTGCAAATATATGTTAGAGGTCCTACAATTCCTTCAATGACCTTCTTGACGATTTTCATGTCAATATCATTACAATTAGTAGATGTTTTATATTTACACATGTGTACAATGTCAATTATTTCTTTTTCCTCCACTGATGTGAGGAACATTGAGTTAGGGTTCCTATCAATCAGGTTTTCACTACATTCTACTGATGGCAGTGACTCAGGAATTTGTTCTGCCAGTTTTGGTCCAATATTTACAAAATAATGATTAAAGCTGTTGACCTTATCAGCAGTGTTTTCCATAATATTGCCATTATCGATAAAGTATTGTGGATAACTTTGTTGTCCAGAATTATTTTTAATGATACCGTTTAAAACATCCCATATTCCTTTCATATTATGTTTATTGTTGTTCAATATTTTACTATAATACTCCTTTCTACATACACGTATAATATTGGTCAACTTATTTTTGTATTTTTTATATTTATTTTCAGCTTCTTTTGTTCTTTGTTTTAGGTATTCCCTATAGAGTGTATTTTTCTTTTTACATGCATTTTGTAAACCCTTAGTGAGCCATGGTCTATCTGAATATTTGTGCTTTCTGTTGTATTTTATTGTTGGACAGTTTTTATCGTACAACTCCATGAATATTCTTAAAAATATGCCATATGCAATATCAATATCAGCTTCTTTGTACACATTGTCCCAGTCCTGATTTAATAGATCGTTCTTAAATGCAGTCATAGTTTCTTCCG
The DNA here is from genome assembly GCF_057382185.1 of Mchenga conophoros. Taxonomy (NCBI): domain Eukaryota; kingdom Metazoa; phylum Chordata; class Actinopteri; order Cichliformes; family Cichlidae; genus Mchenga; species Mchenga conophoros. The sequence goes on along the minus strand of NC_140535.1, from coordinate 26,881,412 downwards.
TCCTTACACGTCTGTATCTCAGTTGTTCTTCATGCTGATTTTTCTTATAATTAGTGTCATAAACTGCAAAAACTGGTAGGTGATCACTGATGTCATTAATTAATAATCCGCTCACAATGTTGTTTTCCATATTGTTAGTGAAAATATTGTCAAGTAAGGTGGCACAATGTGGTGTAATTCTGCTAGGCCTGGTTATTTTAGGATGTAAACTCAAACTGTACATAGTGTTTAGGAATTCGTCGCTCATTTTATGCTTTTTTGGATTCAACAGGTCAATATTAAAATCACCACAGATAAACATAACTTTTTGATTTGTTTTAGAGAATATTTCCTCTATGAAGTCATTAAATACTTGAATACTAGAGCCAGGTGTTCTATATATACAGCTAATTATTACATTTTTTTCTTTTTCCTTATAAATTTCAATTGTTATACATTCTAGTAAATTATCAATTACAGTTGTCATACTTTCTACCACCTTGTAGTTTAGGTTTTTATCCACATACACAGCTACTCCCCCTCCACTCTTGTTCCTTCTATTTACAAAATTCACTTCATATCCCTCCAGTCCAAAGTCCATTCCTTTCTCCGCATTGATCCATGTTTCAGAAATGGCAATAATTCCAAATGGATTTGTCAACTCATTTAGATATTCCTTTATATTGTTGAAGTTGGCATACAGACTTCTGCTATTAAAATGGATTATTGATAATTTATTTTCCGTGTTGATGGTGTGCTTAAACTGTTCATCAGTGAAGTAGCAGCAGTTACAGCTGATGTTGTAGAAGAAATTATTTTCCGGGTCTATATCCTTTTCTAAGTCTAGAACATTATGGTCTGTGTATCGAAATGTTCTCAGTTCCAGATTATCATAAAGAGAATTCCAATGAGTTATGTTGATATTGTTGCCGGATGCAGATGAAGTTCTTTTGGACTGTGCCATGTGTTGTGTTGTGTGTCACGTCACATGTGTATTCATACCTCCAGAGTAAGTTGACCTCAGTATTTGTCCAGCTCTTCCATATTTCTGATGACCAACACTTTGGCTTGTTCCGGTGTTCCATTGAGTTTAATGAATACTTTGCAGTTGGTGGTCCATGTATTTTGAATTTTTCCCTGTTTCTTCAAGTAACGTGCTTTCCTGGCAATGTCCGCATTTCTTTTTATCAGATGTTCGTTCATGAAGACATCGGATCCCTTCAGTTTCTTTCCTTGTTTTAACAGTGCTGTTTTCTGTTTGCAAATCTCACAATGATGGCTGGTTTGTCACTGTCATTTTTTCGGGGTAGAGGGTGGCAAGCCTCAATGTTGTTATATTCCACTTCCACACCTTTGGACCGTAGAAAGGTAACCACTTGATGCTCCGTGGAGTTGACATCTTCCTCTCCTGGCCCTCCTACATTGTCAGTGGCGACCGCCCGGGCGTATGACCGGGGTTTGATGCGAAGCCCCGTGATGATAACATCGTTCATCCGGGTGTACTGCTCCAAATCCGCCACTCTGTTCTCCAGGTACGCCAGCCGCCGATCCTTCTCGGCGTTCTGGATGCGGAGAGCCTTAACTTCCTCGACCAGGTCCAGGATGGCTTTCTGCTGCAGTTTGACAGTAGAAATCTCCTCTGTCATAAACTCCAGCGACTTCTTAATATCGTCTCCTTCCTCGGCTGACAGAACTTTTTTCGGGCCCATGCTGAGAGACGCTCTTGTAGCTTTGCCGTGACGACCGGCTAGCTAGTTGATGCTAGCGTCCTTCCTCTCACTCACCGCTACGGTTCAAAAACATCAACTTATGAGTTTTCGAGAGGTCGCAAATGACGAGCCACCACAGGTTTAGTGCGCTGATCTTCAAAAAAGTCTCGAAAGTTAGAAAGACGTCAAATAGGTGTTGTAAAAATGCTTTATATCTTTCTAGTGCCGAGAGCTCGAAAAAACACTCCTCTTCACGCCGCCATGTTTGGCGATCATTAAGTTAATTTAAAAAAATAAACAAAAAAGGTTTATGTAATTTATGTATTTATTTGGTTTTACTGTCATGTTCGTGATGTCAGTACAAGCAAGTGAAAATAGTAACCCACGCATCCATCCATCCATCTTCTGCCACATATCCAGGTTCAGCCTCTCTCTCACCCTGGCCACCTCCCAGCTTATCCAAGGGGAAACAGAGATATAATCCCTGGAGTGAGTCCTGGGTCTGCCCTGGGGCCTCCTCGCAGTAGGACATGCCTGGAATACCGATTGAGTCCACGAGGCATCCTTGTCATCCTTGTCAAACTACCGTAAAAGGCTCCTTTCGATGTGGAGGAGCAGCGGCTCTCCAAATCCCTCTCAAATGGCCGAGCTCATGACCCTGTCTCTAAGGGAGAACTCACCCACCCTACAAAGGAAACTCTACCGCTTCTATTCGTGATTTTGTTCTTTTGGTCACCTAGAGCTCATGAACACAGGTGAGGGTGGACAACGTAGACTGACAGATACATCAACAGTTTCACTTTTATGCTCACCTTTCTCTTCACCACAACAGATCATACAGCCACCCCAATCCATCCGACAGTCTCACACTCCACTCTCCCCACACTCGTGAACAAGAACCTGAGATACTTAAACTCTTCCACTTTGGGTAGTAAGTCAATATTCTGTCCATAAAAAGTATGAACAGAATCAATGACAGGGAACCCCTGAAGGAGTCCAAAACCCACCAGAAAAAAAAGATCAGACTTTCTGCAAACCAATACAAACCAAGCTCTACATGGACATAATGGGGTGTAGCATTGGGCCAGACATCCCATACTCCCAAAGGACCCCCTCTTCTCCAAGTCCACCAAACTCCCACTCACTCTCAATTATACTTGAGAGGATGAAGAGTTGGTCCAGTGTTTCACAAGAGTCACCCTGAATTCCTCAAGTTTCTGAATGTTATTGGGCTATCCTGGCTAACACGTGTCTGCAATGTCGTGGGGAGTCTGGGGCAGTGCCTATGGATTGGCAAACTGGGGTGACAGTTCCCCTGTGGAGGATGTGTTCCAGCTACAGGGAGATCACACTCCTTAGGAAATGCCAGGGTAACCTCAGATTCAAGAGGAACAATGCGGTTTTCTTCCTGGTTGTGGAAAAATAGTCATCAGTTTTAAAAAATCACAAAGTAAACTGATCTCTATTCTTGCTCTTGGAATAGTATTCTATCCTGTAAAGGTTGTCTGTTTCCATTATTTCTCTAAAACACTGCTTTGGCCGACCTGTATGATGTAGAAGATTTCAGAAGACTGGACTACAACTATTATGGGCTTGATAAAGCAAATTAGCACATCTGGAAAATCCATTTGGTTGACTGAAGGAGTTAAAAACACTACTTTAATATTTGTTTACAACTTTTATTCTATCTGTAAATATTCTGTCATACTGCCAACAAAACACTGGAGCCAAAAGAAGACCAGTTAACAGATTTTGTTGCAAATAAACAGGTTATCACACCCAAAGCTTGGGAACCAAGAAATGCAACAGGTCAGAAATTTTTGGAGCTGGGATTCTGCCAGAGAGGAGAGGCAAGTCAGAGCAAGGCTAATATCTGGACAAACAAAGTGATTAATAATTCTTTAAAATTGTTTGACGTAAGTTCTTACTTGATTCTGTCTTCTTGGCAAACAGGCCAAGAGGAAACCAGAGGGTGAGCAGTGGAGGTTGTACTGACCTGGAAGTCCAGGTCCAGGTCCAGGAATTGGTTTTTCCTTTGTGGATTTAAATTAAATTAAACTAAATTCAAGTTCATGCATATGGTGTCAAATTACAACAAGTGCAGCCTCAAGGAAAAAGTCAATCAGATGACCTGCTATGAGTTATTTTATCATAGTTCTGTGGTTCTGGAAGCGATCTTTTATATACAGTACACTGTAGTTTAACTTAATTATTCACAGACTTGATCGGCTGTTTTGATTAGTTGTAGTTTAATATTTTCTTCTGTTCCTGTGCCCTGTACATTTATGGAGATTGAGTGCACTAACAAAGCCCATAATGCAGTGATAATATTATCTGGCATCAGTAATCAAACATTGCTCAGCTGTGTTTCTAAGTCACATGGGTGTGAGGCAAACAAACTGCCTGCAAGTCTGTCAGATTTCACCACCCTGTGCCGATGTGCTGCTGCATCATTAACTGAGGTGATCATAGTCTTTTGCTTTTTCGGTCTATTAAAGTGATCTGTGCACATGTGTGCCTATAGGAGAAGTAGCTATTTCACATACATCTGCATCTTTAAAACTAGATTTGACTTCAGTTATTTAGCTCGGAAGAAAAAAGAACCATCTGCTAGATGACAAATGAGGTTCAGGTGCATACGATTCTGTCCTGCTCCTCCTTAATTATGATATCACGCTGCAGAAAGCACTTTTAGGCCAGCTCCTGTCTTTTATACTGTATTTGAGCAGAACATGCATATTATTCTTGTTCTAAAAAGTTCTCTGTATGGGTAAGGCACACAGAAAGAAAGCTGATAAAGCATTTTATACTCTTATCATGTCTACAATAGTGGAGCAGTAGCTGCAGAACTACTGTACCTAACCTTTGAGTGAGGTATAAAGGACTTGGCCCATAGGCGTGGCAAGGATAATGAAATGTTGTGTAGGGTCATATGTGTGTTTTTCTGCATAACTATTTAAAATATTACACACCTAGAAACCACATATTTTAGATTTTTTTTTTAAAAGCACGGAAGTGACAAAGAAATAAGAATGACTGTAAAATAAATAAAAAACAAACCCTGACTGTTAGGAATTCACTGTGAATTCATCAGAGTAGTACAGAGTAATCAGTACATTTATATATATATATATATATATATTTTTTTTTTTTTCTAAATGACATCAGAAACAGCAGTATGCGACATTACGTGATGGCAGAGCTTCAGTTCATCCTTTGTCATTTTTTTTTTTTTTTTTTTTTTTTTTTTAATAAATAGGACAGGGGGAATGAATGAGAGAGAGAGGGGGAGAGAAAGAAAGAAAACCAAAGGGGAGAAGAGACGGTGAGAAAGGGGGGGGGAAGAGAGACAAAAAAAAAACAAAAAAAAAAAACTCCTGGGTCACCTGTATGGAGAAAAAAAACAAACAAACAAACAAACAAAAACAAACAGAGGAGACAGCAAACAACAAAGAGCAACATAATAATAGAGAAAACAAAGCACCATCACAATAAACTAGCTAGTCATAGATATCAGTATTTACTAAGTAATAAACGATATTGTGCAGCACGCAAGATAGACAGCGCACAGTGTGCTTTGAGGCAGCAGCCAAGAAAGCTTTAGTCCGCGTCTGTGAATACCCATGTGTGCATACCTGTGTGGATCAGCATGCTTGCATTCCAAAGGTTTCTCCATGTAATGATCTGCTAGGGAGTGTGGGGGGGCCACAGCCCCGTCCTCCAGGGTGTGAAGCGGGTATGGAGGAGATCAAAACTCCAGACATCCAGAGGCCCCCAGAACACAAGAGACCATGGAAGACCAACAGAGGGGCAGCCGCGCCACTGTCCCAGTAAGAGCTGAGGAGAGTCCCAGATGAGGGCTCGCCCAGCAGCCGCGGAGCAGAAGTCAGGGGGAGTTGCAGTGACGCGCCCGTGAGCTCCGCCGGCCCCCAGCTGCGCCTGAGTGACTGAGCCCTAGGCCGAGAGGCCGGGGGCACCCCACCTCCAAAGGGGCCCGAGCGAGCCCCAGGCCCCAGGCCCCGACAAGCGGCCGCCAAGGAGTGAGCCGGTGTGTACCCGGACGCCCACCCCCAGACACAAAGAACCACCAACACACCGACACCTGAGGGAGTCCGCCACCGGCAGGGGAAGTGGTGGTGGGTGGAGATAGGCCTCCAAACCTTGGAGGGCCTGAGGTGTCCCCAGAGAGGTGGCGTCTGATACCCAACCTGACATATAGACACAGACATACAGGCACACACAGACACAAACATCCATTCCCACCCTCATGCTCTCATATGCACTCACTCCACACCCTTGCCCCTGGAGGGGGGAATTGCACCCAGACCCAGGTGGTGTTACCCTTTTCCCTGCGGTGGGGAGAGGCAGACCACCCCGACTCCGCAGCAGCAGGGAGGCCCCACACCCCAGACCGCAGTCGGACGGCCAACTCCTCCTACTAGCCCTCCCGCTCCAGCAGGCCGCAGAGAATGGGGGTGGGAGAAGACTCCAAACCATTTATATTTTGATGTTAAAGTGACACTTTATGTAATACATGAATCACATTTTAGCCAAACATTTGGTCATTTTAACCATTAAAACACAGTTGTTTAGAGGTTTACGTACTCTCATGGGCATGAATGTCATGGTAATTCAGCATCCATCTTTAATGACTTTAGTGAGTCATTAAAGATGGATGTACAAGCCTGAATTTATTTTGGATTTTCTCTAATGCATACAGACTCAAATATACAAATATACAAATATATATCTATATACATACACAGTTAAATCTTTAACTTGACGACGCAAAGGACTGTGAACTTCTTATTAGTGATCTTGCTTGACTACAATTAGTAGTTTTTCTTTGCCAAGCATAAACATGATGATAGTCCACATGGAGAAGCCAAAGGCCTTCTGGAGAAAGGTTTTATAAGCAGATGAGATAAAGAGCTATTTGGCCACAGTGACAAGAGGTATGTTTGTAGGAGTAAATGTTCATACCTGAAAACACTGTACCAGCTATTAAGCATGGTGGTGGTAGTGTCATGCTCAGGGGCTGTTTTACTGCCAGTGTTACTTGCACATTGCACATAATAGATGAAATAGTGAAAGCCACTTCAAATCAACAACTAGATGTATGAAACTTGGACACACTTGGGTGTTCATGCAGGATGATTATCCCAAACACACATTATAACTGGTTTTGGACTGGATGTAGCAGGCTAACATTAAGCTTCTGGAAGGAGCAGATTATCTGCCATTCGAAAAGTTGCTGGTTCAGTTCACCAACTTTCCCCAAGTATCCTTGGGCAAGATACTGACCCATTCATCGGCTTATGAATGTGTGTGTAAATGTAAGATAGAAAACATATACAGTGGGGCAAAAAAGTATTTAGTCAAATCAAATCAAATCACTTTTATTGTCACATCACATGTGCAGGTACATTGGTACAGCACATGTGAGTGAAATTCTTGTGTGCGAGCTTCACAAGCAACAGAGTTGTGCAAAATACAATAATGTAAACAAGCAAAATACAAGAATGGCTACATCTGAAACTAATAAATATATGTACAATATATAATAGTATATGCATTTCTGGATGTGTATACTAAATATTTTTTTACGTGTGTGTGTGTGTGTGTGTGTGTGTGTGTGTACACATATTTTACAAATTAAATAGAGTAAACAATAAATAAAATATATAAAATAAAATATACAGAGTGAGACATGTGCAAAACAGTGGCGTTACTGTACAGTATGGAGTGCATAATGTTAAAGTTCCAGTAGTGAAGCTGAGGTGTCTATGAAGTGTTCAGCAGTCTGATGGCCTGATGGAAGAAGCTGTCTCTCAGTCTGCTGGTTCGGGACCGGATGCTGCAGAACCTCCTTCCTGATGGAAGCAGTCTGAACAGTTTATGGCTGGGGTGACTGGAGTCCTTGATGATCCTCCCCGCTTTCCTCAGGCACCGCTTCCTGTAGATGTCTTGGAGGGAGGGAAGCTCACCTCCAATTATCCGTTCAGAGCACCGCACTACTCGCTGGAGAGCTTTGCAGTTGTAGGCGGTGCTGTTGCCAGCGATAGTCAGCGATAGTCAGCCACCGATTGTGCAAGTTCCCCCACTTAAAATGATGACAGAGGTCAGTAATTTGCACCAGAGGTACACTTCAACTGTGAGAGACAGAATGTGAAAAAAAAAATCCATGAATCCACATGGTAGGATTTGTAAAGAATTTATTCGTAAATTAGGGTGGAAAATAAGTATTTGGTCACCTCAAACAAGGAAAATCTCTGGCTCTCACAGACCTGTAACGTCTTCTGTAAGAAGCTTTTCTGTCCCCCACTCGTTACCTGTATGAATGGCACCTGTTTGAACTCATCATCTGTATAAAAGACACCTGTCCACAGCCTCAAACAGTCAGACTCCAAACTCCGCCATGGCCAAGACCAAAGAGCTCTCGAAGGACACCAGGAAAAGTATTGTAGACCTGCACCAGACTGGGAAGAGTGAATCTACAATAGGCAAGCAGCTTGGTGTGAAAAAATCAACTGTGGGAGCAATCATCAGAAAATGGAAGACATACAAGACCACTGATAATCTCCCTCGATCTGGGGCTCCACGCAAGATCTCATCCCGTGGGGTCAAAATGATCATGAGAACGGTGAGCAAAGATCCCAGAACCACACGGGGGGACCTGGTGAATGACCTGCAGAGAGCTGGGACCAAAGTAACAAAGGTCACCATCAGTAACACACTACAACGGCAGGGAATCAAATCCCGCAGTGCCAGACGTGTTCCGCTGCTGAAGCCAGTGCATGTCCAGGCCCGTCTGAAGTTTGCCAGAGAGCACATGGATGATACAGCAGAGGATTGGGAGAATGTCATGTGGTCAGATGAAACCAAAGTAGAACTTTTTGGTATAAACTCAACTCGTCGTGTTTGGAGGAAGAAGAATACTGAGTTGCATCCCAAGAACACCATACCTACTGTGAAGCATGGGGGTGGAAACATCATGCTACGGGGCTGTTTTTCTGCCAAGGGGACAGGACGACTGATCCATGTTAAGGACAGAATGAATGGGGCCATGTATCGTGAGATTTTGAGCCAAAACCTCCTTCCATCAGTGAGAACTTTGAAGATGAAACGAGGCTGGGTCTTCCAACATGACAATGATCCAAAACACACCGCCCGGGCAACAAAGGAGTGGCTCCGTAAGAAGCATTTGAAAGTCCTGGAGTGGCCTAGCCAGTCTCCAGACCTCAACCCCATAGAAAATCTGTGGCGGGAGTTGAAAGTCCGTGTTGCTCGGCGACAGCCCCAAAACATCACTGCTCTCGAGAAGATCTGCATGGAGGAATGGGCCAAAATACCAGCTACTGTGTGTGCAAACCTGGTAAAGACCTATAGTAAACGTTTGACCTCTGTTATTGCCAACAAAGGTTATGTTACAAAGTATTGAGTTGTATTTTTGTTATTGACCAAATACTTATTTTCCACCCTGATTTACTAATAAATTCTTTACAAATCTATTTTTTCACATTCTGTCTCTCACAGTTGAAGTGTACCTCTGGTGCAAATTACTGACCTCTGTCATCATTTTAGGTGGGGGAACTTGCACAGTCGGTGGCTGACTAAATACTTTTTTGCCCCACTGTAGATGTAGAAAAAAGTGCATGTAAGAATGAGTAAATGAGACATATTGTAAAGTGCATGTTGTTCATGTAAAGTGCTATATAAGAACCAGTCCAAGTAAAAGTGGATATCGAGCTGCTTCAAAGATCTGAGAAATATCAAAATGGTCAAAAATTTGATCTGAATATAATATTAAACTATGTAAGCCCTGGCAATTCTGACTCTGTTAAGCTAAGCTAATTAACATCTGCCAGAACAAAATTAAAGATGTTCGTCTAATACACTATGAGCAATGCAACCCAGTCGAGCGTGCCAACAACATTGTTGTCAGTGCCTTTTATTTAATTGTATATGTCTGCAAAAAATGGGTTCATATGACCAGTGTTGGTCAAGTTAGTTAGTAATTAGTTACTAATTACTGATTACTTCTCCAAGAAAGTAATCCCATTATTTTACTCATAACTTATTTTCAAAAGTAATTAGTTACTTTATTACTTAGTTACGTTTTAAAAACATGTACAACCTGAATCCCTAATAAAGCAATAGACCTTTCAGCCCAATTCTATTTTTTCTGCATAATCCGTCATATAAAATTGAATTAAATGAAAAAGTCTCTCTTAAAAACTTGTTTTATTAGTTTTAATCTTTTAACTTTATGCATCAAGCAAAAATTTAATTATATGCAACAGTCTTTGACTTGAAGAAATTTATTTAACATTCAAATCTATTTTCTGCATATTCCAACATATAAAATTTAAAAAAAAATTGTGTTTACACTCACTCTTTCAAATAAATGCAAGTAAAACGCAGCAAAAAATAAATAAAATCAAAGACTCAGCACCACTAAGTCCTGCCATTCTTAAATCTATTTTCTGTTTTTTTCCCCATGCAGAGTGCACAGTTTTTGTCACTTTTTACGGAATCAAACTCAAAGTAATGTCAGTACTTCCACACTTTAAACACTCCACGGTCATACTCTCTCCCGCACTCCATATTATCCATCGTTACTGCCCAATCTCTGCTTATAACTGGTTGGCGCTTCATTCAAGCCACTGTGTTGCTAAAAAATTATCTATGGGCAGGATCATGAAGCAACATACTGAGGGGTATCTTTGCATTTTCTGACCTCACTTACCCTAACATCAGAAACTGGAATAAGTTAATCCAAAGTGTAGCATCCTAGCTACAAGTACATTTACATGAAAGGAGTGCAGTTGGCTGCATGTGAACAATCACAGACATGGATAATCTGTGAGCATCAGAGCTGCTAAAAGCACTGAGGTACTTTTAAAAGTGCTGTATGAGTACCTGTGTGCCTTTAGCACTTTGATTAGTCAGACTGTAAAAGATGTGCAATAAAATCAAAATCAATAAAATCGAGGTAACAGAGTATCAGTGCTCTATCGTTAAGACAAAGAAGACATTCTATTAAACTAATGTTTAGATGTGCATGAAACAGTTTTAATTATAGTGCTTGTCAAACAGTAAAGTTGTGGTGAAATTATTTTTGAGAGTCTTTATTTCTTGAGATGGTCATTGGGGAAATTCAAAGACTTTACACTGTCTTACTCTCTGCACACCTGCAAACACAGGTCAGTGGGATCTTCCAAGAATAGTGGTGCTATTGAACTGACGAGTCAGTCGGAGGTGATTTCACATTTGTTGATCTCTCTCAAATATAACCAGTGAACTAGAGTTTCTAGCACAGGTTGCCATGGCAAAAGTACCCCAGTGAGAAGTCTTTAACAATGGAAACCCCAGTTTAACCCTGAAGTTACCTGGATAATCCCTCTGTGTAGCAGGATTATCCAGGTAACTTAGCTCAGCTTTGATTTGCTGTGTGTGAGAAAGTCCAGTGACAAGGGTCAGGGCTCACTCTGTAGTGTGCTACAACTGCTTCCATTGACAAGACAAAAAAGTGCATAAGCTTGTTAGCTCAGGCTGTAGCTCAGGCTGTAGCTCAGGCGTTAGAGGTCATCTGCTAATCGGAAGGTTGGTGGTTCGATTCCTGGCTTCCCCTGGTCTGCATGCCAAATATGCTTGGGCAAGATACTAACCCCAAATTGCTCTTCGATGCATCCATCTGAGTATGTATGTGTGTGTGAATGTTACTTAGAAAAATGTGCTTGTGTGAATGGGTGAATGCACAAGTTGTGTAAAGCGATTTGAGTGCTCAGAGGAGTAGAAAAGCGCTATATAAGAACGAGACCATTTAATCACACAGTCTGTGCATTTTAGAATAGAATAGAATAAACCTTTATTATCCCATGGATGAGAAATTTGGGTGTTACACAGCTCTTATAGCAAGTGGAATATAAAATATAAAAGGAAGACACAAAGTGGTCATATATACATAACCAACTTCGTATATACAGGTAACACTATACAGAAATATGTATAGAAAAATTGTACGTAGATATGTATAAAATAAAATTTAACTGCAAAGCCCTATGTTGTATCTTGGTCACTCTTGGCCAGCCACATATGAAGCCTCTTATCAGTAATCTTATTGGTTTACAATTTAGTAGCTATAACTCGCTCTTTCAACTTGCTAATACCTTTAATAACCCTTCGTCTTTTTCTCCTCACCTCCACCCTTGTTTGGCTATACTAAGTATTTACAAGTGCTCTTGCGCTGCATTACTTACTGCAAAGCACCCTGGACCTCGACCAAGAGCAACAAACACAAACTATCTTTCATGTCAGCAGGCTCTGGTATCTTTTTTCCTTCTTTTTAAGCCCACCCCTCTGGTGAAACCATTGTTTGTTGCTTTAAGAGGAGATGGCTTATAATTCATCAGTGGAACACACTAAACCCTAGTGGCCTCTCGACATTTCAGCCCGCTGTTGTACTCAGTGATTTCAACACCTGACATGTGAAAATCCTTGTCTTGGTTGGATGCGATTCTGCTGTTGATAACGATCTGGGAATGGAAAAGAGAGAAAAGTGCGAGTTCAAGCGCCTGTGTCGGGACTAAGATGATGTTCTGTGTGTTGTCACAGTGCATGCGTGTGTTTGTGTGCGTCTGTGTGTGGAGGACAGTATATCAGATTGTCAGATACAATTGTTCAGATCCTGCCAGCAAAAACGCCCACTTCCTTCCTCTGTCGTTGCAGGATGTCATGAATCCGATGGCACACATCCATTGATGGTGGATGGCACCCAGTAACAACAGAAGATTATTTGTGTGGGTTTATTTTAGACCCTTGTGTCAAACACACAGGTGTCATTTGATCTAAAGTGAGTCAAACCATTTGTTGGAGTTTCCTGGTGCCATTTTCTTTTAAATATTTTGGGAAAAAAAAACAACTTTTACTTTGAAGTACAGTTAGAAAACGTGCAAATGTGCATAAAAACTACACGTCACAACAGGTCTACAGATTTGTGGCGCTGAAATCGTTAACTGCTACTGCTCCTTATTCCAGTTGGAGCCTTTAACTTGTTTGCTTGACACCCCTGTTTTAGATCCTCGTAACAAGAAAAAATGGTTGGTGAATCAGCTCTGCATCATGCCCCGCCTGATCATAAACTGACCATCTCCTCCAGCTGTTTTCCTTCTCTCTTCTATCTGCATTACAATCTAAAAGGCTCCTTTGGATTCAGATGGACCTCGACTCTCTCAGCGCGTCACACAAGCACAGCTTGGAAATGAGCCAAACAAACAGACATATTCATAATAATGGAAATCAATTTAGATGCACAAAGCAAAAGCACCTGGAGAGATTTCATGCACCTGGCTTTCTTTACAAAGCACTCATTTTCATTCCTGTGGGAAGCTTTTGAAAATCTTTTTTTTCCCTTTTTCGCAATTTAAATGTTATTCTTCTGGGCTATTATGAAGGTTTAACTAGCTCAAGCTGCTGTATAGTTATACTACTGACACACTATCCCACAACAATTTCAGGGAGCTTGAAAGAAGCTTTTGAGAGCCCTCGTTTTGTGTGAATTTTTATATTTTACCACATAGCTTCATATCTCCAGCAGGTAACAGCAGGATGAAGTTTCAGAGCTGAGCATACCACAGGGGATCCGGCCAAACTTTTTTATGCACCTGCCGCAGTGCTGGTTTTATTTAGTTTTATTTATTTATTTTTTACAACGAGTGCTTATTTAAGCTGATTTTTATCAGCAGAGGAGGCTGGTCCACAGAGACGGAATAGGCTGAGATAAAATATAAAGAGCAATTGGATAAAACAAACCATTGTTATTTGATTCCTACATCTTGCCCTCACCCACCTGCACAATAAAGACACACATGTACGAATTCTGTTCATAGACAGTTCCGCATTCAACACAATCATTCCTCAGCACCTGATTGGAAAACTGAGCCTGAACACCTCCCTCTGCAACTGGATCCTGGACTTTCTGACAAAGAGGCTTCAGACAGTCCAGATCAGTGACACCATCTCCAACACCACCAACACTGAGCACTGGAGCCCCTCAGGGCTGTGTGCTCAGCCCACTGCTGTTCACTCTGCTGACTCACAACTGTGCAGCAATGCACAGTTCGAACCACATCATAAAATTTGCTGATGACACGACTGTGGTGGGTCTCATCAGCATGCAGAGAGGAGGTGCAACAGCTAACGGACTGGTGTAGAGTCAACAACCTGTCTCTAAACGTGGACAAAACAAACTAGATGATTGTTGACCTTAGGAGAGCACAGAGAGATCACTGTCCACTTAACATCAATGGATCCTCTGTAGAGGTTGTCAAGAGCACCAAATTCCTTTGTGTCCACCTGGCAGAGAACCTCTACCTCTCCTGGTCCTTCAACACCAGCTCCATAACTAAGAAGGCCCAACAGCATCTCTACTTCCTGCAGAAGCAGAGGAAAGCCCATCTCCCACCATCCATTCTCACCACCTTCTACAGAGGGACTATCAAGAGCGTCCTAAGCAGCTGCATCACTGTCCGGCATGGTAACTGCACCATATCAGATAGTGAAAACAGCAAAGAAGATCAATGGAGCCTCTCTTCCCTTCATCACGGACACTTATAGCATCCGCTCCATCCGCAAAGCCACCAGCATGGTGGAGCACTCCCACACACCCCTCACACGCACTCTTCATCCAGTTGCCTTCCGGAAAGAGGTACCGGAGCATTCGGGCCCTCACTACCAGACGGCAAAACAGTTTCTTGCCCCAAGACGTCAAACTCCTGAACACTCAGTGATTGGACTGACACATGCACACCTTCATACACCAAATGACTTTTTGCACAATACTCAGTCTTTTGCACATTTCTATTGCACTGTTGTGTCTGCACGGTCTTGTGTCTGTATTGTTCTGATCTGTCTGGTGTTGCACTGTCTTTGTTTTGGGATTTTTATTTTTTTTTTTGCAATTTTTGCACATTGCACTTTATGTAGTCCTGTGTTGATTGTCTGTTATATGTCATATGCAGCACCATGGTCTTGTCTCGTTTCACTGTGTACTGTACCATTGCACATGGTTGGAAAGACAATAAAGCCACTTGACTTGACTAGCTTCATTAACTGTTCATAACTATCAATTAGTTATGATGTACACAGGATTGGTCAGGAGAACATCAGAAGGCTGAGGTGACACTTTTAGATGCTAGCTAGGAATAAGCTGAGGAAGAATTCTCATTCAGTTGTAGCTGCTTTTCCATTTTTGGGGGTATATTTTCTTCTCTTATTTGAAGTAGAAAATTATGGAAATGTAAATTATATTGCAGGTTTATTAAATTAGTCAAGGGCAGCGTCATGCAGTGTGCTGACTGATCTGTTATCCCCACTGTGCAGTAATCTAAGCCTGATTGACTGAAAGTGCAAAAATCCACTGGGATCGCTGGCTGATCACTGAAGACTGAGTTGGTTAAAGAAGCTCTGGAAATGATGAACGCTTAAATTTGAGACTTAATAAATGAATTTTTGTTCATTATTTACTCCCTGCCAAAACCCAGAGAGTGTCATTTTTGGATGATGTGTAAGTATAAGAAAGGCTAATAACAACAATGAGAAGGATAGCAGGAATGGTGAATTTAGTTATTAAAAACATGCCACTTGGCTGAGATGACTGATGACATTTTTAGTGAGAGATATTTTCTGCGCCATACATTTATCAGAGTTTTTATTTGTCCTTTGATGCTTTTCTTTGACCCTGAGGAGGAGGATTGATTTAATTTATGTACAGGTCCTTCAGCTGCTCTCCCATGTGTCAGTGAATGCAAAGTATTTTAGGTCATCAGCTGACTCATTAGCTTCCTATTTAAATCACATGGTCAGTAAGGAATGATAATAAGCTGTGTCCTACTCCAGAAAGACATCGGGCAGCAAATAGTTTCCTCCGCAACGTGACAAGCATCTGGCTAAGATATACGACAGACCAAAATTCAAAATATCAGGGGATCCATTTAAGAGCCTTTTGTGCTGGCAGCCAGTTAATCTGACACTTTGATGAAAAATCAATAGAGGGGAGAAAGCTGTTTGGCAGCTGCATCTTAATGGTGCTGCTGCCTGAGTTGAAAACAAATTACAGTGTATCAGATTTAAATATGTTATATAAAAGCCTTCTTCATATGTGGTTTTGATTTTGTGTAATTTATTGTCTTCATGCCATTAGCGCAGCTTTTTTGTGGATTATGGCTTGCTTGGATCTAATATAATTTTACCAAATCTGGAATAGTTGACAGCTTCCACTCTGTGCTTCCAGTTTCATAGGAAGTGCTTGGTAATGAAGAATGACTATGATCCCGTGGAAACATTCTCTGTTTGGGCCGTTTTCAATACATATCAGCTGATATTAGGGCTGTGAAATATGACCAAAATATCCCGATATAAGAATTCTATCGTCCCGATAACGATATAAATCACAAAAAATTAACATTTTCTGTAAATTCTGTGAATCTCGGGCAGCTCGACTTGCCTGAAGTGTTTGCAGCTGGGCGTCATGTGGAGTGGAGTGTTTTAACCGATGCATGAAACGACACATTTTTAGACATAAGTTGTAACGGCCTCCGTTTTCTTTGTGAGTATTTATTACACGGGGTGCTGCGGGGAAAAGCCTGTTCTAACGTTTGAATCTAAGGTTTATTTTGTTAGCACCTAGCGGCTCTTTTTTTTTGCTTCTCATCCGTAAACATACTGCGTACTCTTTCACGTGATTCAGTTTATTTTGAAAAGTCTCAACAGGATCTTGAGCTTTATTGTGAAAGGTTTATGTGGAAAATAAACAAGCGGACACGCGATGGTTTTACCATCATTGTTGCCAAGGACAAAGCATAAAAACAGGCACTTGTCCTTCAGTAGTGTGGTTATATTAAATATAAGAGAGAACTTTAAGAAATTAATATAGCCACTACAGTGAACATCAAAACGATGAAAAAATATTGCCGTAAACTGTTTATTTTGCAACACCAAACGATAGTTGTTTTTATAACGTCATCCGATATATATCGTTATATGAACAGCCCTAGCTGATATATTTTAATAGATGGATAGTACCTTGTCACCATTTCTTACAAAGAATGATGACAAAAAGAGTATTATCTCAAACTGGTTTCTTGTACTCAAATGATCTCCACCTTCACCAGAGCTAATCCAAGAGAGCACCTTCATTGTGGGAGGTTCTCATGAAGGCTGTGCAGCTGACAGATCTGTAGCAACGGTGTGATGCTAACATCTCAATATGGAGCAAAATCTCTGCTGAATGTTTTCAGCATCTTGTTGAATCTACGCTGTAGTCTGACATATTGTAACCTGTTAAGTTGACAATAGCTTAATTGAAACCACACAGTTCCTGGTGTTTCTGGCCACCACCCAGTGACCTTCTGTTTTAGTTTTGCTCTGGAAAGTCCTGAGCAAAGATTAGCTGCTAAACGCTCCATGTTCATCAGCTAGCTGCTCGCTTTTCTCTTTGGTCCATAATGACAGATATTTGTTCGAGCCATTATTAATATGCAGGTTCTAAATAATTCAGCTTATTCCACTGTGAGAGGATTCTTTGTCACAGCAGCTCCCTTTCAACTCTTCCTGGAAACATTAACAGCTTGGCACATTTGGATATGGCTCGATCTTAAAGTCATTCCACAGATTTTCTCTGGGATTCAAGTCTGGGCTTTGAGGCCACTGAAGGACTTTCACATTCCTGTTGTGAAGCCACTCCAGCGTTGATTTGGCAGCCTGTTTGAGTCCTGTTGGAGGAGAAATTTATTGGCCCCGCTCTTAGGCCCCTGGCAGTCAGAAACATGCTCTTCTTGAGATTTGCCTGCATTTGGATTCCTGCATTGTTCCTTTGGACCTCTGGCCAAGTCTCTCCATCGTCTCTGGCCAAGTCTGAAACGGCATCATCATGCTGCGAGGTATAGATGGTCTTAGAGGTTTGATCAGCCTCCCCAGTTCCAGCAGACACAGCACTCTGCATTGCAGCAGAAGCGTTTTGATTTGTATTTCATCAGATCTTTTTTCTTCTTTGCTCAGTCTATGCTTTGACAAACTCCAGGCTGCTGCCATGTGGTGCTTTTCAGGTGAGCCTGATTTTCTTAAAGGCGGTTGCCACAGTATTAGTTTCTGGCCTGACAAGAAATTCCAGCCTGAATGAAGAACGTCCAAGTCTGGCCGGATCGTCGGCAGGTTGTTGGCTATCTTGAGGTTCGAGGTCTCTCCTTGGCAGGTCGCTTGATTAGATCAACAAAAAGAAGGAATGACAGTTTAACCTGTCCAGAATACATCTGATAATTAAATTTTTTGCTTTTTTCATGTTTTCTTGGTTTGAGTTACTGTTGATCCTCAAACCCTTTTTATAGTTTAATTTTATTCCCCATATTACAGATTCTTTATACTATTTACAATATGAAATTTAGACATCAGTCAATCAATCAAATTATCTTGTCTGGTCCAACGAGTCTCAATTTTGCCATAAGTCATACTTGCCATAGTCAGATGGTTCAGTTAGAAACAGGATGAAACCAAACACCTTACTGCAGCGTTCTTGGCTGCACATCCATGATAAATAATTGCCAGTAAATTTAAATTTTTTGAGCCTGGAGTGTTTATTGAAATTTCTGAGAAATAATAATAAAAATGATTAAAAAAAAGAAATTCCAGTTTGCATAAGTTACATGAGTTTCTTTTTAGATTACTTTTGCTACATCTGACATTGTATACATCAGGTTTTAATGGAAAAAGCACAAAATTACACTGAGATGTGATTTTGAAGTATAGGGATCAAAAACGTATCAAATATACATTTGGCATCAAAGGGTCACAAATACCGTACACGTGAAAGTTTTTGCCTTTTTAGAGCCACTGTGATCGGTGTACTTTATTGGTAATGTGACGACAGTGAAATCACCGTATGCAGAAAAACACGAGACATTGCTGAAATTACACATATTTTCTAAGACTTACCCTCCTGTACCGCATCTATTTTATATGTGGATGTCTCATTAAATGGGAATGTTTTCAGAATATATTTGTACATTTTTTCCATACAATAGTTTTACTGTCCCGGCCAAATTGAGATCACACTGTATGTGTGTGGCCCATGAACGATTATAAGTTTGACTGGAGAGCCTCAACTTTTCCTCCTTTTGATACCTGCAACAAAAAAAATTCGCAGGAGACTCTAGACTCGCACTAATTAGCAAATGTTATCAGGCTCATGTAGCATCACAAAGCCGCTTGCATGGTCCTACCTTTTTATTTATTCAGCAGCAGAAAGGAAATTTTACTCTCCTCTCCCCTGTACTTTATTCTCCCTCGGTTTATTGGTAGAGCAGCAAACACCTCATAAATCAAACTATCAAATTCAACTCACTTTACTGTGACACTGCAGAAAGATTTTTATAGTGACCTTTGACATTTCTCTACTCCTCTAGAGTCTACACAAGAGTTTTGGTGATTCTAGATTTCTTTGGTAATGAGAAAGTAACTAAATGCTGATGATTATGGTAGAAAAGCTTAGCCTAGTTTTTGTCAAAGAGATATTTTATTTTTGTTTCAGCTGAAAGCTGGTATTAAAAATCTAATCTACTTCGGCTAAAGCCAGAGTAAAATAAAGATCTTTGTTAAATCAGCTGTGTTTGTGTAATGAACAGAGAGGCAGAGAGTTTAATGTACACAGAAAGCACTGCTTTATTGACTGCACTGGACTGGACTGGTCTGGACTGGGTTGGATGGGACTGGGACTCCATCAGATGAAGTTGAGAGGAGGAAGGGAGCAGAGTGGGTTGGGTCAGGTTGGGGAGGCACGGGGTGGGCAGGGGCATAGTGGGATGCAGCCATCATTAAGGCAACACAAACAGCATGCAGATACAGTCACAGGAAACATCATCATCATCATCATCATATTGCTTTTCAAAGTCTCGCTTAAAACATCGAAATTGTACAAAAAGGAAGAAAATAGGTTTTTCGCACTAATGAAAAATACATTTTTTGATTTTTTTCCCTCCTACAAAGAAGATTCTAATACAAGAAAATAAATATAGCAAAAAAAGCCAAAAAATAATTTAAAATAGCTCTTCTTTTTCATATATGTTCAATAGTTCTCTTTGCTATTAACAAATGGCACAACATTCTTTGAAACAAAGAATACAGAAGGATAAACTCCTGCAACATTCATATTATTATATTGAAGAACCGATGCAGAGTGGAGGACAAACTGGACATGACAGCAGAGATTTTAACCGTTTTATAAGGACAAATAAAGACAGCAGGAGGAGGAAAAATGTGTCCGAGCTCTGCTTTGAATAGACAGCGCCGATTGGCTTTATGTCGTTCAAATACAACCAATAAGATTCAGGATAAGGATGTCCAATCGTACTTAAGTATGTCATGAGAAAGTAGAAATGAGGGAGAGAGGGAGACTCCTATCTTGTCACAAAAATGGAGATTCAAGGGTGATGTTTAAAAGTTGCTCTTTGGAGGTTGCCAAAAAAAAGCTAATTTAAATTTCTACTTATTTAAACCTGAGGGTGAAACCTTTTTTTGTTGTTGTTGTATTTAATGAGTCAGGAACTGTCTGCTCTGCACAGAAGAAACGTGCTGAGGGAGAATGGTGAAAACAAAAGCCAAAGAAATACATCAATCAGATAGAAAGTTACACAAAATTAAGGAGAGCAAGAGAGACGGACTGACTGGGGAATGAAGAGAGATCAGAGTGGCAAAATGCAATACATGCAGAGTACAGTACAGAGTGAGGTACCCCACATCTGTTCTGGCACTTCATCCACATTGAGCCATCAATTTTTAGCGTTCAGCAGTAACTAGAACAGATGAACGTTGGCTTTTGGTTTCCTGCAGCTGAGCCTTTTGGAAGACAACACGCCTGGTCAGGAGACATGTCAAAGCACTTAAGAAGATGGCCTTTCACCTGTCTGTGATTAATCATTTTAAACGTCACTGCATTTAATCATATAACCGGCACACTGTTTTTAAGTTTGCTTATATTGTGTAGAGACCTTATAAATTTTAAAAGGTTTGACCTGCTGCGACCAGCATTTTTCCCCTTTTGGATTTTCACCTATCGGGCAAAAGGACGCTGGTTTGAGACCAGGTATAAACACAGGTCCCCTTTGGGGGATGGGCCATCCAGCATAAAAATCCAATATGTGGAGCTACCCAGAAAGGGAGTTAAAGAGCAGCTCCTTCTTAGCATCACAATAATACAGAACACCATCATATAATGTCCCCTAGGCTATAATAACCTCGGCTGACACTCAGCAGAGGAACCGGTCCACCCGTCCTCCTGGTGACCAGATATTGGCTGTGATGCAGCTTTGTTGCAGGATGAAGACGTGATTAGCGCTCATCCCATCGTTCAGGCTTTTAATGTGGCTGTAGATGTACCGAGATGTACCACAATTTTGTGCGAATGTTTTCTAAAGGTGTGTGCGACAAAACGAAGAGTCATAAATTCTTATTTCTGTGGGGGTGTGAAGGTTGAGGCTGCACCTCTCAATTGATGTTCCCAATGGAAAAACATGAGCTGTGAGCTTGATTGCAAGGTATGCATTAATCAAGCGTGACAGCTGAAGCCCCTGACGGATGTGAGGACTCACAAGAAACTGAATTTATTTGTGTTTTCCATCCGTCTGTCTCCCTTTCTCTCCTCGTCTGTGTGTTCGTACGAGCGCATTATTCAAGCAGAAACTTTTTTCATTTCTCGCAAAGAGTTTGTAGCATCTAATTATAGAAAATTGCTTCTCTCTGTTCCTTTCACATTTGTTTGGACACACCTTTAAGAGCGGAGAAGGAGTTCAGAAGAACAAAGGGACGGAGGTGCAAAAGATCAGCCGCCACGTAGGAGGGATGGCTCCCTATGTTTAGTTTTAACTAGAATTATGCCAGTGGACTCTCTCTATTTTGCCTCCTGTGACCACATAAAACTAACAGAACACCCTTAAGCATACAGAGGGATCCAATTTAGGCAATCACAACACCTGTTGGTTCCCTGCAAGTATCGAATCTGGGATAAACACAAGAAGTGACTCAGAGGCAGGAGATAAACATTTGCGTGAATGAGTCAGCTCATGAAACGAGAGAAGAAGAACAAAAAAGTGGGGAAATGGATAAAAATGGAAGGAATCAAGGAGGAGGATTAAAGCGAGACAGATGGACTGCGTGGTGGAAATTACAAGCGGGAGAAGCAGAGACACAGTGCAGACGGCCTCTTAACAAATTATTTTAACCTGCATCTGAAATCCATTCTGCCTCGGCGCGATGTAGCCAGATTACATTTACACCTGCAAAACAGTGTTGAAATCGCTCTTTCCTGTTGCACTTTGGGCGAGCTTCCTGGCTGAACTCAGAACAGACGCTGGGAGACGGCTGGTTTGTCTAAATGGATCTTGGGAGTGTTTTTTTGGATTTACACTTCAATTTGTATGCTGTTATGTGGATGTCTGAACCTCACAGGAGCTTGATGGAAAAACCAGATGTAAAGACAGTTGAATAAACTGTTCATTTGGTGGGTGAGGCAGTGTGAAAAAGCGGGACTTTCCAGGTTTTCCAGGTTTCAAGTGAGATTTCCAAAAGTAAACATTAAAACAGACTGGATTCCAAACCTGGATCTTTTTATTGGTATGAGCTGTTGGCTAAAAGTATCTTTTTCTATGAACATAAACAACCAGAGTGTAAAACTGAAAGTGGATAAATGAAAATCTGGTCTTCATTGTGATTTTTAAAGGACAAAGTTGGTGTTATGATATATTTTTTTTCCTTATTTGAACAAATCCTAGAAAAATACCAAAGCCATCAGTTTATTACAAAGATTTTCAGACATCTTAGACATGATGGGGTCTGTTAGCATCACAGCTACAAAAAGAGCCTCTTTCACATTCATTTTACTGTTGTTACAATGCCTTAAGCTCCCACTTTCAGAGAGTTTTTTCCACTGTTGGATCTGTGTGATGTCAAAAAGAGGGGCCATGCCTAATATGGCAGCTCTGGCTGTGAACACAGAAGCTTTAACTTGAAAGGAGCTAATAACTGTTTCAGAGTTGGGATGAACCTCGGCCTAGTAAGATAGAGAATGGTTAGTTTTAAGAGTTTTAAACTCTGTTTAAAGAATTGTTTGGTAATGGCCTTTAATTTATGCTCTAATTAGCTTCATATCACGAAGTTCTGGTGATTAATAATATATTCTGACGTAAAACTGAATCGTTTTGTAAGCCGTTTAAAATGGAAGCATCTCTGCTCGGCGCTCCTGATTTGAGTTTTTACATTTTTCAAAGACAAATCTTGGACGGGGACCCAGCTGTGTGAGGCGAGAGAGCGAGAGGAGGCACAAGGAGGGGAAAGGGAGGGCCTGGTACTGTTTATATTAGCTGCTTGTTAACCTGACTGTACGGACAGGCTCCAAACAGAATGCAGAGGAAAGAACAAGTTGTACTCTTTTGTCTTTCTTTGGCTCCAGTTCAGCGAACAGTCTCCCTCCTCTCCTTCTTTCTAAACAACTCTCCCCTTTCCCGCACTTTCCCTCTTTTCAAGCCAGAGTTAAGCAAAGCTGAGTGCAATGTTTTCAGCTCCTCGTGCGTCTGTCATTATTTGTCCTTAAAGCTATAGGTGTCCTTCTTCTTTTTTGATCACCTTTAAAAAACCATGTGCCAAGGGCCAAGGAGGCTGATCACCGGACAGGGAGAGGAAGAGTTGTGGGCAGGAGGGAGACAACAGGGTGATTGTTTTTAGGGGATTCAGGATGGAGAAGAAGAGGGGAGTTTGCTGGTGGTGGGAGGAGGAGGAGGACGAGGAAGTTGCTGGATGGTGGATGCAGAGTAAGGTACGCAGTGGGTACAGACGGGAGATTTAGTCTGAAAAGATTTCTCCGAGCTGCTGTGGAGGATGACGCGATCACACAGGTAGAGCATCAATCGCTCTTTGGTTCCACCTTCAGTCACCAAGAGATGCTGGACACAAACAGTGTCTCCCCCCCCCCCACACACACACCTAAAAAAAGGCACAAAAATAGAAGCAATGCTTTTCGGATGAGTGCTTCTTGAGGTTTGTTGCAGGCTTTGATCCAAAAAAGCAACGCGGTGCTATCAGATTGCTGCTGCATTTACCATTACATTAAAAAAAGGCAGCAAATCTTCACTGCTGTGAAGCTGAACCTGGGGAATGAATATCTGCCATTTCTGATAAATTAACCAAATAAATTTTTAAGATGCGACTGATTGAGTCTCGAGCTCTGAAGGTTGAGTTTTACTTGAGATCAGTTTCTTCCTCGGCAGCAGCTCCGGTTGTGCGACTAAACCTCCGATCTGTGGAGTGTGTGTCTGGGTTCTGGATGCTGAGACCTTTAAGCCATAACTTTGCTGTAACGGAGAGGAGAGCAAAGCGCCAGTAAAAACAGTAGAAGCAGATAATGAGTCAGCTTTCTAGTCTGATACGTGCCACAGCGGCTAGATAAGCATTATAAAAGGAAAAAAAACAAAACAAACAGCTTGCAAAAGCCTCTTTAAAACACAGAAAATGAAAATGTCTAGTAGTAGTAGTTGAACAGTAATATACATTATTGTAGATGAGTATAAACTCCAGCGGTAGGTAGGTGGGCGGCTTTGTACGGCTGGTGTAGGGCAGCGAAACAAGGACTAGGCATTGATACCAGAGACAGGAAGCACTAAGCAATCTCTATTGTCATGTGGATACATTTTTCGACAGACCTGCAATTTTCTGCTTTACAGACATTTCAAGACTTCTGATCTAATCCTGCTTTTATTACTGGACTGCTGTCCCTTGTCGCTTGCAGGTATTTATTTCCTAAGCAATACCCAGTCCTGCTTTCACTGATCCCACTACAGCCTCAGACCACTTTCTGGATGAAGGAGCAACCACAGAAGAAGAAACGACATCTTATGAACTGCATCCCAATGCCCTCGTGGTTCCCCAGAACCACCTCAGTGCAATAAATGACTTTAAATTGTAGAAATCCAACTTTTTACCACCCACTAGGAGCAATCATGGAATTCAAAGCCCCGTTTTTAATGTCGTCGTTCACCAGAACTGAACATTGCTGTCATTTCTGGATCACCCTAAACTGCTTTTCTTGCTAATGGAAAGCTGTAAATGTGACCCTTCACCCAGCTGAGGGGGTTCTGAGGAGCCCAGCCCTGCTGGTGCACTGATGTTTTACAACAGAGTCAGTACAGTAAACGGCAGCTGTGCGCAGGCGAGGTTCCAATTACCTGCAAGCAATCGGTCTAGTGGAAAGCATCACTGTGTGTAGGTGTGTTTCTAACCTGCCATTATGTGCTTGATGCCCGTCAGTTTATTTCCGTGGTGCAGCGTCAGTGCCAACACCTGAGGGAAGAGTTCTGCTCTCAACATACAGCAAGCTGAGGACTGTACAGCTTTTCCGTTGCACATTTTATTGCCTCTCTAAGTGGTGACTTATCATAGAGGAACGTGACCTACCGACACGGATGCTCCGAGTATGAAGATAAAAACTTTCACACTGCGTCTAATTTTATGGGACACAACCCAAATAGATAGACAGAGAGCGCGAGAAACCCCCTGCACTAGATCTCCTTTCAGTGTGGATATTCGACCTGACAGAGTTGCAAAATTCAAAGATCATCAGAGCACATTCGGGCTGCGAGCCAACACCCACACCGGCGTACCACACAGAGGATAGCAATGCTTTGAAGTTGCATTCTAGCAGATATTGATAAAAAGAACCTGCAAGAGACTCCAGTCTACATTATCTACGAAGCGGAAGGAGAGGGCATTGAAGCCACACTGTAAATATAGAATAATAACCAGTTATGTTTGCTAAGGCTGCACAGTATCAAGGCAAAAAAAAAAAAAAAGAAGATCAGAAGTACAATTTGCTTTGTTTTTGTGTGGAATCTCACCATCACCCAGCAGGAAATCTTATATACTGCTAACCAGCTCCACTAATTTAGCCCCAAATGAGTATTTTTCAGTCCTTTTTTTGTCCTTCAGGCACTGTGCAGCCTCAGCCTTTGCTACTACATGTTAAGGCCATACATGTGAGGCCTTGTCTAAAACCACTGTCTACAACGTCAGGCTACTCTGAACATTGAATATTGAAACCAAGATTACATTTTTCTGTCTTAGCAACACATGAATGGTAACGAACACCTGGCTGAGGATTCGGAGGCGACACGTCACCGCGTCCTCGCATCGGAACACGAGCTTTGTTGCTCTTTTTTTGTCGTTACTGTAATGTGTCAGCTGTAATAGCCATCGTAGAAGTCCCAAGTTCTCCGCCTGTCCTCGCAAGACTGTGACGCAACAATGCGAGTGCTTCTACCATGGCTACACCTGAAGGGACGAAGAGGGGACAGAGACGCAGCGCTGTCACCTGACCTGTGATAATACTCTCCTGCTGTTGGGGAGGGGGTGGCGTTTCGCTCTGAGTAAACTCATGCTTCCTGATGCAGTCAGGACCACATATACATAACAAAAACTTTTACATTGTAACCCTGTTATACCAGCTCTGGGGTTTGTGTAAGCGTCTATGTGTGTGTGTGTGTGTGTGTGTGTGTGTGTGTGTGCATGTGTGTAAGTGTGAGAGAGAGAGCTGTATGTTGTGTGATCAGTTCAGCAGCACTGGCTTTTTTCTTTTTTTTTTCCCTTTTTTGGAGGGGGTTAATACATGCGAGTGTGTTTAACAACCATCACCGGGCATTTCCTGTGGGAATCCCCCCGTGAATGCAGATCTATCCAGGTTGGGAATTAAAAGCGCCCCCTGGGTTAGAGGAGGTCGAATCACATCTGCTGACCTGGACATCACTGTTCGAGCGGTCTGACAGCTTAATATGTTTGCGTAGATAAGACTGAAATATGCTGCCTTGTAACACAGATCTGTTCTTTGGCATGGTTACTCCAGAAAACCGGGGAGAAGCTGTTCATACAGGAAAACGGAGAAAGTAGAATGGACTTGGGCCTCTGTTTAAATGTGTGTTCATCAGGCCTGGGTCAAGCAGCCCTTAAAATCAAATCTTTAAGTCATCCCAGTTTGGTGAGACCCAAAAGACAGTTCCATCTGTTAGCCGATACTATCTGACCTCAGATCAGATGGGTTAAAGTGGGACTGTTGAACCCAGAGCTGATGGTCGTATGCTGTACTGAGAGAAGGAGCATGCTCAGTAGTAGTCGTGTTGGAGTTCAAACAGTGAAGCTTTCCAAATAAGGAAGTTTCTAGACAAACACACATCACTTCATATATTTATATATATATATACTGTATATGATATAAAATGTGTGTGTGTGTGTGTATATATATATATATATATATATATATATCTACGTCTTTCGTTGCTTTTCCATAAATTCTTAACCTTTTATTGTTCTTTTTTATAAGTTTTTTTTTAACCCCTGAGAATACCACGGACTGCTTTAAGTACAAAATACAACTCTCTGAGAAAAACAAGAACGGCTCATGTGTTTCGTTTTTAAAAAACAAAAACAAATTTACAATCAAATCAATTCAGGGACTTAAGAGCGCAGGCCTCTGAAGCTGATTATTACACTGTCTACGTCCATCTAGTAGGAACAAGACGTGCCTCAGAGCCATCAGTTGTGAAAGCTTGGCCACGTCAAACAAAAGCGGCTGCCACCTTGGTGCCTGACAGTGTTTACGTCTTCATAGAACAAAATAATAAGCTGCATAGGTACACGTGGGTGATCTGACTAATAAAAGTGACTAATTTCCTCTAATTTTACATATAGTTTTATGTAAATCCACATGCACTGAATGCATTCCAAGTGATCCCGCTTCCACTGGACACATAAATAGCAACATCAGAATGCCAAAACTGAGGATTCCTCCTCTTATGAACCAAAGCAGAATTTCAGCTGCTTTTGAGGTTGAATTTGTGTCACATGATGTCAGCTGCTGTAGCAAGAATTTACCCATGAACTACACAATGCATGGCCACCCTAACCACTCTGAAACTGTTTATAAAACACGTCTCTCAGGCTTGGCTTACATGAACACAGCTACCCACTCCATATGAAAAAGCAAAACTGTACTGCTGATTAACCAAACCCCAAAATGAATACTATTTGCAGTAATGTGCATGAAATTTTAAATAAGAGGTCTAATTTTCAATGGCAGCAACATTGTGCCCGCAGTGTAACTGGCCAAACTCTGGTTATTGATGGCTCTGGGCTGCAGTGATGTAACTTAAGGGGGCACAGAGCAGCAGGCAGCTCTTTGCACTGAAAGCACGATGTTGCTCTGCGTTGCAAGCTGCTGCATATGCTCTGTTGATAAATGGCAAGTGATGCATTTCCATCCTTTCAGGCACTACACAATTGTTAAGGTGACAAGGAGCCCAATGCCAGCTACGCTCAGTAGCCACTCCAATGGGATTTCCTTTTGGCTTGATTGTTACAAATCCGATTGACAAACGACTGATTGATCTACTCAGCGATTGTTTGGTTGATTTGGAAAGTTGGCGGCGATTGAGGGGGACGCAGGGCCACAGGGCAAGTGAAAGAAAGGCACAGAGTTTGTACGACGATTTTTCTCCAAAGACCCGGGAGTTAAAAGAACGCGGAATTAGGAAGAATTTGAAAGCAGCTGACAAAAAGTCAGACCAAATATTTCAACGGCGGCTGTGAGCAAAAGGGATCCGCTTATGGTAGTTTGTGTGTGAGTATGTTTGTGTGTGTCTGTGTGAAAATCTGAATGAGCACCAGGGTTGGGGTCAATGTGTTCGCTATTCAGAAACTGGCAAAGCTGGAGATTTGTAGATTTTTTTTGTTGTAGTTGTTTTTTCTTTTATGAACTAAAACGTGAAAATGAATTTGAGAATGAAGGATTCAGTGTACATTTTTCAAACCGAGTCAACGAGGGAGGAAAATTGA
This sequence comes from Mchenga conophoros, assembly GCF_057382185.1. Lineage (NCBI taxonomy): Eukaryota > Metazoa > Chordata > Actinopteri > Cichliformes > Cichlidae > Mchenga > Mchenga conophoros. The sequence continues at coordinate 26,852,805 of NC_140535.1, read as the reverse complement.
CCCCAACCCTGAATGAGCATCTATTATACACACAAGTGCTTACATTACAGCTCTTATGACTAGCTATGTTGTGCTTTTCAAGGCTGAATACAAGTTGTCACCCGCTGTACATATTCAGACCAACTCTGGTGTGAAATTGTCTTTTCCACTGAACATATTCAAGAAAACAAGCACTCACTGGATGCAACTCGGGCCACAAAGGCCGAGAATGAAGCATACCCTGAAACCAGCTTGAATAATAATAATAATTATAATAATAATGCCCCAAAGTGTTTGTTCCCAAGTCTGGCAGATACCACAGACATGAGGCCAGAACTGGGTGCTTCGTTCGACGCCCAGAAATGAAATGATTCTGAAATATACAACACAAAAAAAAAAAAACAAGAGAAAGAGACTGAAGGTAATGTTTGTTTTCAATCTGCTGAATGCATCACATCTTATGATAAGCTAACAACAAACTGCAGTCCAGTGGAGAAGCTTTTCTGTATGATAGGCAAACGGCTACATTCAAATCCCCTCCGTCCTAAAAAACAGAGCAGGTTAGGAGCTGGGGATTTCCCACTGATGGATGCGATCGGGATTTTGGTTGAACAAAGCGATCCAGCCGTGTTTTTATAGACTGTATGCTGGGCACAGGTGGGAAAAAACAAAAACAAAAAACAATTAGCCAGCGGGATTCTGCTTGGATAACTGCTTGTGTGTATTTGTCTATTGGAAACTCAGTTCTTTAGGAAGCCAGCACGCTTCTTCTCAGCAGGTCCTCGTTCCCGGAGTGCAACTGCGGCAGGCGGAGCTTGCGCCCACCAGTGCGCGTGTCCGAATCGCTCTGCTCGCCGTCAGAGAAGTAGCCATCAGTCTCAGCAGCGTCTAACAGGGATACGTCTTTCCCTGCGAGTGGCAGGTTCATGGACTCGAACCCCGCTACACCTCCGGTGACGCCCCTCCCTCTTGATTTACCCTGGCGGGACAGACGGTGCCGCGGGGTCCCGCCACGAAAGATTGTCCCACCGTCGGGAATTGTGAACCCAAGACCAGAGACCGGTGGGTTTGAGCCCACTGTGAAACCAGATCCAGCCCCTGATACTACACCATTCCCTGCATGGATGCCATCCCAAGGACTGTTATCCTCCGAGATGTGACAGGAATCCATTTTGGAGATGGGCGGCTGTGGCGGTGGGTCCCTGTGAAGGTCAGAGCTCCTGGTCTGGTGGTGATGGAGGGGGTAGTGCACGGTCTTGGAGGAGCCTTTGTTCTTTTCCCCTTTCCGACTCACGTGGCCAGACTTTTCCTCCGCCATGCTCGCCCAGAGCCTCTTTGCGGTGGAGGGGCTGCCGCCTGCGGACGCAGCAGCTGCAGACAGGAGCGTCTGAGGCTGGGCTGGAGCGGATGGTTGTGCACGAACACGGGGCTTGTTGCTCCCTCTCGGTTTGCGCCCCAACTGGGGTGTTTTCCAGGTGGACTGCATGGAGTTCTCCATCATTAGGTTGAGCAGGCTCTCTTCGCCCTGCAGGAGCTGGATGAAAAGAGGAGAAAGGTAAGAAAGGGCAAAAATTGGTGATGAAAGAGGAAAACGGATGAGGAACAAACAAATCTTTTCATGTTTAAAAGTGAAATAACACAAAATATATAAATGATATAAGCGAAAAGTTGACTGATACAACAGTTAATCTGCTCATTTTTGATTTTGTGGTTTGGAATATTTTGGAACAAAAACTCCCCACCCACTCCCACCTACCCACACGTCCAACAGCTCAGCAGTTTAGACTGTGAGCTGCCGATGTCACAATTTGTTCCTGAGCAAAAAAGCCCGACTAAATGACAAAGCTGATCTGTTCTGACGGCACTCTACATCGTGATCTTTTATTTCTTCAGGGTGTGATTCTGTTGAATCTCTAACACTTTTTGTTTTTAATAAACAAGGCTGGTGTTTATTGATTTTAAACTACACCCCTAATATTAACTTGCGACATGTGGGCTTTGTTTAAATTACATCATTGTTTATTTATGCAGATCTTTGTTTCTGAAAGATATCAGGTTCCTGTTTAATTGGAAAAAATGACTGCGGTTGTGTTTATTGTTCTTTAAGCACATCCAAAAACAGCAGCGCAATCTGGTGAGAGCGCTCTGCCAGCCAGCACACAAACAGCACGTTCCTGGGGGGAGAACATCTTTGCTCTGATTAGCAGATCGATCAATTTACAATAAAAAACTAACAAGCTAAACTATATAAAACCACAGCCAATCTAAAGAATCGATGATCAGGTCTTTGTTCAAAGTCAGATGAACTTTTTCAAGTGTCAAAACTACAAACTGACGCTGTGCTGGCTGACTGGCTCACCGCAGACTCGATGAAATGACTGAAACTTGAGTGAAAAGCACCATCATGCAAACTTTTGGACCATCACAAACAGCTGTAGCAGCTGTTTCATGTTGGTATGATGCTGATGATATTCTATATTCCGATCAGAAAAACACATTAGTTCCTTGTTTAATACTTTCTGAATTCCCCAACTTGTTTGTGGCTCTCAGCCCTAAAACTACTGGTTCCCACTTAAGTAACAAATCTTTATAAATGGCTTCATAGAGGTGTTTATGTACACATTAATGTCTAAAACTAATTTAGAATCTAATTTCTAAATCTGAATTTATGTTTCAACATCAAAAAGGTGATAAGTTGAGTCATTGTGACCCCTGTCAGTTCGAGGGACCAGTCTAACCAGACCCAGGATAGGTGGGGTCTGGTTAGACTGGATAGGTGGAGAGCTGGCGCCTCTTTGCTGAGCTCACAGAGGCTACTGAGCGGGGACTCCAGCCACATCCAAGACGATGCTGCTGGAATGTGTCCGCTGGATGAGGAATTTATTGGCGAGGCAGCTGCCTACTGCTCAGTTGTTAAAAAAAATGTATGTAGTCACAAATATGCATGTACACATCTGTTCATTATTTAAAAAGCACAGATTAGCTTCGCCTATGTCCACAGTTGTGGACACAAACGCAACAAAGTTCTGTGGGAAACACTGTGGCCTCTCTCATGTGTTCGGATGGTGATCAAAATATACACAGATGAATTTATGACAGCTTTTTAAAAAAATACTTTTCCATTAATACAAGCACCATTCAGGAATAGTACCAGTGCTCAATTCTAGTTGAAACTAACAAAAAGTAATTAAACTGATCAAATGATTTCTAATATATGTGGAAAAGAAACGCTGGTCGTCCTTGTGGAGTGTTTTAGACTGAATTAATGCATAAAAGTGAAATTCTCTGTGTATGTTTCATTTTCTTGTACACTTTAGCCGTTTTTCCTTCCTCGACTAAGAAGAACGCTTCACTTTTTTACTTATGTAGCTGTTTGTGTCGGCGTGGCCTCTTCACAGGAAAGTCCTTGGCACTCGTTTCGTTCACCAGCGAAGTGGACAGGAATTCAGGTCAAGATGTAACGGTCTACTCACAATGTTGCATTAGCAAACCACTTTTTCTTTTCCAAGTATTGAGCAAGACGTTTGTGTTGTATTCATCTCTTATCATAACATGTAACAGCTGCAGTTCACCTGGTAAAGCAGGCACCCCATTGTACTGAAGGCTTAAGTCCTTACTACAGCAGACCCATTGCTGCGTTTCATTCTTTCTGTCTCTCTCTGCTAACACATCGTCTTCTGTGCCCTCTGCTCCTGAAGCCCTACCTGGTCAGAAAGCAGGCTGCCGCTCTTGTCCCGATGTTGGGCACCCAGAGCCCACTGGCTCAGCATGTCGTCAGCGGTGATCTGAACCGACTGGGCGAGCCAGCTGTCGAACAAAGAGTTGTCCAACGGGAATGACTTTGACAAACCTAAGGAAAGGGGAAGAGGGCACAAGCAGGGAGAGGGGAGGTGCAGGAAGGGAGAGTAAGAGGAAGCAAGAAAAATGGGAGAAAAAATTGGATGAAATTGGTAGAAGTGAATAGAAGGGAAGAGGCAGAAGGGAAGAGGAGGGAGAAAACAAAGCAGACAGGTGAGGAGTGTTGCATATTTTTCATGAATAAGAAAATAAAGGTAAAAGATCGAAAGCCTCCTTTCGATCTGATGTGTTTTAGATTACTGTAATGTTACATATATATCCAAAGGGAGCACGAGCTTCAGGGCAGGAATGGATGGATGGACATTTTTCTTCAGGATTTTCTGGTACAGAGGAGAATTCATGGCTCCATCGATTACAGCAACTGTGATGCTCCTGAAGCAGCAAATCACACTACCACAGCACCACCATGTTTGACTGCTGGTATGATGTTGGACACAAATCTTCGGAAAAGTTCAACTTTTGTCTTGTCAGTCCACAGAATATTTTCCCTAAAGCTTTGGGGATCATGAAAATGTTTTTCTGGTAAATGTGAAACGAGCTTAGTCTCCTCCTTACTGTTGAATCATCAGTCTGTCAGGCACGTTGATTCAACAGGTCTGGCAGTAATGAAGCCTGGGTGTGGCTAGTGAAATTAAACTCAGACAAAATGTATTTAACAATGTAGTTAATCACAGTTAAATCATCAAGGAGGGGCATTAACGACTTCCTCACACAGGGCCAGGTAGGTTAGACTGGTGGGTTTTCGTTTCTCTAAACAAAATCAAATAATAATTTCAAGCCTGCATTTTGTATTTGTCTAATATTCAAACTAAGGAATCAGGAAGGAGGCAAATAATTTTTCTCAGCACTGTATATGTGTAACAATGGTCTGGATTCGGTGAAAAATTACCAATGAAGGCTTTTGCTTTGTGTTTTAAAGTTTGCATCCAAAATTCGGGAATATCAAAGACAAAGCACTTAAATTAGATGACAACGTCCAAGTAAAAATAGAGTTGATGTCTCCTCGCCAAAAAAAAAGAAAAAAGAAAAAGGATGCGTTTAATGACTTCTCCAACACTGGTGTGTTTACAGGACTATCTCAGCCTGGATTATGTGCAGTGTGAGTGTGTTCAGTATCTGTGTTTGTGTGAGTCTGCAGACAATGCTCCCTCCTTTTAACTGTTTGCATGTGTGTCTGTATAATTAGGAGATTTTCATGGCTCCTTTTCTATCATTGTGGGCTGTGAGAAGTGCTGCCAAAGCGCCGCATGTCTGTCTGCAGCATTTTAGGATTTCTTCCTCTAATATAAAAGCACAGACAAACTCATTTTAACAATGTACCCACATTTTCACTTGTCAAATATTTAATTTAAGTGGAGAAAGATGGATGGTGGACATGGCGCAATGTTAACAGTTAAAAAGATGATAAAAACAAACCCAACACATAGAACAAGCAAGTGTCAAAAATCCTCACTCATTATATTTTGGAAAACAGAAAGAATCTAACATTTTATAGTTGTGTCAAAATATACAGTGATTATAATTATGTGGTATTTAGTCCACTAAGTGTAAAGTAGTGTTCAAGTGACGGTAATTGCTCAAACACTGCATCACGAAGTGGCCCAAAAGAAAACAGGCAGACAAACACGAGGAAACAAGGCAACTCATCGCAACCATGGATTTCACATAAAGGATAGACATCGCCTTTTGACTAGACTTCAATATCAGTGAGAATCCAGACGTGAGCGGATTTTTCATCTGCAGTCATAAACCGTTTGGGGACAACACACAGACACCGATACGCAAATCAGGATTTATTAACAAACTAATAAAATACTAGAAATTCAATCACTAAAACCAAGCGCAAACATCTTGGACAGGCTGTACCTCACAGCAATAATATTTATTATTTGCCACATAATTCCATTGAAATTCATCAACAGGCACAGACGGCACAATCAAAGCAGAGAGGTCCAATTCAGCAATTCAAATTAGTTTAGGTGAAACCTAGTACACAGACTTGCTAAAGGTGCCTATGTCAGGACACTTACCACCACCCAGATGGATGAGCAGAATTAAAAACCCACCCCCTGGTGAGCTCTTACAAGGGGGAAAACTATCCATGGAGGTCAAAACATTTTATTCTTTAGCTGTAAACACGATTACTGTATAACTGAACGTGGGAGTCCACGGGGACCACCGGAGTCCACCTGTTCTCTTTTTTAAATGACCAACCTCTGATATTATCTAGTAGTGAATGTTTAAAAACTCATATATTCCATGAGCCATTCAGTGACACCAATATGACTGCAATCATAACCTATGATACAGTCTGTAGTTGTCTTAATCAGGTACAGGTTTGGGTGTATATACAGTATCATAATAGAGCTCACTTCTACTGTGAGTTGAATGAAGTGCAAATGTTATTGCAAAAAAAATCTAAGTATGACCTCTCAGGGACTCTGTAGGCATCAAGTGAATAAAAATAATCAAGTTTATTGATCTAATTTAGTCCAACCAAGAGCACTGGGAGATAGTCATACTGTCTTCTGGGACCAAATGCATCTAAATAATCGATAGCAGCCATATGCACATCATCAGGAATGCAGAGAATGAAGACAAAACTTTGCAGAAACTGAAATGTACTCATAAATGTGGATATTTTTGTGATCTGAGCATCTTTCTCTCTTTTATTTTTGCAACCTCCTTGTAAATCATCACTGCTTATAATGATCTGGCAAGCAGGACAGCAGGAGGTGCTGTTAGGGTGCCTTTAACACAAGCTATCTAACACACACACACACACACACACACACACACACACACACACACACACACACACACACACACACACAGACACGCACACACTGAGCTGGTAGTTTCCATGACGCAGCATGTCTCTGCAGGAATTGAGAGAGCTCAGAGGGAGGGAATAGGTGACGGAAGGAGGGGGGAAAAGACAGTGAAGAAGTGTGAAGAAGACAGGGAGGGGTGATGGAGCAGAAGGGAAATGAGCAGAGTTCAGAGAGAGGAAATCAGGAGACCAACATAAACATGCCACCCTGTTACTATGTCCAGTTTGGTCAGGTACAACATCCATGTACAACATGATTTGTTTAGATGTGATTATTTAACACAAATCCATTCTATTGCATAATAGACAGAAATCTGGTGTATTTTATATGCCTTATGACATCTTACAGACTTATCTGGGAACAATTTTTCATGTCTAACTTATAGCCTGTTGTTGGGTCTGAGTTCTGTCTGTAGTATTTCTGTGTATCATCTTACGGTGGCAGTTGTGGCATGTATAAAAAAAAACTGATTATGCAATGTCTTTGTTTTTTCAGGACATGTTTTCCACATTTATCCAGGTTTTTCCTCAGCACAATCTGCCCAGGTACAATAACAGCCACAGTTTATTACCTTATTTTATTTAGTATTTTCCTGTTGTTGCTTTGCATGTGATAAAGAAAAAATGTTAATAAATGTCTGCGAATCAAACCCCCAGTTAAAAATGTTTGCCGATGCTAGAGATATTCCTTTCGTTTCCTATGCATTCATATGTTTTGGATCATCATGCTAACATCAGGAAAGGGAACCTTTAGATATGAACACGAGTATAAATAAACATAAAGTATTGTTTTATTTTCTGTTTAAGGAGACAGGGAAGATAAAGTCCTCAAACAGATTTCCATGAGAAACCTACTAATGGCAACACTTTGTCATTTAAACCAAATTGCAACACTGTTTCTACCTTCTTCTTTTTTTTGGTACAGTCAAGTAATTAGCTGATGCTGCAGTAAAGCTAATGACAAGGAAATATTTCTTTTCCTGGTACTTTTGCAAGCTAATGCTAAGGAAAAAATGGTGTTGGAGTTAGTAAACACTAGGCTGTCTTATGGCACACAGAACAACAAGAATTGCCAGCTAGTGCTAGCTAATGCAATGCAGGGTAAGGAACACACCAGCAGCAGGATAGGGCGAAGACCAGAGCCAGTACATAAGAAAGAGAGCGAAAAGATGCTCCTGTAACTAATATGCTCGTCATTTATGTGCAGCACTTTGTGTCATGTATAACGTTGCAAACACATAGTGTTGGGTTAGTTTGCTAAACTTAGCAATGCTAGGAGTAGTTTTTCCGTGCAAATGTCCACAACTTGGTACAAAATGTGATTACAAATGGCTTCAGTTGCTAGGTTACATTCCAGTTAGTTCAGGCTGCCTGAAATAGCTTGCTTCTGGCATAAGACAGGGTTTTTATTGATGTTTCAGGCTCTGTTGCCACTGATGTTTATACATTTTGGTTGTCTTTGTATTTTGTGTATTCTAGTTTATGCAACTGTGTTGACCGTACTGATGTCTTTCTTTCAGACTTTAAAAATCAGAAATACATTTTCCTAATTAAGGAATGAAGTCAAATAAAGGGACACAATAATGGGAACTAGAATAAAATCTTTTGTTGTTGCCTACCATTTCTTCTTTTTTCACTCTGTGCTACCAATTTGTCCAAAAGCAAATTCATCTCACACATTACTGTTGGCCTCATTATCTTTGTGACCAAAAGGCATCTTGTTTCGTTAGAGCTGTCGTCAGAAGGCACAAACCAATTACTGGATAGTTTTAAGATAACCGATTTGTTTCTCTCTCTGCTGTAAAATCTTCGCTCTCAAATTTCAAAGTCAAGAGAAACACAAGAGATTCTCAGAAATGTTAACCTTGCTTTTATGATCCACTATTTAATAAACTGTTATTTAATAAACAGAGAGCACGTTTTTAATATTTTTAGCAATGTGGTTTAGTTTATTTTTATTCAAGGTTTTATTAAATCTAAAAGCCTTTTAAAGCTCTTTTAAAGTCGCTGTAACTAAGGCAGTGCAGACCAATGTTCTCATCTGGTCTTATTACAGGTATTTGATATCTAAAGGCATCGACTTTATTCACATCTGAAAAAATGACATTTAAAAAAGTAAAGAAGAGACGGGAGAAACACCCTTCAATGATTTTGTGAGTGTTCATGTTTTGCAGCTTGTCCACCAGAGGGCGCTATGAAACTTCCCTGTAAGTAACACATGGTTTTCGAAGCCACGATCAGATAATCTGAGCAGAATCAAGTAAACAACTAAATAAATTCCCACACGTAACGAGGACATTTATTTAAATTTTATTTTCAGTGTCTGAAAGAAAAACTTAAACTGTCCCAGTATTGGATTTTTCAATCACCAAATATTGATATCGGTCTTAAAAAATCAGATATTAGTTTGGCTCTACTATTTGTGTACTATTTTATAAATCATAAAATCTAACTGGAATCAAACATGTAACTTTGAATTATAAACAATGTTGGATGTTCACATTAAACGTGAAAAACTACTTAGCGCTTGAATTCGGATTTTTTTCCCCACTCTTGGCTCTGTATGATGTCAGCGAGTGTGGACATCCTTAATGCGATCAATTCAGACGCGTAGCTCTGAAGTCCATCCCACCTGCCGTTCGAAGCTTTTGTTGACGAGGGGCAGCCTATCAGAAGAAAGTTGGCTTACAGGGTGGGGGAACAGAGCTGGCTCAAGACGGAGAATGAACTGAGCACAATACAGGATAAATATGGTTGATTGTGAACTTCATAGCTACTCTAATGGAGCCCATGATTTAAAAAAAAGGAAGCTGAGAATGAACGTCCCCTTTTAAGATGAAATTCCTCAGCACCCGTGGGGAACATTAGAAACAACTCAAAGCAATTTTCCTTTTTCTAATCATCACTAGCCTCTGGGCCTGACTAATAAACAGTGCGGATAGGGGACAGCACATCTGAGAAGGAGTTATGATACACGTCTGTCATCTTGATCCCAGAACAGAGAGAGAGGAAGACAAAGCCCTGAGAGTCAGGACCAGACCCGACAGAGAACAGATGGCCGGACACACAAACACACACACACATACGCACACACAGAGACAGTGAGATATGAACACATACGACACGCATAGACAAACACAGAGACGACACACTGAGAATGATATATAGAGCAGGTTGACAGAAGAAGGCGCACATAGACACACAAATGCAGACAAATGTTACAGTTGCAAACAACAGAAGCACACCATATATACAGAAGGACTTGTTTATCGTGGAAAGACGATTCGAGCTATGATTTCCCAGCAAGTATTCAACATCAAGTTGCAGTCCTTATCCCTCAGCAGTCGGGTGGAAAAACCGAGAAAGGCAGGAGAGAAGATAAACAGAAAGAGGGAGTTTCATAACAACAGAGCCAGGGAGAGAGAGAGAGGGGAGATTCAGTATAAAAAATAACTGTAACAGATGAGTGGGGGAAAAGGAGAGATAAACAAAAAAGGATGGAGATAATCTCAGAAAAGGAAGCAAGTATGCACAGCCAAACTGCTCTTGTGCCCCGTGTTATTATCTGCCTGTTTATTGATCACATTCACTTCGACTGCCGGCTCTGCGATGCTCAGCTCTGGTTAAATAAGGAAATGAGAGACAGTCCTGCGTCACTGCTGATAGTCACTGTGTGTGTGGGTGAAAAACATCTCTGCCAGATTAGATACTGGACTGTGAGGTGCAAATACACATGATGATGGACATGCTGGACCCACTGTAGTTTTTATACTGCATATGCCTAAAAATTGTGTGATCAGATTAATAACTGATGCTCATGACGATAAAATTACCCCATACGTGCAAAGTTCACCTCGCGTTTCACATGAAAAAAATCGAAGAATTCAGTAACTAATCCACAACATACAGGGAGTGCAGAATTATTAGGCAAATGAGTATTTTGTCCACATCCTCCTCTTCATGCATGTTGTCTTACTCCAAGCTGTATAGGCTCGAAAGCCTACTACCAATTAAGCATATTAGGTGATGTGCATCTCTGTAATGAGAAGGGGTGTGGTCTAATGACATCAACACCCTATATCAGGTGTGCATAATTATTAGGCAACTTCCTTTCCTTTGGCAAAATGGGTCAAAAGAAGGACTTGACAGGCTCAGAAAAGTCAAAAATAGTGAGATATCTTGCAGAGGGATGCAGCAGTCTCAAAATTGCAAAGCTTCTGAAGCGTGATCATCGAACAATCAAGCGTTTCATTCAAAATAGTCAACAGGGTCGCAAGAAGCGTGTGGAAAAACCAAGGCGCAAAATAACTGCCCATGAACTGAGAAAAGTCAAGCGTGCAGCTGCCAAGATGCCACTTGCCACCAGTTTGACCATATTTCAGAGCTGCAACATCACTGGAGTGCCCAAAAGCACAAGGTGTGCAATACTCAGAGACATGGCCAAGGTAAGAAAGGCTGAAAGACGACCACCACTGAACAAGACACACAAGCTGAAACATCAAGACTGGGCCAAGAAATATCTCAAGACTGGTTTTTCTAAGGTTTTATGGACTGATGAAATGAGAGTGAGTCTTGATGGGCCAGATGGATGGGCCCGTGGCTGGATTGGTAAAGGGCAGAGAGCTCCAGTCCGACTCAGACGCCAGCAAGGTGGAGGTGGAGTACTGGTTTGGGCTGGTATCATCATCAAAGATGAGCTTGTGGGGCCTTTTCGGGTTGAGGATGGAGTCAAGCTCAACTCCCAGTCCTACTGCCAGTTTCTGGAAGACACCTTCTTCAAGCAGTGGTACAGGAAGAAGTCTGCATCCTTCAAGAAAAACATGATTTTCATGCAGGACAATGCTCCATCACACGCGTCCAAGTACTCCACAGCGTGGCTGGCAAGAAAGGGTATAAAAGAAGAAAAACTAATGACATGGCCCCCTTGTTCACCTGATCTGAACCCCATTGAGAACCTGTGGTCCATCATCAAATGTGAGATTTACAAGGAGGGAAAACAGTACACCTCTCTGAACAGTGTCTGGGAGGCTGTGGTTGCTGCTGCACGCAATGTTGATGGTGAACAGATCAAAACACTGACAGAATCCATGGATGGCAGGCTTTTGAGTGTCCTTGCAAAGAAAGGTGGCTATATTGGTCGCTGATTTGTTTTTGTTTTGTTTTTGAATGTCAGAAATGTATATTTGTGAATGTGGAGATGTTATATTGGTTTCACTGGTAAAAATAAATAATTGAAATGGGTATATATTTGTTTTTTGTTAAGTTGCCTAATAATTATGCACAGTAATAGTCACCTGCACACACAGATATCCCCCTAAAATAGCTAAAACTAAAAACAAACTAAAAACTACTTCCAAAAACATTCAGCTTTGATATTAATGAGTTTTTTGGGTTCATTGAGAACATGGTTGTTGTTCAATAATAAAATTATTCCTCAAAAATACAACTTGCCTAATAATTCTGCACTCCCTGTATTTATTTTAGCCACCTGCAGTTAGTTGGTCAGGTTGTAAATGAACAGAGATACAAGGCATTTAGCAACCGCCTGACAACCACCCATTCATGAGGGAAAAATGTGTCTTCACTCACCAGTTGGACTAAAAAACTGAAAAGTAATCAGCTGAGCAAAAAAAGGATTAAAATGTGATGTGAAAACTAAGCCGGGCACCATCCTACGTTGGACTACACAAACCACAGGTATGTAGTTTTGTCATATTTTATATTTGTATCCCTGAAGTCAAAAATTTAATTAAACAATTAATAATCAGTCAAATATAACCAAAAACTCAACACGACTCTGTATTTTCTCGTGATTAAATTACTGCTGAGTAAAATACCTCTAAGCAGTGGTATGCCTTGTGAAAGAATGGAGCAGCTCCATGTAATTTACACTAATAACATTTAATTAAAAAATGCTTTAATGGTTCCTCTTAGTTATTCTTTTTTAATTGCTGATAAAGCTCAAGAAAGATCAAATTTTATATTTCTAATATAAAATGATGGTTGTGCTGTTTTAAAGTATCTGTGGAGAAACTGACTCCAGTTTTCTGAGTATATATGTAGCCTCGTAATGGCCTTGGATGGCTGGACTCCGCCCCTAAGCCTTAGTGAGCCAATGACAGTCCTCAATGACAATGCCATTTTTAAAATTGGGCTTTGGGATCGGTAAAAACCCCCAAAAAACAAGCTATGTATGATATGACGCACATGAATCGTAATATAGTAAAAATCATTTTGGTGATTTTAAAATCACAAAAGGCTTCTCAGATTTAAATCAGTAATGACCAAATATACCTTCAACGACTGGAGAACTGGACAGGTCTTTCAGGAACTGTACTAAACTGGTTCAAAACATACGTAGAAAACAGGAAATACTTTGTATCAATAGGTAACTTCACATCTGAGCAGACAAGTATCACATGTGGAGTTCCCCAAGGTTCCATCTTGGGACCCCTTCTGTTTAACATCTACATGCTCCCACTGGCACAGATTATAAACAACAACAAAATAAACTATCACAGCTATGCAGATGACACACAAATATATATCACAATGTCACCAGGAGACCGAGGCCCTGTACAGGCTCTTGGTAAATGCATTGAGGAAATCAATGACTGGTTGTGCCACAATTTTCTCCAGCTAAACAAAAACAAAACTGAGGTAATAGTCTTTGGCGCCAAAGAAAAACGATTACAGGTCACCAGAGAACTTCAATCTATACATCTAAAAACCACAAACCAGGCGAGAAATTTGGGTGTAGTGATGGATGCAGACCTAAACTTAGAAAAACACATTAAGACAATAACAAAGTCAGCTTACTATCACCTCAAGAATATATCAAGGATAAAAGATCTGATGTCTCAACAGGACCTGGAAAAACTAGTCCATGCATTCATCTTTAGTAGGCTTGATTACTGTAACAGCATCTTTACAGGTCTACCTAAAAAATCAGTCAGACAACTACAGCTCATTCAGAACTCTGCTGCTCGAGTCCTCACTAAGACCAAAAAAGTGGACCACATCAGTCCAGCTCTGAGGTCTTTACACTGGCTGCCTGTCCGTCAGAGGATAGACTTTAAAGTTCTGATGCTGGCCTATAAAGCTCTGAATGGTTTAGGACCAAAATACATCAATGACCTCCTGACCCAGTATGAACCATCCAGATCCCTCAGGTCATCTGGATCCGGTCTTTTATCAGTTCCCAGAGTCAGAACCAGACACGGAGAAGCTGCATTCAGCTTTTATGCTCCTTATATCTGGAACAAACTCCCAGAAAGCCTCAGATCAGCTGAAACACTCAGTTTATTTAAATCCAGGTTGAAGACTCACCTGTTCTCAGCTGCATTTGAATAAAGCACCAAATCCACACCTTTAAGCTTAAATTTCAAAACTTACATTTAACTACTGATTTTATCTACTGTTCTGATTTTATCTGTTTTGATTTTATATACTGTTGTTTGTTTGTTTGTTTGTTTGTTAATTAGTTAGTTAGTTTATTTGCTTGTTTTATTCAATTTTAAATCATGCTTTTTATTTGTTCTTGTTTCTAATGTCTCTGTAAAGCACTTTGAATCACCTTGTTGTTGAATTGTGCTATACAAATAAACTTGCCTTGCCTTGCCTTGCCTTGCCTTGCCTTGCCTTCAAACCAACCGACATCCTACTGTAAGTTGAAGTCAGTCTGCCATAAACTTTTAACAGTGCAGTTCAAAATATGCAAACAGCTCTACCAGTGGAAATCGATACTACCAATCAATCAGATACCAATATGAAGACAACGGGAGAGGGTCTGTGGCTCTGCTTCCCTCAGCTTTATGGAGCCTTTTACTGAGTGATGACTGCATCGGATCATTTCACTCTTGTTGCTCTTACAGTGGTGTTTTCAGCTGCAGCAGGTACCTCTCTTCTTTGAAAAAGCTCTTAAAACCCACAGTGCACTACCCGCTCAGCACCAAATGGCAGACAGACACAGCTGGCACCTCACTGGTCAACACAGTACAGCGTTTTGCAGTCGGTAGGCAATGGATCAAAATCTTCCCAAACCTTTGGTTTTGTGCTCCACTGGGGCATAAAGCACAAAACCTAAAGGACAAAACTAAATCTTCATGACGGTGAAGAAAAATCATATCACCGTTATGAAGAATTTATAAAACTCAAATGTAACTAAATTAAAAAATCTCCCCAACAATGTTAACAAGAGCACTTCAAGACTGCATATCTCTGCTACACGCCATCCATAAACTTAGTCTCAAAAGTGTATCTGAAGGTAGATCAGTTTGTGATATTCTCTTGAGAGCAGTGTATTCCTATTGTTTTGTACTGTATGTATTTGGGAGGATAGCATGCAAAGGATTAAAAAATTGCCCAAACTTGCATCGGAAAAGAATCCTGACTAACCTTTTTGGCGGTAGAAACATTTCGTCACTCATCGAAGCGACTTCTGCAGTCTCCAACGATTCAGAATTATTCAGCTGAGTCTGAGGAAGTTACTTGGATGAGTGATGAAATGTTTCTCCCACTGAAAACACCACCTCCAGATAACAGAAACAACTTTCCAGTATTTCTGAGCGTGCATCAAGACAGAAATTTGTGCATCAACTTCACAAGTTAATGACTTCTTAGTTGGGCCAAGCCACGCGTCTAATATCTATCGCTAAGTTTTTCCAGTAATGTTGCTAACAGACACAAACTGAACTGATCACATGACCTCCCTTGGCAGTGGCACAGGGTGCAGTGCAGCACTCGGATAGCAGGTTTAATCCTAGGGTGTGTAAAGGTTTTAATAATTAAATAAATCTACAGTAGAAAGCTGTATGTCGTCACCCAGAGTGAAGGCTAAACTGCAGCAATAGCACACAGTGTTCGCTCTGATCAGGTGGTAACTACTAGGATCAGTCAACTCATCTTTCAAAGGCCTGAATTTGCTTGGATATGAATTAGTTCTCTGCTGTTGAGAGAGTGTAGTAAAAAACGGCACGACAAAGCATGCAAATGTGAAATTTTAAGGTTGCAGTTTTCCTCATTACTCCAATTTTACTGAATAAAAAATCTGTTTTGTCTGTAACATAAGCAATTTGGTTGAATTAAAACCAAAGTGACTAGTTCAATACCGAGGGACTTCAGCGTACGAGGGCTATCAAAAGCAGCCCCGCCTTTTCCGTTTACTGAATCAAGAATCGGTTAGAATTAGCAAAAGTAACGCTGGCAAAACTACTGAAAGAAACTCGTGTTGCTAAAATGTGAAACTGACTTTGGAGGGAAGGTTAGGAAAGATGGCCTATTTTGAGTTTTCTGAAGATTCTGAGTTAAATCTACTGATACTAAGACACAAAACACTCTTTACTGCAATGCGCTTCTCAGAAGTCAAGCCTGCAGCTGTCACACAGGAGGCTCACAGTGGAACCTGAATCTTTGTGGGCGTATATATGAATTTTATGATACAGAAATGTTATAACAGTAGAGTGAGGTTAAGCTTGGCTGTATATAATTCCTACCAAAAAAAAAAGCTTTAATCCCTCAGAGCCAGAGCCCATTTTGTTATCAACAGAGCAGCTTCAGGTTTCATCCTTTGATGACAGCGTGAAATCTTTGTCGGCTGGTTTTCATAGCTTTCAGCAACTTTCTGTCATGTTCGTTTTCTGAGATCAGAGGAAGGAAGCGAGCTCTCTGCATTTTACGTGTTGCTTTAGTGCCGCTGCCAGCGTGCTGAGATCTCCCGTTTATGTATTTTTTTAATGCGTTTCGCGTGTCTTGGCCGTCGTACACAGACCCGTGCCTATCCGTCCCCTACGCGAGTTGCTTTCGGGCACGTAAAAACTCAGATGAAAGGACGACAAATTAGAGCGCACAATTAGTCGTCTAATTAGAACTCATTTTCATTTAGGCTCTCAGATATTAATCAGGTACAGTGACTGTCTGAGCAGCCTACAGCTTTTTATGGAATGCAGCAATATTCACAAATCTTTAGATATGGGTACACAAAAACAAGGGTTACATAAGGCTACGAAACCACCTACTTGATGTCCTACATATAGAAGCTATTTAGAGCACAGCAGCTTGTTTTTAGAGGTGGCCTGAAGATACAGAAGACTTTGTTTTTGTTTCTAGACACCCACGCAAACATATAGGATGTCAGAACTCGTGTGTTCACTTTTTGCGTGTTAATTTTTTTTCTTTTCTTACACAATTTAAAAAAAAAAAAGACTTTATTGATGTGTCTTTTTTCCCCTGAAATTGAGGTCTTTTCGTTTCTCTGGAAACACTTTACTCAAGTCTTCCTATTTATAAGCACTATATAAATATTTGCAGAATGGTTTATAGCACCCTTCAAGGTAGTTGACATTTGTGTTTACAAGTGTATTTGTCAACAACTGCAAATCCACTTTCCGGGCACTGGTGAGTGGAAAGAATGACAATATGGTGCAGTTTAAATAATAAAACTAAGCCATTTTCACACATGAACTCCAGGCGATCTTGGCAGAATCAAGTCGCCGTCTGATGTTCCCCTCTTTTCAAATGTAGCACACATCAGAAGAAGCTGTATTACTGCTGGAAACAGTTGGGTGTAAGTGAGGCTTCTGCCTGAGAAGAGTCTGCAGAAGGAAGGATGTGTAATCCACTCACTCACTGTGAGAAGTTCATCTACCTCCATCTCACCCTATCCTCAGCATCTTCTCTGTCACGCCAACCCTCTGCAAGTCCTGCTTCACCACATCCATGAATCTTCTCTGCAGTCTTCCTCTTTTCTTCCTGCCTGGTATCTCCATGTCCAGCATCCTTTATCTACTATATTCACTATCCCTCCTCTGCACATTTCCAAATCATCTGTAACTTTGTCTCCCTCTGAAGTCTAAAGTATATGTTCTGACATGCATCTCCATCAGGTAATGTCTACTCTAGAAAACTTCAGAGCTGCAGTACATGTGTGAAAAACAAGTAATTTGCTCATAGGAGTGGTTAAAGGTGTTGGCATACAAACCCCCCCCCCCCAGTCCATTCAATAATAATCACTATCGACACAAAGGATTCCACATATATATTTTAAGCCAAGAGGCTTTTCCTCTTATTTGATTTTGTCATGTTAAGACCATTCAACATGCATGGTTGTCACCTTTTTCAAATGGCTTCTGAGAGTTATGGAATTCTGGAGCAAAACGTTTCCGAGATAAAAGCGATAATTTGAAAGACAAAACCTGAAACAGGAGGAAACTCTGCGTTTGATTCGGACGGCGTGCTCTGACAGCACCAGCTCTCATCAAACTGTCACAGTGCTACTGTCCCATGAAGACGCAGCATTGAGAAAAGTAACCTGATGATGTTTTCAAAATGTCAGGAAATGTGACTTTAGCAGCGCAGCAGAAATGCTGCAGTCGTTTGTGCCAACTTTTAAAAGCGAGCCATGATAATAGATGGACGTGAACAGATGGGTAAATACTCAGCTTAAAATCTGAAGCTCCCATGTTTCTGAACAGAGAGGCTTTGGTGTCTGCACCCCTGATTTAACACATCAATCAACATATTTCTACTGGGGCTAACAAGAACCTGGATTATTTCCTAAGAAATACACACACACACACACACACACACACACACACACACACACACACACACACACGACAGTTATACACTGACTCATAGCCTCCTCGAAGCTAAGCCTGTCTCTCCTACTCAGAAGAAATAAAACCTTCTCTTGCTGCTTAGTGATGGACAAACTGTTTTAGAGTAGAGTATCTTTTTTGACTTTTATATGCATGTCAGCGCATTGAAATGTTAATTTGCACCTCAATAGTCAGGCAGGTGGCTTGTCTTGTGTTGACAACTTAAAAGCTCCAGATTCAATCACCAGAGCCGCCAGCGTGTCCATCAAACGTCTCTCAACTGTCCTCGAGTGAGTCACTGAGCTTTTATCTTCTCACTCGCTTCGACTCGCTGTGCGCTCGAAATATCTCTATAAATTGTCAATGTTAGGAGAAAAAAAATCTGTATAAGCCGCTTGCTCAATTTCCATATAATATCCATCTTCTGAGCATCATAGGTGGCTGCAAAAATCAGCCACATATGAGGGATGGATCATCTGACACGGCAGCCAGCCGTTATCTTCCATCTTTATCCCAACGATGAAAGGCCTCCTGTCACACTGAAGCTGTTTACTCTTTTTAGTTTTACCATCATTTCTGGGTCTATTTTTTCCTACTTTATTTAGTTTTTTTACATTTTGCCAAGTGATGCAAGTTGCTCTTTAATGGCTTTGAAAAATGTACGTAACCTGAATTTACAGCTGATGCAAAGAGTTAAAGACTCCCACCGTAGATGTCAACAGTTTTAAACCTTCTTTTTACAGCACCACTTAAAGTCTTGATGATTGGCCTTTTTTTTAATTCTATCTGTGGAATTGTTTTCTGTCTTTTGCCATCCATCCATCCATTTTTTTAACTGTTTGTCTAAATCAAGCTCACGGTGAAGCTGCAGTCTATCCCAGCTGTCCCTTGGTGACAGGTGTGGTACATCATTGGAAGGGTCACCAGTTTGTCACAGAGCCAACATAGACACCGACAATCATGCACGATTACATTTACACCTATGAATCACTTAGAATCACCAAATATCCTGACATTTGTAGCAATTTTGCATTAATTGCTTAGTAATTCCTAAGCCACCATTTGTATATACAGATCCCCATTGTAAGAGACTAAAAAATTAAGTGGACTCATTATGTACCAACCTACATACACCAACCTGCATATTTACACACACTAAGGAAGGGCTGTTTAGGTTGTACTGGCCGGTGGATTCAAAACCAGAAGCCTTTTACTGTGAGGTGGCAACGTTTACATGTTTCAAGTGTTTAAATTGTTAAAAAATTAAGACAATGTTCTTTGGGACATCCTGAAATTCCGAAGTTTCAGTAAAAAACAACAACAACCAAAACTTACTTCTCAAATAAATTATAAATATCTGATTTGTTAGGGTCTGTAAGCTTATACATACAGATTTCCACATTTCCCAGTCTGACCATAACTAGTCCTTCTAGTTTTTCTATAACTAAAACTCTACTTGACATGATTTTAAAAAACAGTCGTCGTGTATCCCTACACCACACTGTGCTTCTTAATCTCTCCCTCTCTCTCTGTGAGTGACGTAACGCTGCCCAGAGATTGATAGATCATATTAGACCTGCTGTCAGCTTCTATTAAAGATTTTGCCATCGGACCTGCCAGCTGATCAGCAGCTATCACGGAAAGGGCGTGATGGAGGCATGAAGATTGTAAAAGAAAATTTTAAAAAAGGCAAAATAGCACACACACAGAGTGTGGAGAGGATGCTAAAGTGGCAGTATAAAAACTGATTATTAGCGGATAAATAATTTATTCAAGACAAAATCATCTAATAGTGTGTTTATAGGGCAAAGTGTAACTGTAAAATCCTTAGATTTTCAGTTTTTGTAAGGTCTTGGTGTTTTGCACTAAGGGATTGTATATCAAGCATCAAGGCTACAAAACTGTGGGCACCTTCTTATACAAATGCACAAACACACACACAGACACACACAGGTTCAGCCTATGACGTGTAGTTTGGAAAAACTGCAAACACTGCAGGAAACGCAGCCACCCACCCACGCACACACAATGTACCTAGCTCTTTAAGCATGGAGCCGTTCTCTGACTTCCATCTCTCCTTTTTCTTCTCAGGACTATTCTTCCTTCTCTCCTTCCCTTTATCCTTCACTCCATTCTGCTTCCTCTTTTCTCCCTTCTGGGTTTTCTCTGCAAGGAGACACAGAAGACAGGCCCATTTTAGGGATTTAGTTGATTTATTCAATTTAATCTTGATTTAACCAAAAAGTGTCACTGAGCTTGGGGAATGTCTTCTTTTCAGGTGCAGTTTGAGTAAGAAAGCGAAGTTTCAAGTTGGAGAAAATAGTGCAAAAAGATACATAATTAAGAGCATGTTTGTCCTTATTTGAACAATTGATAAGAATAAAAAAAGAAAGCTGTATTTCTTTGTTTTATATAATTTAAAAATTACTGCATGACACCAATATTATTTCAATCTCAAGGAAAATTAGTTTTACAGAGGGAGCTCCTTGTAGTTTATGAGACGAATAATTTCTGAAGGAAGAAAAAAAAAACACCAGAAAATGTTATATTGGGAAATGTTTGGCAGAGTGTAAAACAGGCCTTTGAGAAGTACATTTTGCCCTCACCGTTTAAGAAAAGTAGCCTCCAAAGAGCAATATTATCATTCAGTAATGTCAGACATAACTCAAATATTCTCTCTCTTTTTGCTGTTTTTGGTCTCTACTGACTATTCTGGGAAATACGAAGCTCTTAAGCTCCATAAAGCTCCACTGTGTTTGAGGTAGCTGCTGATAGCGTCTTTCTGCTGTTTGGTGCTAAGAAAGCAGAGCTTTTCGAGAGAAAACAGCCGCCTGCACACCAAAAATTCTGTTTTTTGAGACTGAACAAAAAATGATAGAAGTTTGATCCTGAAAGGACAACTAAAACAAGCGGAAACTCCCTACAACCATTCAGGGACCAGTGATTTACTGATAGTTTAGACAGGCATGCCCTTCCTCAGACACAGTAGCTCCCTAACTAAACTCACTGGACACTTTATTAGGTATATCTTGTTACTAACGCATTGGGCCAACTTTAGCCTTCAGAACTACCTTAATTAATCATTTCTGCTGGAAACATTCCAACATCCCATCACACAGTTGCTGCAGATTTGTCATTGCACATCGATGCAAATCTCTCGTTACCCCGCATTCATAAGGTGCTCTATTTGACTGATAACTGTGGAGGCCATTTGAGTACGGTTAACTCAATGTCATCTTTAAGAAACTAGTTTTAGATGATCTGAACTTTGTGAATGGCGCACGTTTTGATCGAAAGCAGCCATGAGGTCAACCCAACACTCAGGTGGGTTGTGGAATTTTAACAAGTTGGTACTAGGATGCCCAAAACCGTGTGTAATCGTGGTTAACTGTGTGACGCAAGGCAGGATTTCATGCTAATTAAACTAACTTCTAACGCTACCATCTTAATGCCATCAGACTTGGCAATATTTTCTTCTATTGTCTAATTTTAACGAGCCTTTGTCAACTGTAGCCTCCCAGTGTGGTCTTCTGCCGCCGATGGGCTACAGCAGCAGAAGACCACATCTTTGTGTTGAGAGATGGTCATCTGCATACCTTGGTAAAAGGTAATTTCTTATCAGCTCGAAGTAGTCTCCCCTAGCTTTTTACCCCACAGAACTCCTGTTTGCTGGATATCTTTTTTTTAGGATTTGTAAATCCTAAAGATGACTGTATGGAAAAATCCCAGCGTATCAGCAGTTACTGATATGCAGTTGTTGCTCGTCTGAAATACTCAGACCAGCTCCAACAGTCATGGCATGTTTAAAGCCACTTAAATGACCTTTCTTTCCTATTTTTATGCGCGGTGTCAATTTCAGCGGTTCTTTACCATGTTTAGATGTGTAAATGCACTGCGGCGCTGCCGTGTGAATGGCTGATTACATGTTAGTGTTAACGAGCAGTTGAACAGATGTACCTAGGTGGTTAGTGAGTGCACAAAACAGCCCAAACAGAAACCTTCACTGCTAATCGGTTTTACTGCCATGCAGCTATAGTAACACGTTTTTATTGCTGTATTTGACAGCGTTATTATGAGACCTGGTGACAGGTTTACACCTTTTTATCAGCTTGGCCAAATGTGACTCCCCTTCTAATGAGGTTTAGTGGTTTGGAGCCACAGTTCATCTTCAGCAGCTCATTTTCACTTCTGCTCTACTCTGATAAACCGCAGCTGACTGTGGCGCATGTTAATGCTTGTTGTAAAGGTTGTTTAGTATTCCAGTTGAAGTTTCAGGGTAAGGCTGTCCATGTGGACCCATGTGGCCTTGATGGATGTTACCTCAGTTAACCTAAAAGTTAAAACAAAGTCTAGTCATGGGGTTATCTACGTGAGTGGATTCAGGTTAAAAAGCCGTTTTGTATTCTTATATTGTCAAGATATTGCCGATAAGCAAAATGCCTCTGGGTTGATGTGGACAGCAGGGGGGTCTCTGTCAACTATCATTTTATTTAGGATTGTTCAGAATTGCAGTGTGTGTTCTTCAGTCTCCCTAACAGCCTAGCCCACCATTTAGACACATTTTATGTGTGCAAAAAGCACATGCATCAGTTGTGTATCAGTCTTCAAGGCCTGCGAGCATGCTGACACACACACTTTATGGCATGTAACAGAGCCCTGCAGAGCGCATCCCTGCTGGGAGCTGTCCTCTCGCTCTAGGAGACCTCGCTCACTCCCTTCAGCAGGGAGCGTGGCAGGAAACACAAGAAACACTGATAAGTACACACCGTGAAAGATACTGTAATACTGTCTAATGCAGTGCTTGTCAAATGGTGGTACTGCCAGGGGTTCTGTGAAGTCCCGCATGGGGTAAGTTTAACGTTAACAAAAATATCAGTCAAACACGAATCCTGGAAGATAAATAAAAAAGTGAGCTAAATAAAAGATAAATCAAGTTTTATATTCAATATTCTCATTTCCAGTGTAGTTTCAGTCAGCTGCTGCAAACTGCCAACTGCCATAAATCCTCACAGAAGGCAGAGGCAACAAGCCCAGTCGCATTTACTCAGGCAAACATCAGGTAAAATTGATTCTTGGTTGAAAAGTGTGGAAGACATAGATGTTTCTTACAGAAAGAAGTGAAGCCTAGTTCTTTGTAATGACAATGCACAAAACAAAAAGAAAAAAAGATCCTCAGTGAGGCACAATATCACGATTCCTACTAAACTATTAATGCAATTTATTAACCCTTTCAGGTGTAATGTCTGATTTAGACTTCTTTAGTGAATCTTTGCAGAGCCTACAGTGTAACCCGTAGGTGGCCAATGCAATCCAGTCAAAGGAACTTGCAAAGAAAAGCGTCTGGACTTCTTTAAGTTGCTTGAAGACGTTTCACCTCTCATCCGAGAAGCTTCTTCAGTTCTAAGGTCAAATGGTGGAGAGTCCCAGATGTAAACCTAGTGGGAGTGACCCCCCACAGAGGGACAAAAGGACCCCCTGATGATCCTCTAATCGCCTGAGCCAAGGTGTGAAACTGGGTGTGGGTCCCAATCAGCCAGAGTTTCGGGTGTGTTCATTGTGAAACCTGGCCCCACCTTATCATGCGAATTCCTGAGGTCAGATGGCCCAGGATGTGAGTGGGCGTTAAGGCGTCTGGGAAGGGATCTCAAAACTGGATTATAGATGGCAGAGTTGGTGTCGTAAACCACCGCCTCTGTTCAAAGATGGTCGCTCACAGTGGACATAGATGGCTTCTTTCACTCCTCTTTCAAACCATCTGTCCTCTCTGTCCAAAATGTGAACATTGGCATCCTCGAAAGAGTGACCTTTGACCTTAAGATGCAGATGGACTGCTGAGTCTTGTCCTGTGGAGGTGGCTCTTCTGTGTTGTGCCATGCGCTTGTGAAGTGGCTGTTTGGTCTCTCCAATGTAGAGGTCTGGGCATTCCTCGCTGCACTGTACAGCATACACCACATTGTTAAGTCTGTGTTTTGGCGTTTTGTCTTTCGGGTGAACCAGTTTTTGTCTGACAAGACTTTGGTCCTTTGGTACTATGTATGACTGTGCAATGACAATAAAGAGTTATCTTATCTTATCTTATTGCCCAAACCTGTAAGAACAGTGAAATAAAAAACAAAAATGCTTTTGTGCTAATTGCCCACAGTTAGGGTCAGGGCTGGATTATCACTGGTAATGACTTAGACCTCAGAGAATTAAGAAGATAATGTCACGGGTGCATAATAACAAAAACATTCAAGTATTATTTAGTGAGAAGCTCTGTGTTTAATAAATAAGACACTGAAGGGTCAGTCTTCTGTTTTAAGGTAACTGCTTCCTAAAAATGGTCAGAGGGGCACTTGGTTCACCTAACATGTTTTTCTTTACTTGCCTAGATACTGTATACTGTCACTATGATGGATGTTTATATTAAACATGAGCAGAATGTCCAATAGTTTTCCTCTACTCTTGGGTCTGTATGATGACATAGAGAAGGGATTTCCCCAATATGGTTGCACATCCCTAGCTGTGACCACAGAAGCTCCACCCACTTGTTATTCAAACCTTGTGCTTGTGGGGGACAGCCAATAAGGACAAGGCTGTCTTAAACGGATCTAAAACGGCTCGTTTCAGACTGTGGACGAATGCAGGAGTTGCACCAAGGTCCATAAATAGATAAATAAGGGTTCAGGGGCTCATTCAACAATAACTAAAAATGTAACAAGTGAAAAGCTGTGTAGGTGCTTGTTGGTTTTTCCGGTGATTTTACATAAAAAATATGGTGTAATAATACATTACAATAAAATATGTTTTCTTATACTGAGAGTAATTCAATTAGGGCTGAAACTAATTATTGGTTTATCATTGTCTCTTTTAATTGGTAGTCAGAATATTACCTAAGAAAAACTGTTGCAAATTTGCCCAAATGTGAGATATTATTATTGGTTGTTTTGTCCACCCAAACCTTCAAGATATTCTGTGTGTAACAATCAGAGCTGGAGTTAGATAATGGATAGTGTTTTTGCTCGGTACAAAAAACCAACCCTAATGATTAATGGATTATCAAAATGTTTTCATAACTGGCTAATCATTTCAGGCCCATTATTTGTGATGCCATAACTGAACAGAAAGAGGATTGCCGAGTTCTACGTTTACCAGATAATGACAAACACATGCACACTCCACACACATGTCTGCACACACAGCAGGCCAGGAAACGGCGCAGACCCATGCAGTCATACTTCAGTGAGCCTCGCATATACAGCACAGCGATGATCTCCATCTCTCCCTCCCATTGTATAACATGGGGAGCCCTTAATGTTGGAATGTCTTGTTGTAACAGGCTCTCGCTGTTTACACAAACAGAGTCCTGACTGCACGGCTCACTGACTCTCCTGCTGCTGTGCATCATGTTTATATATACATGCTTGTGTGCGCATGCATGCACCAGTACAGCAGGTGGCAGCTGCGAGATCATAGCGAGGTTTTAAAAAGGGTGAAACGGTCGAAATAGATTATCTGAAAACTACAGCGAGTGTCTAAACAGTACAGCAAATAATTTACTGGATTTAAAAAAAAATTGTAATGTGAAAATTAAAAACACAGAAAAGCCCAATTTATCGCTTTTAATTATTTTTATGTGCCGCATAATGAGCAGCAGCTCTTTTGCGAGCACATTTCTCTTTTCTTCTTTTGACTTTTTATTAGCAGCAGCTGTTGTTTTTTTTATTTGTTACCACCAGATGACCCTTGTTGTGCAGTTCGCAGCAGGAAATGGAACAAAGTTTAATTCCTCGTTAAAACCAGTTTAAAACCAGTCTCCTCGTTTTTATTAAAAAAATACATTTTCTGTGAAAATCTGCAAAAAACAAAGCAAAACAAAACAAAAGACTGATTTTTTTTTTTTAAATAAAGGAAGAAACAACCATTAAAGCTGGTTGGTAAACATGACAGTGCACCGAGCTTTGTGTTAAGATAAGAAATACTTATTTATTAATCATAATAATGCTATTTATCCCATACATCTGTATGAGAATGCTGTAGGAGTTCATAAGCAATACACATATAAACACACTATGGAGTCATTTATTAGAAACTTGGTCATAAAGTAAACTTAATAAGGTGTTTTTTAAACATTTTTTGGGTCTACATGAAACATAATTGATATCAGGTTTGTTACATTTTACCCTGAGTGAGACTTTTCATCTGGATTGAATGTCTTTTGCGCTCCGTTCAATAGTTGTTCAGGTATTTCACTCAGAACCACAAATGTCAAATTCATGGAGGAGTTAGAGGAAAGCTCAGGGCACGTCTCTACAGAGTCTTTTTTCATCCAGAAGCTGCTGAGATATTTATTTAGTAAGGACCAAAGGGGTCAGGCCAAATGATGGGCTGAATGATTCAATGTAGCTGAGCGCTCAATTTGATCTTATATCAAATTTGATCTTATATCAAAAAATACACACAGTATTATATCATAGATGCTCTGTAACATCCAGAATAGACCTTTTTAAAGGCGTGTGTGTTACTTGTGTGTGTGGTTGTCATTGCCACCAGCAGGCTGTCCTCATGGTTACTTTAGCATGGAGGAGCAGGACATGCATGAATGGAGCTGAGAGAGACCAGAGAGCGATTTCACACTGAGACGACCTCTGTGTGTGTCCAGAGAGACGAGTGTGAAAGCTTAGTTCAGTAAGAGCACAACGCCAAATGTTAAGAAAAAAGGCAGAGTATTTGGTTGTACTGTGTGTTTATGTGGACTAAAAATCTTTCCATTTTTATTTAGGAATATTCACATTTTCAAAGGGATGGTGATGCTATAAAAACAGTCAGCAATAAACACAAAAAGGTCTTACACGCAGGCGTGTGCTGGACATCCTCAAAGACAGGAGGATACTTGGAAATATTCGATTTGAAAAGTTATATAAAGTGAAAACTGTTAAAGTTATTGGAGGTTAATGGTGTGGAAAACCTTTTAGAGCCTTAACTCTTTCCCATTTGGATGCCTACTACAGGTAACTCTTGTTTCTCTTTTATGAACAGAGGGGTTTCTAGTGAAGTTAGTGAACCTATTCAATTGGTTGTCAAATCTCATCTTTACTGATATATTCTGATGTATCAAAACTTGTAATTAAAGAAACAGGGGAGGTCATTAAAAGTCGTCTTTATGGCAGAATTAAAATTTTAGACGAACTGAACCAACCAACGAAAAATTTTGAAATAAAGAGGGAAAGTGGTTAGCTTTTTTGTTAAATTATGAAATTTTTTACACTTCTCTCTGCCATAATGTTTCCACTCCTCCACTTTTCACTGTTTTATTGTTCCTCAAAGGAAACACAGAGGCTCTTTTCATTCAGACGTCTGCTGTGATACGCGGTTCTTATCGGTGCTAGACTCCTTTCGAGAAGATAGCATCTACGACTATGTGCTTCCTTACTTCGCCTGTATCTGCACCAAAAACAAAGCTGGCATCCTTCCTGTCTCAACATCAGGTTTTGCATTAAATGTGCCAGATGAGTAAAAAAAGATTTTCTTGAATTCGCTGCTCCACAACAGAAATGAGTAAATCAAAAGCTTACCTTGGAGCCTCAAATATCAGCTATTTAAACCTGACTTACCTACAGAGGGAAGTAAATTTATTGAGATTACACTGCTGGCAGGGCAAATTTACACAGTACCTCTTTACCGCTGCAGTTCTCGGTGCCCTGTAAGGTGCACTACGACTTGTCAGAAAGCAAAGAAATGTTTAAATAGAACTTGGATTGCTGGCAAACATCTATTACCCGAATCTAAAGCAACTCAGAAACTGAAACACGCATTCAAATAATTTGGTCTTTAAACAGGACAGACTTAAATCACTGGGGGAGCCAGCTGGTGTTATAAACCTCTGTTGTTTAAACAGAGACGACCTGTTATTGGTATCATTTAATTCCTGGAAATTTCCTGGAAAGTCTGCCCATTTAAAAAAATTTTTTTCCAGTCAGCACTGTGGTAAAAATCAAGACCATGAAGACAAAGGAGGCTGGGGAAAAGCCATGTTTGGAGCAATACATGTGACCTGATAGCTAGTCTTTGTATGCCCTAATAAACAGTAATGTACACTTGGTGAGTGCATGCATCTTCATCTTCCACTTTTCCCTCTTAAAGATACATTTAGGAAATTTGTCTAAATCTTTATCCATGTGAATTCCAAGGACGGTGGGTCTGTAAAACCACTTGACGCTGGTGTGAAGGTTGTAGGAGTTATGTATGACTGCGTGAAACTTTTTTTCCCCCCATTTCTGTAAAACAGCGCAGGTACATCTCCTCGACACTCTCCCCCGTTTTTCCAATTTATTTTATGGCTGTTGCTGAAACTGCAGAGGCCATTAACGCCGGGGGATCTTTGAGGGAGCTCCCAGAGGGAACGCTTCTTCACACAGCTTCTAAATTATAATTTCTTTCTTTGTTTTGACAGAAGCACCATCTTATCCTCTGATCTCCCAGCGACCGTTTCCAACACCCCCCCCCCCTTTCCTAATCTTATCTTGTTCTTTTATATGTTCTACAGCATGCAATAGGAGAAAAAACTAGTCTGTGGGTTTTCAAGGACGCCCGCAGGCTCTGCTTGAATGTGTGGAAACTTCCTCCCTGCAGGTTGTAATCTCTCCACAAATCCAACCATCAGCACAAGAGACCTTTTTTTTTAAACATGTTTTTGTCAGATCTGGGCTTTCTTTTTTAAACTTTTTTTTTTTATACGTTCTGCTGTTTGCTTTTTCTCAATCTCCACAGTATTACTCCCTCCCTGAAAACCTCCTTCCCTTTCTTGTTTAGAAGGTGCAACAGCACCGGGGGATTTGTCTTTTTGAAGTGTATGATTAATTTTCCCTCTTTCTAGGCGCACTGAACTGCAGCGTCTATGTATGTGTGTAGCCACTGTGTCCCATTTCTTACCTGAGCTCATTAGTGCAATGTGAGAAAGTTTTTTCCCACTTCCTCCCCTCCCCTACTGTCTTTTCCTCCCTCTCGCCACCTTTTGTTCCATCCTTTTGCTATTTCTCTCTCATTGTAGCTACTTCAGCTTCCCTCTCTTCTTCCACTACTTCTTTCATCCCATTACCTTCTTGTCCCTTCCCATCCTCGTCTTCCTCTGTCCTTATTTTCTCTGTCTTCCTCGCACTCCTACACACATAAACACACACACACTTGCTGAAAGCAGATCAGAGAGGCCAATACTAACCGCTGTCAGCTTGTCACGGTTGGGTTTGAGCCAGAATATAAATGCAGTGCACTATCTGCATAATAATAATGCTGCGTGAGAGCATGTGTATGCACTTTTCAAGAAGTCCTACCTACAATGGGGATTATAACTGGAGCTGTTTTTGCAGGTGTGTCCACTAAAGGCAAAAAATATTACCCGCATAGTGCTGTACAACAATTTGTTACATTGACAAATTACAAAAAAACGCATAAGAATGAGCAATGCAGGCTGGTAAGCGATAGATAAAACTTAAACCAGCACAAAATTAATAAGGAAACCTGACTCCAGCTCCAGCTTTAGTAGTTACAAGGAAGAAATACTGTTATTCTAAAGGCCTGACAAGAGAAGAGGAGGTTTAAGTGTGATATGAGTTTCTTTTATGGCTTTCTTTAAAGTAGTCAAGCTTTTTCAAAACCTAAAAAGAACATGTTACCTTGGCTTAACCAGAGCGTGTTCACTTACTACACTGCACTACAGCCACTGTCCCTACAGCACACCTACAGATAGTCCTCAATGAAAAGGAAAGGAGCTTAACTGCTAAAATAATTTTCACCCGCTTCTTGACAAAAAGCCCACATATAATATTAATTGTGTCAGAATTGAAATAAAACAATTCCCATATCCTAGTTTTGACCATAAATTGACAGCTTCTTACTACAATATGCAAAATCCCTGTTTGTGAGTGTGTGTTTGTTTCTTTGGCTGCCAACACCTCCTACACAATTAGGACTTGAAGAGGCAAACGTGGCACACGGTTACAACGTGTGCCCCTGAAGGTTTTTATCTATATTAGATGTTACGATGCCATCATGTTGTCTACCAGCAACCCAAAAATGAGTTCAAATGACCTTTTAGCATTCATGCAAAATGGAAAATGGACTGCGTTTTCCTTTCTGCACCTACCTTCAACGAAACCTGTCGTTTAATTTCACAGCTAACAGCAAGAACAGGCTTGACAACACTTCAGCATGGCCATGTATTAGTTTTCCTAATTTGCAAGAGGACATACACGCTTGATGGCATCAGTCTTCAACTGATTACTACAAGAGACTGGGAGCCAAGTTAAAATCAAAACAAAAGCTTATCAGAAACTGTACATTTGTGCTGATTGTGGTAGCTGACTGACTGCTGTCAGACAGCTGCTGTTAGAAATTCTCTGCTTCTAATCACTGGTGTAAAATTAAAATGACATCAAAGTATCTAATGTCATTAATTCTTACAAGAAAGTCTTTTACCCCCATTTAAAATATCTAAAAGTGTAACTGTAGGTACCCATTGTATTTTGGACCTATCCAGAATATAATGAAAATACAAATGAAGCAAGCAGTTGAGCCCAGAAACCAATCATTAAAGTGAGGCCACAGAAGGAGAGAGCTAATTCACATCCCTCACGCGGAACAAGTTAAAATTTGAATTATTTTGTGCGTATACTTTAAAATTTAGCAATGACAAAAACTCTTGACCATCCGTTTTGTAAACATGTAAAGGCTTGGGGAATCTCCCCATTTCAAATTCTGCACACAGTTCGTCTCAATTAGTTTTTATTTACTTTCTGTGCTTCTTGCTACAAAATGCAGTTTTCTGCTTTATGCATTCAGCATTGTGTAGCTTCTCTGTCTCGATGGGAGACCACTTGGGATATCACCCGCATGCCTTTCCGCCTTGCTGAAACCATGCTAGCACTCACAAAGCATGACGCGGGCAGCCCCCGACATGACAGACAGGCATGCAGAATGGCAGACAGAGCATGGATGACAGATGAAGTACTATGAGAGACAGACAGGCGGACAGAGGGTAGTGGATCTGTTTTAGGTGAGTTAAAGAAGCTGGAAACAAGCCCATAAAGGGAGTAAGAGTGGTGCAGTTTATGGAAGGGAAACTAAGGGTATCTGAAAAACCTGATTCTTATAGTTGTAAACGCTTTGTGCGCAGCCTAGAATGAGTGTTGGACAGTCCACATTCCTGAACTTCCTTGGGCAAAATACTGAACCCCAAATTGCTCCAACTGAATATGACTGTAACCATGGCAGTCAGATAGTGCCTGAAAACTACAAACTCCAGTATAAGGAATGCATGAAGGCCAAGAAAAACAGTGCTATGGTTCCCAACGTGAATCGTCCAACATCAACTCAAGATGTTCACAAAAAACGAGCCTGTACATCGTTTTTGTGTATTCAGCGTATTCACCCATTTTACAAAGACACACAAGCAATCACATGTGATTTGGCCGAAGATACGAGCCCACTGAACATGATCAATAACGACTTAACATAAGTCTTTTAAATTTCTCTTGCAGCCTAAGTTCACTGACGGTTACAGTGGAAGCAATTTCCAGCAACACAGAGTCAATGGTGAAACTAGATTTTTCTTAATTCGCAGAGTAGTGAATGAAGCAGCTACCAATGAGAACTAAGGATACAGCTGTCATATGAAATGGTGCTAAATAAGGGTTACCTTGGCACCTGAAGCCTTAAATGTTGTTGATTAGTCTTTAAGTGCAGATGGAACCAAGGTGCCAGAAGGAGGTGGCCTACGGTCTGCCCAGTCTGTCCAGACATCGTAAAAGGTTTCAACAGGTGAACCTGCTGAAGGATCACTAATGGTTGCGCTTGCTCACCTGAAGGCTTCTTTATTACTCTCTGCATGGCTACCACCGCCTCACAGTCTCCTCTCTCCTTATGCCAACAAAGTCAGTTTCTACTCCACGGTAAGAAACTGACACTTGTTCTCTACTTAGTCATCTGTATTTTTATTTTTTATTTTTACAATTCAAAAAGATTTCCTGTGTGACTACATAAATGACAATATTAAATAACCAGTCTTACAGTTATTGACCAAAGTCATCATAATGATAATTTCTGTCATAATCTAGCAGCCCTACCTTTAATGCCATGAAATCAGTCTAAATGGAAGAAAGCCAGACCGATACAACTGATGGACTGACTAAAACAGGATGTCAGATGAGACAACCAAAATAACATAACTGAAAGAGACAGACGAGGAAGATACGAGCCTTAGAGGAGACTGCAAATGAGAGAAGGAGAGAGGGAAACAGATGGAGGAGAAAAAATAATTAAAGAAGAGGATAAAGAGAAATGGAGAGTGGAAAATACTAAAAGGAAAAGATGCTGAGAGACACGACAAATCATTACAGCAGACAACCTCATCCTTCATTCTCTGGTGCTCTCTCTTTTTCCCTGACACACAAACACACACACACACACACACACACACACACACACACACACACACACACACACACACACACACACACACACACACACACACACACACACCAACTATTCTCTTTAATCTAACTCCTGTGGCAGTGTGAATAGATATGGCTGTTTAGTGCCAGCAGCACAGCTCCTGGTACCTGATGGCAGCAATCTGCTGAGTCAGGAGCTCTGCACTGCGTGTGTGTGTGTCTGTGTGTGTAGGTGTGTGTGTGCGTGTGTGCCTTTGGGAGTGTGTTACGGAGAAACAGAGAGAGTGAAAGTGTTCGCATTCGATTTACTTGAGTGCGTAAATGTGTGTGTAGTCTTCTTCGGGAACGAAGAGCACTGCAAACTCAACACTCCAACTACACACATACACACACACACAGCCACAGGAGCAGGCTGACAGAAGTTCACTATCATTACCATGCCAGCAAGACGTTAGTGGTATTACCATGACAACAAGCTTTCACTGTCATCGCCATGACAGCTGCAGGTCACGACTCCTCGAACTGAAAAGCTTCCTTTTAGCAACAAAGATGCGGATCGCTGTAATTTCTTAACAACTATTCTTAAAACATCATCAATATAAAAAAACCTAAACAAAACAAGATCAGAATTTCCAGCAGGATGGCAATATAGCAACAAATATGACCAATTTAAATGACTGTTTTTGTTCTATAACTATTTAACCCACTACAAATCTCTGTTTGTAGTGATAACTGTCACTAAGGTTCTGTCTTATACATCATATCAAGTGCTATCGAGGAGGCTTCAGCACGAGAACAACCTCAAAACTAGAGTGATGTGCAGTAACAACAAGAACAGGGTTTCCTGCAACAAATGGTAGCACATCCAGACAGCGCTGATCTCAACATGTCTTGAAGGATTACATCAGAGGTCATCAAATGTTTGAAGTCATGTCCCACTTCAGAAAAGTGTTCCAGCCCTACATCACTCCGTTTTTATCATTAATAATGAAAAAGGATCAGCAGTTTAGCAAAAGTATTGCATTTACGGTTTAGGAATTGGAGTCCTTTTTATACACGGCCTCCCATTTTACAGATGCTCAATAATTTTAAATCTAATTTTAAATACTTGGATGAAATTGTTGTCAATGACTGCCTGAAGTCTAGAGCACGTGGACATCACCAAATGCTGTTTCCTCCCTGCCTGAGATGCTCTGCCAGGCTTTTACTGCAACTGCCTTCAGTTGCTTTGCTTGTTCTCTGCCTTCAGTTTTGCCTTTAGTAAGTGAAAAGCTGCTCTGTTGGGCTGAGATCAGGTGGCTGACTTGGCCATTGAAGAAAATCCAGTTTCTTTGCCTTGAGAAACTCTCGGGTTGCTTTTGCAGTATGCTTTGAGCCAGTATCCATTTGTACTGTGAAGTGCTGTCTGATTGGTTTTGCAGCCTTTGGCTGAGTACAGAGCAGCCATCCCCATGAAACTACTTAACTGTCAAGCGTTCAATCACCTTTGACCTGCTGGAAATTGGGGGTATGTTTACAAGTTGCTGTAATTCCTCAACAGTTATTGTAATATTTCTATCCGGTTGTTCAGTGATGACGCGACGAATCCTACTTCCGGGTCTAAAGTAGTCTGCGTTTAATATGGCTTTTGTGTTGTTAACATGTTTAATGTGTTGTATTTCCTTCTATTTAATCTCAAAAAGCTCCTAAAACAGTCAGTGATCACTGTTGACCTCCCTCGGCTTTTATTACCGCTAATCATTTATTTAAGCTCAGTTTTTAAAACCTTAGGATGTAACTACAGCCCAGCCCATACTGGGCTGTAGTTACATCCGTATATGAATGACTAACCTCGTATTGTGGATGGATTATCTCAGTTGTTCTCCTGGCTGAAGTTTGGTCCTTTTACAGCATCCTGCCATGCGATTACATTTGTTCCTGACCACCGAGAACACTCACGTTAACTTTTATCGAGTGGAAAAAAAGCTAGCTTGTTTATATTATGCTAACATAGCTGTGTCGCTAGCGGTTACGTAGCACATCATTATATACCAGCTAGCCCAACTTCAGTAACCCTACAAACGTTACTGCTGTTTAGTTTTCTGTCTTCATTTATGCTGGAAGTGATAACAGAGCTGTACATTTTAATTTGTTTCCAAAACCCCGCAGCCAGGACATGCTATATTGTATTTAGATAGAAGCTAGCGAGCTAACTCCCTGCTAACTTCTAACTCCGTTAAATGTCATAAATTCCGTTTTCATGGATGCCTGGATGTTAAACTCAATTGTTACACCTGGTAGAGCAGAATGCTGATCATTTTATTAAAGATAAAAGACTTTAGACAGTTTTTCAACTCTCAGTAATGCCACAGTGATCGTTTGATATATGGACCTGCAGCGGAGTTTAGACCCAGACACGGCTAGTGACGTCAGACTGAACAACCGGATTGACTCCTTGAAATAAAGCTGAAAGTCTACACTTAAGTCTTGTTTGATTTAAATGCCACTGTGGTTGTGTGCCTTTTAAACATAAATAAAATAAAATTTCAGAAGCAGATTTTATTTCTCCGTGACCCATGAAATTGAAGTTATGAGTCTCTCTCCATTTATTTAGACATGGGCTTCAAAATAACTGTCCAAATTCATTCCAAGATGGCTGGCTGGTTGTGGGACTTGAATCTACACGGACTTTGTTTTAATCCAAATTTTTTCCTGGTTGTCCAAGCGCCACCTTCAGTGGCTCTATCCCCCTGCAGTTTTAGAACCACTGGATTATAAGACACAAACATCTGAAACAGACCAAAATGCATCAACAATTCAACCTCCCTGTTTTATACCATCAAAAACTGTACAGGTCTACCCAAGAGAAATGGTACTTTATAAATACGAATATTCATACTGCACAATTTCTACCAATGGCGTCACAAGCTGTGAAGGCCTCAGTCTGGGTCTGGAATAGTTACACTAAGGATCAATCAGCGTATAATAATCTGTGATGCTTCTACCAAGGACTCATTTCCAGGTGAAATTCTAATATTTCCACAACCCACAGAGACAAAAACCCACAATTCTAGATGAAGATAGCAAGTGGGGAACTGTGAGGAGAATACAAATATATAAAGAAATAGACTCCATTTAACCTGGATGTTTCACTAGGACAGTAAATCTCACTGTGAGCAGTTATCTGACCACCACAGCAGGAACAACTCAAGCAGCCTTCTTCATCCTTCCTGCTCTCCATCACAAAGCATCTGCACAAAATGCACCAAGGTCAGTCATCTGTGTAGAGTGGATAGAAAATCGAGCTCCATTTATGTGGATGGTCGGTGTCACAATATCTGGCTGAACTATTATTCCAGTGTTCTTTGCTGTGCAGGTGTCAAGTGTGGCCTACTGTGCAAAAATGATGACAGGCCATTTCCAAAACTATCCACCCACCACACTCAGGCAGCAAGGGCTTGGATGTAACTGTTATACACTTGAGCTTTCCAAATTGTACTTTTTTTGGGGGGAAAGGGGGGGTGGTGGAAGGATAGAGTACGTGTTGGCGGCATTGGCTGCAGAGCTCGAGTGGGTGAAAGGTAACAGGCTTTTTATATTGGTAAGTTTAGATGGCTGCAATTAGATGAGTGGAGACGCATGCTCACATTTTGTCTCACCCTTACCTCCAGCCATGTCCTCTTCCAGCAGTTGTATCTGAAGGTGGAAGATCTTCTCCTGGAGGTCACAGAGGGTGTGTTTCATTTTCTCCCTCCGTGTCACCATGTAGCACAGGTTGCGCACCTGAAACACAGGAAGAGGAGCAGTAGCTATAACTAGAGGCTTGTGCACGGGCAACATAATTTATCATGATGCAGTGAAAAGATCAGCCAAAAAAACCAAAAACAAGATGACTTGGATGACAAGGAAGTACGAGTGCTCGAGCACAACCTGGCTAATGGCAGCAGACCTGCATGATTGGTGCTACAAATTAATTATTATTTGCACATTATTTTATATAATATTTGTGTTAAGTAAATTGTTTAATAGTGAACTGACTTGTGAACAGTACAAGGAAATGCCAATGAAATTTAAAATAGGCAACACTTTATAATAATGGCATGCTATTAAGCACTAATAAGCTATAAGTGTATTCATATGACAACAGCACCTGCAGAACACATGACAGCCCAAGCATGTCGACATCCTAGACATAGGCATGATTTTGAATATCTGAACAGTCATTAGGTTATTAAAAAAGTCAAATAGCTAAGGTGAATTTTTTATTTTTGTCAAAAATACAAATTTCTTCTTCTTTTTAATGGTTTGGGGCCCACCATTAAACCACAAAATGAAGGACGAATGAGCCACTAACTAGGACGCATCAGACCAGAAAACCTGTGAGATGTTTCAAATTATTGCTTGAAATACCCCACGACAGCTGGTACAGGCGCTAGCCCCCCATTTCCATTATTATATCACTTTCTTTATAAAGCATTTAAAGAAAAACAGGTCTGACCAAACAACAAAACCAAACCTATAAGACAAAAACAGCCCAGAGAGTAAAAGTTCTAGGGACGCATACAAGCTGTAGAAAGTAATAATGAATGCACATAAAAGAGGAACATAAAATTCATAGTCAACAAATGACACTAAATCGAAAGTCAGGAAATAAAAGAGCGTTTTTAAAAAAGATTTAAAGATGAAGGAGCTCGTCTCATGTGCAATGGCAAAACTTTCCACTGTTTTGGAGCTGCAGCCGCAAATTGTTCCTATTTGCAATACATAAAACCATAAAAACAAAACAAACAAACAAGCAAAAAAAAAAAAAAAAGTTAAATGGATTTGCAAACAAACTGCAAGCCAGTAAAGGGAAGTCAGAATTGAAGTAATGTGCCCTCGCTTGCTTGTGCTAGTTAAAAATCGATTGGTGCTTTTTGCACCAGCTGTAGGCGAGCTATGGAAGCCGGGCTAATCCTAATAAGAAACACACCGGAGTAAGTGAGAGACTAGAGGTTATAAAAAGCGTGTATTAAGTATTAGTTAATGATTTCAGGCTCTTGTTTTATGTGTCAATGTAACCATGTTAGCAGTGCTCTCATCTGGCTTTTGTGCAACAGTTGGTTCATACAGGTAGCTGGTATTATATAACCTTTGTATACTTTATGTTTATGCTTGCTATTAGAACATTGCCACTTATATATATATAAAACAAGCATAAGCTACTTTCATCATTTATACAGACCCTTCTCTTTTTCCAATATTGCGTTATTCTTACAAGCAACAAATGTTAACTAATCAGAGTGATCACAGACCACTGAGACTCTGCAAAAGCGATGATATACAGCTAAGTTATAAGATCTCCATTTCCAAACTCACCAGTGTTTGCTTCTCTACATTACCCAAAGTAAACTCTGAACTGATTTTGACACAACTGGGTCGAGACCACGTCAAAAGAACTGCTATGTTAGTTACAGTAGTTGCGAATATGAGACAAAGCAAAGCAAACATGCGTCAGATGAATGTTATTGTGATTCTACCTGTGCTGTTTGGTCAAGCAACACTTCGAGAAGCAAAAATTAAAGCCAGCAAACGCAACACAATGCAGACAAAACCACCAAACTAGAGGAAAGTCAAATGTACACATTAGAATTACAGCCATCAGATGGACCGAAAATGGCCTCCAGCAAACATTAAAGTTGCTCTGTGAGTATCAATAACTGTCTGTTAGTGTTTCGTGAAACTAAAGAGATTCACATTTCAAAAGAATCATGAGGTTTAAATGATACATGTCATAATATCAGAGGTTTATAGTCCATCCCTCCGCTTCTGACACGGTCACAGAGTCAAAAGGCGGCATCCTGTTTCCTGCCAACAAACTCGATCTTCTTCCACTCGAACCCAAACTCCAGCTGAGCCCTCGTGCTCCTTCATTCTGCCAAATTACTATCATATGGCCCTGCAAGCGGTATATGACCGCATTAGTGTCTGCGCTGAGCTGCAAGATGGATGTGCGAGCATGCATGTTTATGTCATGCGCATATGGATGTTCAAAGAAAATCTGTGGTTGTAAATGCATGTGTTACTGTTTCGTATTGGCAAGACATTAAAAAAAAAGATGAAGAAGAAAGCAAATGAAATAGCTGAGAATTAGACTAACGGGCAGAAAGAGATGGATACATTGAGAAAGACAGGTACATAAATATGATTCAAAGATATAGAAATACATAAAAAGCTTTAGTTATTAAATGCTAACCAATAAATCTATCTGCAGATAAAATGATGACAGAGCCTGTGTATGCTCCAGCAGTATGTTTCAAAGGGGAAAAGGAGTAAGATGATGAGAAGAGAAAATGTCCAGCGCATCTGAACAAACATTTGCTCCACAGTCATTTCAGTGAGAGAGCAAAGGCAAATTTCTAGTTATGAACCGAGTTATCCAGCTACAAAGTACTTTACATCTCATTATAGATCACTGGACCCGTGTTCTTACTTTTCCTTCTGAGGCTTTTGATTTAAAAAACGCCAAACATAAAACAGAAACAAGTGTTTAAATTTTAAGTTGGCTTATCTTTTCTTAAATTCATTTTCTATTGATCTTCATTCTTATCTTGATGCACATTAGTACCAAAACTAGCACGACTGAAAAGTAAAGCCTGTGTGGGTTAACACAATGCCAAGGAGGAAAAACGTCAGCAGTGATTAGAGCAGCCATTGTTGCTCTCCAGGGAAGGGTTACAAGGTCATTTTCAAACAATTCACGGTCCATCATTACCTCTGCCATGGAGGTTATGGTTTTGTTAGCATTTGTGAGCGTGTCTGTGTCATTATTATGTCTGTAAACACGATAACTCGAAAAGTTTGGAATTCTGATCAAACTTTGCAGGGGTGTGGAGTGGGGTCATGTTCACAATCCATTCAAATTCGACTCATTTCCACAGAGGTCTTTAAGGTCAACTTAATGATTTATTGGATGAAAACTGATTTAAAAAAAAAACTTAGAAACTATGTGCTACATATTGTCAACATACAGAAAAAACTATATAAAGATTTAAAATATCACATCTGACCTATGACCTCTCCTTCAAGGCCAAAGTGATAATAATGCTATTATGCTAGAGTTACTGCCATTGTTGGTACTGACAACATATAACTATATAGGGAATTATATATGATGATTTTATTGACTTTAAATATACATTCGAGTACCAGGTTAAAGCTGTTTAAATACAACACAACCACAATTTGAGGAAACAAAATGAATATATACAAAATACAATCCTGCACTCTGAAAAGTAAACACTGCCCAGAGAGTGAGCTGCCTCCTTGGAGGAGGTTTATCCTGCAATGAGAATGCTTATTTGCAAGCGGAAAAAATTCAAGACAGCTTCCAATTATCCAGGAGAAAGCCTCTTCTGTCTAAGAAGAACATGGCATCATGGGTTACGTTCGCAGAGTTGCATCTGGAAAACTGTAAGACTCTGAATAGAATATAGCATTTTATTGACATTATGCATGTACAATGAAATTGTGGAACAATTCCTTGGGATAGACAAGACCAAAGCACAGATGTCTGGCCATAATGCACAGCACCACGTTTGGATAAAACTAAACACAGCATATCAGCACAAACACCTCATACCAGCTGTCAAGCACAATGGTGGAGGGGTGATGATTTGGGCTTATTTTTCAGCCACAGGAGAGACTAATAAGGTCATAAAACAATTACTTAAAGAGGTGGTTTTACAAGCTACTGAGTGATGGGATGTCCTTAGTTTTTCTCATGACTCGTTGCAGTACTTCTTAACTCTGCACATGAGACCCACTCCCGGGTTTGACATTAGAAAGATATGTGCACCCCTGAGTATAACCTAAGTGGTCCGCAGGTGCGCATTCGCTGTCAAAATAAAAGACACGCACCAGATAAGAAGTTGCAACGCGCGTTTGCGTACATATAAAAGGCACTGTTTTTGTCCTGTAGAGTGGGATTTTCACAGCATATTCTGCACCACATCTCTGTGCGTTCATCATTTGTTTGAAGCCAGCTCACCTCCTGCAACCACTTTTCAGAGAATACACGCTTTTTTTGCGGTTCTGAGATTTCTTTGGAGGTGGAGGAACACCAAAGTAATTGCTTAAAGGAGCTTGCTTCTTCAACATCTTTAAAAGTTCTAAACAAATGTCTGTCCTCCTCCAGAAAATCTTATGCACGCAAACGCGCGTTGTAACTTCTTATCTGGTGCGTCTTTTATTTTGACAGCGCATGCACACCTGCTTGTGTGCAGCCCTGGTTATACTTACACTTTATCCCTCAGATAATCTAATATTAATAACGTCTCAATTGGTTTTGCTGCAGCAATTTGTTTTCAGCTAATTCAATTTCACACTATAAAACAAACAAACCACAACAGCCGGTTATTATCAGCAGCTAATAGTTTAAATCATGATTTTCCACAAGAGCCCCTTCTTCTGAGGATCCAAGTTGAATTTTAAGTAATCAAAGATCAGCTGACTGAATATCAAAGAAAAATCACATCTATTCAATTTAAATTCAAGTTATAGTTTTTCCCTCGTTATAAGCGCCCCATAGTTTGTAAACCACAGCAATGATGGTAATTTAAACCACGATTTCAGAACAGAGAGTAACAGGAAACAATAAGTTAGGCCATAATAAATGTATTTGAACCATATACATTGTGGTTGCATGCATTTACCACGAGACTAACACGGCTGCTGCTCTGTAAACCAAACACCATGTGCCGTGCATACGGTTTAGAGCCGTTTAATGCGCTTATAGATGCTATTCCCTGTTGCTCTGACAGCAGGAATCTCCAGTAAGAACTATTATAGGCGCCGACATCCCTTATGTTATATAAAATGTACCAGTGTTGTGTTGGTTTCCAGTTTTGTTGCGGTATACAGCACAATTGTCATGTGTGCATAGAAAGGGAGAAAAACTAATTGGGTCCAAGCCAGACTACTTGAGTCTCAAACTAACAAGCCAGAAACTGGATCTCTGCCAATTGGCTTTCTCTCACAACGGTGCATCAGTAATCATGGGTCTCTAAGTACATTTATGTGTGTGTGTCAGCATCCTATGTGTGCGTGCGCGTGTGTGTTTGTTCATGAGAGAAAGAAAGTCACAAATGCAGGTATTTAAGAGGCAGCACTACAAATACAGCCAACATGTAACCACACGCAGCAACGTTTTGTACTGGTAGGAACACGAATCCACATCCTGGACTGGAGCTACCTGCACTCACGTGGGTCAGCACAAGACAAAGATGCAGGACAGAGAACGATCTTTGATTGCCATTATCAGTTTACTTGTTTACTTAAACGGGGGCAGCTGTGTGTAGGTGTGTGTTCGTGTGCGCTGGCAGTCCTGCCGGCTGACTGTTTACAGTCTCCGTTGGTCTTGACGGATTCGTCAGCCTGGCCTATCTGACCCATTCCATCCCTGTGTTAGAGCAGTGCGGATAAAAATAGCTGCTCAACTGGGACACAATGTGCAGAGCCTGGCTTTGATTAGGACACTGTGTGTCTGTTTTCAAAAACAACCACCTCTGCCTGCAAACATGACAGGGGAGTGGAGAGCAGGATGAGGGGTGGGGAGGCGGGGTGGGTAAGGAAAGGGGAGAGCATTGACAGATGAGGGGATTTTGGAGTAAAATAACAAATAAGCTGCATCTTGGTGTTTGTTTGCTTGCTTGTTTTGTGCTTTGCTTTACCTCCGCGTGTTAGCGATTTCCTCTAGCCCTCTTCTTCAAACCTTTATATTAAAGCTACCCGTCCAAAGCACTGAGCAGTTTTTCAGCTTTCTTGTTTAAGCAAAGTCATTCTGAACCAAACGGAAGCATTTTCAATAATAACCAGAAGATCACACAATCCATCACAACTCCAGGTTATTGTTATGTGTGAAGCGCAGAAAGAGAGCTATAAGTTTCCTTGTTATTGGTCGGCTCTGTTGCACAGACTGATGAGAAATGAAATCTACTGAGAAGTGAAGGAGGCTGGCAAACAGTCACATCCAGGACTAAATTCATTTATTTCACTAAGGTCTGTCCAGCACGCTAGGAGCTGAGTTATTATAGTTTTGTATTTTGTAATTACTTTTTATATTCTTTTTATTTTACCATGTTTTTTTTAGTATCTTAGGAAATGTTCTTGCTTCCCTTACTCCACTGCCTGCTGGAACCTCCTGCCCTTTACCAACTCTCCCTGCCCCTTTTTTAAATACTGCCCTCAACCTCAAGTCAGTTTTTCCTCCTCCTTAAGTACAAATGTGTCCGTCTCATTCAGACGTGTTGATCCACAGACACAAATCTGACAAGACGTGTAGAGTTAATTTTGTTTGTCAGCACAAACGGTTATGAAATTTGTCTTTGGACTAGCTAACCGCTGGACAAGGACACTTGAAAACGTCAGTCGCATGAGACGGAGACAATGAAAGGAAAGCAGAACAGCTCTCTTGTCAGGATTGAGAAGCTGATGATTTCACTGTTTTTCCTCTCCTGATAAAGAGAGACGTGCGGCTGTTGCAGTTTATAAAAACATCAGTTATCAGGGACGACTGTTTGTCTTTGGTTAATCTCGCCAGTGTGAAGCAATAAAACAACATGACCTTTTAAATGCCGCGAGGGTTTCATTTGAAAATGCAGATGGCTTGTGAACGTGTTTATCTACCCGACACATCGGGAAATGACTACAAAGACAATTTCCACAATGATATCCAGGAAAAGAATTTTTAAAAAAAATCACTCACGTCCTCTTTTGGGCGGTTTTAAAAGCCTTTTTTCTTCCCCAGTCAGGAGAGACGTTCTGATTCATCACCATTTGTCATGACAGAGTCAATATGACACATTTTTGGAGACCGGTCGTTCGTTAATTTGTCCACTGAAAATTAAACT
Organism: Mchenga conophoros; assembly: GCF_057382185.1. Lineage (NCBI taxonomy): Eukaryota > Metazoa > Chordata > Actinopteri > Cichliformes > Cichlidae > Mchenga > Mchenga conophoros. Next base: position 26,809,244 of record NC_140535.1, on the reverse strand, counting down.
TGACAGACAATTAGCTTTCTGGCAGGTACACGGGCCGCGATATGAATAATAAAATAAAAGTGGTACATTTAGAATAGAATAGAATAGAATAGAATTCAACTTTATTGTCATTGCACATGCACAGGTACAGGGCAACGAAATGCAGTTTTTTTGCTTATCAATGCAACGCCTAATGTTAGATTTGTATTGTTGATTGTCATTTATGCTTAGAAATATTTACTTATATATGCTTAGAGTTTTGTAATTAGTTGTAGATTGGTAGAGGTTTTGATCCTTGATAGTCTGCAAACTTTGTGTGTATTAGACAGCACTTTGGGAGCATGAGAGGTCATACCGTGTCTTATTATTTTATGGTAGGATTAACGTAGTTGCGTCTGTTCTAGTCTAAGTGCTCTTTGTTTAGATGAACTGCAGGACTTCCTCACCGTGTTATCTAGGATGAACCATCTAGGGTGAGGGGGAGGCTACCCTCTTCCTGACCAAGGATGTTTGACCCTTTGATCAGCAGTCCCCACACACACACACACACACACACACACACACACACACACACACACACACACACACACACAGGCAAGGTACTCTTTGTTTGTATGTAGACGTCGTATGTTAATGAACCTATGCATATTCATGTAACCTCAATAAAAGGACAGTGTATGGGAGAACGGACGAGAGCTACTGGGGTCAAGCGAAGGAACGGCGCTCTGTCCGGTTCTCTCCCGTGCACGAGTACCATGAAGAAGTTTGCCTACTTGCGTCTTGCTTGCAGTGTAATTATATTGTCTTAACGTTCCAGCGAATAGGTTTATGCTACAAACCTATCACCTAACACTTGATTTACAATAACGTTCGATAAATGACAGACAAAATGGACCTTTCGGCTGAAAGCATCCATCTACAACTCCTCGTGCTGGTTCATCCATCCTCCGTCCCTTAATCCCTCGACAGCTAAAGCTACCTCCCTCCTTTGTCATCCATCCATGACACGACAGGCTGGAGATAATCAGCATTACAAGTGTATTAACTCTGCTGAGCAAAGCCACCGCCTCTCCATATCACTCCCTCGCTCTTTAACCTTCACACTGCAAGGCCCTGCCCCCCCCCCTCTGTGTGTATCATCACCTTTTCCTGCACTCGCCACACCACTACTGTCCTGACAACAAATGCACACCCACACAAATGATTGTACACAAACTATATGCACATATACAGTGGGGCAAAAAAGTATTTAGTCAGCCACCGATTGTGCAAGTTCCCCCACCTAAAATGATGACAGAGGTCAGTAATTTGCACCAGAGGTACACTTCAACTGTGAGAGACAGAATGTGAAAAAAAAATCCATGAATCCACATGGTAGGATTTGTAAAGAATTTATTCGTAAATCAGGGTGGAAAATAAGTATTTGGTCAATAACAAAAATACAACTCAATACTTTGTAACATAACCTTTGTTGGCAATAACAAAGGTCAAACGTTTACTATAGGTCTTTACCAGGTTTGCACACACAGTAGCTGGTATTTTGGCCCATTCCTCCATGCAGATCTTCTCGAGAGCAGTGATGTTTTGGGGCTGTCGCCGAGCAACACGGACTTTCAACTCCCGCCACAGATTTTCTATGGGGTTGAGGTCTGGAGACTGGCTAGGCCACTCCAGGACTTTCAAATGCTTCTTACGGAGCCACTCCTTTGTTGCCCGGGCGGTGTGTTTTGGATCATTGTCATGTTGGAAGACCCAGCCTCGTTTCATCTTCAAAGTTCTCACTGATGGAAGGAGGTTTTGGCTCAAAATCTCACGATACATGGCCCCATTCATTCTGTCCTTAACACGGATCAGTCGTCCTGTCCCCTTGGCAGAAAAACAGCCCCATAGCATGATGTTTCCACCCCCATGCTTCACAGTAGGTATGGTGTTCTTGGGATGCAACTCAGTATTCTTCTTCCTCCAAACACGACGAGTTGAGTTTATACCAAAAAGTTCTACTTTGGTTTCATCTGACCACATGACATTCTCCCAATCCTCTGCTGTATCATCCATGTGCTCTCTGGCAAACTTCAGACGGGCCTGGACATGCACTGGCTTCAGCAGCGGAACACGTCTGGCACTGCGGGATTTGATTCCCTGCCGTTGTAGTGTGTTACTGATGGTGACCTTTGTTACTTTGGTCCCAGCTCTCTGCAGGTCATTCACCAGGTCCCCCCGTGTGGTTCTGGGATCTTTGCTCACCGTTCTCATGATCATTTTGACCCCACGGGATGAGATCTTGCGTGGAGCCCCAGATCGAGGGAGATTATCAGTGATCTTGTATGTCTTCCATTTTCTGATGATTGCTCCCACAGTTGATTTTTTCACACCAAGCTGCTTGCCTATTGTAGATTCACTCTTCCCAGTCTGGTGCAGGTCTACAATACTTTTCCTGGTGTCCTTCGAAAGCTCTTTGGTCTTGGCCATGGCGGAGTTTGGAGTCTGACTGTTTGAGGCTGTGGACAGGTGTCTTTTATACAGATGATGAGTTCAAACAGGTGCCATTCATACAGGTAACAAGTGGGGGACAGAAAAGCTTCTTACAGAAGACGTTACAGGTCTGTGAGAGCCAGAGATTTTCCTCGTTTGAGGTGACCAAATACTTATTTTCCACCCTGATTTACGAATAAATTCTTTACAAATCCTACCATGTGGATTCATGGATTTTTTTTTCACATTCTGTCTCTCACAGTTGAAGTGTACCTCTGGTGCAAATTACTGACCTCTGTCATCATTTTAAGTGGGGGAACTTGCACAATCGGTGGCTGACTAAATACTTTTTTGCCCCACTGTATCACTTGCTGCCTGTTTATGTTCCCTCCTCAAACACACAGACGGTCTGTTATCAACTATTAAATTCATCATGAGTCATCTGGCAGGAGAGCGCCATGCTCGCTCATCCAAATACTGCCCATTTTTAAACACACTTCCACGGGTTGAGAAAACGCTGCAGAACAGTTTGAAATATGGAAATCTTCTGTAGCCTTCTCAAAACTCAAAGCACAACTGCGATCGGCAAACAATACTTCTAAATATTTATTTATTTTGTGCTCGTTGAGATTGAATCTCTTAACAAAAAATAAATAAATATGCTGTAAAATGTAATGTAAATGTAAAATGCATGCTTGCACTTCAAAATGAATGGGTTAAAAATATAATTTGCCATCTACAAAATATAGAAGGCAAAGCTACACACACGTAAAATGACTGTTTTACAGTAAAGCCGGATTACGCTGACACGACGGTGTCCATCGACGCTGTATACTACTTATCAAAGTCAACAAACAAAGACAACACCACACCTACAAGGACTCTTTAGAATAATGCACGCCTACGCTCTTATTTAGAATGGAAGTGTGGGCGTCAACAACGCTCCGATAACAAGCATAACAAACATTACACAAGAGCAGCTATGCACCGGCTCTTATGAAAGCCAGATGTACAAGGAATCTACACGATACGAGAATCGACCCCCGATTAGATTTACAGGCAAAGCGAGAGCATCAGCTAAGAGTTGGGAACGGGCTAATGTGCATTTAGACTGACCGTACGGTGCCAGAGCATGTGAAATCGGTCTTACTTAAGGCTAAGTGTGCTTGTGCTTTGGGATTCACACTAATGTATATCCATACATCCTATATTAAAAAACATTAGCCCCCTCTCTTACCAGCAGCCTGTTGATTTTGGCGATCTGCTAGGTTTTGCCAAGTTTTGGTGAGGCTGCCTGCCTGTTTGCAAGTTTAGTGGCCGCACTCTGTGACCCAGCGCTTTCATTTGGTTTTTGATCTCTTTTGCTGTATTTTGAAAATAATGTTAAGTTCTAGGGTCATTATTTAGTTGCCTCGAGTTTAATCTAGTTATGTTTCACTTACGTCTTCTGGTTAGTCTCATGTATTTCAGGTTGTCAAGTTTGTATTGTCATGTCTGTGATACTTTGGTCAATGGACTGAGATCCTTCACAGACATTTCTGGTCAATGGTGTAAGTTTAAGCAACCTAAAGTTCACCATTTCTACTATTAAATACTTAGTGAAACACAAAAGCATACAGTACAAATACAAAAAACCCAACTTCATTATCTATTTTTCAATTTGTACTCATGGTCCTGCAAGTAGTGATTCGGGAGTACAGTGGTTGACACATTCGCCTAACGCGAAAGATCAGTAGTTCGAGAACAGGAGGAGACACAAATCCCTGTGAGGGTTGTGTCATCTGTGCGACATCAACCATACAGATCCATCTGCTGTGGCGACCTCTTGTGAATAAAAAAGCAGCCAAAACAAGCTTTAGTTCATGTCCTTTACGAGTAGCCGGGGAAAGCTGCAGTTTCCAAGGCCGTGATACTTCTCTGTATTTTGGTAAATAAGACTTTGGAATTTTGTTTACAGAAAATGGAGCTCGTTTAAATCTCCCTCCAAAGTGAAAATTTTGAAAAAACTGGAAATTTTGTCTTGTAACATCAAAAGTGCAAACCTTTATCTCCCTTTTTGTGCAACCGTCTTATTGTTTTTAGGTTTGTGGTTGGCCAACATTGTTATGCAGTTTACAGTTACAGTATATAGTTTAGACAGTTATCTCTACCCCGTTGCTCTGGCATGCTCTTGACATGTTGTTTTTTGGATTTGGATTTGCACGTGGACGGCGATGCTGTGGACGTAGAGCAGTACATTCCACGACAGGGACGAGATACAAGATGTTCCAGATAAAATAAATGAAGGGCAGCACTTAATTATCAAAACTTAATTACTATTATGTATTTATCTATTTGGTATAAAATGTTAAGTTGCAGCCTACCTGCAGGAGGCATTGGCACAGTTTTTAATAACTGTTCAATACTTAAGTAACAGATTACTTTTTTTTGCTGGGGCTCAAATACAAACAAAATATATTTTGAACAGTTTTCTGTATTTTAAAACATTATTTTATAAAAATGTCAAAGTTTTGTCCATTGATCTATAATGAAATATGTATAAAACAGGTTTTAAAAAGTAAAGTTTATTAATGTGTCTGCCTTCTCTTAACTATATGCAATGCTAAGTTTACACTAACGAAAACAAAACCTGAAAATGTTTTATTAGGAAACAGTTCCAGCAGCATCGGTAATGATCTCCTCCTCCAACCTGTACACCTCAACCACCAATTAAAACTACGATATTTAGGGCTTTTTAGTTTTGACATTTCAAATCAGGTTGTCTGATACAGAATATCAAGGTGGGTGGAAGAAAAAAAACAAACAGGAAATGAGTGCCTCCGTTTCCCTCAGTCAGCTGCTGTGTTTAGGTCTGAGGAAGACAGTGTGTATCCATGTGTGTGCTGCCCCCGGGAAAAAGGCAGGACCTATTTAAGTCTGAACTAATTCCCAAAGTGATCTCTGAGATAGAGATAAAAACCCAGGGGGGGGACCAGAGATTGAATGAATGTGCCTGTGTGTGAAAACAGGAACATCCGTCTGTATGTGGGGATGCGTGCGTGTGTGCGCGTCTCTAAGGGTCTGTGACTAAAAATGGATTTCATGGTAACGACTTAAGTAATATGTGACGCACTTGTGGCAAATTACTGTGACTAGATACTTACAAAGACAGACAGGGAGGCGGGAATCCAGTACAATCAAAAAGACAAAAAAAGTAAAGAACTGATCCAAGGATAACAACAAAGCTTGTTTTGTTTTTTTCGAGTTTCACAGCTCAGCCAACAACTGATAAAACAAAATTTGAGTGAAACAAAAAAGTCTTAGAAGAAAAGCAGAAATGAGCCAAGAAACAAAGAAGATAACACTTTCTTTCTTTACTTCTCCAACTAACTTCCAGCTCAGATCCATATTGATTTGACCCTCTCGGCTCTCACCATATTGACTAAAAACCTGTGCTGCTTACTAATGAGCGCCATCGACTGCTCACTCACCCTGAAATACACAGACACCACTGTGAGGAAGCAGCCAGCTAAAGATCAGGATTATTGATCTTTAATTGGCCCAATATCACCCCAACCCCAATATGTAGAGCCTGGGTTAATTACTAACAAGACAATCCCAACTGGAATGATTAAAGTGGAGCGTGTATTTAAATTTAGACGGCTTGTTTCAGACGGAGCTCTGCTGTGATCGCAAGTGTAAACACGTAATCAATTTGTCACATGTTGCTCAAGTGTGTAGGATAGAGTGCTGGGATTGTGTGTGTGTGCGTGTGTGTGTGTGTGTGTGTGTGTGAGGTGATTTACATTGGACAGAGTTCCTGTTCATATCTATTTGAACACTTAATGATGAAGACGATTATTTAAAAACAGATCAAATCACTGGCTTAAAGCAAGCTGCATGCACTTGTGCAACAACCAGCAAAAACGCTGACTTGGTGACTGGCAGGTCTTTGTTAATGTGAAAATCCAGGCAGGGGTCACTTTAGTGATGAATCTTGGAACATAATTATCACCTGAAACTGCAGTTCCCCTTGGATTTACCAAGCTTACCCAGTTTCAGCTCAAGCCTTCGACTTCACCACTGTGTTTGACTCATGTCTCTCACAGACTTGTTTCTGAAACCAGAGAGGCTCTCAAATAGAGTCCTAAAGCTAGATTAAGTCCTTCTCTGAATCCCTGTAGAGCCTGTGGAGCACTGGACGATGCTGTCGTTTGCACTTGTACGTGTGTGTGCTGTTGTGTCAGCATTGCCGTGCCATCGTGAGTCAAACTGAGCTGATCATGTTGGACTTGGAGCTGATAAATATTGAATGACAGCTACTGTTGCTCAAGGCAAGAGAAAAGACGGTGTATACTAATGCTGTACAGGATGCTATAATTGTGTGAGCACGCTCTATTAAAGCAAATGTTTGAGCAGTTTGTTAAGCTGTGTGATAAAACAATACCATAGTCTTCTCAGGAGTGGAGCAATGTTCATAGAGTTACATCTTCATCTCTACAGACCTCAGTTAGCATGTTAAATGTTAACACTCAAGACAGCACAATTAGAAAATGAGTGGACAAGTAGATGCTGTTTGGACAGGTCCCCACCAGAACGCCTCTGCTCTCTAAAAAGAACATGGCTTAGGTTTGCAAAGTCGCGTCTGAAAATACTACAAGACTTCTGACACAAAGTCCTATGGACAAACAACATAAAGTGGCCATAATAAACCAAGCACAGCATATCAGCACAAACAACTCATAAAAACTGTCAGGCGCAGTGGTGGAGAGGAGATTTGCATACATTTTGCAGCCGCACAACCTGAATTTTGCAGACTTCTAGAGTCAAACGCGAGGACATCTGTCTGACAGCTGAAGTCTGGCCGAAACTGGGTTACACAACAGGACAATTGACTTCAAGCACAGCAGCAAATCTACAACCAAGTGGCTGAAAAAGAAAAAGGTGTTGCAATGGCCCAGCTCAAGTCCAGACCTCAACACGACTGAAATCCTGTTGCGGGACCTTAAGAGAGCTGTGCACAAAAAACCCACAAACTTCACTGAACCAAAGCAATGTTGTAAACAAAAAAGTCCCACAAAAAGTGATTGCTGCTAAAGATGCGAGACGCTGAATCATGGTTTATACTGCTGCTAAAACTCTTTTTTTTCTTCTTTTAATGAAGGAATTATCCTTGTGCTATACTGTAACTAACAGACTAATCACAGTTGTTGTAACGTGTGTGTTACAGTAAGCCTAATGCTTCCTGAGTAGATACAGAAGCAGAACAAAAATGAGAGAGAGAACATTTGACTTTCACTGGCCAACTGGCCGGAAGGTGGACTGATTAATAGATTGTAGAATCTGCTTCCTACAGGGAAATAGTAATTTTAAAGCTTTTGAAACAGACAGATCTGGCGAATAACATACATTCTTACAATAATCTAATAACTGATACCAAACATTTTGGTGCTTTTATTTCCACTTGTAGCCAAAGAAAACAGCACTGTGCTGCACGTCACGCCAAAAAATCCCTAAGCAAAATTAAATCTGACTGTTTTATCTACAAAAAAGTTATGCAAGAAAAAGTCTGAAGGAAATAGCAATAACAAAGTGACTTCACTAACTCGGATCTTGAAAAAAGTGCACCGTTAAATGTTCTTCCTCGTGCAGTCCTCACTCAGGAATATTACACACCAGTGAGCTGCACAGTCAGAGCAAAACACCTGAGCACTATGCCATGAATCCTTTTCATGATCCTAGAGGGAAGGCTGAGTAACTCCCACATCTTACATTCTCATCTCTCGAAACATTACAAATTTATGAGTGAAAATAAAAACCTGCCTGAGAGATGCAAACTATACTAACTCTACCTCTGCTGCCTCAGACACGAAGACAAAGTTTAGCTCGCGGTAATATCTCGACCATCAATCACACGTCGAAGCACGCTGGGTAAATTATTCGAATTGTGAGCATCTGAACAAGCACAACAGATCCACAGAAGATTGTAGTCATGCACTGATTCCACACTTCATATATAGACCTGTGGTGAAGAACTAATTATTAATCAGGAATATTGTTTTGCTTCAGCAGGAAGCAGAATGTCAAACCTAACCTGATGTGTGATTTAATGCAGGGTTGCGTTGCTTACTGCTTTCATGCAAATTGTTGAAGCTTTCCTTTATAATAGAACAAACACTGGAGGATTATATCTAACGAGACTGGATTAAATCAGACCACCTTCAAACAGCTACAGCTCACTGACAGCACAGCCCAGCAGTACAGTGCATTATTCCACCTCTTCAGCCTTGGCTTTTCACATAATATTAAAATATTATTACTGTTTATAAAGCAAACAGCGATTTCGGGCTAAATAGATAGACTCAGATCCTCCAGGGCTATTCTGAAAGTTAACCCAGAACTCAGGAGTGCAGAGTTTAGCTTTAAAAATGCATCTGGATCAAACAGGGCTAAAGACTTTTCTAGCATTTGGTCTCTAAAATGTATTTATTATATTTTTCCCCCAGCTTATGCTTTCGGTAATATCTCATGCCATATGGAACATCGCTGTGTTTAAATTGTGCTACAAAAATAATAAACCTGGACTTGCTTTGACTTGCTTTGCCTGACTACAGACTGCATTAAACACTGTGGACTGAATCGCTGCCATAAAGGCAGATCTTGGCAGCAGGAACACAAATATCCTTGCAAATCATTAAAGACCTTCAGATAATATCAGCTACCTGGAGAATAAAGTAGCTCAGTGTGATTGGTACCTTCCCTCTGTGGTGCCATTTAGAGGGTCCTAAAACAGTTAGGGGCTTAATGCCACCCACTGAAACTATCAGAACACGGAGTAATCACAATCTTCACAGCAGGGGCACTCTAGCCAGTGAGCATTATCTTGACTCTTTAACTACTGGTCACGACCTAAAATAGATCATGAACATGTGAGGCGAGTGGGCGCCCACAAGATAAGAGTAGCAATATAAGCCTGAATGCGAGCGCGATATTAAATTTCCATCTCCAGTTCTTCTGCTACTTTTTTCATGCTGCTGAACGTCGACAGTGTTTGTGTTTTTGCTCTGCATCGTCCCAAAGGAAATGCCGTTATTGCAAACTTATGCCTCTGTTTACGTGATTCGTGCTGCTGGAAATATAAAACTAATAACTTCTTATGCACCAGTGCATTTAACCTGAGTAAGAAAAAACATCTGTAGCTTCTTCTCTTTTTGTATATCCCGTCCTGATTCAGAAATGGGTGCTTCCTCTGAGGTTTTGTTTGGCATCTGTGCAGAAACAGCATGTCAGTTTGGGAGTGGACTTGGACAGATTCTCTTTTGAACCAACAGCTGCACTTTACTACAAGTAGAATAGTACAGGGTTGTGCAGAAGGCTTGAGCCACCACTTATTTCTTTATATTTTGGTTCTAAGAAGGCAGACTCCTTTGTAATGTCTTTGGTAATAGTTCTCCAAGCTTTCTGAAGGTCTTTAAAAGTTTCTCTTTGGACATTGACTGCTTTTTCTCTCAGTTTGCAGTCCTTATACCTGACCATTTTCAAAGGAATGCTTTTGTTTGTGCTACTTAAGGCTGACCTATGAATCATTGAAGCATAAAAAAACAATAAAGAACCAATTTTAAATTTCATCTTTAAGCACTTTGTTACCAGCAGCCTGTTAGACAAGCACATAATTTGTTCCCATTTCTTTAGTTAAATCTACAAAAAAGTCAAAGTATATGTTGGCATGGTGCGATCTAAAAGAATTTGTGGAGGGGCTAACAAACTGTGCACATTATCTTAAAGTCCCGTCCTTAAGAAATAAAAAGAAATCCAGCAAAGACAGGATGGACACCAAAAGATTTTGTGGACCTCCTAACCAAGATCCTCAGCTCCAGTGGCACCATTTCTTTTTCCTGAGACCTGAAGCTAAACGAGAGAATAAATCTGGTACTTAGGTTGGTAAAATTTTAAAAGCAGAAGATGGATAGCTGCTGAATAGCACATGAGAGTCTTGAAGGCAAAGGACAGGTAGACATTCATAAAGGCTGACGGGCAACAAAAGAAGAACAAACCAAGAACAGAGGGTGTGCAAGAAGGGTGATAAAGAACACAGGCAGAAAAAAATTTAATAAGAAAATAAAGGAAAATGAATGATGTGCAGGAACTTGTTCATCCAGTCATTAAAGAGAAACCTCTATTCAAAGACAAATAGAGGGATGATGGAAAAAAGAATTGAGGGCATTTAAAAAAAGGGATGAGGGTAGCAGGAACAGAAGGGATAGCATAAAGCATGGACAGAGGAGGGAAGGAAGGAGCACAATAAAGGGAACAAAGGATGAAAAGAAGGAAGGAAAGAGGAGAAAGTGGGTCAGACAAGCAGACAGACAGTGGAGGCTGGATTCAGCAGACTGAAGCTTTGTGAAGCCCTCCCTGATGTGCAGTGCACACAGCCGTCAGATACACACACACTATAATCAAGCACACCCCCCAAGTCTATCGCCCCCAAACACTTACACACAAACTACATGATTTATTAGCTCCTGCATATCACTCACTGACACTGAAGCCACACCCATCTGGGATCCATAGCAACATCATTCTCCAATCAGAGTTCAGATATTCGGCTTTTTGGCTCTATGTGTGTGTGTGTGTGTTCCCAACATGCATCTAAACGCGTGCATGAGCCTTAAACTATTTGCTTTCCGCAGGTGTGAAAACTTTCTGTCACTTTTCACAGTTCCACACTCGTCCTCAAACACTTACAGGTATGCATCACAAAGTGCACACATATTGTATTTACCCACACAGACTGCTGGAGGAATATAGGGAGGGAGTCTGGAGCGCTGCCAAAACAATAAACTCTAAATAAACCTTGTGACACAAACGCTCTGCTCCTCTCTCTCCTTTCATTCCTCTACAATCACACACTCCCCTTTTCTTTTTCCATGTGCGCTAATCCTCTCCCTTTTCTGCCTCCTCTTCTTGCGTCTTTCTCAAATCTGCATCCATTGCTCTCCCGTCTCCTCTTGCACTCATTTTCTCTTTTTCCTCCTTTTCCCCAGCCCCCTCTGTCAGTTTCTCTCTCTCCCCAAGAACTCTTTTACCTTCCTCGTGTCTTTTATCTAACACCCCCCACCCCCACCCCCCGTTTCTGCAGAGTCCTCATGCACTGTCCGTGCAGAGATAAAGAGAGGAAAAAAGAGAAAACGAGGGAAGAAAAGAGCGAGGTAGAGAGAGCGAGAGAGAGCAACAAACAGGCCTTCACACACAGAGTTTAATTAAAACTAGAGGAAAGTGTGTACACACCACACCATGTCTAATAGCAAATATTTAAAGATCAAATCCCGGTTATGAAAACCTTATTACTCTAAAGCCCCTCGTCTCCATTGGATTGAGGTTTTATTGGACAAACTGTTTCATGTCAGCAAACAAAACAGGATTTGGGGAGGGATTAAATTGTCTCCAAAATCTCACTTGACAATGTATCCAGACACCATGGATTGGCTGTCTTGCATGCAGCATGCATAAGCCCTGACAGGATTAAAGAAGAGGCTGGTGTGAGCTTTCGGAAATTTTAGTCCTTGCCACAGTTCCTTAAGGAATCCCCTGTTGTGCGCATCTTAAATACAGTCTTTCATTTCCAGCCAGCAGCACTTTGTTCACAATTACTAAGTGCTGGAGTCGATGTTTGTCTGAAATTGCCATAAACAGTTCAGGTCACATGGTTCTGTGTTAACTATTTTTGAATCTAATACTAGAGCTGTGTGATTAAAACCATAATCACAAATACTACAGTACGCAAATACACTGGCATTAATTAAACGTTAAATATTTAAATTAAACCAAATTTAATAGAAAAAAAAAAGGTGGACTTGGACAAAAATACTAGCCCTTTGATAAACTGGTGACCCGTCCATGGTCTCATCCATTGACTGCTGTGATATGCCACGGCCCTACCGCAACCCTGAACTGGATAAGTGGACAAAAATGGATGGAATACGAAAAGATATAATAGATAGTTTTACGGAGTAAAGCATCAGCAAGTCCTTCATATAAATCAACTACATTTACACTGTTTTTTTCTTCCTTTTCTTTGTTAATTCAATCAAAAATGCCCTTTTCCTTTTCCTGAAAGATGTATGAGGGGCAGCAAATAGAAAAACGCTACAAAAGACACAACGCAAGTTGAACGCAACAGAAATAGGAAAAAACGCACAAATTCTAAAGAAATTGAAAGTTACAGAAACCAAAACATGCAAAGGACTTCACTGAGACGCGCTTAAAAGAGGCTGAAGGTTCATCGGTGCTGTAACAAACATGATTCATATAATCCTGAAGCTATACGTTTGCTATTAGCCGTTTACTGTTAGCTCGTCCCTTCCACAGCTGTTCACTTTACTATCCTCCCAAATACACTTCCATTTTGTTTGGTGATTTTATTTTATTTTATTTTTTACTTTTTTCAGTTTTTGTAGAGTTTTTCTTTTTCTCCTGTGTTTCATACAACATTTTACAATGTGTTATATCATAAGAACTGAATGAAGGCTGAGTCATCACTGCCGACCCTGATTAGGTGACAAACTGCTCTACCTCCTGAGTCACAGCCAGTTGTTTACCAGTGTCAATCTTACTGAGGAACCTGTGTTGCATTTCCCTCTCAACATGCCTGGTCTCTTGTTATAAAAATTGTATTTCATTTTTTTTTAGTACAGTTTGTAGCTTTTAAAGCCCAAAAACATGCTGGATTTGTCTTCTGCTGTTTTGTGTGACTGTCCTGCAGTAAAGATCAAACATCCCTTTGTGTTCATCGAGTGCGTGAGCTTGGTGGTGCATTAAGTTTTGTTTTGTGTGATGAGACCTAGATTAGATACAATTATACACATGTGATTAGTCCTTATGAATAGTATCACGGGATGAGAAAAGTTGATTTTCAAATAACTTGACTTTCAGCTGTGTACAAACCCAGGGATTTAAGTGGAATTTGTAGGCTCTGTGCCGAAACGTAAATGCATTTTTGCCATGATGTGATCCAATAAACAAGCGAAATGTATTATTATTTGGTCCTCGCCCACTTGGACGTTTGTGATGTACTATGTTTTCTGGTTTTTGGATTCCTGTTTGTTGCAGGACAGACATCCAAAGGCTCTGATATCAGTTTGGTGATATTACATTATTACAGCTCCTGGTTATTTAGAAAGTGGCAGTAAGATTTTCAATACTGTCATGGCATGTTTTTTTTTTTAAACCAAAATGGTTAGGCTGTGTGTTGGCCATGCACTGCAAAAAAAAAAAAAGAAGAAGAAGAGAGAGACCAGAAGGCGGTATGTATGTACTAGTTAACAGTAAGCTGAGTTCATTGAGGTGTAAAAGAAGATGAGAAAGAGTAGCTAACAAAGTCTTTGTGAAATGTGGTTATGCAATAGGCAAGGCAGAGCATGCAAACTTCCTGCAGATAGGCCCTACAAAGGTTCAAACCCAACCCAGTCTTCTTATGGACCAATCAGAGTCAGAATCAACTCTATTAATCTGAACACATACAAGGACCTGGGGCCGGCTATTTCTTTGCTCTCAACGTACGCGTGATTCAGCAGGTATGGTGGATGTCTAAGTACAGACCAGTGAAGCCACAGTATGCCAGGAAAGTATGAAGACGTGAAAAAATAGACACCGCTCAAGCCCACTCTGATATGGAATTACCTCCCGAGAAGTTTCACACTATTTGTCAGGTTGAGTAGAGAGGTTACTCTACACCCACCTCATCTCAGGAGGGGAAGTCAGAGAGGAAGTTATTCAGACTCAAATCACACTTAGCAGCAGGAGAAGGGCTTCACACAGCAAGGAGTAAAGCCTAATTGGCTATGTTTTATTACCCAGCCAGCTAGGGGTAAGTAGAGGTCTGAGGAATGTGTTTGCAGATGCTACAGGGTGCTCAACAGGGAAGCCTTATTCTATAATGGCTTGAGAGGCCGGCTGTGATACAATTATAGCATGAGGGAACGTCATCGAAATTGTTTTCAGAGCTTTAGGGTGAAACGCTGTTTGGGAAGTGATGGATTTTTGGTGCCAACGGGGTGGGCTGAGCTGACGGTAATCTTTGTAACCTCCCAATTAGCTCCACTTTATTGTACTCTGGATTTACAGACTGAGGACAGGCTCCCCTGCTGAAAGAGAGCCAGTAGCTGTGCTGACCATAAAAGCATAATAATCAGGTGATGATATTAAAACTGCTCTTAAACAGGCAGTTAACCCCCCCCCCCCCCCCCCACATACTTTTCTTGCATCTTATCTCTGCTCTTAGTTTCAAAGACATCGTTAGGATTCTCTTAGTAAATATGAGATACACAAATATACATCTGCCCCTTTTTGTTGCTGTAACTTGCTTTTGTTGGGGGTGATTTAACTATCATGCACAGACAAGTAAAACATCCTCGTCTATTATTCAGTGCATGCAGAATCAAATATACATTCAGGACTAAAAAACATACCAGACTTTAATCTGCAAATCTGTTCATGCGTCACAGGACCAAACCCTTTGCTGCTCTTTTATCATGTTTCTGACAGCTGGAATTTACGATGTTTTGAGTTTATTTGTCTTGCCAAAAGGATTGTTATGACGGCAACCAGATGGGTGGAGCTGAAATCTTGAAGGTGCTAAAGATCAGCGTGAGTTATATCTAACTGCCTGAGTATGGAGCTGTGATAGTGGGGGCTGGGTGGTGCTTGTTATTGTACCTACATGGTTGATGATCAGATAACGGCTGAATTTGTTTATAACTGAGAGAAAGAAAGTTAAACCAGGATGCGGGTGAATTATAAACATCGGTTAACGTATTTTTTTCTCACTTCCAGCTTTCTATTTTTAATCGTGGACTCTATGAGACTGGCTGCGCGTGATTCACAATTCACAGTAATTGTTCTTTTTTGTATATTGGGGGTTTGCGCAGACCCTTAGTTCATCCTCTGTCTGAAACAGAGTTTTAAACACTTTAAGTGAACTTTCTTCTGATTGGCTGCCCCTCGTAAACACAAAGTTTAAACAGTAGCTGCGTTGTTCTGCTGAGCTAATCACAGATGAACACATTAAGGATACTGTCTTACTTAATCGATGAAAAGATTGGAATCAGCAGGCCACATAATGGCAATTTCTTTTCTTCAATGTAAAATATTATTGGTATAAACAACTGTGAAAATAAAGTGCTCAGTTACTGAAAAAAAGGTCAGATAACTGAGAATGAGTTGCTGTACATTCTAATAGCTGCTTTGATCCTTTGCTCATACCGAGGCTCTTGGCTTGTGGCTGCCTCTGAGCTTTAGATACTTTAGGTTTAGCTATTTTGCTTTAGTTAGCTTGTTTGACATGACCATGTTTAATTGTGTGAGGGTTATTTAAGTGTCTGATTAGGTTTGTTTGTACCAACATTTTTATTGCGGTTGCCCTATGGCTTACTTTGATGAACTTTGTGTCTTCTTAAAATATGGCAAAGAATTTGCTAACAACCACAGCCACATGCTTATTTGCCTGCACCACTGTGTGAGTGTGTGTTGTGCATGCATAAAACAGAGAGACTTGTATTCGGACACGTGACCGGGCTGGTCTGGACTGTTGACTGACCAGCCAATGATCACACTGAAAATTTTTCAAATGTGGTCCCTGGTGCATGTCTAATAATTCCTTATGACAGAAAAGAAAACTGTAATAGACCCATTATAATTTGAGTATTTGTTGGGTCTGCACCCACTTTATATGTGTCACACATAAACACATTAAATCATTGAGGACTCTTGAGTCCTCAATGATTTAATGCGAAGTAGTCTATGAAAATATTGTGACACTGACTTAAATGTCAAAGAATTGTGTTAGCTTGCAGCAAGCTGGGTGCATGCTGAGTAGTACTAATGCAGCAACCGTTTAGGTGTAAACCAAAGAGGTGAATTTGTCACACATACATACCACGGAGCTGAAAATGGAAAACACAGACCTCAGCTCGATTCAGTTGTTTGTTTCAGTACTTGGTTTCATTTCTGTTTTTGCTGAGCCAATAAAGGCTTCAGTAAAACTGCCTCGAACATGGAAAGGTCAGTCGTCTCACCGCTTTATCTACAGCAAAAAACACGTACGACTACACAAAAGCTCTGGAAAATATGCAAAGATACAAAAACTAGGCCACTGAAACCACATATATTATTGGTTCAGCACTGATTGAAAAATTCTTGTGAAGAGACACGACACAATGAAAAGAAAATGTTCTTATTGCAAATGCATTAAACCATAAACGCCTGCTTTAACCTTAAAGCACCTCATATTCCAGCCATAAACATCAATTTCCAAGAAACGTCTGGCCAAAGAGGGTTTGTATTAATAAAACTGTTCAGAAAACTGCCAAAATATTCCTGAAGCTTCCACGATAATGTTCCTGAATTATGTTGGCTATGCAATTTAGTCCTTGAATATTTCATCTGGATAGAGAAAGCAGTTAGCTATGATGGGAAACAATAAATGTGCCTGTTATTAGAAAAAGAAAGTTGAATAGCATCTTGTGTTTGATGTGTAAAGCAGTCTGCCTTTGATTATGAGCTGACGATGAATCAAATGAAGTATTAGACTGCAATTAGGCATTTCCCTTAAAAGCCAAATAAAAAATAGCCACATTAAAACTGATTTGTCATCCCAGTGCATTTGTTTTCTGGAAATCAGGCTTAAGACTTTAGAAGCAGTGGTTGCTTTGTGTGAGCTAAAATACACCCTAACATTTACATGAATCGATATTTCTGCCTTTATCAAACAAAAAACTATTGGATTCCTCCTAAATGCTGCAGAAACCTTGCATTGTTTTATTGCAGGTCAATACTCTCCAAAACTGAACCTGATTGGCCACCTCCTGAGCTAATCTATACTAAAAGGAAGCATTCACACTTCAAAGTTTCTCTTCTGTCTTTCTAACGTCTGTGATTCAAAACAAAATATGTTTTAAAGGTTAAGGTTTGTGCTTCAAAATGAGAAGGGTTTACCAGAAGGGTAACCTGACTTTATATCTTACAATGTATGCAATTAATGAATAACTATTCCTGTTTTTTCCCTACAAAATACAGGTCTGAAGTTGGAAAGAAACAGACTTAGTATGAAATATACATTCACTGGCCATTATGCCTAATTTGCCTATGCCATGGCAGTGACTCAGGGTTCTAGGGATACAGACAAAAAGGCAAAAACTTAGACATGAAAGGTGATTTACGTGACATTGCTAATGAAGTAGGTGAGCGTATATTTGTCATGTTTTTTGCTGGCGCTTAGTAAGATTCTGATTAACCCAAAAACCAAGAAGCAGCTTAAAAATAAAAACATCTATACCAGATACAGCTGAGAGAAATGCCTACTGAAAGTCAGTATTAGTGTTGACTACACGGAGAGGCTCTCAGAGGATGCTACTAAATTGGACCTTGGAGGGCGGTGTTTCCCATCAAGTCCTGCAAAGAGAGATTTTATAGTTGAGCTGCAGCAGTGCATTGGCTGGTACCGTCTGAGAGACCATACTGTAAAATATTTAAGGTCCGGGTCAACTGGGGGCCCCCCTTACATCTCCCTCATTACTTATTGACGTGCCCTGAGTGTAACACAGCCAGTGAGTCTGTAGGAGTGTGTTGCGAAAAACGAACATGGTTGACGTGCGCAAACATTCACCACAAAAAGAGTGAACAAAATCTCGAAGACACGAGGAAGAATGTGTAATATACATTTTACAGTCGGTTAAAACGTCCGCAACAATGCTCCAAGTTAAGCTCATGGAAGTGCGTGTGTGTTTTTTCTGCATTACCACAGTGTGCATCGAATTTAACGCATGTTCAAGTTTGCACAAGTGTGTTTTCATGCATGGTCACTGAAAGACACAAAATCGGTATCAAACACATATGCAAGGATGCATTTATTCACACATGTGTGAGGGCACAAACTGACTGTTAGTGCTACATTGTGTGTGTGTGTTATGTTCTTTTACTCCTATTGTCTTATCAAAGTGATGTGAATTGAAGGTTTAACTTGCAGTGAATTATTTATCCCTGCAGCAGCTTGGCACCTTCACTGGCCAAGGGTTTGAAAACGTATACACCCCCCAAACACACACACACAGACCTTCATGTATGCATGCACACACAAAGTGCAACATCACACTGCCGTGCAGAATTATACAGCCGGAGCAGCTATAAATATTTATACCTCTCCCGCCTCATATTTATTTCATCCAGCAGAGCTCATATCAGAGGGGCAGCGGGATGGTGAGGATATCCAGAGACAGAGAGAAGAGAGAGAAGAGGAGAAGAGGGGAGAGGAGGAGGTGAGAAGTGGAGTGATGAAGGAGGAAGAGACAGAAAGTTAGACAGGATGTTGAATAGTGAAATTCCTTTACAAATAAGAAGTTTGGTGAAACGAAAAGGGGGGGACATAAGTTCTGTATGGATGAATATATGGAAAAAGTTGGAAGAGTGAATTAATGAAGAGAACAATAAAAAGAAACAGTTACACTGACTGAAACTAGCCAAGTGTTAAGTTAAAGTCAGTTAGAATTGCTATTTCTCAGTTGCAAAACTGAAGCTGGCCATGCCACTTAGCTTGGATAGAAAGCCTGTGCTGGCCAGCCTTCTGCAGTGCCTGGAAAAAATACCGGCCGCTAGGTTGTAGCTGCCAGAGAGGAAATGTCAGGGAAAATATCACAGTGACTCTTAAAAGTCAGAAAGCACTTTGAGTCAGGCAGCAAGCAGATGCCTTGTTTCCCCAAGAGCTGCAGAAAAAGTTTCATGTTGCTCTCTAAGAGTCCCACTTGATTACACGGTGCATATTCCAGCAACACGTACTTATGTGCCTTCCATCAGTGCATCAGAGACGGTATATTTTAAATGAAACCAAACAGTGGATCTCTGCAGCTATTAATGCGCAAAGTAAAAGATGAGTTTTGTATTCGTTATGTGCATTTTAGTTTAAACCATCTTGATGGCTGGCAGTTTGGATTGGATTCAGATTATCTTAGTACCAGTTTATGTACACTCAAGCTTCTAGTCTTAAGAAGAGATGAGGTGAGGGCTACTGGGATTTTTTTCCTCCCATTTTCAGACATACACTCCTCACTATGAACTGTCGCTTCAGGCAATATCTTAAGACTTCACCTTTCATGTATGCAGTTGTAATCCCAAAGCCTTGAAACAGATTGGAGATTACTTGGGCAGCTAGCCCAGGTATATTAATGGAAACCCAAGAATATCTGGCAAGAGCGTTTTTTCTTTTTCTTCATCCATGACAAAACACAATCTACCATTGATTTATTAATGGGCGATGCCCTCCCTCACTCTTATTTTGTTGCCAACCCCAGGTTGAACAGTCCCCAACATCATTCAGCCACCTCTCATTTTGCTGTTGGACAAACTTCAAAGCCGCACTATGGTTGCGCACTGGCAGCTATAGTGCTTTTTCTGCTTTCAGGATCTGCAGTGAGACTGAGAGACACTTTAACCGGGACCTGGATCAAGAAGAGAAATGGTCCATGTGTTGATACACCGAGCTCACTGAGATAAGGTGGAAGAATGGCTGCTGTCACAAACTGTGCTCCAAGACAATGGCGTTAGCAATTAAAGCTGACTGAGGACTACTTTTATATGGTATTAATTCATTCTTTTAAGAAAAAGTCAGTGCACCTCCCTGCATATGTATACACCAGTGCTGTAAGCCCCTCCCCCTTTCATATGGGGGGGTCATATGGGGTCATCTGCTCAACTCTTTAAAAAAAAGGCCAGTATTTGTATAGCGCTTTACTAGTCCCTAAGGACCCCAAAGCGCTTTACACATCCAGTCATCCACCCATTCACGCACACATTCACACACTGGTGGTGGCAAGCTACATTATTATTATTATTATTATGTAAGAAACACTGCAGTACAACATGTTGCCAGATAACAGTGAGAAAACGACATTTTTCAAAATCTAATGACGATATACAAATATTACACATTTGATAATAATAAATCTGCTTGCGTCTTTGCATTGGGTTTCCCTCACGAACTTCATATTTGTATCACGACGAACCTGCCTGAATCTTTATCTTTTGGTGAAGCCTTGACTGTCCCTTCAGCGCAAGAAGTTCTAGATCTAGGTTTTGTATGTCCAAAGTACGTGTAGGTGGCATAATTAGGTGCTTCTGATCTCTCCTTGTGCTCTGGAAGGCAACTCAGTGACCTTTTGGCACAGAATTATCAAAGGCTAGAGCCAAAGGAGCAGTTCTCTGTAAGCTTTGAAGCCTTGGGGCTGTGTTACACAGTCAAGCTTAGCATGCAGCATTTTAAACAGCGGTGGATCTCAACAGGCGGTTCCTAGCAAAGTGAATGGAGCTTGAGGCTACCTGAAGGTGGAAAGCCTGTTCTTGCTGTCAGCTCATGCAGAATGTTGAGCTGAAGGCAGAACGATGCAGCCCAGACTCTTAAGGAGATTGAAGAAGAAAAGGAATATTTTCAAGATTACACTGAGTTTTAGAAATTATCTGGAGTTTATTTTGAACATTTTAATATCGCAGACTGACCCCTGCCAACAGGTATAAGGTTTGGGTGTGTTTGCTGGAAGCATTTTATCATAATTATCTATCCATCCATCCATTCGCTTCCGCTTATCCTTTTCAGGGTCGCGGGGGGCGCTGGAGCCTATCCCAGCTGTCATAGGGCGAAAGGCGGGGTACACCCTGGACAGGTCGCCAGTCTGTCGCAGGGCTAACACACAGGGACAGACAACCATTCGCACTCACATTCACTCGCACATTCACACCTAGTGGCAATTTGGATTATCCAATTAACCTATCCCCACAAGCTGCTTGTCTTTGGACGGTGGGAGGAAGCCGGAGTACCCGGAGAGAACCCACGCAAACACGGGGAGGACATGCAAACTCCACACAGAAAGACCCCGGCCTGATGTTGGAATTGAACTCAGGACCTTCTTGCTGTGAGGCAACAGTGCTAACCACCGTGCCACCGTGCTGCCCCATATAATTATCTATACTCTCTTTTATTTTTCTAATAGATTTCATGAGCCTACTCTTAATTACAGTCAGTCATATATAGTCATTATCATAGTTTCTCCTAAACTTAAGTTTGTTATGATCATAGCAAAGACATTCATGAAAAGCCTGCCTAAAAACAAAGAAAGGACTGGATTAAATTTTTTTTTTCTTCTTGAATACACTTGTAATTACTTGCAAATTTAGTGGGAATGTTTCAAGATGAAAGGATTACTCACTCCCACCAGCAATTAAAGCACCTTCAATGTACATGTGAAATGATTTCCAAAAACAAAACACCTTATTAGCAATTATATGTGACTCAGAGACTCATTTTCCAATCAGTAACACAGAGTTTAGAGCAGAGTTTTTCTTCCACTACTAAGAATACATAAATCAGTTGGACAGAGTTTACCTTGGTAGAATTTCTTTTGAATAACAGCTACAAGTCCACCATTATTGGAAAAAGTCAGATTCTACTGTATGAACATACACTCACCTGTCACTTTGGGTACAGCTATTCAACTGCTTGTTAATGCAAATGTTTAATCAGCCAATCACATGTCAGCTACATACGCATTTAGGCATGTAGACTGAGCATCAGAATAAGGAAGAAAGGTGATATAAGTGACTTTAAACGTGGCAGGGTGTTTGTTCCACACGTTTAGGTGTTACAGGAAAATGAAGACAGAGGCCAGCATGCTTTGAGCTGATAGCAACAGTACCTCAAATAATCAATGATTGGAGAAGAGCATGTCTGAGCACACAACATGTTAAACCTTGAAGCAGAGGGGAACACTCCTGTCAGCTAAGAACACAATTTCTTTTACAAAAATTGGACAACAGAAGACTGAAAAGCCTCTTTGGATTTGTCTCAGTTTAATTTAGATGATTGGGTTAGAATTTGCCATAACAGCACGAGAAAGCATGAATCCACAGATGGTGTGGGCAATATTTTGTCGGCATACCAACTGAGATTCATTTAAACACCACAGCCTGCCTAGCCATTGCTGCTGACCATGACCCTTTATGACCCTCTATGACTGCAGTGTACCATCTTCTGATGGCTGTTTCTTGCAGGATAACGCACAATGTCACAAACCTCAGATCATCTCAGACTGATTTCACTGAACATGACAAAGAGGTCACTCTAATCTAATGGCCTCAATCAAATCACCAGATTTCAAACCAATAGAGCATCCCTGGAATGAGGTGGAAAAGGAGATCCACATCATGGACGTGTAGCCGGCAAATCTGCACCAACTGTGATGCTGTCATTGCAATATGGACCAAAATAGCTGAGGGACGTTTTCAGCACCTTTTTGAATCTGTGCCACAAATAAGGCAAAAGGTGGTGTACCTAAAGAAGTGGCCGGTGATTATACAAGTATTAAAAAAAAACTAAATTCTTCAATAGTTGTACCTTAAGCTGAGATTTGACTTTTTTCCAAATTGAAAAGAAGAATTTGAAAACAGTTGTTATTGTCGAATTGTGTTCAGTGAAACTCACACACCACTGAACAAAACACATTCAGAATAGATCAAAGGAAAAAAAAAACCATGTTCATCTTCACTGCAGCCAACGAGGCATCTATTCAAATCTAAACAGAGCGACAGGTTTGTACAGCGCATCTTCACCCTTTAGGAAGATTGCACCTCATGCACTACTTAATAAGCAGGCAATGCCACAATTGTGAAAACATGTCCTACCTTAAATCATAGCTTTCAAATACACAAAGCATAACAAGCAAAACATAATGTTTGATTTAAAATGACAAATGAACCTTGAAGTTTTAAATGTGCTGATGAATCCGCGTGAGGTGTACAGTTAGGTCACAGCTCATCTAATTCGAATCAGCCCAGACTCAGCAAGTGGCGCGCGGTGTTTAAACATCCCTCAAAACTATACATCCTACTCACATTATTCAAGATTTTTTTTTTCTCTGGAGAATCCATCAGCAAGCAAGAACATGGGCCAAAAATCCTGCAGCAGAAAGGCTGTAAACCACTGAAAGGACCAGACTGCTTCCCTCAGGAGTCTACGTTACTTTTCCTCGCACATTGGGAGTAAGCCAACATTGACTTCCAGGTCTGTACTAAATGTACAAAGGAGACCTGGTTGGCTGGTAAAACACTTACAGTGTCTGCTGAATGTTGAACTTAACAGTAACCGTTGCTGGTGGATAGAAAAGGCCCTTGTCTTCTCCTCTCCTGGTAACTTGAAGCATCTTGGAAACAGACAGCAGCCTAAGAAGAAGGGATTTTGTGCAGAGAGCCAGTATTAGGTTTGGAGCAGAGCTGTGTGTGAGGAGCCAGGCTGATGCTGATCCAACAGGGTGGGTCTGTCTGACTCGGCCCGTCTGGCCTGGAGCGAGAAATCTCCCCCACCCAACCCCCCCTACAGACATGCAGAGCTGTAAAAAATGTGCGTAGGGTGTCGATGCATGTGTGCACATCTCTGCAGGCAAGCGCGCAGGCCAATGAGTGACGTTGCACTGTATGGGTGCCAAGCATGCATAGATTTGTGCACGCGCTACTGTGAGGCATGTCAGTCAGCGTAAGAAGTTGAGTGCATATGCACTGGTGTGAACTGTGTGATTGCAAGAGAAGAGGAAGAGGGCTCACATAGCCAAGTAGTCTGTGTCGCTCTTTCCATTTCTCTGTCCTCGCCCTGACCCTACCTAACATTGCATAACACCAGGGACTTTTTCATGCCAAATGAGTGGCTGGATGCATGATGTTGAAGTGGCTGGGGGATGATTATGGGAGGGTGTGAGAGGTTACAAGTCGGTTACATCAACCACATGAATGCAACAAACTAAAGTCAAATGCCATTTTCAGGATTGGCTAAAAAGAAGAAAATCCATTTTGAAGGGAAGCTACAGGTAGAAGGTCATAAAGTCATAAAGCACTTAAACGGATCAGCCAAAACAACAAAACTACCGGCAGAAAAAGTTAATAACAGTTGATATTTCATTACAAGAGAGGCTGTCAAGAAGTGTGCTAAATAAAGCAGCAAGTGAACAGTCAGATCTTGAAACTGTTGTGTTGAAAGCAGATTAGGACTTGGTCAGAACGGCACGTCTTAGGTGTGTTTCAACAATGGTTAAAGGCTTATGGGTGTGCTTGTGAAGGCCGGCCAGTGTGGTCTGAGCCTACAGAAGAGCAACTGTTGTACAAACCAGGGTAACTGAGTAAATGAGGCTTTATGTGCTCATTTCCTGCCTTTTAAATACTGTTAAAAAGCTGGATACACATTAGACCTTTATCACCCAAGTATCATACAGGCTGTCTGGACTTATTTTGTAACTTTGGCTGTAAAATAACAAAATAATGCATTACAAAATAGCCCACAATGGTTGAGGTGTTGCAGTAATGTGACACTGAGATGATTTTTCTCTCTGTGTTCAGACAGTATTACTTTGTGAACGCTTTGTGCTACCGTCATACACCAAATATCGCCTTAGAGCTCATCTTCTCCTCTTTAAATTTTGTAGAAGGATAACAAACTCCTTCTAAATCATAAGCTTCATACAGCCCACTTTAATCTTTAGTTGGCTGGACCATTGAAACTACAGGATAAATGTGAAAAATCACATAAAACATTCTGATAGTTCATTGCACAGATTGTCTTGTAATTATAAAACATAAATGTTCTGTAAATTCTCTATGGACTCACTGATAATGGAAAAACAGGAACTTTCCTGTCATTTAATTGTTTGATAGTTAATTGCTTTGGTGTAGTATGAATGGCAATTGGCATAGGCAGTCTTTCTCAATAGGAAAAGCTGTAAAACTTGTGTCCTTCTCCTTTTCTCAAGCTGTCCAGTGGGCCAGATTTGAGTCTTCAGTGGGCTGATTCAGGCCCCTGGGGCCTCATGTTTAACACCCCTGCTGTAGCACAAACATTAAGGACTTACAGTAGGGTAAAATGGACCCCCTACCATAATAAAAATACAAAACGAAAAACCCACTGAGCTCAGGTTATGTATAAAATCCTCCTTCACTGCTTATTTAGAGGGGAAATCCCTATTATGCACGTCTATTATGGACAGCCACACTCACCTGCTGTTCAGATGCTCAGCTTATGAGGGGCAGCCAATCAGAAGAAAGTTGGCCTTTGCGGGAAAGGAAGTAAAATGCCTTTGTTTTTACTGGACGAAGTTGCTATTCATCATCCACTACGCTTAAACTCTGAACATGCACAGATATCCCAGTTAGCTTTGTCTTACATGTGTCACAGTCATGACAGTTATCTACCAAGCAATCTAAATGACCTAAAAAGCACATCAAACGTCAAACTATCGTTATCAGATGCCCCACCATCACTTCAAAATCATAAAGGAAATTAACCTGTTTCTTTATGGGGAAAAGTAGGATCCAGGAGTTTTGGAGCTTGAGCAATACATAACACTAAAAAGACTCCTTTTTGTTCAGTTTGATACATTTTTAACACCCACCTTAAGGGCGTAAAAAGTCTGAAGAACAAGCAGAGATTATGCTTCACAAGCATCAAGGAGTAAAAAAAATCACTTAATTAAAAAGGAAGCCACAGGTAATCTGAGGGGTCACAACTGTAAAAATAAATAAAGAAAAATTACTCCATAAATAAGGAATTCTTGGATAACTTGAGGCAACTTGAGAATATTAAGAATATTGAGACTATAAAGAAGAAAGATGCTTCTGTGTTTCTGTGGTTCCTTTTAACTGTGGGGAAGAAAAAAGATTAAAAGAAAATCGAGCAATAGGAAGATTTCTCTGGTGGCTCGTGTGGATTTTGCCGTGTGTGGATTGTAAACGTGCGTCAACCCAAGATGAAGAAAATCCAGTAAATCCATACATGTCAATTGCCTGAGAAAAAAAAAACAAAGACACAAGCAGCAAGCCTTTTCTGCCCAGACACTTTTTTTAGTCTTTAGGCTTGGTTTGATGTGTGAAGTTCCTCCCTTTAACCTCTTCCTGCCAATAGTTTCACTCACAGCAGTGCAAATCCAAGTCAGCAGATTAGGGGTTGCGGGCTTGTGTACACATACATTTTCCTCTCATTCTTTATTTTGCTTCCGAACTTCCTCTCTCTCCTCAAACAGAACGAAGCGCCGAGGGGGGTTTGCGGAAAGAAAACAAACTGTGAAACTGTAACCTGTAGCCAAGGAAAACTAGCTGATGGGCTTTCCTCCCTAGTGCCTCGGCACACAGTGTAGCGATACAGTTTACCTGGCAGATACCTGCAGCTGAAGGCTGATGGTGCTGTCACGGCTGCTTTCTGTCCAGGTTTCAATCTCTGCAGCACTGTCCAAACACCTCTGCCTAAATCTGTACTAAATACATACAATATCCCTTCTTCTCATTAATTTCTCTTCATATAACCTCTCTCTACACTCCCTCCTTGTCAGCATTCTGTAGTTTAAAAAAAAGAGAGAAAAATATGATATAAAACATATGTTAGCTACTCATAATGAAAACTTTCCCCTTCTTTAAATGGACTGTTTCATAAGTGTACTGCTGTGTTCTGCTCTGAGGGCCTCCTGGGTGTGGGACTGCTGACCTGCTGAACCAAATGTACTGCCAAGTCGTTACCGTGAGAGAGCGAGGGAGAGCAGAGGGCAGGACACAGAACGGCGGCATGCCATCAGACACCCTGCCAGCCTTGGCTATAGTACCGATGCACTGACTGACCGGTGGGAAAAGACTAACTGCCATTGTTTGACTCGAGTGGTTTTAGAATTGAAAACATGCAGGAAGAACCGAGAAAGGAAAATATATTCTTTCACACCTGCTTTCTCTCCATCATCCCCATTTCCCCAGTGAATCACGTCCCAGTCATTTCCCCTCTCTGGGAATCCTTACAGGTCACCTCACTAAAGTTTTAACTTTTAATTTCCAGTCCTACTCTTTTCTTTTTGCTTCCAGAGCCTGAACCTTCACCTCCCCTTCAATATTCATGAAGCTCTCCCTTCTTTTGCCAGTTTTATTTAATCTCAGTGAGCTCTTCTGAGAAGCCATGCTGAGTAAAATCTATAATTTCTCAGTTCCAGTATCATCATAAATGTATAACTGTGTATATTTTGCAGTTTTACAAAACAAAATACAATCATCGGTCTCAGTTTGGTTGGGAAATTATTCCAGAACTGTGATCAAACCAGGTATGAACGCCACAAACCGAACTTTTCCAGAACTCTTCAGTCTAAACTTCTGATAATGGTTTCTGGCACATTTTGATACTGCAGCTATCATTGCCTTCTATTTCATACTACTGATATAACCCAACACCATTGTTATCTGAGAGGAATGGTATAATGCATGGGTCCCCAATCCCGGTCCACGAGGGCCAGTGTCCCTGCAGGTTTTAGATGTGTCCTTGATCCATCACAGCTGATTTAAATGGATAAATTACCTTCTCAGCATTCTTGAAGTTCTCCAGAGGCCTGGTAATGAACTAATCATGTGATTCAGGTGTGTTGACCCAGTGTAAGATCTAAAACCTGCAGGGACACCGGCCCTCGTGGACTGGGATTGGGGACCCCCGGTATAATGGTTTGGGAATTATGGTTCACTCTCAGTTGCTCAGAACTGGATAAAGAAGATCGATATTACTCTCGTGTCTGTTGGTTAAAGTATGGATCTGGACCCAGGGGGTGTTCAGCTTGTAGTATTGGGCTAGGTCACAGGGGGAAAGCCCGGTTCTATCCAAAGGAAAAATACATGTCAACACCTCTGATACTCTCTAATTAACAATTTATATCTTTTTTCTGTGATTTTCATTAGATGGAAACATCACCTATTTAAATATGTTGCTCAAAGCATCTACCAAACCAGTTTTGGTAGATGCTCGATCTTTTTATATTTTATATTGTGCTTCCAAGCAGCCCAGATGTTCTTATAATTTTTTAAAATGTTTTTTCTTTGGACATTTTCAGTCCAGTTTTCTTTTGTTTGTGTGTTTGCTGAATCACTTAACACAGATCTATGATGAATTAAAACAAAAAAGACACCTAAATATCTGACCCTTCAGTTGATCCATCTACTTTTCAATTAAAGCTCATCAGAAATGGTCTCGGTGGAAGAATGGCAGTCCAGAAGTCTTTCTTAAGGTAGGGAAACAGGGAGAAAAGGCTGATAGATGCCAAATTACACAAGAACTGCTCTGAAAACAGATCTAATGGAGTGATTGGTAACAGCTTCATTTTTCAGTATAATGATCCCAAACGCACTGCAGTAAAAACATACCTGATAGAGAAACAGACACTACAACAGTATTAGTCATGTATTGGCCTCCCCAGAGCCCAAACCTCAACATTATTTAAGGAGTGTGGGATCATCATGACAGAAAACAGAACAAAAGGCAGCCAAAGACCAGCTTTGAATATCTTTCTACAAGCCTGGAGACTTATTCCTTCACACTACTTAAAGAAATGAGAAGAAAGCCTGGCAAAGAGAGTTGAATTCAGGCTGTGCTGAAAAATAAAGGTGGTCATCCCAAATATGGAGTCAAGATCATTAGACTTGCCAAAAATCTAGGCACCAGTTTAGCTCACTGGGATGAGCGGGCAACCACATGCTGTGTGGCAGAGAGTGGCAGGCCCAGTCTCGAGTCCGACCTGCGGCCCTTTGCTGCATGTCTTTCCTTTTCTCTCTTCCTCCGCTTTCCTGTCATTCTTCACTTCTCTATTCAAAAAGGCCAAAAATAAAGTATAGTTTAAAAAGAAGAAGAATTGCACAAAATCTGCTTCTACGTCATCCTCTACTGCACCTATGCCCAGATTTCTTCTTCTCTTTTTTTTTAAAGGTCGAACACTTACCTAACTTACACTATCCAATCACTGTGTCACACATTGCTTCAACATGTTGCACGCTGATTGGATGCGAGTTGTGGGTGAAGGGAGGGTGTTGGGGCAGCACTCAGGAGAGGAGTACAGAAATGGAGAAAGCTCACAGTGCATTAGGGACAGCACGGTGCAATTCGTTCCATTGGCAGCACTTCAAAGAGGAAGAGGAGGGGGATAATCCACCCCAACATTAGCCCTTGGAATCTTCCACCACCAACATGCACACCCGCACACTCACACACAGACACACATACACACTTGTTCACAAAAGCAGCAGGCTGGAGGCTTTGGTCGTGGGGTCTGATTGGGTTGGGGTCTGGGGATGACGGGATGGAAGGATGGAGAGGATTTTTCAATTTGCCCGCAAATCAGAGATGATTGCAACACTATCTTCCACACAGACACATACATGCACTTAGAAACACAATGTCATGCACACAACACCTCCACAGAAAAATACCATATGCAACGAAAAAACAAAGCAAAGCAGGTGGACCACTTGAAAAACAGGTCAGCAATGGATGACAGAGCAGATACTTACAGGTGGTGTCGGCGTGAGAGATGGAAAAGTAAAAGGAGGAAGAAAAGTGAAGAAGACGGATGAAGTGAAAGAGAGCTTGTGTATCGACAGCCAGTGGCATCACAGCAGTGAGCTGTCAACACTCACTTGGCCAAAACGTGACCAATTGGAGATCAATCCTCCTCATGGGTGACTTGCCAGCAGCAATTCTAATCAATCCGACTTTCTCCGTTACACACTTGGGCAGTGGTCAAGCAGAACACTGCTAGATTTGGAGCTTGCCAGATTAAACACCTTCAGATCAACCTCACGTCTTGATCTGCAATTGCAGCGCAGCTTTCAGGCTATTAAATGCTGTTTTGAACATGCCTCAACAAAATGATCAGACACATTATTCTGCCTCATTTGCACAAAAACAATTTGAAAATTCAGACTTTGTGCCCCAACAACTCCACGGAAGCTTCTTAAAAACACAATAACATTGAGTTAAAGTCGCTATACTCAGGGTGTCTGTCCTAATATATAAAACAGAGTACTTATGGTGAAGTATGGTCAATAGCTACCAGGAGTTCCAACAATTCAACCAAGACTACATGAATTTAAGAGTTCAACTACTACAAGTGTTGAACAGCTCCAATACACCTGATTATTAATGGTGCTAAATGGAGGTGAGGTGATGGTGACACATTACTGTAGTGGCATATCAGCATCACTCAGTGTGAGCCTAGTTGAATCATAATAGTGAATAAGATGAAGCAAATAGTGTCAGATATTTGTCTCTAAGAGCTTAAGAAGAGCTTAAAAACAGCAAAGTTATTTTACATAATAAATCAGGAAAATAAATCACAAAATCCCCAAAACCAAAATGTCAGGGATCTAGAAGCTCATCTGTCACCACTCATAGGTTACTACAAAGTTTCCTTGTCATTTATTCGCTGTACTGCACAAACGAATGAGAATTCAAATTAATTGACAGTGACAAATGGGACTTTAACCTTGAGAACAATGTGGTTGAAGACCCATCAGATGATCACTGTGTGTCAGCTTAATTAAATTCTGACCAGTACTGTAAGAGGAGTACGGACAGCCTTGCCAGCACATGAGCCATCAGTCTTTCAGGCGCACGAACTGAAAAAAATAGGGATCAAATACAACTGTCACTTTCCCAGTGTTGCCGTAGCAGCAGCGTCTCAACAGAACGCTGAACGGTGCCGAGCAGAGTGATACCAAAACCTCTCACGGTCTACAGTATGTACAGCATTTTATTTTTACTAAGAGCTGACTTTGGACTCCTGGAGGTTTCTACCTGGAGTTTGTCCTTCCCACTGTCACCAAGTTCTTGCTCATAGGGTTCATCTGGGTTTTTATCTGTATTATCACAGGGTCTTTCCTTCGTAATATAAAGAGCGCGGAGGCATCTGCTGTGGTGACTTGGCGCTTTATAAATAAAATCAGTCTCTCTATTATTCCTAATGTTTTTTGTTTGATAAAAGAAGGCATATGGAACATTAAAAATCACAGAAAAATGACCTTTTTATTTGTCTGTGAAGGTTCTCAGTCATCCAGGTCATCGTAGTCAAAGGAGCTTGCAAAGAAAAGCGTCTGGACTTCTTTAAGTTACTTGAAGACGTTTCACCTCTCATCCGAGAAGCTTCTTCAGTTCTAAGGTCAAATGGTGGAGAGTCCCAGATATAAACCTAGTGGGAGTGACCCCCCACAGAGGGACAAAAGGACCCCTTGATGATCCTCTAATCGCCTGAGCCAGGGTGTGAAACTGGGTGTGGGTCCCAATCAGCCAGGGGTTCAGGTGAGCTCATTGTGAAACCTGGCCCCACCCTATCATGCGAATTCCTGAGGTCAGATGGCCCAGGATGTGAGTGGGTGTTAAGGCGTATGGGGGGCGTCCCTCTGCGGGGTGATACTCCCACTAGGTTTATATCTGGGACTTTCCACCATTTGACCTTAGAACTGAAGAAGCTTCTCGGATGAGAGGTGAAACATCTTCAAGCAACTTAAAGAAGTCCAAACGCTTTTCTTTGCAAGCTCCTTTGACGACCTTTTTATTTACATTTCTGTATTAAGTGAAAGCCAAATGATGTTCCCCATAAATCTGCAATATTTGGATGTAATATTCAAGCTAAATCCAACATGTGTTCATGGATTGCTTTAAATCCACCACGTGTTTGCATTTTTCACAAATAGGACGCAGTTGCCTCGAACACTGAGGTACACGTAGGCACCATCTTTACATACTCTGAGTAAATAAGCTGTTTCAACTGTTATTTCCTACTGACTGCTTCGCTGTTTTGTGACAGAATGAAGAGAGTTAACTTTTGAAAGCTGAAGTGGTATGGTTCACTTCTACAACACACACACACACACACATCAATAATGGGTGGTCAGGAGGGAGAAGAGTTATGGAGTCCATGGACACACTGACTGGTTGAGAGGTTAGAAAACTGCAACAATCAATAAACCCTGACCACCAGAGACCACTGCGGTGTGGCTACAGTTACACAATTCTCTACACATCTGTAGAGTGGTCTTCCAATCACAGAAAATAGTGTACATCGACAGTGATTTGCACAGCTACAGAATATCTAAGTATAGCAAGGGCTTTCAGTTATTTGGCTCACCCAAATAAAAAGTGACCTACATAAAAAAGTTCAGCCCACTGTTTAGAAATGACAACCTGGCTCTGTGGGAAGTGATTTGTGATTCCATTATTTTAAGTTAAGAGGTGGAGGAATTATCATCTAAAAGCCAAATTAACACCGTGGGACGCTGGACAAAGCACGCTGATCCCGTGGTCTAATCAGCACTGAACTTAAGTCCACTGGTCTTACCAGCTGAGGCTAAATGAGAAAAACTAAGGAGCAATTAACAAAAAAAAAAATCTCCAATTATCTCTTGTGTTTGTATTTGAACTCTTTTAGTTTTGTACAGAAAGGTCATTTGGTTAATATGGAGCCACCTAATTACCAAAAGGTTTTCTTACTATGAACGAAATTAAATCAACCAAGCTGAACAAAACCAAGGCACCTTAGACTCTGCTGACAGAAATATCCAGGGGTTAAGAATCTCTCTGCAGTGAACATTTTTGGTAATTTATTACGTGAAGGTAAGCAGATATAATAAGATTTTTTTTTCATTGTGGGAATGATATAAACAGTTGTCTAAATGTAAAAAAAAAAACAGAGGACTCCTGCCGCATGTCCTTAGCGAACCGCATTTACGTGTATCCCCCTAAATTTTGGCCGCAGTAGATGTTTGGCTGCTCGCTGTAATTTAGATCCTGTATAGTTTGCAGGGTCAGAAAGAGGTTTTGAGAGCACTGCAGCCGCAGCAGAGAATGCCAATGTACTAACAGAGCTCTGGAGTGAGGTTTTGAAGATGGGCACAACTAATTCAAGAAACCAGGCAAAAAAATGAAAATATTAGTGCGCATTCTGCAGCCAAATGCAAGCTCTGATACTGAAATCAGCAGGGGAATATTTCAGCATTCAGAAATAACCTCAACTCTTAGCAGCTACAGTTACAAACTACAAGCTGCAAAGATTTCATGTAGATAATGATAAGTTTTGTGTTTTATTTAAATGTTAAGGAACATTGTGTCGGGCAGGGCAAAAAAAAAAAACTTCCATAACCTCCTTTCTCCATAAATAGATCAACAAGTTTCTCATTGCACCAAGATACTGCTAACCCTCCAAAATGTGATCAATCCAGTTACAACAGCTACTACGAATGCAACACAACATGCAGCACGAATCTCAACTACCCTTTGAAATTTCTTCACCTGAGAGATGGGCCAGGCTTCCATTAGATCTTTCAATTTTCTCATCCACAGACACCTTTAATTAGAGTTAGCAGTTAAAGCTTCAAAAGCCTCCCTATGCTTCTGCTTCCACAACCACAGAAGCCGGAAAAGTATTCTTCGCCGGGTTTAAAGCCTCCAGTACAATTAATGCCCATTAGCTCGCTCTTACGTTAGGACACTTGGTCTACCTGAACTCATCAACAATCAAGGTGTAGATGTAGCACACTCCCAAAAATCACACCATGCGTTCAGTTCTAAAAATTGACAGTATCATGAAATTTACCATATTTGATTACTGATGTCATTTGGGCCAAGCTAGAAACCATCTGAGGTGCCTCAGTAAAAGTAGGGAGTCGCTGCGGAGCACCTTTTCTGGTATCCACCAACAAACTCCAGATCAAAGCCTTTCTCTCCATGGCACGGCAGCTGCACAAGCATTACCATCTCTTTCTCTGGGGAATAACAAACTGTTTCCAAGCAGGGGGCTCAGGAGCGTCACAAAACGAACCCACAGGCTCTCAGAGAAATGAAAACGAAAAACGTCTGAACCAATTTCCACTATAGAGCTGACTTTCCACTTCCCGAGGGACTTTACAGTATGTACTGTATGCTATTCCTGTGCTCCGGGTCACTTGAGACGGAATTTTCTGTGAAGTTTTTTTCTCCAAGTCAGAAGAGTGGGAGAGACACGGCAAACAAATAAACAAACAAACAAATCTGAGGAAATTCCGAGAGTGCCTCGCTGACTTTTTACATGAAGTAACTAATCTGTCACAATGATCACAGATCATAGAAAAAACAAATGAATTCTCCACAGTTGGTGAATTTTCACTTACATTTCCAACACTTGGCTATCAGTCAGTCACTCATTATATCCCTGAGTCATTTCATTACCCCGTCATCCTTTGAGCCATTCATTCATTTAACATCAATATTCATGAGAGCAAAAATCAACTTCATATGATACTGTCAATGATCTTTTTAATTAACATTCGGAAAAATGTAAATTAACTCGGAAATTATATCAGCGATACAGGGATGGATCAAGCACCGAGCACGAATATTCGCACATGTTCGAAACACACACACACACCGAACACACACGAACAGAAAGAAATGATCCCAGAATAAAGCACTCTGCAAAGAAACAAGTTTTCTTTGGCTTCATACCAAACAAACATCGAAACAACGTCTGCATCTGATTGTCCAACTCACTCTTTCCAGGTCTTGTCGGAGGTGTGTGAAGAGTTTGAGGCGTCTGTAGAGGACGTCCTGCTCCTGTTGGGCCAGGTTGTCCACCTCGTCTCTCTTTAAGGTCACCAGAGGTCGATTAAAGTTGGCCTTCCTCTTCAGCTTCCAGAACTGATATAAGTAGTCCACCTTAAAACGTAGACACACATTTACCTGTTACGCTATCATAATGTTCGCATCGCTGCCATGTTTGATTTCAATTCAAGTCAAAGATGGCAGCGAGAAATTTCATGGAGTTAAAAATCAGTGCGAGCATCTGGTCAATGAAGGTGCTGTGTGCGCAGGTCACATGGAAGGCCACTGTACTGTGCTTTCAGACTATTTCCTTTTTTTGTTGTTTTTAATTGTGAATTAGAGGCACTGAAGCATTATAATGTGAAATTCTAGAGCACATTTTTGCAGGAGATTTATTTCAAAAAGTCATCCAGCTTTGGAAACTTTATAGTCATATTAAACTTCAATAATTTTCTCAAATTAAGGATCAAATACTTGGATATTCTTTGTGATTTTAAAGTCAAAGAAAAACTTTACAAAGGTCTCACAAAATTACAAAATACACATATAGTCACATAGAGAAGAAAGGACTCTCTACTGTCCTGTGAAAAACTAGGTGCACCATTACAGCCTCAATACTGTAGGAATTTTTTTAATTAAATAGCCACCAGGTGCTGCTAATCAAATACACCTGATAAACTGATCATCACCAAGTGTGAGCAATGCTATAAACACTGAAGTTTTGGTAGTTTGCTGGTCAGGAATGGGGATCCTCACAAAATCAGCCCAAAGCATATCTTAAGTTTGCAAAATTGCATCTGAAAAACACCAGAAGACGTCTGGAACAATGTCCTTAGGACAGATGAGACCAAAGTAGAGATGTTTGTCCATGATGTATAACGCAAACACAAACACCAACTGTCAGGCATGGTGGTGGTGGGGTGATGATTCGGGCTTGTTCTGCAGCCATTCAGTTGACCAGAAACTCCTCTGTACACCAAAGTAGGGCTGTGCGATATGACCAAAATCTCATATCCCGATATAAGAATTCCATCGTCCCGATAACGATATAAATCACAAAAATTTAACATTTTCTGTAAATTCTGTGAATCTCGGGCAGCTCGACTTGCGTGAAGTGTTTCCAACTGCGCGTCCTTTACCCGGAGTCGAGTGTTTTAACCGATGCATGAAACTATACATTTTTAGACTTAAGTTGTAACGGCCGAGAAATTTCATGGAGTTTCTTTGTATTTATTACACGGCGTGCTGCGGGGAAAAGCCTGTTCTAACGTTTGAGTCTAAGGTTTATTTCTTAGCACCTGGCGGCTCTTTTTTCTTCTCATCCGTAAATAATCTGCTCTTTCATGTGATTCAGTTTATTTTGAAAAGTCTCAACAGGATCTTGAGCTTTATTGTGAAAGGTTTATGTGGAACATAAACAAGCGGACGATGAAAAAATATTGCCGTAAACAGTTTATTTTGCGACACCACGAAACAAACGATAGCGTAAAATGAAACGACAGATGTTTTTATATCGTCATCCGATATATATCGTTATATCGAACAGCTCTACACCAAAGTACTTTAGAGTAAAGTGTGAGTCCATCTGTCTGACAGCTAAAGCATTGCTGAAATTCTGTCATGTAACAAGTAAATGAACTTAAGCACAGCAGCAAACCTACAACTGTCTGAAAATAAGAAGAATCACCGTGTTGCAATGACCCTAACCTGATTGAAATGCTGTGGTGGGACCTTAAGAGAGGTGTGCACACATGGAGTGTGAACTGTTTTTAAAGAAATGTGGGCCAAAATTCCTCCACAACAGTTTGAGAGGCTGATAAAGTCATACAGAAAATAATTACTTGAAGTTACTGACGCTAAAAGTTGTTCGACCTCACCGAGTTTTTCACAGGGCTGTATAGAGTCCTGTGACAACTTCATTTTTCCCATGATTGTAGACGTGACATTTTTCTTTTGTTAAAAATCCCCATTCATATTCACATTTGAAGGATCAACCTTTTACACCAATGAAAATAAAACAGGACTGCACACATTAAAGAAGTGCAGCACTACGAAAAACGTTTCACTCGTGATCTGAGTAAGCAATGACTCTTCAAAGT
This sequence comes from Mchenga conophoros, assembly GCF_057382185.1. NCBI lineage: Eukaryota > Metazoa > Chordata > Actinopteri > Cichliformes > Cichlidae > Mchenga > Mchenga conophoros. The sequence goes on along the minus strand of NC_140535.1, from coordinate 26,772,278 downwards.
CTGGGTATTTGACAACATGGCTACAATCGCAAGTATTTCATTAGTGTATCCAACTACAATGAATACCTCTATTAGATCATACACTGCAGGCAAGACACAAAGCACACTGAGGCACTGTGGTGTAATGTGGTTGCCCCAACCTTGCCAAGAAAAGTGAAGCGGTTCTTTGACAACACAACAATATTTTCTCATAGATTTGTGACCTTAACCAGACAATACCTGAGTTTTTTCCTCTCTCTCTCAGCTCTATTATATTTTTAAAACCCAAAATGGCCCTGAAGTGTTGACTCAGTATCAAAAATTCTTTTTATAAAAAAGAACTCTTTCAAATCCATGGTTTAGCTTTCCTAGTAAAAAAAAATAAAAAAATAAAACACTTTCCAGCAGCAGCGTCCATGTTTGGAAAGCAGAACAGAGCATGGTCTAAACAAATACCTGTAACTCATCATGCGGTCTACGAATACCTATGAATGGGGAACACTTGAGCCAGTAAATCGAGGCAAGTACATGATTAGTCTTCTCATATTTCTATAATTTTATACTCTTAACACAAACACATTTTTCCGACTAGGCAATGTTCTCCCAGATTTCATCAATCAATAGGAGCCTTCAGCTTTTTGTTCTTTGGACAGAAACGGCACTTCCTAACAGCTTCATGCTTCGGTGAATCGGGCGTTCTGAAATGCTCTGCTGCACGTCGCTGCTGTACTGAGCAGTCACAGTATCTGCATACTTGCTCCCTCTTAGCAGGAACAAGTGCTGCTATTATGAGCTCTCTCATCAGTGAGTTTTTTCAGCCACTCATCTTGTTGACCATGTCTGTGCACTTCGTGCCTATACCTGAGTCACTACCTAGAAGAGCAGGTATTTTTTGATACACATACAGGCGTACCTATCCTATCGCAACGAGTGTTTAACCTCATTTCTTATAACTTAATGAGAAGCTGTAGGGTCCTAGCTTAACACACCTGGGAGACGGGTAGCCCCAGGTTTTCGGCAACCTCCCTGGGTTCCACGAGTCGGTAAAACTCATCCTCCAGCTCCTGAAGCTTCTGCTTCCTCTGGCTCACTTTTTCTCTCTCCAGTTGGTCGCGCTCAGCCCGCTCCGACGCCGACACTGAAACCAGGTGCGATACCGACCTCTGCGCCGGATCGCTGCTGCCATTTGTCTCGTTTTGCTGGTCCTGCCAAAGCTCGGAGGTGAGACCGGGGGCGGCCCACTCGGGTCTGGCTCCACCGTGTGCTCCGTTGGCGGTGGAAGCGGTGACGTGATTGCCGTTGCTCATTCCGCTTGAGCTGAAGGTGCTGTTGGTGTTTGTACTGGTGTTGCTGTGCTCCAGGCAGAAGGACTTGAAGCGCACCTCGTCGTTCTCGGCCAAGATGGTCTTCATCTCCAGGCCGTGATCGAAGGCGCAGGTCACATGGAAGGCCACAATACAGGAGGGCATGGAGCACTGGGAGCAGGGACAGAGAGGGAATTGAGTTAAGGGACACAGAAATTAAAAAAAATGTCTTCATGTTCTCAGACATTTTGTCAAACCTGTTTGTTTTAAGCTGTCATTTTCGGTTCATTTATTGCGTTATCAAGGTTCCAGAACAAGTGCAGCAAAGCAGAAAGACAGACCAAGTCACAACAAACACAGCTTTCCCATTTCTGCTGACATTCTGGTAACTTGGGATATGTTTCAATATGTGTGTGAGTGCATGTTTCTCAGTGCTATCCATTACAGGTCATACTAAGAGCTGACCTCCCACTGAGTCCCTCCAGGCATGCTACGATTTTGTGTGTGTGTGTGTGTGAGAAAGCGAGAACCCTTGTGACTGTACTGGTGTCACTGCTGCATGCACATTTTTTTAGTATGTGTGAGTGTGTGTGTAGATCTGCACTTATCAAAGTAGTTCAGGATTCGGCAGGAGGCTCGTTGGTGACTCTCTGCACTGCAGTGCATGATAAAAAAAAAACCTCACTGATCCGACCGACTCAACCATCTGGAAAACAACTTTTCTACAAATGTCTCTCTCCCTTTATTTCTCTTATCCTTATTTGGCTTTTATGCTTCATAAAAACTTTCTAAAAAGCTTTAAAAAGTTTTAATTGGAACTACTTCCTACCAAAGAAACAGTCCAGTCCTAACTGGCGTTGGGCTTTTCGGCATTTCCAAACGTGGTTTGTACGATGAGGCAAAAAAGGAGACATAACTGGCTAGCATATTCTTTTTTGCTTGAACTTCGGGTTGGCTTTGGACTGTGCTGCGGTCTTCTCTACTGTCACACTAAAGTAGGTCATCATCAGCCCGAACACCAATCTATCACTACAACCTTCAGCAGCACATGGAAAAGTGTGCGACTGTAATCTCAGGTATGCTGAGAGATCCAGATGAACCCACTCTCATTTCATCTTTTATGGACTTAATATTAGAGCCTATTTGTGTGTGGGAGGATTAACAGAGATATCCTGCATTAAACTTACATGATTTGTGAAACAGCATGTGAATCCATGTGAAACCGCAAACTGACTAATGGAGACCTCCTATGTGTGTTATTCCCCAATGTGGATAATGATGATAGACTCCTTGCTTTAATTGGCTCAATATGTCAAGTTGTACAGTCACTGTTATATATTTTAGTCTTTTGAGCACGACAAGCTTGGTTTTTATTGAAAACTGCCTGCAAATACCACATTTTCACCAGTTCTTTCCCTAACGTTACCAGATACATTATCAGAGAGATTATGAGGGAGATTTACCACTCAAACAAACCCCGTTAGAAATCTATAGGGAAGTGCTATAACAGCAAATATGAACACTACTGATTGCAAACAGTCAATCAACAGCAAAATGAGAAAACATAAACCTACTGTGTTATTGTGCTAATGCAGATGAACCCTAGAAGTTCAAAAGGTGTGGCAGCCTGTACACTGGGGGAAATACAGTGAAGTGAAAAAGTGTTTGCCCCCTTCCCGATTTCTTAAAACACAAGTTAATTACAGTTTATAAATGAATTATTATTATTACAATGATAAACACCTTCATTTAGAAAATGCATTTTGTGTTTACTTGTGTTTTCTCTAATATTATATTTGTCTGATGATCTGAAACATTTAAGTGTGACACGTATACAAAAACTAAAAATAAATCAGGGGACAAACACTTTTTCAAACCACTGTAAGTATCTGATCCCCTGCTAAAATTTTTAAGTTTGCCAAGAAACACCACTGTTAACAACATTGGTAATGTACATGCCTGCCTAAGTTTGCCACTGAAAATCTAAATGATTCAGAGAAAGTGCAGGAGAAAGTGTTGTGGTCAGATGAAAGTAAAATCGAGCTTTCTGGCATCAACTCAACCTGCCATGTTTGGAAAAAGAGAAATTCCAAGTATGACAAAAAGAACACTATCCTCACAGGTGTTTTTCTGCTAAGGGTACAGGATGACTTCACCACATTAAAGGGCCAATGGATGCGGTCATGTCCTACTAAATGTTGGACGAGAACGTCCCTCCCCAAGTCAAAACACTTAGAATACCAATTATTTCCCCCATCTACTCATTATCGTGGTAAAGATGCAAGCGTGCCTAGTGTTGTTTCTCGGCTTATGTATGATGTGGCACAGCAGAACACTTGTGCTATGGTGAAGAAAGTCCATAAACACCTAAACAGTTAGAAACACTGATATAGCATATATTGCGTAACTTTGTGCATAGCATACACGCCTTTTGTAGATGACAAAAAAAAGAAACCTTATTTTAGGGTAAAATCACCAAACTCACCTCATTGTTTATCAGATTAGACAGTTTTATATTCTGGTAACCACTGGAATTCACGTTATATCTCTCCCCGTTTATTTGACTCGGGGCTTTATGATAACTGATAATTGCCCATCTTAGTTACAAATGGAGTAAGCGTTTACCACAGCTGCCACTTTGTTACCAAGATGGTTGTTGAGTGGCAAATTTTCTCCTAAAACTTTGACAATGTATCCAAGATATTGTGTCCAATAGATAACAACATTCTACCCATAAAGTTTATTTCACAGCACTTGTTTAAGTCCCACTTCATATTGTGCATATATTTTATATGAATTTTACCTTTATTGACGAAAAACAAATGATTTCCATATTTTTTTCACTATGGGACTGTATCAGGTCTGATATAGCGATCACGTTTATGAAATCTGTTTTTGATGTGCAGCAGTCTGAAATGACTGCATATGCACAAGCATAAGCATGTGAACATTCTGCAGTATTACCATTTTGTCTTCTTGGCAACACCTGCTAGATTTTACCATATATATATATTTTTAATATCCATATTTTCTTTCCATGACCTGATTATCTTGACTCATCAGGCTTAACTCAATCCATCCATTTTGTGTCAAAGAAGAGTGAAGTGGCACATCATTGTATGCGATCAACAAACACAGCCTGGGTTAACAAAGACAGTGGATAACTATCCATTATTTTTAACTGGGGTTTTAGGTGTTTTTCAAGCTAGCTAATGCAAAGAAACCTTGGCTCTAATGGATTTTGCACAGCACTCAAATCATTATGACAGTTTGGTTGGCTTTTCAGTGTACATTCTCGTGTTTAAAGAGTTTAATTTGTCCTTTATTGTTTTTTAAGGTAAAACTAAATGGCTTTTCTCTGTCATAAGAAGCTTTGACCAATGAGTTAGCTGCCAGATGTGGGTTTAGAAGGCAGCTGTTTTCCTCCACCCCATCGGAGTGGAGCTGCAACCACGTTTTCTCCTCCCCTTCAGGTCACCTGCTGATCATCAGAGCAATCAACTGCTGAACAAAAAGACCAGCGCAGCAATCCACACTCCGCCAGATTATGAGCTCACCCGACGTGGTGAAGAGGCTAATCTTGTTTTTATTTGCTTTTTCTTATGATCTGTTTCTCATGTAATTCCGTGCCTTTTCTCCTCGTCTCCACTAAGCCAGCCAGCCCCGGATCTCACATCCATGTGCAACCACTCACCTCTCACGAATGCCACTTCTTCTGCTGCTACTTGAGATCATTACTCACCTGCTGGATCACCGCTGCCACTCTTCGGAGCCTTCCCACGCTCCACCCTTCACCACCTTCCTTGCGGGCTCAAAACCTCTCCCTTTTGGCACCCTCCCCTGGCCCGACTACCTCGGATTTCAAGTAAGGTTTTCTCACAATAATCCTCTGGACAACATTGCCTAACTCACCTCCTCCTCCTCCTTCTCTGCACTGTCTAACTTGTCCTCTTGTCTCACAGATCTTACCCTCGCTACCTGCCTTCGCTCCTCATGCCTGCCTCTCTCTCCTGTTAATTGCATTCATATGTTCAGCTGAGCTCAGCCTTGTATTTAAATAAAGTTTGTTTCTATGTTTACGTTTCTTTAAAGTGAGTAAGAGCTCATTTAAGTTAGTTCATGTGCAATGTCTCTAAGCGAATAAAGAATCTCAAAATGCACTCTACTTCTCTCCGTCTTGCCCGGGTCCCGCACTTGAGTCCTACACTCACTGTTTACTAAAGCTTGACAGTTTCACCTGATGCACAGATAAATCACCAAGAAAATAAAGCCAGTGATGAAGAAACAGAAGGTGTGATCCAATAATCACATGCTTAGCCTGTGTAAGACACCCCAATAAATACAACATCCTGATAAAACGTGGAGTTACGGTCAAAGGTCTCCACTGTAAACCCATTTTTTTTATTACCAACCAAATGTCAGATTGAGACCACTGCAGCTGCTCTCACTTTTTCAGGTGGCAAAAGGTTGAACACAGCGTGGAGTTGGCTAAATGTGTTGTTTGGTATGAGCCAAGTCATCGGAGGAAAAAAAAAAGAAAAAGAAAAAAATACTCATCTGGCCTTTTCGACTGCACCTGCTCTGTTCTGGCAGGGATTCATTAATAATGTTTTTATCAGTGCCCACACTGCTGCCGACTACTTCTGTTTGTGAAGAAAACATGTTTCTCTAAAATAATCTTTGCAAGACTTAACTGAGAAAACCCCGACATTATTCAGACTGAGGCTTGTTCATACTTTACTCTGGAACATTTTTTAACTTGTGTATCAACTTGCGATTTATCAACATTTCCTTGACCTGAAAAATTCTGGATTTGTTTCCTCTCTTTTTTTGTTGCACATGTATTTGGTACAAACCAACCAGAAAAATCAATGAAGCAACTTCCCATCTTTTTCATCTTTAGGTTTAGCCGATTTTCTATCACTCTCCATAATTAATTTTAAACAAATCTATCCATTCGTTATATTACCACAAATTCAATTCGGGGTCATGCAGGCACTGGAGCTTATAGACTTACATTGGACCCTTAGCAAATTTAGAGTCACCAATTAACCTAACATGCAATCCTTTGCATCGTGGAAGGAAGCAGGAGTACCCAGAGGGAGCATAAACAGGCAAACTCCAAAGAGAAAGGCTGTGAGGCGGCAGTGCTAACCACTGCACCATTTTCCCACCCAAAAACCAGAAAGGGGCAGAGATTAGAGAGAAGCTTGGACCTACAGTAACTAATCAGTGTGATCACTTGAGAGATCTCAAGCATCTTCCTTATATGTCAATCAATCGTCAATATAGTCAATTGTATCAATAACAATACTAGTATTGTAGCGCGATAGGATCAATAGTTTGTTCCTATCCTCCAAGTTCAGAAAGTAGCCCACTGAATCGTGTTAAATTGTTTTCTTTTTTGAAAATGAAAAAATATACCTCAAACATGCACTATGAAAACTGTCATAACCCTTTTGTGTTTCCCAATACATCTATTTTATTTTTGACCTAAAGCAAATTTAAACAACAGAAGTTGATCCAAAGTGCTTTAGAGCAGGCAAATTTCCTCCAAAAAGCCCAGTTTCAAAATACATAAAAGGCTGATTGGTGTGCTTTGTAACCGTGGAAAGTAAAAAAAAACTGTGATTTAAGGGTCACATCTCTTAAATCTCTACTACATAAGTTGCTTTTATAAGTTGAAAGTATAAGTATTGTTCTTCGCAATACTAGCCCTGTATTTACTTGGTATCCCTTCAATAACAAAATGTGCAGCACTGCACAGGACTAGACTTTAAAACAAAGTTCTGTATGTTTAAACAGAATTCAGCTCCAATCCTATGATATTCCAACATCTGAGCTGCTGGATGTCCACCGCTTGATATGGGAATAACCAGAGTCATAATAAAGCAAATTAAATTCTTACGACATATTTTCAAGACCTTTTTCTATTCACTTAATCCATCTAGCACACTTAGAGCTACAACAATCTCATTATTAAAAGCTGTACACAGAATCTCTTTTACATATACAGTACAGGTGGCACTGGTTGACCTTCTAGTGCACAGATCTTCAGTAGAATACTAATTAAGAGACTCTTAACTCAGAACGTCCTGGCTAATGGTTGTTAGATATGTATACTTTGTTATGAGCGCTTGAGATGCTTGTTAGTAGCTCAGCATGAAAAGAGACAGGACAAGGTGTCATTAGACGAAGGCTTCAAAAAGTGGATTTCACTGTTGGAAGTGGTGCCGAAGTGAAGAACACTCAAGGCTGAAGCTGTCTGACCTACTCAACATTAAAAACACACAGATATCAGTGGTAACACATGCTTTGTGCTTTAATGTCTGCTATAGTGTGAATACATTGTCCTGCAATTGATCTACAATGATTGTATCACAAATCACAGCAAACACTTAAATCGGAAAAATAGATTAAAAGAAATTTTCTCTCCTGGACTGAAACTTTTCGAGGCGGAAAAATATTTCTTATTTCCGACTTTTCTCCACAACGTGGTTTACAAAGAACTCCTGCTGCTCGAGCTGCTGTGCAGAAAAGCATCTCAACTGATTAGCAAGTATGTTTGTACAGCAGTCTGCTTTCAGCTATGGAAACAGGAGAGTGAGACTCTCCCTACGGACGACTCCAACTCAGGGGGTTCGCTGATAGTCTACAGCAGGGATACACTGTCAGGAAACACCCTCGCCGATGCGCAAACGCACACACGCGTTCGTATCCAGTACATACATCTGGGATGTGCATATGCTGCAAGCAAATGCAAAAGCATTGCAATGCTTTAGGATTGCGGTTCACCTTAAGGGCACTTTTGAAGCTAAATCATGCACAGGCTAATGTCTGTGAAGTGGGTTAGTGTAAGTGTGTCAGCAGGGGCTGTGTTTGCATACTAAGCAGTCGCTTCAAACACATCCACATTGCCTATCAGGAAACTAAAAACTACAATAATTTGATGAGAGAAATGCTGTGTTTGGAGCATGCTGTGCTCATTTTGTGTCTTTTTACCTGCAAGGCTTCATTAATAAATTCATGGATCAGTGTTTCACCCTTTGTAATAAATATTACACATAGTGGAAACCTTCACATATCCACAAACCACCTCTGGCTGATGTACAGCATGCATGCAGGCTGCATGATAATTTAAAAAGAGGAAACTTGTTGCTGTTGAAATCACACCCTCACTTATCTTGGTTTAACTTGTTTGCAAACTGGTAGTTGAGATTTAGCAACCAGAGAAGGAAAAGAAGCAAAAACTGAAACCCATAATCTGGAGCACTGTAGAACCTGTGGACGTTTTGAATGCTGCTTGTGTTTCTTTTGTTTTTGGGGTTTTTCTTTTAACATTTGAAGACAATGAGATAGACGGGCAAAGCACTGATAATATACCTGAATGCAGGTCCCTGTGTGCTCTCGACACAGGCTGCAGGACAGAGCCCAGCGGCTGGCGGGGATATGGGACACCTTGGTAATGGGCTCCATCTTCTCTGGACAGCCTATACTCACCTAAGGAGGAAAACAAAACAGTTAGTAAGAAACAAACATAGAAAGCACAACAACACTGATGAGACTCATCTTACTCTAAATTCTTTTTAAAAAAATCTCACTTAATAATTAGGCAAAGTGCCAAACATATTTTGGTTGCAGCTTCTCAAATGTTGGAATATGCAGCTTTTTTTGGGATAAGTTAATATTCATCTGCGATGGTCATACAGGCAACTGAGGCTGAAAGACTCTTGGTGCATCTGGGGGCTTCCCATGATGTGTTCCTTTTCACTCCCTCTATTTTTATACACCCTTTGCATTTCATCATTGGCTATTATTAATCTCTGGCTGTCTTTCACTTCTCTGTTCTCCCCTCAACCCCAACTAGTCGCGGCAGACGGCTGCCCCTCTCTGAGCCTTGCTTTGCTGGTGGTTTCTTCCTCTTAGGAGGGAGTTTTTCTTTCCGTCTGTCGCCAAGCGCTTGCTCATATGGGGTCGTCTGATTGTTCAGATTTTTTTATGTACTATTGCAGGATCTTTACCTTAAAAAAAAAAAAAGCAAAAGCTTCTTGAAGCAACTGTGATTTGGCGCCATATAAAGTATTAATAAAATACAACATTTGAAGTTACAACATAATTATCATCTTCTTAAATATATTTAACACCTCAGCTACGCAACTTCTTCAGTTTCTGATTAAAGTAACCTCCCTAAACGCATCCTATGAATGACAGTTTACACCCTAATTTAGCTTGAATAACTTCACCTGTTTTCCAATTTCCAAAACTGTCCTCGGACCCAGAGCAGAGACACATGTGCTTCTTGGAAAAAGGTTACTGTAAAGCTCTGTGTGACTTCCTCTTTGAGCAGTTCATTCAGAACAGCTTTGGCCCCAGACCTCCCTGCACCAAATACAACCAAGAAGTCATTGACTTGTGCCAACCAGCCATGCAGAAAAGAAGTGAAGAGCACTCATCACCAAAGCGCTGTTTCTTCCTTCCTTCCTTCCTCTGCTGCCTATTTCTTTACAAAAAAGGAAAAAAAACAACATTCCACTTCTTTCACATCCACTTCTTGTCATATTTGAGGCACGGCCTTCTCTCCTTGTCCTTCACGCTTGTATTAACAAGCTGACAACTGATTTCCGCAGGTCACGCCTCCCCCCCATCATCCACTCGTCCTTCTATCTGATTTTCTTTCCTCCTCTCATCTGCTCAACCACAGAACAAACCAATGGCCTCTGCTCTTTCTGTTATTATCGATGTCTTTTGTACAACACACTCACACAGTTGATGCGGAGGTCAATTTTCACTCCATTGAGAATGTCAATAGAAAGTGCAATTCTGACTATGATGCCACAGCCGTCACTGTCAACGCGCACTTCTTTTATGCAGCTGATATAAGAGCCGGTAGATAAGAAAAGGATTTCCACTTTTTGAATGGTACAGTTAATTGATTGAATTGTTCACAACCGTGATTCCCACGCGCACACACACACACATACGCAGAAGTTGCACTTCACATTTCAAAGCAGACAGATGAAAAAAGGGACAAAATCTAAAATCGCTTTAGAGGAAATCACTGTGTTAAATAAAAAGCCTTCTTAAAAGAGGGGCTCTTCCTCTTTGAGATTGAGTGTGTGTGTTTGTGTGTCTATGTGTAACTATGAGGGGTGAAAAGCTGTTTAAAGAGAGACCTTTCTCTAGGAGCTGAAGGCAGGCATAAGGCAGCTATGCACAGCTCTGGAGAGGCTGTATCATTTGAAGGCACACACACCCATACAAAAACAAACACACATACACTATAAATGTAAAACACACTTACACACAGTTTTTTCCACCACATATTCAGAACAAATCTACCAACTAGTAGCATGAAGCACATACATCTGAGCCCACACAAGGACAAGAGCACAAAACACACACACACAGCACAGACATGCAAATTAACCCCCTCCGCCATGGTAGGAAGAGAAAACAAAAGCGAATGGAGCAACGAAAACAATTAGCCCAATCAAGGGTGACAGAAGGCAATTAGGAGGAAAAGGTTTGAGGTGCCAAAAGCCACTCTATTATTGAGAGAAATGTGCTGGTGAAGTGTGCCGCTGAATAGTCGCAAGAAATATGACTGGCTGTCTTAAAGGTGTGCAAGGCTCGAAGCGCATCCACGAACCTTCTGAAATGAGGGGGCTCCGTTTGGGGCTTTCAGATGAGCGACGGTGACAAAAGATGTCATCAAGAAACGTCAAGACGAAATGAGCGGCTGCTGGGAGAAGCACGCTTGACAGCCAGGTTCCTCGGGAATCATTATGCATTCTTCAGATTGTAAAGAGGAAGGTGTTGACTGGTATTTTAAACATTTACTCTAAACAAGTGGTGGAAACAAGTAACAGGTGCAAATGCTTCTCAAAATCTTCCACCAAAGACTTTTTTGAGTCTAATTGCAAAGCAAAGGCCTCACCGTAAAACCACAGCGATGCGCTACATTGCCAAAAGTATTCACTCAGGCATCCGAATCATTGAATTCAACTCCGGTCATTTCCACGGCCACAGGTGTATAACATGCAGCACCTGGACGTGCAGACTACTTTTACAAATATTAGTGAACGAATGGGTTGCTCTCAGGACTTGCCTGTCCAACAAGTCCAGTCATGCAGTTTCCTTGCTACTAAATATTCCACAGTCAACTGTTAGTGGAAGTGGAAGTGACTTGAAGCCATGAAGTGGTAGGCTATGTAAAGTTACAGCTCAGTGTCAGCAAATGCTGAGGCAAATAGTGCGCAAAGGTCGCCGACTTTCTGCACAGTCAGTTGCTACTGATCTACAAAACTCATGTGACCTTCAGATTTGCTGAAGACCAGCGCAGAGAGAGCTTCATGGAGTGGAGTGTAATCCAAGCCTTACAGAACCAAGCGCAATGCAAAGCATCAGATGCAGTGGTGTAAACCACACCGCCACTGGACTATAGAGCAGTGGAGACGTTCTCTGGATGGACATCACGCTTCTTCATCTGGTAATCCAGTGGAAGAGTCTGGGTTTGGCAGTTGTCTGACTGCAATGTGCAAAGTACAAAGTTTGGTGGAGGAAGTATCACAGTGTGGGGCTGTTTTTCAGGAGTTCGGCTTGCCTTCTTAATGCTTTACCATACCACGACATTTTGAACAATTTCATCCTCCAACATTGTGGGAACAATTCTGTGAAGCCAACAATGCCTAAAAGCGAATGTAGAAAAGGTTACACTTCCAGGGATGTATTAAAAATTCATTAACATGCTGGCTGCAATTTTAAGATTGCACAAAGAAACCAATCAGTATCTGACTGTATGTGACCACCTCTGTGTCTTTCTCTCAGTGTCTCACCTCAGGGATCCATAAGGCACAGCTGACGTGGACCCACTTGGTTCCACTGCGGGTGGGCTTGAGTGCCCCCCCTCTCTTGGGGCAGAGCAGACATTTTGGCTGGACCCCGAGAGCGCAGGTCCGACACAGCCAGTTCCCCTGGGGTACCTTCAGGATGCCGTAACACGCCTGCAACAGGGAAAGAAATAAAAAAGGAAAGTTATGACAGGTCTTAATGCGAAAGCTGCATAACGATGGTTCTGAATTTACATAGGTTACCAACCATGACGTAACATGCAAGCCAATTTATTCTGGCTAACCAATTCTACCTACAAAGTCTTTGTGCCAAGCTAACCAGCCAATAGCTGTAACTTTTTATGCAGTGGACAGATTGCTAGCCTTGCTAATAAGAGAATGGAAAACTACGTCAAATCACCATAAATAAAAAGTTCATTAAAGACCTATTAGTACACTGAAGCACATTAACATACACCCCATGTAAACCATTAGGTGTATATTAAAAGTTGTATTCCATATACTCTGTGTTGGCAAAAAGATGACTGACAGTCAGCTTTTCAAGCCAACCTAAAAACAGTGAATTTTGTTTTGTTTTTGTTGTGATTGAGCACATAAGTGGTGCCGCAGCTGATCCGGTTCACAATCCATTAAGTTTTCTTGTTGTCGGTTGCACAAACTAATGAGAATTACAAGCCGCTGAAAAGTTAAGAACGCTCTCAAGCAGTTATATGGTGGACACATTCATCTCGACATGACTGCTGCAATATAATCACTCGGCCATAAAAAGCATGAAAATGTGTAAACGCATCAGGATGTCACAGCACTGACCATATTACTGATGTCAGCATAATGGTTAATGGACTGGTACTTATAGAGCACTTTTCTATTCCTTTTTACTACAAGCTTCATTCACTCATTCACACAAGTGCCTGTTCCTATGCCTAAGCCCTTTTAATCTAACATCACACACCAACGGACAAATCAGAGGGCTTTTAGTTTGAGCACAGTTTGGGTGGAGACCAATAAGGTCATCAGTGTGCGAAGTAGCAACAATAAAATCATTAGGAAAGACTAAAAACCTAAATAACTTGCTTTAAATGGGGAATGGCCTTCCTGTGTTAATGACGTACTTGCTTGCAACAGTAACCGTAGAAGACATTGGGCGATTCCCAACAGGAATCTTGGCATAACTTTCACCAGCTACACCCTGAAGCCTGCGAGTCGTCTTGCTTTTTAAGTCAAAATCCCCAACATACATTTGGTTTCAATGCAACAACTTCTGTATTCTCATATAGGTTTTATTAACTGAAAGGTTTTATCCACTGCTGCTCCAATTACAAATCTCCATTTAATATTTCTTTATTTTAGTAAAAACAGCAAGAGCTTCCAACACATCTGAAATGCCACATAGACTTTATTTTGTTTTTTAAAGCACAGCTGGGTTTTGTATGATCAGAGCTCCACCCAATTCCCCTTCCGCTATCACAGAGGGGTGCCATGGAAGTCTTTCATGCCAGCATAACAGCATGCTTATATGTTTCTGATAAGATCCAGTCCCCAGGGTTAGAAACAAAGTGTTATTTTATTGTCAGACATTATTTACTCCTTCATTGTTAGAAAGGGTCTACTGTGGCAAGCGAAGCATACGTAATGCCTCTTTTTCTACCATTATCCCTATCACCTCAGATCTATCATATCAAAGCATTACTCCTTTAGTTGAGCCTCAAATGAAATTTAGACGCCCCAAATCCCAGACCATCACGAGGGAAGGACACATCATATTTCATATAACTGAAAAGGCAGAACACACATTCATATTAGACTTAGAGGATGATAAAACAACAGAGACAGAGAGAAAAAACAAACAACCTTCAAGGAAATGAAACACGAAAGTCTCAGTCTTTGTTAAAAGCAATTAAGGGACTCTATTGATGAAATGATTTTATTGATCAAACAAAGAACCTCAGCAAGCATGGCCCGTGTTTCACCTACCGAGCGTTGGGGAGACCACTTTACCAGGGAAGGAACAGACGATGTGATATTTTAGTGTGGTTACACACTAAAAGCAATATTACTTAATACTGCTGGGAGCAACCTTTTCTTTCACCGCCTGCTACAATTTGTTTCCATGACACCTCAACTTTTGGCTCGTACCTATTTTTACTCAACAAATACTACTAGGAAAACACCAGAGGCTCCTAAGAGTAATGTTTTGATGACTTGATCCAAAAGTTATTTATGCCCCGCATTCTTGAAATATGTGCATGAGGGCACACATGCAAGGAAGAGGTGATGAAATATACGCTTATGCCAAAAACCTGCCCCCCTCCCCTCACCCCCAACCGGTTGCAGAAGATGGCAGCAACTCCCTGAGCCTGGTTGTGCTGGAGGTTTCTTCCTGTTAAGTTTTTCCTTCCTAGCGTCCTTACCTTTCAGTCTAAGCACCTTGAGCCGACTGCTGTTATTTGGTGCAATATAAAGAAAATGGAATTGAAAAAAAAAAAGAAAAGAATTGGACTTGAATGGAAATAGCGTGCTTTCAAACATGCTAAGGTGAGAAAAACCGAGATATTTTATATATTGCTGTGCTTCTTTATGAACAGTAAGAGCAGCCACGCAAAGCTGTTATGAAATGGAGTAAAAATGCGTTATATTTAAGATGATTCATATTTCCTCCTGTTTCACAGTCTGGCTTTTGATTTCATATGCAGAAAAAAATTCTTTATAGTTCTGAAAAATGAGAGGAGACTTAACCTCCAGATTCTGATTGCTAATTTTTGTCTGATAGTGGGAAACCGAGCAGGTTTTGTTTGAAATATCAAAAGCACTGAGCTCAGGATGTTTTTCCTAAACTTGAATACTCATTATAAAATCCTCGTGCAACTTAAAGGAAACATTTTTTTTAACTTGGATTTTTCTTTCGATTTTAAATAAAATTCAGCTGAGGTGGAGGCGGAGGTGGACACAAGGTCGTCTGGTTGGGAGTAAAGCCCAGACTTGAGGCTGTTTTCGACATTGGAGCGCGGCTCGCAAGGTCAACTGCCAGTCCCGGGCGGCCGCAGCCTCCACCACAGGCGGTCTGCTGTTGCAAACGAGAGGCTAAGGTGGGTTTCTGAGGTTTACCTACGGAAACTTTGTCAGGAATTTCAAATCTTTGAATTATCTTGGCTCAGACTGAACTTTGCAGAGCTTTAAGTTGGGGGTCACGACACACAGCTGTCAAATAAAAGGTGAGAGTTGAATTTGTAACGCAAGAAAAAAAGAAAGGCAGTTAGTGCAACACAGTAACTGTTTTAACACGATTATCTTGTTTTCATTACCATCGGAGGCCACAAACCATAACTGAAAATAACACTGAATTAGTCGCCCAGGACTCGTTTATTAGAGGAACTGGAGGTGACAGATTAAAATGAGATCAGTTCTGCAGTGGTGGGAAACTTCTTCCATTCTGTGTCATAACAGCAGGTAAGCAGGGGCAGTCTGAAGGGAGTGATAGTGTGTTAGTGCCAACTGAGCCGACACAATAATTAATATTCTGTCACCGTGTGACAAACACAGCAGAGCCCCTCCAGCTTCAGGCTGTCACGGGAAGTATTTGTGAAAGAACTGCTCTATGTGCACCTTTGTGCAGTTCATGTACTCAGTCGCCTTCTTATTCTGCAGAAACCTACAAAAACTCCAAACGCAAGGAGCATACAGTGCATACAACTCCACAAGTGTGCACAAACAAAAAATGTGAAGAACTTGAGCCCATAATTGCTGACCTGATGAACACAGACATTGCACTTGTCACAGAAAACCATCTCGTTGCCGTCCTCTCCCTCCGGTGAGCGGCAGACGTCGCAGACCACGTCCTCATCGTACTCGATGCCCAGGCCTTCCTCTGTCTCGATGGCCTGCTGCATCTTCTCCTGGCACACACTCTCCAGCTCCACCAGAACGCACTCCATGGTGAGCTCATCGAGCTCCGGTAAGCCTGGCGGTGAGAAAACAAAGTAAAAAACAAAAAAGATTAGTTTGCATTTGTCGTACAGACGAAAACTGAACCAGACAGAAACTAATCATCCATCTCTTGTGAGGCAGGGAATTCTTGGTGATTAGAGGATTATATTTTGTCTGGTGCTAAGCTGTTTTTTGTTTTACACATATTGTTTTCTTTGAAAGCTTGAAGACTCAAGCACGGCCTCTGGGAGAATGGATGAGTATTTAAGAAAATACTAAGCCTGTACAAAACAATTAAAGCTAAGAGTAGAGTTCCAAGGTCAACACTCACTGGTTTCTTTGAGTTCCTTTTATCGACAAGGATAACAGAAACGAGAAGCTGCTCATATGAAGTTCAAAACAAGCAAGCCAATTTACAGATTTCAAGTTATTTTGGGCCTAAATGCTTTGCATAACACTAATTTGAAACACACACAGCCTTCATTTGCGTGTTTATCTCACAAGGTCACTTTCTGTTTCTTCAGGGCGGCTCAGGGCGAAGCGTGCTGAAAATTAGCCGAGAGAGTGTCAGCTGGAGTCGACTGCTAACCAGAGTAAGAAGAGAAATATCACATGTGCTCTGCAGGCCCATTAGCTACCAAAGCCAAAATTTGAAGAAAAGCAACCAAAAAATAAATTAAAAAGTGCCATTAAGCCTTTGTTGCCCTCAGCTTAGCTCACTGTGCCAAAATGTGTCGACATTAGCATCAGTATCCCTGCTCCATTTGCATCTCAAAGTAATGCCTTGCTCTAAGGCTGGTTAATTGTTGATGAAGACTGATCTAACTGGCAAACGCAAGCCTTCTTCCTCATGAAAAATAAAACGTTTAAGATACCAGGAAAGCAAACAGTCTGGTTTCCAGGATCGTGGCGAACAGATGCAGAATATTATTATCTCATTACCTGCGATAAGATTACAGTGATTATACAAAATGGGTAACAGGAAGGCATTAAATCTAGTGTGAAAATTTTTTTGGTTTTGTTTTTTTTTTTCCCCTGAAATGCAAATGATTATTTCGATAACAGTTTAAAAACCGTACAAAAATATTCTAAACGACACACCAGTGTGAATGCTGGCCGTACATGATGTTCACACAGATTAAATCACAGACTGCACAATCTCTGGTCATCATTTTAAAGTTATGTGAAACCTTTGCAAACCTAAGATCCAGGGACCGGGATCGGCCCAACAGACACCCCAATGCGCCCCATTTGACATCTTTGGAAAATAGATGGGATGCATGAATTTTGGACTTTCAACAGTGTTAAATAAACTTCACAGTTAGTCCTCCACCACAGCCATTCAAATGAGAGCAGAGTAAAGTAATAGTTAAAAACATTAAATGAAAGAAAAGTTCCTATTTTTTCACTATTTGTTATAGAAATGTTTTTTATAATGTATCCACAGTAAAATACATAAATAAATGAATTCAAAAATTGGATTGGAAATAATGAAATACATCTCTGCAACTTTTCCCCTAATTTTACAGATTTATTTCTTTCCATTTAATGAGTTGTGCTGACTGATGTCTTTCAATAACTACAGCAGAATTTCTCTACCACCTTTTTCTTAAATATTGAGATTCTCACTTAAGATCAAAGTGGGTTGTGTGTGGCCCACAATGTAAAATGAGTCTGGCATCGCTGCTTTAGAGTAAAGACTGATACGCACGGAGAGAGTTGTGAAAAAACGAGAGAAACTTTTGAGTTGTTCAGATGCAAACTTGTCGTGGAAATCAACATCGAGCGATGATGATCTGATGCTCATGTTTCTAAGCAAGAAAAGGAAGAATCGGGGATTCTGGTTTCATCCAATTCTAACGAGAAAGCTGTAGCAGCGAGAATTTCATGGTTTGAGCCTTAGGTTGAAGCTGTATCACGACAGCTTTCGTACGTATTTCAGGATGTCAGTGGGGCAGTTTGAGCTCCTGTAGGAGAGATGTAAAATTCGAGCTTGTTCCAAAAAAACAAATGCCACAAATTTGTCCATCTAAAGTACGCGGTACGCCCTTCAGATGATTCCTGATTAATACAGCTAATCAGAGGCCAGTGTCATTAGAGTCCTGCATGCAGCAATCAAAATAAAACTTTATCAAGTCTGTAGCTCTGCATTATTTTTTGACTCATTTGTAGGATTTTGCACTCAGTTGGGAGGTTTTTATAACTGGAGTGGGTCAATTTGTGGATCTTATTTATGTCATTCATTCTCTTCCAATCAAATAATAATATTAACTAAGCAGCAGCATGATTTACTGCTCAGGTTCTTTTTGCCAACAGGGTGAGCTGCTGTTTAACCTACCATACCCCTGCAATGTACTGAAAATAACATCGACTTTATTATGATAGCCAACATCTGCTGCTGAGGCAGAAAACACGTGAATTGGGCCTCGAGCTGGAACGTCGACATGAACAAAGAAAGAACAAGAAGAAGAACACACGTGATCGTTGTCGTGGATTCAGAAGCTGCTTCTAAAGCCGCTGAAAAGGGGAAGCGGAGTTAGATATTAACCTGCCGTGACATTTACATCATGAACTAAGCACACATACCTAAGACCGCATTATCTGTTGTCTCCGTGTTTGCATGTGGCAGCTGTGAGCACATGCAGGGATTCTTTCATTTTTGTGTATGTGCAGTATTTGTGTGTGTGCTTAAAAGTAAAACGGAAATTAACACAAACACACACAAAAAACACAACTTCCTTTTCTTCATGCTTTGATTCTTCTAGTCTGCCTGACTGCTTTGGCTTTCAAACTTTCATGTACACTGTGCCTTAATGCACTTCTCTAATTGTATTTCTATTAATCTACTCAATGCAGCATAATGCTAAACACTCTGATCTTACAGTAACCCAGAGTTACTCATCCTTATAATCAGAATTCATGTGTATTTAGCTGCTGTATTGACCCAGTTTTCTCCAAGAAGACACATTTTCCTACAGCAAAACACAGCTGCCAACAAATATTGTAAACACGTATGATATCATTGAATGTTAAAAAAAAATTATATTTGATTTTGTGGGGGGAAAAAACAAAAAGCACAAGCCACAAGCTGGCTGTGTCCCAGCGGCACAAAGCTGGATTTTCACAAGAAAAGTTGTTAGGCTCCAAGTTATCCGCTTGTAATACCACATGTACTGTGTGGCAAAGTCACCACAGGCTGGTGCATCTCGTGCAGCTTCATACTTAAGATACGCTGCTGTTTGTGCAAACCGAGCAAAGGATAGGGAACAAGAGACAGAGAAGGAGAACAAAATGAACGATTTAGCCTAGTGTGATTAGGAAACATAACTGAAAACTATCAATTCAATTCAATTTTATTTATATGGTGCCAATTCACAGTTGCTTCAAGGATTGTTAGATTGTAAGGTAACGACCATACAAGAAAGAAAACCCCACCCATCAGATAAGCCCCTATGAGCAAGCACTTGGCAACAGTGGGGAAGAAGAACTCCCTTTTAACAGGAAGAACCTTTCGGCAGAACCGAGCCCAGGGAGGGGCGGGGCCACATTCCATGACAGGTTGGTGCATCTGATTAATCGCATTGCTGTGATGCCATATTTTTTACGATGTGGTTAAAACCCACCCTTGTTTATTCTGGAAATAATAATTAAAAAGTGTCTGGGGTTAAGGAGTAATTGTGTTTCCAGGTAGCAAAACTGTGGCATCACAACAATGTGACTGGTCACTTGGACTGTTGATCCTGGATTTACATCAAGGGGCAATCGTGGCTCAAGAGTTGGGAGTTCGCCTTGTAATCGGAAGGTTTCCGGTTCGAGCTCCGGCTTGGACAGTCTCGGTCGTTGTGTCCTTGGGCAAGACACTTCACCTACCGCCTACTGGTGTTGGCCAGAAGGGCCGATGGCGCAATATGATGCGCCTGATTCAGGGTCACCTCATCCAGCAGTGATTATAAGTTTAAGAAAAAAAGTAAAGTTTTAAGCCTAATTTGAAATTAGAGATCGTGTTTGTGTTCTGAACCCAAACTGGTGCTGGAAACTGAAGGGTGTGCTACATGAAGCACTTTGAATCACCTTGTTGTTGAATTGTGCTATACAAATAAACTTGCCTTGCCTTGCCATGAATGATTGAATGATTAAGAAAGTGCTCTACTGGTATAATCTGGTACCAAGAGGTACCATGTGACGGAGTCTGATTATACAAGTCTTTGTATGTAGAGGGAAGGATTTTATATTCAATTCTTGATTTAACATGGAGCCAAAGAAGAGAAGCTAATATTGTAGAATCAGCTACCAGCTGAAAGCAAACAGTGTTAGGGCTTAACATTTACCAAGTTTCTTTGCTTTGTTACTCTTCTTTAGTAGTTTTTAGTAGTTTGTGTGCTTAGTGGGAAGTTATGCAGTGGTACATTGTGCAACCTGAGCCTGCAGGAGTTCAATTTGGGCCTTGAATAATTCAGTAACAGTGTGCGGTGTCTGAATTGGCCGTACCCGTCCAGGTCTTTAAATGTATATTTGAGACTTTTTGCCAATTTTGACAACCCTAAAGCTGAATAATGCAACACCATCGAACAAAAGTCCTGAAATAATCAGCGATTGCAGCATGTCCAGGATCAACATTTGGTCTCCAAGAGCATATTGTGAACACAAACAAAAATACACAGATAAATCTAAATAGGATGTGCAGCACTGAGACAGAAAACGCTGAATAATCCCATCATGATTCGGCAGCCTCACCCAGCAGAACCAATCAGCCGTCTGTTTGTTTTGTTTAGCGTTGAAGGTTATGAGAAGCTTCTGCCAGTACGCGTGTGTATGCGCATGCACGTCCGAGTTTGATTTAAAGTGAATGTGCAGCAGAAATAAAGCCTGAAACCCCAGCGGGGATTTATAGACACAATTATTATGCTTTATCTGAAAAGAGCCAATCAGATATTGAGTAAAGTGGCGGAGATGAGAGAGATGCTCGGGGTCAGCAGTTGTCACCATGGCAAAATGGGGGATGTAGAAAAGCAGAGAGGAGAGTGTCAGGAAAAAAGGAAGCGAAAGGGAAGGAATAATGAGAATGGAGAAAAAAGAAAGAAAAGAGGCCACACAGCAACACTACAACATATTCACAGCATCTGCAAGTTTCAGAAAACCTCATTTTAAGGCTTTTTCTGTATTTTTTTTAATAGAGTGATTTTTCAATTTAAAAAAGAAATGAAAGGAAAGGCTGGTGTTTGCTGGAACCTATAAGATAAAGGTTCTGAGACTATAAATGGGTGGTAATGGAAAAGAAAAAACACAGACCTACCTGTGAAATGAAAAGAAAATGCTAAGGCACCTCTTTAGCTGATTAATTCTTTACTTAAAAACACCAGTTGCCAGTCTCATTCCTCAGGAGAGCTTTCCAAATGAACTGAATGTAGTAATAAATCAACAAAAATAATTAAGTAATAATATCTCTTTAAAACAAACTAAAGAGTCGCTCCCATGCTTTCCTGTCAAGCTTATAAAACCCTGGGTAGAATCTCTGATATTTAGCTTCAGCCCTACAGGGGGAATGAAATTCACACACTACCCAGCTAACAACTCCCATGAAGTGAAAACACATCATTTATGACACATCGGGGTGAGTCACTTCATAGAGGTCAACACTCAGACGAAAAACAAGTCAAAACACATCATTTCCAGCGCTTCATCCTTTACAACCGTGTTTACAGCCTTTGGAAAGTCTTCTGACGCTACGCAAGCGGAGTGGAACGGCCCTACATTTACACAGGTTAAGTGAGATTTTCCTCAGTGTTTTCAGGCTATTATTATCAATAATGCAGTGCTTACCCATCTGTCTGAACTCTTGGTTGACTATCTGTAGCCAGGCAACATCCAGGTCATCCAGGTCATAGCAGCTGTAGAGCTGGGTGGGAGGAGGCCGAGTATCACCTTCCCTCTCCTGCCCGTTGTTGGACAGACCACCTGTCGACTCCGGCAGCGACCTGCAACCAAAACGAAGATGCATGCAGAGAGTTTTATTTGTGCGGCCTGGAAGCAACAATAACTCTAGTATCCAAGAATATCCTCTGAAGCAAATGTCACATGTTGTGTCGATGTCACTGGTTGTCACACAGAATCGGATAACTGCCAAAATTCAAGTTTGGTTTGTTATCCATGCGCTATCCTCTACTCTCTTTTAGTGTTACACTGTATTCGGTGACTTTGAAGTCCTTGTGAAATTCACAGATCTGTGAATTTTTTTTAAAACTCCATGTGCTCTGTGAGGAAAGTGGCTCATTATACCAACATGAATTACGAGGAAGTCCTTACAGACAGGTCCTGACCTCATTGTCCACAAGTACTGAATCACAGTATGACGGATTAAAAAAAAACAAAGACCCAAAAGACCCAATGACAAATCAAGCAGTTGTGGCCAGCAGTGACACAACGCTCCTCCAGGCACTGTCTAGTCTCTGGAGCCTGGGGACCAAATGTCTGTCTGTCAACAACAGCAGGAAATGGGGTCAGGAACTCTGCTCAACCCACTGGGAACCAATAAAGACTAATAAACACACGCAGGCCCACATAAAGCATTGGGACGCTGCAAGAACTAACAAACACGTGAAAAGACACAAAAAAATCGCATACCCGCCATCACGAAGGCAGTGACCACACCCGAATAATAGGCGAAAAAAAACAAGACAGCATTTACAGTAGATCACACACACGCACACCACGATTTCTCCAAAACATCTCTGTGTTTAGCATAGTAACAAACACACACCCTTTTATTCACTCGCTTGCCACTGAAGTCGAGACCTTTGCGTGAAAAGGTGAAGTGCGTCACGATCACAGCAACAAACAACAAACAACCTTTAGCTCTCGGTGTTGCTCCCGGCCTTCAACGGCTCATTATCGCACCGCTTACTTATTACCAGCCTCCTCCATTACTACTGTCACATCAAACAGCGCTGAGATCATCTTCCTCATCTTCGTCATCATCATTATCCTCCTCATTATCACCGCCACCACTGGTGCCGTCGTGATCACAAAACAGCTGCCACAATTTAAATCCGCTGTCTTCACCAGAATCACGTTTCACGGGAGTTGCCAGCTCAGTTAAACGTGAAAATAACACAAACCGACGATGTAAAAGCAAAAAAGCTTTTAAGATAAATGTTATGAACAGACCAGAATAAGTTTTTAATCTGGTGTATACAGTCATCTCATCCAATGAGCTTTCTGCAATAAAAGGCTCGACTCAACTGGTTGCTTTCTGGTTGTATTATTATACAGAAGCAAGGTTGCTGAGCAACTATGTCATTTTCCAGTTAAGTCGGCATCCTGCAGCAACTATGTCACTATTTGTGGAGGAATTTCTGGATTAGTGTTCAAAACTGTGATGTTCTCACTCTGAACATAAGCAGTTTATGTGCGTTTCTGTTACATTTCTATAGCTGTGTATGTAGAAAGTAACAGATTAGCAATTTCTGACACTTAATCTGAGTTATCACTGTCTTATTGCCGTTTTATCACAGTCTTGATCATTAGAAGACTCCAACTGACTGCAGGATGGGGAGCGCCGTCCTGGTCCCCATCTTCAAGGCAACTATTTCAAAAGCAACAAGACTGCAATAATTTTGTTTTCCCTAGTCTCAATATATACTGTCTACACAACATTTACCCCAACTTTCTTGTAACACAGGTCTAATCTGTTTTTGAGTCATCCAAGTCAAAGTAGCCCAGAACACAGCACAGTCATTGTTAACTTGTGTGTAGGGATGGGTACCGGTGTCCGGTGCCATGATGGCACCGGTTCTGACATAAACGGTAGTAACCAGACCGAAAAGCAGCGCACATTTCGGTGCTTTATTTCGGTGCTTTTTTTTCCTGAGCTGTGATACACTTCTAGCCAATCATTTTACGTTTCCGAGGATAGTAGGCGGGGCCAGGTACGTACGTTCAGTTAGAGCAGAGCTACAGATTAAAAATGTCCAAGGCGAAGCGGTCAAAAGTCTGGCTGTACTTCACAGCAAAATATGCAAACTCAGCAGCCTGCAACAAGTGCTTTAAGCTGATACTGTGATACTGTCAAAGGAGGTAACACCAAGAATCCGATTAAACAGCTGGCGACGCATAGCGGTTTTTTTAAAAGCCGAGAAATGCGCCGTATTTGATAGCTTGCTGCGAGACCTCACACCGTGCACGTCGGGTGGGTTGCCAGTTATCGGACCCGGAGCAACATCCCCCAAAAACCCGAAGAATAGAGTCCTGGCCCCTAGCCCTGCCAGTGTAGCAGAAATGATGAGGATGATGATGCAGCAGCAGCCGTTCTTCTCTGCGTGAGTAGCTTCATGTTGTTCGTGTGTAATTTACGTTGAGTAGGCTCACCACGTTATTACATTAATGCATGTAAGGTGAACTAGCAAACATCATCATAGCTACATGCAGCTGTCTTCTTGTTTGATGGCAGATACTCCCTTCACCCTGGCCAAAAAGGCTAAAATGACCAAAGAAAAAGTGGGAAACAGTTAAACATGAGAGGTTTTTGGACAAAGTTTGTGTTTTTTCCATTGATTAAGCACTGCTTCCAGCCAAGAGTGATGCCATATATGCCACATAGCTGCAGAAAAGGCACACATTGTTATCTTTTTACAAAAAAAAACAGCTGAACATGAGAGGTTTTTGGACAAAGTTTGTGTTCTCCATTCTTTAAGCACCGGTTCGAGCACCGTTTAAGCACCGGCACCGTTTCAAAAGTACCGATTTGGCACCGGTATCAGATAAAACCTAAACGATACCCATCCCTACTTGTGTGTACTCTGATTATTATTATTAGTATTTCAAAACCAGAATTTTAGCAGTACAGAGAAGCAGCATTGAAACAGCTGCTGGTTAACATGTTGTCTTTAATTTCTGTTTGGCATGTTTAGATCAGAACAGCAGAACGAGATCCAGCGTTATTTGGAATTTGACTTTATTAAAAAAGTCATTCTTTACTTTATTTATTATCTTTTCAGACCAGTTCTACTTTTTCTGCATAATCCATCATATAAAATTTAATCAAATAAAAAAGTCTCATTTTGAAACTTGTTTTATTAGTTTTAATCTTTTAACTTTATGCGTGTTGCTTCCCACGCAGAGTGAACAGCAGACACTAATGGTTTTGTCACTTTTTACAGAATCAAACTCAAAGTGATGTCAGTAATTACAAGCTTTAAACGCTACATGGTTGCACGCTGTCCCACACTCCATATTATCCATTGTTGATCTACACGGACGCCACACGCTCGTACGTCATTGTCGTCATTGTCATGAGACACTCTCACAAACAAAATCACGGTTTAGTAACGCAGTACCGCTGCATGCTTAGTGGAAAGTGACGGTAATCTAATTAATCCCCTTGCTTTACTCGTTACTTGAAAAAAGTAATGGAATTACATTCAGTGGAAAGGAGTTATATACTTTCCACTGAAAGTCAGTAACATTCTTGCAGCTGTGGTTCACTGATCTTCCTCCATCATCCAAGTATCAGGTAGAAAGCAAAGCTGAATTCGAATATATTTATATACGAAGACAAAACAGCAGGAAATCAGACCCTGTTTTGGCCTGCTTTCAGGCTGATATCTGACACTGGACAAACAGGCCTGGCCAGTTAAGTGGCAAAGGGGAGAAAAGAGATGCACAAACACACACAGAGGGAGAATAGGTTCCATAATGGGGACTCTGGGCTGGCTGTTTCCGTTATGTAACTTTAAAAGCAACAAGTGTCTTATTACAATGGAGGCTGGTGTTGTTTCATTATTAAAGGATAAGGCTGGTGTCATTCTATAGACACTTGGCTTTAACAGCAAATGCTGTAAGAAAAGGCCCAGAACCAAAATTGTGTTAGTTCACTACTCCTTACTCCTCCCCGTATCCCACTGGATCTTACTGAAAACATAAATCCTTTAAAATGATTCCTACATATAGCACATGGGTAATTTTTATTTTAAGCAGGAGAAAATCCTTCCTTTGATGGGAAGTATTTCTCTGCAGATAGCACAGGTGATTCTGGTTAATAGGATGAACAGTACTAAGAAAAATTTTTCAGTATAATCCAGCAAAAGCTGAATACCCAGTCCATAATGTAATAACCCATCAGCGGTGTAATATGCTGGGATGTTATCAGCCCAGTGCTATTGGATTTTATGATACTCTTCATGTTGTTTATTTTAATATGGACTTTATTACATTTTGTTTTATGACTGGAATGGTGTTTGTTTGGCTTCTAGTGAAACATGAAAATGATAAAAGAACAAAAACAGAGATGAAAATTCAAAATTTTCACACCAGTTATATCCGTAAAATAGCTGAAAAGTTAGATGTCAATCGCCCGGCCGGTACCAACATCAATCTGTGAAAATAGATTGAGTTTTTCGCATTAATCAGTCCAGAAAGAGCTAGAACAAACATACAAGAGACATACTGATTCATCTTGTAAAGTAGTTAGGAACCATTTCCCAATTCATTTTACTCTCTTAACGATATACTCTGGCTTAGATGTAAGTTAAATGAGATGGAAAGAAACAACACGAAGGGAAAAGATTACCTCACAATAACATCCAGTCATACCACGTGATGCTTATCAGGAGTAAATGTGTTCCTCCTTTGATAAGTATCGTGTATCCTACAATCACATGGACATCATTCATGCACACTCACTCAGTTACACAACGTAGGTAAACAAAAGTAGGTGCACAACTTCTCCCTTTGTCCAGGTTTTATCAAATCAGAGGAGGTGGAGATAAAATGCACAGTCATCCGTCAATACTGAAGACAATTATAGTTTCCAGGAAAGCTGTAAATAGATTTTCTGCCCTTTTATGGTTAAGTGCAAACTGGAGAAATTATTTTTTTAAATATTAGATTTATTTCAAAGTCACAAAGGCTGGCTCATCAAATTTCAACAACGGTACTACCTTTTTATAGCTTTGTTAACATGAAGTGAGGCGAGCATTTCTCATGTGTAAAAAGTGTGTCGCTATTCAGGTTGATTTCTGCACTAAAATACACCCACCATCCCCGTTTGCCTTAACAGCATAGATTCAACAAGGCTTTGGAGATTTTGGTCCGTGTTGACATGACAGCATCACAGTCTCTGCAGATTTTTGAGCTGCGCGTCCATGAGGTGAATCTCCCATTCCACCACATTCAAAGGTGGATGATCTGATATCCTCGTGTTGGTGTTGTTCCCTCGTCATCATAAATAATGTTGTTCCAGGTTCAACATTGCAAGTGACCAATCACCTTCTCCTGATGTCATCCGCGACCTCGAAAAAAACAAACGCCTTCAAAAAATCTACTTCACTTGCGAGAAGAGAAACCGCCTCTGTAAGGACAATATGTATAATGCTTACGGTTTATTAAAGAAAAGTATCCTGAAATTCAAAGACTTCAAGTTCCTGGATCGGCGGACAGAAGCGGTTTCTCTTCTCGCAAGTGAAGTAGATTTTTTTAAGGCGGTATTTTCAAAGGCACAAAAGGGGGACGTCACAACAATGTGATTGGTCACTTGCAATGTTGAACCTGGAACAACATTTATTATGATGATGTGGGAACAACACCAACACGAGGATATCAGATCGTCCTCCAAAGGTACTCAACTGTATTGGGATCTGATGACTGTGCAGATCATTTGACTACAGCGAAGTCAATGTCATGGTTCAAGAAACCAGAATGCTTGAGACTACCTGAGCTTTGCGACATATTCTGTTGAAATCAGCCATAGTACACTGATCATAACGGGATGCTCAATACCAGGCTGTTGTGTCCTCAACCACTGATAAAAGGCAGGATGGAGCCATGCTTTTTCTACTGTTCAGATTTTGGTGAGCCCTGGGTGAATTGGAGCCTGAGTTTACTGTGTGGTCTCCTGCTGCTATAGTCTATCTCCTTCACGGTTCATTGTGCTGTTCTTTATACAGCAGAGATGCTCTCCTTCATACCGTCATTGTAGTGAGTGGTTATTTGAGTTACTGTTGCTGTCCTATCACCTCTGCCCTTAACAGGACATTTTCACAGAGAAAACCGGTGCTCACTTGACATTTTCTCTTTTAATGACCATTCTCTGTAAACCCAAGAGATGGTTGTGTGGGAGAATCCCAGTAGATCAGCAATTTCTGAAATACTGAAACCAGACAATTTGGCACCAAACACCATGCAAGTCAGTTAAATCGCCCTTCTTCCTTATTCTTATGTTCGGATCGAACTTCAGCAGGTCACCTTGCCCACGTCTACATGCCTGAATGCATTGAGTTGCTGTCGTGTGACTGAATGATTTAATATTTGTGCTTAAAATCAGCTGCAGGTGCATCTAAAGTGATCGGAGAGTCTATTTTCCACTTTTGACGCTGTTTTTCTTTGGATGTATATTTTTGTGACAATATTGAGATCATGACAAAGTACTTTACATATTTATTTTCTTCCCCATTAGAAGGAATTAAAGAAGCATACACATCTGACCTGAGAACTATTAGGAAAATTTTAGAAAGATAAAAGAAGACAATCAGTAAATACATTTTAAGCCAAAGCCAATAAAATCTTTATTCTATAAGATGCAGTTGTTTTAATTTCTTAACCCTTTTTCTTCTGTTTTCTTTGGAAACACTTCTGTTTGCGTTTGAGAAGCTCTACTGAGAAAAGCAACGGAGGGAGAGAATTTAAACCTTTCCTCCTCGGAGTCATAACAACACAACACATGACTTGGCTTTGATCTTAATCGTGTGTGCAATGAAATATTCAGAAGGAACTCCACGCGTTGGGGGCTCTGAATCCTAAAACAATGCAAATCAAACACCCTCCACCTCCCCTTAAATCCCTCTCTTCAGCTTGAAGCCCCTGAGCGGGACTGCCGTTCCTCTGCTACACGGGATGTGCCTCTGGGGACCCGAGGAGTGGGAACTGTAAAAGTATATTTTGCGGCGTAACACCGCTGAATAGGATGTTATGCGAGCTTGGACAGCGAGGACGGGAGTTTTACATGATTGGTTGTGCAAAAGTGAAAAGAAAAAGTGAACTGGGTCAAATTACTGATGCGAACGATTCTTACGCTTTTGCCTCAGTGAAATATACCAAGATTTTGGCAGCCTTACTGGAAAAAATCATGTTATGTCTATGCTAGATCTCATTTCACTTTCTCATGCTAAATGTTTGGCAGGTCACTTGAATTGTGTCTAAAGGGAGAATAATGCGTCTTCCTGGTGGCCTTTTGATCTTTATCATACACATAGAAATAGCAGGAAGCTTAGGGGAATCCTCTTGTACCAAAGCCAGTATTTTATATTAAAAGCTTACCTGTAAAGAAAGGTGTTCCTAATCAGTAAGCGAGTGAAACTGTCATGCAACAGGTGCAGAAAGAGCTGTACAGTTTCACTGATACACTGGGTTGTAAAAAGTCAGCCGAGCCTTCTTCTATCTCCCAACTCCCATGTTTCTCACCGCTGTGTAAATCTCACTTTCCTCCTTTACACGAAATGCCAATAATAATCTCTTCTCAAGGAGGGATGAAGTGGATGGTGTTTACAGAAAATATTTCCAGTGTGAGTAAAGTGACAGTGGCTGGGCTTAATTCTCTGTCTGACTCTCTGCCCCACACAGGACATGTCTAGTTTAAACAGACCTCAACTCCTGATAGATCACTCAGGAAGAGCAGGAAGCCATTCTAAATGAGGATGGAAACATAGAAGACTAAACAGGGGAAAAGGGAAGGGGGGAGGGCATGGATCCGTATGCTAAAAATGAGCTGAAAGAAAGAAAGAAAGAAAGTCTGCTGTTATATAATAAGATTTAACTAAGCTTCGCCTTAACGTTCTCCATCTGCCACTTTAGTTTTACACCACACTACCTGTCAGAGAGAAATTCATGTATTTTAGCAAACTCTGAAAAGAAAATTCTGCTAATTAGCTCCAGATGATTAAATTTGCCAGCGACACCTGTCACTTCTGCTGGCAGGAGTGACCAAAACCTTCACCTCTTCAAAACAAGACACCCTGCTTAAAAATGAGAGCCATAATTAAAATTCCAGCCCTCATGGGTGCATTTTTTGTGACGAGAAGGAATTCAACGCTATTTGACACTATTTATGCTTACTGAGCTTCAAGGAAAATGAGCTCTGGCACTAAATCATACTGCAGAAAAACAATTAACTACACTGATGGCAAAATGAAATGGGTCCTAATCTGTGATGTGTCAGCAAGTCGATAAATCAAAGCCTATGCTGGCTTTGCAGGAACTTATTGGAACTTCGTGGGATCGTTTGAGGGCCAGGTAATTTGCAGAGAGTGAAATGATGGAGGCAAACAGTCACGAACTGGAAGGTGTGAGAGAAAATGGACATTCAACAGGCTGATTGTTATTAACTAGACATGTTTTACTATTTTCATCCCATGGAGTCAAACACTGATGTTGAAGAGACATCTTTATTTAGGAGGCACTGGTTTGGGAGCTGTGTATTTTGAACTGGTTTCACTGCTTTTTCACTTTTGCTTTAAACTTGCTGGTTAGGTTTAGGCACTCAAAATACTTGCTTATATAGGAAAAGACTGTGTGTGTTTTTTAAAAAAAAAACATAACACCCTATACAATAACAATGCATCTTTAAAAAAAAAAGATGTTTACAGATAAACCAATAAGTTTCAAATCCATTCATCAAACCTTAGCAACCGAGTGAGACCTTCTAGACTGAGAGTTTTAGAAACGAAAGCCACACTCTGTTATTGTCGGAACAATTCATTAATCAACTTTGAGAGTGGGGGGCATGAAAAGAAAAGAGAGTGACAATATTATATTAATCAATACTCAAGAAAGTGATCAGGGCAGGGTAAAAGCATAATGGTGCTAATCAGGAGTGGCAAGAAAAAAGGGGAGAAATGTTCACTATAGCTGGAAAAAGAGGCAGTAATAAAATACAGGTCAAAGCAAAGGAAAATGAGAAGGAATCGACTGAGTTCAGTTCACTTAAAGTCAAGACTTAAAGTTCTAGTTTGAATGTGTTACATGAATGTTAGCATGTTACATGAAAGTATATCACAGCAGAGAATATCCAGACAGTATAGATACAGTATCGCATCACAGACGACGACGTTTTAAAGTTTGGGAACAAAAAATAAAAATCCCCAAACACCTGCAGCCATTCTGTATATGTACAAAAACTTGATAAGGGTCTGAATACAAGATTAAACCACTTATCCAGACATAGCATTCTTGTCAGATGCAAACAATCACTTCCCAGTGTGTACACACTGGGTCTGTGTGCGTTTGAAATAATCTCTCATTCTTGAAATACCTCACTGTCACAGTACGGCTGAGAAAACTGGCTATTCCCTTTTCTTCCCTGTAATCCCTCTCTTTCTTCCCTTATTTTCACACCAGACTCTGTGTGGCTGTGAGAGAGAGAGAGAGAGAGAGAGGGAGAGAGAGACAGAGTGGAAGAGAAACAGAGAGAGATGGTGTGTTGTGCCAACACCCCCTTGTCCTTGGCCAACCCCTACAAATCCCCAACTCTAAAACACAGTCTCATATCTGCATGCAAACTGGAGCAGGACAATCAGGTCAGCATCCAACTTCCACAGGGTTACCGACTCAAGGATCCAGGGGCAAACCCCATCATGTGGTGCTGGAGGATGCGTGTGTGTGCGTGCAAGAAAGGGTTAACTCAGCGACAAAAATGCCTGTGCATCTTTGCAAAGTTTTCAACAGCGCTGTTGCAATATTTATATCTGTGGTAGCGTCTGCAATAATCGACTTTCTGACCACTCGGGGGCAGCAGAAATAAGTGTCATGCAGTCCGTTAATACACAAACAGTGTCACACCGAGCAGTTGTCGTTTTAAAGCGTTTTAGATGCTAAATTGGCCAATATGTGCGCAATGTTTGATAACTTCCTTTATCTGAAAAAAGCAACCTTATGTAGTCGGAACAGCGACTTCGAAGCAGTGAGTAAGCCAAAATACTAATGTGAATACTACTAAGGACGGTAATTAGGTTTGATTATTTTAATAGTCATGAAGATATTTTAAAAAATATATATAAATAAATATTTTTATGCAACTCAAATAGTTGCATAAAAATATTTAAGGAAGGTGGCATCATGCAAACTATTTGCAAGCGACCATTAAACAACAGCAGACAAAGAACACAACAATAACAATCAGGCATCAGACTGTACACAGTATAAAAGAAAGACGCAACTTACAGGTCTGAAAAGTCAAGTCAAGGTAAACCTGCACTGCTTTTAATGACCACCAGGGGTCATTACCCGTGGTTGTAAAAAGCCTTTATGTTCTACAGAAGTCTATGTTAAAATGATCGATGGTCTGACCTTTCTAAAGACTGTCCTGCTGAGTTTATTGTGTCAGTTAGGGCTCTGCGATATGACCAAAATCTCTTGTCCCCGATATAAGACAACGACAACGATATATATCACAAAAATGTTACATTTTCTGTAAATTCTGTGAATCTCTGGCGACTCGACTAGCGTGAAGTGTGTACCTAGAGTCGAGTGTTGAGTTGTGAGGTTTATTTTGTAGCACCTGACGGCTCTTTTTAGCTTCTCGTACGTAAACACTTTGCATACCATTTCACATGATTCGGTTTATTTTGAAAAATCTCAACAGGGTCTTCAGCTTTATTGTGAAAGGTTTATATGGAAAATAAACAAGCGGACGGCGGAGCCATGCGACAGTCGCTTGTGTAGTGCGGTTATATTAAATATAAGAGAAAGAGATAACTTTAAGAAATTCTACAGTGGCCAACAAAACGATGAAAAAATATTGCCGTAAACAGTTTATTTTGCAACACCATGAAACAAACCATAGCGTAAAATGAAACGATAGACGTTTTCATATCGTCATCCGATATATATCGTTATATCAAACAGCCCTGGTGTCAGTTACTCAATATGGGATTGTTGTTTAAACTGAGGTTTCTTCCTGTTAAAGGGGAGTTTTTCTTTCCCACTGTCGCCAGTGTTTGCTCAGGGGGGGTAATTTGATTGTTGGATTTCTCTCTGTATGCGTTACTGTAAGGTCTACCTTAAATAAATACCAATAAATAAATCAGTGATATAAGCACACACACCTTCCTGATTTCTGACAGTGTTGTTTTGGGAAAGTGAGTCATATTAAACAGAAAAACACACACAGAGTGATCCCATCTTTGTTATATTTATGTGAAATAAATAATGTAACCTCATCTCCCACACACACACACACACACACACACACACACACAAATATATATGTATATACACAGAAACTGTGATCCTTGGGAACAGTGAGTCACCTTCATGTCATATTCATGTCAATGAAATCAATCATCGCCTCAAATACACAAACATCATTTGCACATTGACCTTTAAGAGATGACTCACTCCTGTGAGGGTTTCATAGCAATCAGCTAGTGTACCGCATACACATACACACACTCATTAAAACACAAGCACAAATCATGTAACGCGATCTTCACTCTTTTAAAAAATACCCTTATTTTAAGAGCCTGATTGTCTCAGTGCTCTTGCATAGGCTTCAAACGCCTTTCCTCTTTTAAACGCAGATGCTTCATAAAACTGTTATCAAATCACATCAGATGACCCCATTAAATGAAACATTAATCACCCCTGTGGTATATAAAAATCAAGTAGCAGCGAATCGCAGGAGAAGACAGAATAGGCCATAAATATTAATAGCCAAAATACATAAATGTACTGAAACCAACTTTTCTTCCCCCCAAAAAAAAGTTTACTTGAGGGATTAAAAGAGAGGAAAAACAGTATGAAGAACTATTCCAACTTTTTTCAATAGAAACACCAAGAAGATGATGTTACAGAGCTGCCCACACTGCGTGACTGACAGCTGATCTTTGAGAGGTGCAGTGTAGAAACGCCACCATAATGAGCGCTGAGCACCAAAGATGGAGAGAACATTTTTAAAAATGAGGAGACTGAAAATTACCATTTTAAGTAGGAGCTCATGAATGCAAAATGTGGCTTCATTATAGTCTCTTTTCACCCCTCTCTCTCTCTTTATGTCATAGCTACTCGCTCTCCACCTCCTACATGGTGTAATATATCTGTTTGTCACAACCAAAACATTATACCTGCTTTTAATGCAAAGTTTTTCTGTTAGGGCTGCAAAAAATTACATATAAGACAGTATAAAAAAGAGATTCCTAGAATCAATGCGAGGAAGAGTTAATGTTTGGATCATACAGAAATAAGCCAATAAAATGTTTTCTAGGTAGGAAGCCATAAGTTATCTTTATACTATTCAATATAAAGAACTCTGGATAAGCTAAAGGAAAGACATAAGAAGATCTAACTGATTAAGTTGTGAACAGCAACCATGATCATCATTGAGAGTACATCCACACAGGTGGGGTTTTTTAAAATGTATACCTCCATCTCGATTGACGTGAAAATGCCCAAAAAAATTAAGTGCTGCCAAGAGGATGACAAAGCAACAGGAGCTTGTTAACTCTAACCATTTAGAAGCGTTGGCCAATTAGAAGCCTACAAACACTAGGGCTTATAGGGTCGTTATAGCGAGGTGCCGTCACATTTTCGGCTCGACTTAGCTCACTTACAACCCCGGTCGAGTAGCTATTAAAAAAGTACCTGGTCCCAGGTACTAACACTTAATGGAAAATTCTAAAAACCAAGAAGAGAATGGAAAACAGACAAAAATGTGCATTACCCCAACTGGTTGCAAGCGATTGCTAGATGTTGCTGGCTGACGCTGGGTGGAATGGGTCAGTCATCATGATTGCTCTGGTTGCTAAGTCGACTGATTGCTGCAGACAACCACAGTTTGCACGACAATGACAAACACCTACTTGTCTGCGATAACTCATTTTACTCTCAGAGCTCTAGTAAAACTTCATTACAAACTGAATTACAAACCGGAAACAGAGAACATTTGCCTTCGGCATAAAAGTTGCCAACACATTCTAAAATGCACTGCCATGCAAATTATAGGAGAGGCAACCTGCTAGCAATCAAAGCAAAGAAGTTTTTTATTGCAGCCACCTGTTTATGACCAATTTTATGCTGGTGACTGGCAGAAACCTCTAGAAACCACTCGTGGAATACAGGATAAGTGAAATCTGCGAAGTAGCCAACTTGATTTTTTTTAAAAAATTTTTACAATTTTTATAGATGTTTTAAGGCTGTAAAACCCCTCACTACATACTTCAGACACTTTTCTCAGACAGGCATAAACATTTTCACACTTTTCTCTCTTGTTTAAACACTCAAAGTTCAAACCTTGAAGAAAAATAAGTGCAGTATTACAGAATGAAACCAAAGCCACCGCAGGTGACGTCGTTTCATCGACATTGTTGTGTTTGTTGGGGAGAAAACTTACAAACATGCCGTACAGCACTTTAGACTCACACTGCTAGCGATCGAAGATTTATGTAAATTCGACAAGCTGACCGCATTCTGCACCACACAGGAGACACGGCACGAGATTGATTGACAATGGTCTACAGCAGAGATGGGCAGTAACGCGTTACTTGTAACGCGTTACTGTAATCGGATTACTTTTTTCAAGTAATGAGTAAAGTAAGGGATTACTATTGCAAAAACGGTAATTAGATTACCGTTACTTTCCCATAGGAACGCTGCATTACTGCGTTACTAAAACCGTGATTTGTTTGCAAGAATGTCTCATGACAGTGATGTAAGCGAGTGCGACGTTCGTGACAACAGCTGTCTGCAGATCAACAATGGATCATATATCAGTGCAGGAGAGAGTATGAGCGTGCAGCGTTTAAAGTGTGGAAGTACTGACCTTACTTTGAGTTTGATTCCATAAAAAGTGACAAAAACATTAGCGTCCGTTGTGCATGGGAAGAAAACTTCTTTTTACTCCGAAAAAAACCCTAAACAAGCTCCGAGTGCGCAACGACGTAATGGGAAATTCACAGAGAAACTCGCAGATTCTTCCACTGACCGCTGTGCCACACCTGCACCAGAGCACACCTCCGCCTGCCTCACTCCTGCTTTACAGGTGAAAATAGAGCAACAGGACCGCTAGTCTTTGATTTTATTTACTTTCTGCTGTGTTTTACTTGCATCTATTTGAAAGACTGAGTGTAAACACAAAAAATATTTTATTTTATGTACTGGAATGTGCAGAAAATAGGTTTAAATGTTAAACTAATTTCTTCAAGTCAGAGAATGTTGCATATAATTTAATTTTTGCTTGATGCATAAAGTTAAAAGATTAAAATGGATAAAACAAGTTTTAAAAAAAGAGACTTTTCCATTTGATTACATTTTGTATGATGGATTATGCAGAAAAAGTAGAATTGGGTTGACAGAGCTATTGCTTTATTACCTATTCAGGTTGTAAATCGTGTTTTTAAAAGTAACTAAGTAACTAAGTAATTAATTACTTTTGAAAATAAGTAATCAGTAAAGTAACGGGATTACTCTTTTGGGGAAGTAATCAGTAATTAGTTACTGATTACTTTTTTCAAGTAACTTGACCAACACTGGTCTACAGCCATTGTCAATCAGCACATTGTGTTCAGGATGCAGAACACAATGTGCTGTTAAAAAAAAAAAAAAAAAAAAAAAGAGTATGCAAAATTGCACCCCCCAAAAAATCTGCGAATAAGTGAGGCCGCGAAAGGTGAACCGCAATATAGCGAGGGAGCACTGTACACACTTTTCCCTAGAGCACTGACCAATGTCTAGGCCGATTTCACAACAGTATCCAGTAACCTCAGCTGCCACACACTTTTTGCGACCAGTGGTTGCTAGATGGTTGCTAAGCAATCGCTAGGCCTGAAACTCAGGTCAAATTTGTCAGTAACAAAGTACTATGATATTGTGTTAAACCTGACTTTAAAAAAAGCAATTAAGATGATAAAACCCTAAGAAAAATGTTTACCGGCGTAATAAATCGAGTGAGAACGGAGTGAATTCCTCACAGACTTCCTTCCATTCGCCCTGCTGGCCATTACAAAGAAGACAAGCTGTATCCCATCTTTATATACAGTCTATGACTGCTAGAAACTCTCGAGGGAAATCTAAACTATTTGCTGCAAGAAGCTCCACTCAAAGTAATGTACTTCAAAACAAATGCAAAATCCTAATAATAGCAAATATCAGTGGTTTTAAGAGTAAAGAGGTAAACTGTAATTTATACTATGGGCTCAGTTTTTAGATATTCTTGAAAAACTATTTTTTTTAAAAAGGATTTACAATGCAAGAATATGAGTGCATAATTTTGCCCTTTTGGTTTATCCCTTAACCCATGAGAACAAGGGGATTGAATTTCAGGCACTGTGTACACAGGAAACCAATGTCAGAGTGCATTTATAGTGAGCTGCCACTTTGTTCAGTGGTTCAGATGCCAGTGCGGTCTGCCCGTTGTCATGGATATTACTCAGACTTCTTAACAGTGTTTCTCTAAAGCACTGCAGGCGTCTGCACGGAAACACACACATACACACACACACAAACAAACAATGCATAACTTACACACAGATAATGCAGAGTACATAAACATAGACTCAAAAGCACATGCACACAGTCAAAACTTCCTCAGAGTACATACAAAAATCACACACTAACCACACACTAATAAATACACACAAGCGCAAACACACACACACAGACACACCACTCTCAGTATGCCATCCTGTTTGCCTTCCCTCTCCCCTCTCCAAACTCCCACAGATCCAACATAAACAGTAATATAAAAAAAAGAAACATCAAAATTTTTTCTTTCTGCCCCGGTCCTCAGATATGTGCAAATAATGTTTAACAAAAGAGACAAAGCGTACAATAACAAGAAGAAAAGAAATGTATGCAGCGAGGGGGATATGAGAAAGAAAAACGCAAAGAGAGAGAGGGATGGGTTGTGTATTTGCGCCCGGAGCAGGGTCTGGGCAAACAAGGCGGGGGAATGTTTTCATTCATATTTTCCACCCAGTTAGTCGAGAGGCACAGACGAGAAAGAGAGAGAGAGACAGTTAGAGGGGCGAGACACTGAAAAAAAGTGGGAAAGAAAGCGCGAGTGAGAGCAGATAGGAGACGCTGAGGATGTTTCTCATGTTTTGTGGCACTTTTTTTCTACCTGGGGGCTCAAAATATCATGTGGGATTAGATGCTATTAAATAAACAAGGATAACATCCAAAGCAAAAGACAATCAGCCGTCACAAACTTCTGTGTGGGGCAAAATAAAAGAAAATGAGGTTTAGCCTAAACTCCGCCAGGTAATTATAGCACACAGTCTCCCATTACTACCGAAATGCCAGAGATTTGATTGGCTCTCAATAATTCATTAAGGAAATAACACAAATGCAGCTATCATATGCGCACTAAAAGTGAGTCTGACGCTTAAAATATCAAATTCTGATTGGAGGTAACACAGAAAAAAATTCTGATTTTATTAAAAGTTTACCAGTCCACTTTTGATCGTTAGTGCACGCTGGAATTTCTTCCACTAACAAACCATGTTTGGCAGGATACACGAAAGCACGTGAAAAGCTTGCGCTGACCATATCACACAGCTTAATTTCACCTGTCAAGCTGTACGCACAATTTAAATAACTACAGCTGACAGCCTGCAGATAATGTTGTTTATTATTTTCCAGCCAAAGTGAAGGCCGGTGCTGACCATTAGATCATGCAATCTGATAATTACTCTTACAGTTTCTGGATGAATGAGTTTGAATTCTATTAAACCCAGAGACGAGGACAAAAAAAAAGCAGAATAAGCATCTGTTAGGAGTTTCGAACCAAAGCACAATATGTTTGCAGACATCTGCAGACCCGGGTATTTGAAACCTACATTATTTACATCAGCCGGAAGTCTTTGCTTGAACGCTGCTACAACTGTCGGCCAAATGAATAGCTTTGAAAGAGAATGACAGCTGCTGGTAACTTTTGTTTTTAGGTGTACCTGTTCAACCTCTTGTTAATGCAAATATCTAATCAACCAAATACATGGCAGGAGTGATTTTAGTGAGTCATGTATGCCCTACTTGCAGGATTTGTTAGCACAACCATAACTAAGGTTTAGAGAAGATGCTTCAAGCTGATACGAAGCCAACAGTAACTTGAGTATTAAGCCCTTATTACAACCAAGGTATGCACCAAGGAGCACATCTGTATATCTTGAAGAAGCAGACGATATCACAAGGGCCCAATTCCGTAAGCTAGAAACAGGAATTAAGGTAGTTCTGAAGTCAATGTGAGCACGGTGTGGCTAATAAAACGACCTGTGTTTGCAGATCATCACTTTCTATGGTGCGATTTCTAGTTAAACTCTCATAGAAAGCAGCAAAACAAAAAAACTCCACAAACTCACTTTGTATGGAAGGTATGACAATGCAATTGGTGTACTGCCCCTTTAAGAGGGTAGCAATCACTTTCAGGAAAAATCAGTAAAACATTACTTCACCATTACGTACAAATTATTTCTCACTTTACATGCCCCCACGCCTTACAAAAACAAGCTCTGATCTTTGTTTTGTGAAGAATGATGTTAACAACTTTGATGTTGACAAGTTTTCCACAGTTGATCCTCAAAGCAGGGGAGGAGTGTCACCCAGCTGAGCCACAATGTTCCCTATGTTCCTTTTAAGAGGAAACACTAATACATCTTTATATAAATGATTACACAACGCTCGGCCAGTTCACAAGAGAGGCACCGCGCACGCGTGTGTGCGTGCATGTGTGTGTGTGTGTGTGAGTCCATGCTGGGAAAGTGGGGGGAGTAGCTGGTTAAAGCGCACACACAACCAGAAAAAAAATACACACACACATTGAGGAAAAAC
Source organism: Mchenga conophoros (assembly GCF_057382185.1). Taxonomy (NCBI): domain Eukaryota; kingdom Metazoa; phylum Chordata; class Actinopteri; order Cichliformes; family Cichlidae; genus Mchenga; species Mchenga conophoros. Next base: position 26,732,416 of record NC_140535.1, on the reverse strand, counting down.
AGATGAAAAGGCTGAAAAACAAACACAGACAACCATGCACCGAAACAGACAGACAGAGAGAAAATACAGACGCAAGTAAACACAAACTGCTAGCAAGAGTCTGTATACACACATTCATACACACTGACACAATGAATGGGACAGCCACACTGGTGGGAAACGCCTTCATTGTGCAGCTCTGTCAACATTAACTCCTCCCTCATTCATCTCTCGGCTGAACACACACGCACGCACACACACACACACACACACACGCACACACGCACACGCACACACACGGGCTCATTTGAAATTATAATCTAAAAATATTATTGTTCAGGCTAATATTGCTACAATAGTGAGTTTTATCTGTGCAACTGCAGAGTGTTGGCTGGACTTACTTTGCAAACAGGCAAAAAAAAAATATGGAGCTGCATAAAAAATAAACACTGATCTGCATATGATTCTGTCATGTCAAAGGCTTTTTGAGTCGAAAACGCTGCACAATTAAGAATTTATTATTCATTTTTAGTAACATTATTATAAATAGTAAATGATACCCCCCAATCTGGAAAACGTGTTGACTATTGCTAGACAGTCTACCTTTTTTTGGTCTGTTTTTTTATATTTTTTTAAGCAAGCACACTTTCAGTTGCATCCTACTGATGTGACTGAAGGCAGTGTTGTTTATTTAATTCAGTGCCAATTTGAACACAACCTTGGGAAGACTCCACAGCAACCAACAAGCCACTTTAGTACCTTTTCACTGATGCCGATGTGAGTTGTTTTATGGTAATTGGACATGAATGAAAGAGTAAATCTGTATTTCTTAACCACAGGAATGAACTGGAGTGAATGTGTCTCTCTGTGTTAGCCGTGTGACAGACGGCTACCTGTCCAGGGTGTACCCTGCCTCTCGCTCTGTGACAGCTCGGGATATCTCCAGCCAAACCATGACCCTGCCTTTGGACAAGCGAAAAAGGATCGATGGAGAAATGAACTGGACCAGGATGTAGCATCATAGTGTGAAAGTCTGATTCAAGGCATTCATGTAGTATGGGGGTACGATAGGGTTAGTGCTCATGAAATGGATAAGTCACATGTCTGTGAGGGCGCCAGTAATATCGTAGACCAGTGATTCCCAGAGTGCGAGTCGGGCCCCCTAGTGGAATAGAAAGGTACTGCAGGTGGGGAGCAGTAACAAAAGAAATTCAGTTTGAAATGACGTCATTTCAGTATGTACAGTTACATATTTACAGTAATGTATTTATTCATATTAAACTTGTATTGAAACGAACTGGTTATAAAGCTATGTGTAAGCTAATTAGTGCTAAGGATGTGCGAAACTAGCCGGGGCTTGTTTTAACGACTAGCAAATTAGCCCAGTAATGTAAAGTGTATCATATTTCAAACCTGGGTTTTTATAGGTTTCTTGAGACGTCTACATCATCACTGGAATGTTTTTCCCCTGAAAAACCTGAATAAATTACACAATTTTTTTAAATCAATTGCACGAAAATGCCAGATACAGCAAAAATAACACAAATTAGAACTCCTGTATGCAAATTTAGTTAGATATTTAGTTTAATTTTAAAAACTGCTGAGAATTTTCTGGGTTAGGCTAGGCTTATACTATCTGTGTCTGCAAGTCCACTGAGACAGTGAGCGCAAGTTTCTGCAGAATTCTGTGTATCTGTGTTTTTTTGTAGCCACGTGAATCAACGTTACAATCTACCAGCTGCGCCCAAAGCAACGGATTTGTCTAAGACTTCAAAGAAGTATAACAGAAATTTAAAATAAAACATTTACCCAATCAAAATTTCTATGAGCAGGGAAACTACTAATAGAAGCAATGGTGTTTTGTACAAGGCTATAAAAGTATTTTCTAATGCTATAAAGAAAGGCATTTTAATAAGGGACTCTATTGAGATTGGAGTCAGCCTAGGGGAACGTCAGGTTTTTTGCCTTTTCAACATTTTTACACATCATTCCAAATTTTTGCACAACAGGTTTGTGTGTGTAAGTAACATCTTAAATTTGCCATGTTTTGTGTTAATGTGACAAAATATTATGGGTTGTTTAAGAAGACATAAATCTGCCTGTTCTGCTCACAATGAGGGGTGACACCACTCCACCTCTCAAACCTACTGAAATGTTTTGCGTTGAAGACTGAAATATAGCTTGATAGAGTCTGCCATCATTCCCCACAACTGAAACTATGTCTGTTTTATATCAGCTCATATTTCTAGCAGGACACCACATTAAAAACAAACAAAAAAAACCACGTTTGACTGCCATGTGCTATCTGAGGCAGCGTTTAAGTCCCAAGATCATTTTCAAACATTTTGACAGCTTTAGTGTGCCCTTTGGTTCACTCGACACTACAGCCTGGAGTTTTAAAAGTGTGCCTCCTCATTCAGATCCAATAAAGCACTGCAGAAAAATAGATGGTGGAACAAATAAAGAGTCTTGTGGAAAAACATCTTGACAGGTTTTCAGTCCGATAGCACTGCCTAGCCTCTGCTCTTCACTGTGTGTGTTTGTTATCTCAGCATTTATGAATATGAGATGGTGTGAGCGCTTGTGCAAGTTGCAGCTGCGGTGTGGGTCACTGTGTGCACCAGTATGTGCGTGTCTGCGAATGCCCAGTTGTGTTTGAGGGCTCGGCCCTCATTACATGCATGATGCAATTTGCAAACAGTATGTGTCCGTGGGTGTATGTGCATACATGTGTTTGCTGGTATGCTTCTGTAAGACAGATCAGAGTAGGTGTGTGGGAGTGGTTTTAAAAAAGCTCCTTTACAAGATAAGAGACCAGAGAGTAAGAGAAAAAAAGATAGAGGGCTACTGAGCCAGAGAGAAAAAAAAAAAGGAAGAAAAAGAAGAAGTAAGATCAGGTGGAGGAGGAAAGAGCAAAAGGAAGACAATAAAGGGACAGAAAAATGAGGGAAGGTGGTAATCTCAGCCCTCACCTGCTATCCTGCTTTGGATGATGTCATTAAACTTACTGGACATGCTTTGTGTGTGTGTGTGTGTGTGTGTGTGTGTGTGTGTGTGTGTGTGTGTGTGTGTGTGTGTGTGTGTACGCATGTGTGTGTAAATTGCTTTTCATCGGCTGCGGGATGAGGATGACTCACCTTTCTCCAGGAACAAATGCAGTGTGTTATGGTGTTTATACAGTGGTGTGTGCGTGCGTGTATATATATACATGCACTAAGCCCTTTCTACACTGACTTGATGGAAAGGATTACATTTCTATATGAGGTTTCAGTACACACACACACACACACACACACGTGGGTGAAGCTGTGTTTTCATCACCTCTTTGCCTCACAGCCCATCAGTTACACTTTCACACCTGCGACCTTCTCAGTAATATGGCCGGGGTTAAATAGCATTTTATCTAATTTGAATCCATCATCAGTTCCACAAATTGAATTCACCTTTGTTCGTCTTTCAGCATATGCAAATACTGAAAGTAAAAGCCTCGGAGATTAAAATAAGACTTGTAAACAGAATATTGTTAGATGAATAACCAGAAATGATTAAGTACAGATTAGGTCTTTATTACGACTAGGTGAATATTTCTTCATTCCCTCATTTTTCCACTTCTGGAACTTGATTTTTGAGGTTTTATTACAGTATTGTAGCTCCCCGTACATCTGCTTTGTCAAAAACTAACTTGGTGGTTTCACGTTCTTTTGTGTGACATTAAGGGAGAACTGTACACAGATACTGAAAGGGATTCAGTAGAGACCTGGTCCATCTTAAATGGTGTCCACACAGGCAGAGGCTAGTAGAGATGTACTAGCAAAAGACATTCAACCGACAACAGGCGAGACAACAAGATGGGCAGGCCGACCCATGACTGATGCTGTTCCAGCGTCTTCTGTGTGTTCTGTCCAGGTATGATTTTATTGCACTGGCAGTGAGATTAGGGATCATTGTCACGCTGAAAGATGAAGCCATTGCCAATCAGATAATTTCCAGATAGCATTCAATGGTGGATCAAAATCTGATGGTACTGTCCTGAGTTCACGATTCCTTCAATTTTGACAAGAATCCTAACATCCACTGTCTGAAATGCAGCCCCAAACAAAGACAGAGCCTCCACCGTGTTTTAGGTTTAAACACTCACTTTTGGACTTCTCTTGTGACCAAATCTGGCTTCTTCAGAGCCATTCTTCCACTGAAACCACAGCCACATATATCTCTCAGGTCTTTACATGCAATCGCTGAAAGTGTGATTCCTACACAACCTACACTATTACTAAGGCTACGTTCACACTGCAGGCGAAAGCGCATCAAATCCGATTTTCTTGACCCTATGCGTGTCATGGTCCTGCGACCATGACTCAGTGTTCTTTATTGTTATTATTCTCTTTATTATTCATGGGCTGTTTTGGGATGGTTTGTGTTTTGGGATTTTAGGTACTGGGTTCTGAGCTTGTGCTCCCTCTATTGGTCCCTGGTGTCAGTGTTCCCCTGTCTCGTCAGGTTAACCAGGTCCAGCTGTGTCTCCCACCTGTGTGTGATTTCCCAGTGTCTCTCTGTGTACTTATAGTGTGTGTTTTCCTCTGCTCCTCGTCGCGTCGTCTGTGTTCATACCCTGTGAAATCCTCTGCGTGCTCTCCCTGCTGTTCTCCCTTCATGTTCAGGTTTGCCACTCCTTTGTGTAGTTTCTCCCAGTTTAGTTCGTCCTTAGTTCAGTTTTGCCATCTCCACTTTATGTTTGGTATTGTCAATAAATCACCCTTCACGTCTGAAATAGTGCTGCGTTTGAGTCCTCCTTCCACTCTTCACACGGCCGCTGACCCGGACCGTGACAATGCGACCCATATCCGATCATGGTATGACAGTGTGAACGGCACAAATCCGATATTTTCAAACCCGATCTGGGTCACTTTCGTATGTGGTACTGAATCCGATACATATCCGATGTTTTAGAAAGCGACTGCAGTTTGAACGGTCACGTCGCATTAAATCCGTCTTTTACGTCACTGACACAAGACAGACGCCAATTATCAGCTCCGGAGAAGCGCCCGAGAAGACATCGCGAACGCTTCCTGGCCATCCAGTGTAGATGTCAGGGAAACTGTTGGAAAGACAACGTTGGAGAAACGTGACCATTTTATTTGTACTGCATAATCTGCAGATTCTGACAAAAATCTGCAACTATCCTTTGAAGCACCGCTCCACTAAAACAGCAATAAAGATAATTATTAGGTTATCTACATTATTATGTAAATAACAAAATAACTTAAAGCAAAAATTGGGAAACGTAAAGTCCGAAGTCTTTATATTAGCGGCCATCAGTCAAACAATATTGTTTGCTCTTGGTCTAAACAGAGCGCGTTGTGTGTGACGTCTTCTTTTGCGCATGCGGGCCGCTTTGAGCGTTCACACTAGAGCGCGTTCGCTGTCGCATTTTATTTGTAGTGTGAACAAGCAGACAAAAAAATTGGATTTGATCAAAAAATCGGAATTGAGCATTAAGACCTGCAGTGTGAACGTAGCCTAACACTGTCAACTCATCAGTGCAGTATATGAAAGAGGTACTTACACAAGCCAGTGTCTGGGTATCTGCAAGCACATTAACCAAACAACACCCCTCAAAAAGATTTTTGGCCATCAAATTACTTGAGGCACTAACATTAGTCGGCTACGTCTGATACAATCTGCTGGGGGCAATTTTTATCACTCCTGGCAACAGTGACTGTCAGTACTGGCTAAAATGAGAAGCCTGAAGCATCCTGGTGGCTTAGTAGTTAAGATGCATGCCATTTGGCCACAATGTTCCAAGTGTAATGCTGTGCTCTCTCCTCATGTTATTGGCCTTCTAATGTGACCAGCAAATAAAAGCAAAAACCTTAAGAAAAAAAAAAAAGAGCTGACCAACAGGAAAAAAGTAAGACATCACAGCTCTTTAAGAACTTTGACTCTAATGTTGAACCATCAGAACCCAGTCTTGTAATGAAATTCAGTGACTCTCATTTATAGCTGTAGTAGTGATAGTCAGCTACTTCGGTCATTAGAATATTTCAGGTATTCTTCTCTGCAAAGGTAAAATCTTAGTTTTAAAACCACAGTGTCATCTGACTGAATCACCATAACAGGTTAAAGAAAACAGTGCTGAGATTTCACATTTATTTAAAAGTTGTTGGGTTGTTTTCCAAAAAGTCATCCCTGTGTGGAAATCGGCTCATTGCTTGTGCAGAGAGCAGCCTGCAGCAGAAATAAAAACAGCCATAGAGTGGTTAGTAGAGAGTGCATTCTCACCACTTACTATGAGCACAGGTGAGCCGAAGAGTAAAACCTTGACATTACACACACGACAGTACACCACACATGATGCCCAGTCACTAGAACCAATCACAGACTAACTTTACTTGGGAGATGGTTAACGGTAAACATTTTTTGCCATCCATAAGTCACGGTTTTGGGCTAGGTGTCTTAAACTTTACAACGCAGTAACTGAAACTTCTGAGAAAACAACATAAAATTGAGAAAATGATTTTAAATTTTGAGTGGTGGAGGGAAAATGGATTTAAAAGTTTCAAGAAAACAAAATACAACAAGAATTTTTCCAAAATGTCTGAAAATATCTTCTGTGTATTTTTTTCTTCAGAAAGCATGCAACACTGGCGATTAGTGTCTTCGAACAATATAAGAGGGGAAGGGTGTGGAAACACTGTCAACTAGTTAATTAATCACGGACTGCAATGTCAAGCAGATTTTTAGAAGACAGTAAAATACTTCAGTAGCCATTAATATACTTGGGAGGCTGGGCCAGGGTTCAGTTTAAGTGTAGGAAACGCTGGCTGTGGGTCATCTTATGGCTACAATTTTCCATTTTTCACTCGTTTCATTTGCATGTTTTTCTGTGGTTGTTTTTATTTCTGCTGCAGGCTGCTATCTGTGCAAGCGATGACCTGATTTCCCCACAGGGATGATTTAATCTAATCAAATCTAATCGAATTTAATCTCTGATTTATAATAGCGCTATCTTCTATTTCAGAAGAAGCGCCAGAAGACTGTCCTAACTCACTCCTTCTCCCTATCAAAGCCCAGTGTGCTGCCCTGAATACAGACAAGCAGATAAGGAAAAGTGTGTGTGTGTGTGTGTGTGTGTGTGTGTGTGTGTGTGTGTGTGTGTGTGTGTGTGTGTGTGTGTGAGATGTGGGGGGGGGGACTATAAATACAAAATGAAGAACCGTCCTTCCCTTGGCACTTTAAACATCACACACACACAAGCAAACACACAGCAAGAGAAAATGATGGGAGCAGACAGTCAAGTGTTTTCAGTTCTGTGAAACATATACAGGTCATGAATATTAACACAAATTAGGGCTGCCACGATTAGTCGACTAGTCACGATTACGTCGACTATCAAAATCGTCGACGACTGATTTAATAGTCGACACGTCGTTTGAAGCTTTGTAAGATCCAAAAGACGCAGAAATAAGTAGCAGGATTTAAGAGTGTAATAACGGACTGAAACAGAAGATGGCAGCACTGCATGTACAAGGATGCCAGCTGCCGTTAAACCCCGAAGAAGAAGAAGCTGTGTCCCAGAATTCATAGCGCGGCCCAGCTCAGTTTCCAACAATGGCGGCAGCTGGTTAGTTTTAATATTACTCTTATTATTCTTTCTGGGTCACAAAATAAACGTTTAACATATTTTCAGGCGAGAATGTAGCTGTGTAAACCTCAAATATCTGCTCAGTTTATCAGGACACCACATATTTTCAAAAGCGCTCCGACGTTTTCGGAGACGTCTGTTACTCACTAGCTCGATAGCGAGCCGGGGGCTAGGCTAACTAGAGCCGTGAGAGCACCGGACTCCCGGCAAATAGTTTTCAAACCCACCGCCGTCTTTCGCTCCTCAGGTTAAACGTGATATATAAGTCACTTAGATAACTTAAAAATGTTATTGTTTTGCCTTTTTTTTTTTTTTTTTTTTAGTATTTTATTTGTTCCTGAGTAAATCAGTTTGGCTGAGATTAAAGTTATAGTTTTTACACAGCTGAATAAACGTCAAGCAGACAGCTGATTATCAGAAGTGTGAGATGCTGTTATAGTTTAGATAGCAAGGAGTTTATTAAACTTCACCGAAACAATCTGCAAATTTCATTAAAATTTAATAAACTATCATCCTGTCTTTATTTTTAGTTAGCACAGACCTTAAACACTTAAAGCTGTAAGCTAATGATAGTTATATAAGAGCAGATGCTGCTGGTGCAATAAGCTGTACGTTTTACGTCCAATGGATGATGATCTGATTAGTCGACTAATCGCCAAAATAATCGGTGACTAGTCGACTATCAAAATAATCGTTTGTGGCAGCCCTAACACAAACCAGTTGGTGGCTGAGGGAGGGAGAGAGAAATGTGGTTTTGCTGTCATGTTGTCAAGCATGAAGCGAAAGTGTGTCCGCGTGTGCGAGTGTGAGTGAGAGAGATAGCAAGGAGGAGCGTTTCTGGGAAGGAGTATACAACCAATTAGCTCCGATAAACTGTCCAGAATCAGTTCGTTGTCATCGCTCTTAACAAGCATCAGGGTGAAAGAGTCATGAGCTCTGAAATTCTAACACGCACATTACTATTCAGCAAATGAAAAACCTAGCACAGACAGAAGTGGTCACTGTGCACAACGATCCAAACACAGCCTACAAACACTCACTTCGGTGCAAAGTGAGTTAAAGAACGTGAACGTGCACATTTCCCAAAGAAACTCGTGCAGCTTGTATGTATATGGACACAGATGTTCATACGCAATTGTGTGCTTTTGGTCTGTGTCTTTGCTGTGTGCCGCACGATGACATTTTAGACAATAGCGTGCTTCCAACTTTGTGGCCACATTTTAGGGAATGTCCTGTTCCTGTTTCAGCAGGACAATGCCCCCACGGACAAAGCAAGGTCCACAAAGAAAATGGTTCACGCAGTATGGTCTGGCCTGCACAGAGCCCTGACCTCAATCTCACAGAAAACTTGTGGGATGAATCGAAGGGCTGACTGTGAGCCAGCCACTTATCGCCCAACATCAGTGGGCAACCTCATTAATGTTCTTGTGGCTGAATGGAAGCAAATCTCTCCAGCCAGTTTCCAAAACCACGAGGAAAGCTTTCCCAGGAGTGCGAAGGCTGTTACAGCAGCACGCTAATTCCTGTGATTTTTGGAATGAAATGTCCAATTATTGCATGTGTGCAGAGCCCGTGTGTCCAGATACATTTGGCTAGTTCAAATATCATGTGTGTTTGGCTGAGGAGAAATCTCTCTTGGTCCGTCTTACCCTCTCCTGACAAACAAAGCAGTGTTTGTGCTTTTGTTTGCGAAACAAAGCATGGGAATACTGTCTGGGGAAAAAAAAAATCCATCGTGACAGAGAAAGAGGGCAAAAGACAGTAGGCAGCAAAGCTAAACAGCAAACACAAAATCATTGAAGTCAGGCAGACAACTGGTGACAGACACTGCTGAAACTTCAGTGGCCCGAGTGACACACTTGGCAGCATCAAGCACATTGGATACAGATAGGTCTGGCTCAAGACGCGGCCGTAGCGCTTCAAAACAGCGGGGCGCAAACATTGTCACAGCGTGACGGTGACAAGGTCACTGCTAAAGTCACTCTCACAAGCTGACTTGAGCTCACTGAACCCAACTTGAACCAGCGTCGCCACTTAGCCAATAACCCTAGGAGAGATAAAACCCAAAGAGCTGGCGAAAGCAGATGGGTCGAGGAGCAGGAACGTTGAAAGAAACACGGAGAGAGTGTGAAATGAAAAGAGAAGGAGGGAGGGATGATTAAAACAGACTGAAAGTGAGAGCACTTAATCCCACCTCTCTCCATGTGTGCTCTTCTGTGTCACTCTGAGACAAAAGTTAATAGGCCAGCTTTCTGCCTCTGCTCCTTCAGCAACCCGCCACTGAGAGCTGCTTCACTGCAGAGCCTCCAGCAACACTGCCGGCAATTTGTGTTTTTGCCAACGCAGGGGTTTTTTCCCCCTCCATTTCTTTTCTTCCTTTTGCTAAATCAACATTTCTCAAGCAAATGCAGCACTTCCTTGCAATCTGGTAGGGTCTAAGCACTAAATGTAGCAATTTTAACATCCGTAATTTATTGGCATAATTATTTTGAGAAATTGCTCTACCATAAGCAAACAGGGTGTCTGCCAAGATGTACGGCTGCCTTTATTACACTGTGAATTAAAAAAAACACTACACTATGAGAGAGAAAACCCCAACAATTCGACCATCCTGAGGAAGCGCTTGGCAATAGTGGGAAGGAAGAACTCCCTAGTGACAGGAAGAGACTAATGGGTGGTTCGGGATCATGTGATTCCACCAAAACTATAAGCTTTTATCAAAATGCAAAGTTTGAAGCTTGGTCTTCATGGTAGACACAGAGCCTGACAAATGAAGGCTCTATTGCCTTTTCTACTTTTCAGAAACTCTGCAAACCACAAGCCTGTAAGTGCACTATTAGGATAATCTGATGCCATGAAATTATTAAGATATGAACCAGTGCAGATCCAGTATATCATTCTGAAATATTGAATGACGGTATAATAATGTTATTAAGTATGAGCCTCACCCAGTGGCCATGTCTCAGACTTTTTCAGTTATTTGAATAAATTTAGATCAGATTTCTTTCCCAGAAGTCAAAAGTAATTTGTGCAAGGTGTTATTACAATTTCGAGTATTGTATTAAAGCAGCATCTAGCAGCTGTGAGGATGGGTGCTTACAAGAAGCATTTTGATGTAATCAAGCTGACATGGGTTTGATGTAAAATAGTCCATTTCAACTCAAACTAGGTCCTTCTCAAAAACCTAGCTTTAAATCCTAGACTGGAAATGCTCCTATATCACATTTCCTATATATGGGCCTTTCACACTGCATTAACAAACAACTGATTAATGATTAAAATCTGGTGGGTTGCAATTGTTTGTGTTCACTGTGTGCATGTGAACACAAACAATTGAACACCTGTATTTGGGTCCTTGTAAAATTCACAAGATAACAACCTTGATAGAGTCCGACGTAACTAGCTTGAAGTCAGTAACTGGCATCCTATGAAGAACTACCAGCCAGAAACACTGTAGTCATTGGCTTATTTTACAGGAGAAAAAAGGTTTTTCCAGTTACCTACCAAGCATTTGGTAGGTAACTTCAATTCAGTGAGGGTTTGTAGAGAGTATGCAACAGCTTATGGGAAAGGAATTTGTTATTATGAATTGCTCTGCAGAACAGTCCAGTAATTGGCTTGGATTCTGAGAAAAAGTCAGATCACCCAAGGGAAAAAACATGTCAACCTGACCACACTGAGGAAAGATGCGGAACAATCTGCTAATAATCCGCAGAAGCTTTGATTCTTTTCATGCCGTAACTGTTGTGATTCTCGTCCTCTGATGTCGCAATCTCGATGAATCTGAACCACCAGGGGCTTCGACAGAACGCTGTAGCACACTAGCTTTTAAAAGTATGAATATTAACACGTCACTCAATATTTATTCCTTTATTCTCTATTTAAACAGGCCCAAGGGAGGCCCAGGATGTTTACATACCAAGGATGATATCAGTTTTTGTGGTGTGTTTGTTATTGTATGGCTTACTTTTCTTCCTGTGCTTGGGAAACTAATTTACTCTGAAGGGACGGTAAATATGATTCTTAATTTAACTGTTTTTTGTTTGTTTGTTTTTTTATGTCCATTAAAAAATGGAAACCTAAGACACACTTTATGGCATTTGTTTTTCTATTCGCTCAGGGGGTGCAAAAATTTATAGTTATGTTCATTTTTATACACTGAACACACAGTGTCTAGGCATCAAACACATAAATTTAGCCCAGCTTTATTACCAGAGACACTGCGGGGAACCCCTGTGGGCTTTGAAATTGAGACAAGGGGGTGGAATAATAGGTCAAAGCAATGCAGCCTTGAGGATGCATCCACACATGCACACATTTAGACATGTCCAAATACACATACTTCACTTTAACGGTGCGAGCCTACACTTAGCGCCGTCTCCATGCATCTCACACACGTGCACGCAGACTCCCACCCTCTTCCTGCATTCTTCCCCTGTCTGACACACTTCCAGTAAGCCCACCAACACTTCAAAAACAGCCCTCCACCACCAGCACCAGCCCCTCAGACAACAGTGCCTGCTAAAAACATGCACAGCAGAGTCACACAAAAACAAACACCATCTTCTTCTTGGAAAAAACAAAAACAGTAAAAACAAGCCACAGGTGCAGCCAAATCCTTCATCGAATTGTGACAGTTTCGCATTTAGTTACAATCCTATGTCACAGCAAAAATAAACATGTTTCCATGTGCATATAACACTTTCAGTTTTTATAGATCTTTGTTCTCCTCGAGAGTTGTCCGTCATATTGGCCATGATACAACCACTGGGGGGGGAAATGTGTAGCGAGTGGTTTCTGGAGGTTGCTGGCAGCCCTCGTGAATCATTTGGTTGCGAGCAGTTTGCCGTGGTCGCCTGTAATGTGTAATTAATGATCCCACGATTCTGTCTCTTTGCATAAGTAAACACTATAAGTAAGCCTGCACTCTGAGAGCTGCAAGCTCTCCATACAGGCGATGTAATCCACTGCAATGATCCACTGCAAACTTGCACCCGTGCAGTTCTTCAAAATCCCAACCGCATGATGCTGCAAGTGGATGACGGTGTCTGTCATTAAATACCAATTGGTCGTCAACTGAACCACAACAAAGACAGAAGCGACAGTGGAGCATTGGGAAAAGTACAGGTAGTGATGACTGCAGTGGACATTTTTCATTGTTTTAACACAGTTTCACTTCAACTCTTTGTATGTTATAATTCTCTTTTCTGCAGCCGGCAAACAGTCCGTGGGAATAGCCCACAGACTGGCTACATGAATTTTAGCTTAAGATGTCAATTTTGTTAGCAAATACTCCCCAATTACTAGCCGAGCAGTAGGAAAACTTGAAAAAGTGTGACACAAACCAGAACCAGAGAGCGTTCGCCTTCAAAGTAAAAGTCTGTAATCAACATGTTTCAAAAGAACTTTAAGTTTCTGGGTTGTGCATTTTTCACAGTTTCACTACTGCTCCCCTGTGTTTACAGACCAACCAAAGGAATTGTAATGAGGTTGCTCACCAACCAGTCACATTTTTTCTGAGTTACTAGGGACCATGTGGTCAGTGACAAATCTCTGGGACATTGTGATTGCATGGCCATCACACATCCAGACCTTAGGATAAATTGACCCTTCATGAAAAACTGTCCTGGGGTCACTGTTTTTGAATAACAGATCTATTTCAACTGCTTTAAGGTAGTAAGTTAGGCATTATTAAAGGCAAGCCTGCTTTGACTCACAAATGTCTGTTGAGGATCACTATGCTGGAGCTGTAGACTATGCTGGTGGTGTTTCTGCTTTCTGGAATACGTTACAACGAAGACAAAAACAGCTAAAATCATAAAATCAAGGCTTTACAAACCACCTTCGCTACGTCCATACTTATAGTCAATGCGTTGAGTCTAGGAAAGTGTTGTTATCACGTTTTAGTATTTTCCAATTTTAGTATTGATCAGTCTAAGCAAACCTAATAAAACAGCAACAGGGATGAGGTGTCACTACCTCATTGTACAGAAAATTAGGAATTTTCAACTAACTCCCTTCTCAGATTACTAGGAAGCCTTAAAAACTATCTGTGTCTGCTGCCTTTCTTATGAGCTTTGTTTCAATTTCTTCTTTGCATTAGCAGGGCATAAAGCGTCAAGTCTGCTCCTCTGAGATACATTCCCACATGCTTTAATTCTGTGCCTGAAAGCTTCGATTAAACCCACATACAGAGAAACAGGCGAACAGGCAACACAAGGGAAAGGAGAGAGGAGAAGGACGAGGGTTTTGCTGTTATTTGCTAAAGCATAAGCAAAGCTCTGCTGTGTGTCCATCTCTCTCTTTCCTGCTTTTTGTCATTCCCAGCAGATCTAGTTGTTGTACCGCTCCACTCAACCGCCTCATCTACCTGTTTGTTTACTTATTCCCTCAGTTCCTCCACCATCAACATCCTTCCTCCCCACAGTTTCTCTATCCCTCATTCTCTGGATGATTCACTCCACCCTGAATCCCTGCCTCTGTCCCTTCATTTTGCCTTTCTTTTGTCCCCATTCTTCTATTTGGCAGACAACCCTCACCAATGCTCACTCCCTTTTACTTCAGCTCTTTTTTGTGGCTTACCCTTGGTGCAGGAGAAAATACCCAGTGAGAGGCTATTGAGAAGGTCATCCTCTACAATGCGTGCTGATAAATGAGGCAAAAGGGGAGGAAAGGCAGTCAGTTCATTACTGGTGTAATGTGTCATGGGGTTTTTTTATGCTTCAGGGCAGCTACAAACATTTGCACTCAAGTTTGACAAAAGGAAATCAAAAACTCTAAACTCTAAAGTATTACCTATGCATGCAAGGGGTGCTCTGAATTCTCTGAGCTTTCCAGAAAAGTCTGTGTTTCATCACCGTCGCTCCACCAGGTAAAACCATTGAAGAGGTAGGACTTAGCCCATGGGAGGAGATCTACTAAACAATGAATAGGTTGATGTTTGTGACTTGTAAGAGGATATGATGGTCTATTATACAATAAAACCTGCATGCAGATGCATGGAGTGGTTTTATGAAGAAGCACAACTGTATGACATTCTGTTACTAGAGTCAGTGATCCTCCCTCAGTGACTCGTGCGATACCAAAAGACCGGCTGTTCATTAAGTAATGCTGCCACAAGAAAACACCGCAAAAGCATGCGAGCACCATTTTACGAGATAAACGCTTCCAAAGCTGCTTTTATGCCGTGCTGATCGACTTTCCTCACTCACCCAGAGTCTTTGTTTTTCAGATAAAAACATGAAGTCATATTATTGGAAATAATTTTGTGCTACTGCTCAAAACAGAGGATGAAAATGTCTACATCTATTGCTCTCCATTTGGTTTATCTTCCCTTTCTTTTATCCGTCCGTCCAGGCATCCATCCAAATCAATGGATATTATTTTATTTGAGGCTTGGGCTTGAGGACTCCACTGGGAGAAAAAAAAGCAGTAAACAATGTTTACTCTCCTGGAGGCGGTTAGGTTTTAGTGGCCAGAGTGGGTGGACCGGGTTCCCTAATGTGACCATTAAAGTCAATGGCTTCACCTTGACAACAGGCTGAGGATACTGGCGGGGGACACAAACAGAAAGAGAGGAGTTAAAGAGAGAGACAAAAGAAATACAATAAACCTGCATTTGCAAAACTGATCTGAAACATGTTTGAGCAACAGCCTGAGAGGAAAGGAAGACTGCGCACAAATAGAAAGGAAAGGACATTTACTGTGACAGTATTAGTCAAAGTGAGCGTGCACACACACACACACACACACACGCACACACGCACACACACGCACACACACACACACGCACACACACACATAATGGATCAGTAAAAGAAAGATGGAAGGCAAGCTTAATTATCCATCTATCGTCTCATGTGTCTCGCTCTCTTTCCATCTTTTTTTTTAATATAGACAAACATACAGACACAACACACACACACAGTCAAGTGAAGCTGGCAGATGGTAGATTGGTAAAAGGAAGACAGCGTGGTCCAGATGTTGTTGAACCCACAGTGCAGAAGGCAAAGGGCTTTGATCTTCCATAGCAGAGAAGAACTGCTGGATCTCAACAGAGTTGAAGTCCTTCCTTCAAAGAAAGAAAGGTGTTTCCAGCATATAGACTTAAAAGGCTATATTTACAGGTGCAAAAGTATATTCAGAAAAACTATTTTTTAGCTGCCAACATTATCCGGGATTGATTCGCCAGTCGACAGCCCCCTCACTTTTATTTTGAAAGTTCAGCTGCTAACCGGCTAGCCCCATCGGATGTCTCAATCGCCAATAGTTTATTGCCTCTCCATGCAGTCTAATCCCACGGCCGTATAGCCTAACTTCAGCAAGTGGAGATGAATCCTCGTCACACTAAAGGTAAATGGCTCACAGTCCACTACACTGAGCTGTTCAAACGACCACAGGATAAGAGCCTCACTAAAAAGCCAGCTGAATGTGAATATACTGCTCCTTTATTCATTTGCCAGAAAGATAAAACACTAGCAGAGCTCCTTATAAAAAGTTATTATTTAATAATAAGTAACTTAGGAAATACATGCAGTAGCGCCTTTTGCGTGTGTGTGTGTGTGTGTGTGTGTGTGTGTGTGTGTGTGTGTGTAAGAGACACTTGGTGTAGCACAGCAAGGGATGCAAGATGTAGCAGTGTTTACTGAAAAAATTACCCAAGGGACAGCTCAGATGTATCACAAACAGATACACACAAACACACAAACACACAAACACACACACACATCCTGTGCATCCACAAATGCGGGCGCCTAAACACACACAGTCCAGACTCCCACTCATGGCTCTTGGGTTTACTCACATGACACATGACACCCATGTGGGGAACAACAATGATGCACACACAAAAATCTACACACAAAATCTACCCACACTCAGCCTAAGGGTAACCTGGAGTAAACACCACCAGCCACACATGCCACACATGCTGTGTTGTGAACAGGGAAATTGCTTTCATACACACAAGAGCAAACACACACACACACACACAGAAATGCTTTTACCCCGTTGTAATTTAAGAAAAGCTGCATTCATTTATCAACTCAGACTGATTCTACTTCACACTTTATCCGGCTAGTCATTGCGTTTTTCAGTCGAGCCTTCAAATTAGTTTTTTGTCAATGGCACTTAATAACAGTAGCCTGGTTAAAAAAAAAGGTTAAATAAATCAAAAACTGCCAACTGAATCTCTGGGTAGGAAATGTAGAGGCATCTGCCAGCATATTTAGAGTTTGGCAATCTGCTTTACCAATTCCAAAACACACACACCTTAGCAAGTTAAACCTGTTGTTTAGAAGTGAAATGTTTAAATTTTCAGTCCCCAGACTTAAGCCTGTTTTTGCCCACAAGCCGCTTGAGGTGAATGGGTTTAACTGGAGAGTGACTCACCCGCTAACTCAGCTCTGGCCGATGATCAGTCAGTGTGAGAGTCAGCCTGCCAGCCGTTCAGGCAACCAGTCATTTAGTCCGCTTTTCAGCTCTGTCATTCCACAGAGGTCGGCCAGCCAGTCAGTCAATACAGTACTAAAATTAGTGGTCAAAGATGGGACACTCAGACCGCCATTGTGCTGCTTGCTTGTATACTGGCCAGAAGTACAAAAAGAAAATTCATCCAGACTGCCAGATTTCAGTCACTGCAATCAGTGAGCAAACAAGGCTGCTTGTCTTATATGTGATTAATAAAGCACCCAGAGACCCAGCCGCACGCTGTGGTAATGCGAGAGCAGAGGGTTTTGTTCTTATTTTCATGCAACCACTCATTTACCCTTTACTCGTCCATTCAATCAGTCAAGGAAGTGGCTGTTCTCCCAGGCATCTGACAAACAAACCACCCAGGCAAGCAGTCACGGGGCTGGTCAGCCATTCAGGAAAAGAGCCTGAAATGTGGTGAGCAACAGCACCACTGACCCAGTCAAGTAGTGAGTAGGCAGTGTTGGGGTTTTTTGCAAAAAACAACACGGTGATCATACTTCCATTTTTTTTTTTCAACCAAAAAAGCCAGGGAGACACCAATCAGGCAAGTGGCAAGCAGAGTGAAATCTACCAGCCAATCAGTCAGTCAATAAACCTGTCAGCCAGCAACCTGGCCAATCACTCAGGCAGCCAATGACTCAAACAACCAGGCATGGTTTATTGAGAATAGTCTCCATTGTGGTAAAAGATGTACCCAGTGACTCGGTGAACTCATTCAGAAATGAGCATGTATTATTATGTTTCTTTATTTGCCATTATGGTTCCCCTCCAGCCTCAGTGGGAAGTTTATTAAACCCCTTCCCGAGGAAAGACATCAAAAGCTATTTCTCACTGTAACATGCTATTAGCTTTGTCATGAGGACCTACCAGATACAGACAGCAATGGCCCTGTTTGGCTCCTCAGCCTATACTTAAAGAAATACAGTTCTCATATTCGCTCACTCACCGAGCCAAAAGCAACCAGATCAGCCTGCGGTCGAGAGATATGCTACTTAACCCCTCATAGCAATGTAGTGATGAGATACTGTGGTTTTTGGTATAACCCTAACAGTCCATCAATGGGTCAATAAGTGATCCATCGAAGTCACTGGATGTTTATCTCTTCATTCCTGCATGCCATTTACATCAGGAAATGATCTAGTTTGTACTTAGAAAGTCACATATAAAATATCCCCATATTTACAGATTTTTCCTCTTTGATATATAGCACAACTTTATATTCTTTGTGGAATTACATATGTCTGTCATATACAGCTAAACACTAAGTACATCCTCACTGCTTCCATAGGAATTAAAGCAGAAGATTTGGCAGTTTGGAGCATTCAGATGTGCAGGAGTGGATGTCTCAGCAAATTTACGCCAAGGTTGGACCGTCCGAGAATCTACATAAAACCCAAGAACTACATCTCAGACTCTACACGCCTCAAAGAGCAGGTTAAATGTTCAAGTTCAGGACAGCACAATTAGAAAAAGACTGAACAAGTATGGCTTGTTTGAAAGGATCTCCACGTTTTGATGATATTGTGTACTACACATCACAAGTTGGTCCAACCTGTTACTCTTTCGTCTCGGCTGCCAAACGGACAGATGCATGCACAATGAACAGCACTAGAAACACACACCAGGAAGGAAATGTATTCAAGTATTGTTGAGTAAAATGTATAATTTCTCCTAACTGTCTTGAAGGGGCAGACTGCAAATGTTTTTAGCTAAGTGTTTTTAATCTTAATGACACTGCATGAAGACATAGTAGGCAGTAAATTACAAATTACACATTTATACAGTGTAAAGTGCCTCGATTATCCACCTGTTCTGTCACATATTAATTCTGAAGGTCATTTATGTAGGCAGCTTTTCCCAGAACGACAAGCACCATGTTACACGTACATATACATCAGCCCATTAGATGTGCATTCATCCATCTAACCAAGTTAAAGAGGCATCGAGAGTATCAGAGTACAACAGACTACTAACAAACATCAGCGCTGTGTGTGGAACATATTAGTTTCACATGCACCCGATGACCCAGTGAATGACGGTGCTGGTGATGCTGCTCTTACTCATCTTATCATCTGATAAAGAGCCTTTTCAGAGAGCCAAGGCTCCAGATGTTATTGTGAACACCTGTTACACATACAAACACATACTTGGATGAAACGTGTGCACATACAATCAACACTCAGGAATGTGAACCTTTTCATAGTGAGCTGCAGCTGGGCCTGGCAGTTTAAAACCACAAGGGACTTCACAGCCATCTACCCACCGCTTTTCTCCATAGTTTTTTTTTTTTTACGCCTGTTATTAATGTTCTTGAATGAGTGCTTCTGTTCCGACCTTTCACTGGCAATGTCTCTTCATTAGTTACACAGAAGAGGAACAACAAATGTCACATTTATTCCAAGACGGGAAAGGATACCGAACTGGAAAATGTCTCCAAAGAAGAAGCAGAATCTTCAAAAAAGGTGGTCAGGTCGGGTAGCCGATGAATCTGCAATCTCTTATACTAACTTAAGAGACTTGCTGGGTCCTATGTTTTAAATGAAAAGTGGAAACAAAAGAAATGTTATTTAAAAAGCCAAATTTATTAACCTTTATCAACTCCTTGTATGACAAGAGCGTTGGTGGAGTAAGAAAATCAGCAATATCTGCAAATGTCAACGTATACTTTTTATGCTTTAAATATAGCTGAAGCTTTGAGATACATGACATTTAGACTGTCCTCCATCTCCACCATCCTGCAATTTGTCCTTCTCACCATCTCTCCATCCATCTCACTGCCCTCAGGCTGCCTTCAATCCATTATCTGTGTGTGAGTGTGTGTGTGTGTGTGTGTGAGACAGTCACTGAGTTATTAGTAGCCGATTAGCCTCCTGACCCACTGTCTGACTTGCCCGCTGGAAGGGTGTGTTTGCGTGAGTCAAACAGACTGACTTTTTTCTTTATGTAGAAACAGAAACAGCCTGTTTTAATCAGTAACAACCCATGTTTATGCTGCACGATGTTCCATTTGATTGCATCTATTCAAATGATGTTAGTTGGCATTTCCTTCCCTACCCATACCTGAATGCAAAGCTTGACATATGAGCTTCCCCTCTCTAATGTCCCATTCCAACTCAATCAGTGGTACTGGTGGAGGTCCAGGGCAATTATACTTTTATCCAGTCCCAACCTGCCAAGTCCATAGTGCTTGGCCATCCAGAGAGTACAAAAATACTCTGGAACAAATTACCAAATGTTTCCTCTGCTGCACTAACGAACTGACATCTATGTAAAGTAATAATGCGTTGGGTGTTTGGCAGCTGTCAGACTGTCATAACACACGCAGGCTAATAGTCTAAGTGGACTCGGTTTCAGTCTGCAGCTGTTTTTCTGTTGTGTAACACAGCCTTACTATGTTTTCTATGCAAGAATGGTTGCAGCACAAAAAAAATAAGCAGATCTTCAGATGCAGGTAGCATCTTCAAGAATCTCTGGAATGTAAAGCATCAACAGGTGAGTAGTTTTGAAGGTTTTTTCATTCTGTGGAAAATATTTCAGGATTGCTCTGAATGAGGAAACTTTAAGCCAATTAAAAAAAACAAGCTTGTCTGTCTGAGCAGGAATTTCACAGATATCGTTGGTATCTATTCTCACCACTGCCTTCCTGCTTTATCTGACAACAACTTTTACAGCCTTTCTGGGTTCAAACCCTCCATCCCCTTTGAATAAGGCTGCAAGCTTGTTGCAGGTTTTACATATTAGAGCCAAGTTTTGCATATGATCAAAGCTGCCCGAAACCTGACCTACTGATATTCCACCAATGCACTCCACATGATGTATCTCATTATGTTTTGACAGTTAAAGCTACACATTTATCTCAGGACTTCCATGGACTCTTGAAGTTAAGCAATCGCGTCAATAAATTAAATCTGTAGCACGTCGATGTGCCAAGTGAGGAGCGATTCCCTCCAACAAAAGCAACTTAAAAAAAACCCCCACACAAATCTGCATAATCAATCTTTGCTGTAGTCTTGCAGCATGTAAACCACTCTGGTAAGGATTCTCTCCATGCGATGCTCTCAGTGACCGCAGCTTTACACGGCGCACCAAAAGCCAACATGTTTCGCCAAACCGCAAACAACGGGTTCACATTCACCACCCTGGCCACCGGTCCAAGGGGGAAAAATGAAGTAATAAATAACATAACCACTATCCCAATTCTTAAATTTTGTGAAAAGGAAAAGATCTTCTCATGTGCATGTGTAATTATTTCCCTCTCTGGTTTAGCATTGCCACTGGGGACCCAAGACTGTCCAGACATTGGCAAAGCTTGGTTCACTATCTGCACATAGCCAGTATTACGCAACGGCTAATTACTTCCACTCAGTCCCGACAAAACCATGGAGAAGGAGAGAGGAAAGAGGGAGAGAAGAGAAAGGGAGGGGGAGTGTGTGATAAAATAAAATAAAAATGAACAGAAAGGAGACGAGACGGCGAAAAGAGAAAAATGAGGAGAAAAAAAGAAGAGATAGAAGAAGGCAGCGGTGAAGGACAGACACAGAGAAGCAAGGAGGGCTTGAGAATTGCTATCTATTTTCCTTCCTGCTGTGTTTTGGTAAAGATAGGTGCAGAAAAAGAGCATCAAACCATAATGACCTCTTCACCAAATGCCACAGCTGTTTTACTGAAAATCATGCCACAGCAGCCAAATATGGTCCAAGGAGAGAGGGAAATGTAGAAGAGGAGTGTTGTCAAAGCCAGACGGGGCCTGCAGCTCTTTTCCTCTCCAACAATTTTTGGAGATGATGTCATTATTCATAAAAAACAGAAAAAAGAAAAATGTGTCTGCGCCTTCGGCTCGACTAGGTCGAAAGGTAGAGAGGAAGGTTGGAAGGCTGTGGGAGGGAGGGATGTCGAGATGCAAGGAAAAGCAAGAAACAAGGTAATTTCTACCTCTGATTTATTCTGATTATGGAGTTAACCAAACCACTTTAACATGAGAAAATGAGAATAAAGAAGTCACCAGATAAAACATTTACCAATTCAATATATTGGTTTAGTTAGTATATATGTTGATATGCACCAACATAAAATACTTAATTTAAAAAGATATTTGGGGTAATTTATTAATAGTGTCATCACATACCTGCAGCTCACACCTGAGGCTGAAAAATGCATTTCCTCTGGTGGCCACTTATAGAGTCACACTTTAAAATGCAACACAAATACACAACACACCCACTCCTACATATAGGGCTACATATAACTAAACACAACCAAAAGTTACAAACTAAAAATATTATTGTCTGTGAAGGTTCTCAGTCATCCAGGTCATCGTAGTCAAAGGAGCTTGCAAAGAAAAGCGTCTGGACTTCTTTAAGTTGCTTGAAGACGTTTCACCTCTCATCCAAGAAGCTTCTTCAGTTCTAAGGTCAAATGGTGGAGAGTCCCAGATATAAACCTAGTGGGAGTGACCCCCCACAGAGGGACAAAAGGACCCCTTGATGATCCTCTAATCGCCTGAGCCAAGGTGGGAAACTGGGTGTGGGTCCCAATCAGCCAGAGTTTCGGGTGTGTTCATTGTGAAACCTGGCCCCACCTTATCATGCAAATTCCTGAGGTCAGATGGCCCTTTACGACACCAACTCTCTGCCATCTATAATCCAGTTTTGAGATCCCTTCCCAGACGCCTTAACGCCCACTCACATCCTGGGCCATCTGACCTCAGGAATTCGCATGATAAGGTGGGGCCAGGTTTCACAATGAACACACCCGAAACTCTGGCTGATTGGGTCCCACACCCAGTTTCCCACCTTGGCTCAGGCGATTAGAGGATCATCAGGGGGTCCTTTTGTCCCTCTGTGGGGGGTCACTCCCACTAGGTTTATATCTGGGACTCTCCACCATTTGACCTTAGAACTAAAGAAGCTTCTCGGATGAGAGGTGAAACGTCTTCAAGCAACTTAAAGAAGTCCAGACGCTTTTCTTTGCAAGATCCTTTGACTAAAAATATTATTCACTCATCTTATATATGAATATAAATATCTACCGATATACTTGTGTCTGCATTTATAATAACAAATCAATAAAAATGTAAGAATGAAGACATAAGAGAAATGCCTTTTAACCACGTTATGAGTGTTGTTGCTGCATAGTTAATTTGAGCAGAGTTGGGCAAACCATAAATGAGCAATCTAAGATTTCTGACAATAACAAAGAATTTTTTTAAGCCACAGACTTTATTTTTTGTAAGGGCTCATTAATGCTTATGTAACCCATATTTGAGTATGGCTTAACTAGAATACACCAGAATAAAAGAATCATTAATCTAAGCAGCACACTTCATTTGTAATGAATAAACCATAGGTGCAGCAGTTAAGGAGTTAACTGTTCTGGTTTAGACACGTGCTACTCTAGGCCAATGAGCTGCTGAAACGTGGTACAGGCTCCGCCTGCCGCCCCTGCCTAGGAGGACACAGATTTTTCTTTACTCTCTTCCGCTCGCGAACCTTCCATGAGCAAGCTAGTGAGGAAACGAGACACGGCGATTTACTGAGACGAGTCGAGAAAGGTCGGGAGTTAGAGACGACGCCATTTCATCGGTCGTGCGCCATCTCGCGCTGCTCCGTCTTTCTAATTCTGAGATCGGTGAGCAAAGTGTTTTACTTGTTCATTATTTATCTGTGTTTCATGAATGCCTTGCAAGTAAAATGTTCCAGTGTTTAATGATAATTGTTTAGGAATGTTCTGTAGGAAACTTTGTTCAATTTACTGAAACCCAGCAGTTGAAGTGAATGTGTGAATTGTGATTTTATGAGGAACTTAATATGTCCCATGACACTGTCGTTGACAGGTCAGGTTTTTTTTTTTTTCTTTTGTTTGGTTTTGTTTTTTTTGTTTCTTTGGTTTGTATCTTCCTGGTGCATTCCAACGGATCCTGAAATTGATGGCGAGCCAACCCCGTTGAAGGACCAAATGACTTTGTTCTGTCCTGCACATCAGAGTGTGGTAGGCCAGATGCAACAAAACAGAGACACACCACGCCATTTTGTACTCGTAGTCCCCCTTTTTCACACACATCCCCCTGGACTCACGGGCGGGTTGTTTTAAGGACACGTTTTACGGACTCTGTACATTCCATGAATGTGGACAAAAGTGAGTGTGAGCGGTCGGAAATAACCCTCCAGCTGATTAACTGTTGCTATTTGTAAACGAAGTCTGTGAAAATGCAAATAAGTGTTAACATTTATATGCTGATGATTGACATTGTGGTTCATTGTTAGATGTGAACTGTACCTCTAGAAAGGGTGCACCCAGGTAAGATTTCTTTTTTTTATGTTTTCATCGAGTGATCACTGTGATTTTGCCAAAAGGTATTATTAAGAGAGTACTGGTACCGAAAGGGAATAATTTCATTTGTAAGTGTTTTGTGTGTTTGTCATAATGTCCTGTTATTTCTAATTGAAAAGAAAAATCCAATTCCGGCTATTTTTCAAAACTCGCGGTTGTCTGAGTCTCATTCAGTTCGCCTCTCCTGTACGTAGCCGAACCTACTGGTCCAAATCTTTGAGCTCTTTGGTGTCAAATTTGGGTGACATACTCTTGTTTTGATCTGGGAGTATTGGAGACACGCACAATTCGTGTTACACTTACAAATAGCAAATGTTAGTGAAATCTGTTTATTTGTCTGAAAGTGACGAAAAGATCGACCAATATACAGTGGTCCCTCGTTTATCGCGGTAGTTACGTTCTAAAAATAACCCGTGATAGGTGAAATCTGCGAAGTAGCCAACTTGATTTGCCTTTGTTGCACTAAGAGCAGTTGATTAGAGGATCTGAGCGCTGTCTTGGGGCAATACACGTCGAGAAGGTCTGTTAAGTAACTGGGCACCAGGTTATTTCAAATTTTAAAAGTATACAAGGGTAGGATTTTAGGATTTTAAAAGCATTTAAAAAAACAATACGGAATTTACGGTATTGTTGTGTTTGTTGGGGAGAAAACGTACAAACATACAGTACGGCACTTTAGAGTCACACTGCTAGCGATCGAAGATTTGTATAAATTTTGCAAGCTAAACGCATTCTGTACTGTACTGGAGACACGGCACGAGATGGATTGACAATGGTCTACAGCCAATCAGGATGCAGAAAACAACGAGCTGTGGAAAAAAAAAATCATGCAAAATTGCACCAAAAAAATCAGTGAAACAGCGAGGCCACAAAAGGTGAACTGCGTTTTAGTGCGGGAGCAGTATCCAAATCTGTATCTGATTTTTAATTTCCATGTCAGCCTTAAAAATCCCTTTTAGGGTTGTTTTCCCTTCAGAACCTTACAGGTTATATTTATAAGGTCTGCTTATATCCCAGCCCTCTGGGAAATAGTTGTCTGTGGGCTATATCTGCTCATACGGTGAAATTCTAATTTTTCTTAAACACTGGTGCTTATAGGAATATCTTCCTACTATCTGTTAGCCAGTTTTCCTTCCAAGTGCTAGTGATCTGCTAAGCTAAACTAAAAGGCTGCTGTTTATATTTAACAACACAGACTTAAGAGTGCTCCTCTAACTGAATTTGTGTTGTTTACAATTTGACATAGAAACACCCAAGCATCACTCTTAATTTTTAATGGTAACCCTGCAGTAGTTATTGCTGTAAGTACTTTTTTTGATGAATGAGTTCCTTAAAAATATTTGTGTGCTATACAATGTATACTTGTTATCAAATTTATCAAATGAGAATGAAAAAAAAAACCTACTATGGAATTTATGTTTAATCTTTCTTCAGCTGACAAGCCATAACAGCCTTATTGGCCATATGTCTTGTTCTACGTGGGCGACAACCTCTGCTATTAACTTGTTTGTAATGAATTTAAAAGACAGAAGAAGCTCATTGTTTACTGGTGACCTTTCAAGCGACAACGAACAAAGCAACAGCTGCCCATAAAAGCACTAAAGCAAATAGCAGACAAAAAAAAACAACTATTTTCCCACAATCTTACAAGTCATTTCTAACTAAAAATGTTCTAATAGCAGTGATTTATGTTGATAAGCTGCATAAACTGACAGCTTAAAGAGGTATCCTTACAGTCTGGTAATTGCATTTACTTGTGACCTTTTACCTAAAAAATGTCTCAGCATCATCATCACTTACTCTGTGAAAATAAGCTCTCCTACCACCGATTCTGCCTGACCGCAGGGGCTCGTATATGGGTAAAACCTAGGAAATCACAGGGATCAGTTTCAGACCAAGCATATCGCAGAACGAAGTGTGGAGAGGAAAGGATAGGAAAGAGGAAGAGGAAAAAACGAGGGGCGTCAAAGTGACACACGAGAGGGGAAAAAAAAGGATGAACGTCGGGGGCTCTGACAGAGACCATCAGCTCACTCACACTTACTCTTCTTTAACACTATCCCACCATTCATCCATCATCACTCCATTTCAGCGTCACAGTAAATCCCTTCTTCGTCCTATCACATACAAGATAATAGATATGCCCGCATGCATCCATCTATCCTCAACTATCTCTTTTATGCGTTTCTCTTTCTCTCCCAATATGCTCATCTATCTCTCTGCCTCCAGGCCCTGTTCAATCTGTTAGCGCCATATTGCTTATAAGCATGAGCGTGTGGGTATATGTCACAAATGATATTAACCTGGTAAGCAATGCAAACAGTAAGGGTGGCACAGCAATCCTGTCAAACCTCATAGATGACCAGATTTTTTCCCGTTTCCTGTTCTATTATTTATAACATTTGTCTTCTGCCTGCAGTCAGACTCATTCATTCTTTTGTCTGATTTCAAATTGAAAAGAAAGTAAAACTGAAAGACAAACTGTTTGTTATCAAAACTGCGTACTGAGAGATATCGCTATTAGACATGGCATTAGACCATTCCAACTCCCTTTTCTGCTGTCATGATCCTAAAAATTTCTGTTTTATTTATAAGGGAGTGGCTGAATGGTTAATGAAAAATAATTACTTCAATTCTATTCATGGCGACCATGAATGTGCAAAATAATATAATGGGTGTTCAGAGTGTTGCCAAATAACACTGTGATACAGGTAAGAGATTGAGCTTGTAATCAACCCCCAGCCTTGTGAACATCCCTGCTGCCTCCTGACCTGCAGCCACTTCTGAACTTCGAGCATCGCAGTGATTTCTTTCCAGTCTAGTCCTTAAACAGCTAGGGAAAAAGGTTATTGCCTCAAATAGCTAAACAATCGGTACAGCAAGTAATTATTGAGGTTATTTAATTTAAAATAAATCAATTTACTCATAACATAATGATTAGTGTGCAAATAAGTCCTCTAACATGCTGATGCACCTTCATAGACTTACAAGTAATCCATTTAAAGTACATGGGAGAACATCTCAATAGTGTGAAAAAGAATAAGCTAATTTGAATGTGTAGGTACCTCGATATGGTATGGCCCATGTACAGCTCAAAGGCGACTGGCACCAACATGATTATCATACACATAAGGAGCCAAGATGGCATCTGGGTAGAGGATTATTCACTTTTCCAACTTCCCCCCAGAAACACTTGGGTCTATTTCCAACTTCTATTTTAAGATTTGCATTTAAAGGAGTGGATAAGGCTGAGCTGCCACGTTTTTGAATAGTTTTCTCTTGTTTATGATAGGTAGTGAGCCACTGCTGTTGCTTTCTGGTTTGTTTCTTATGAGTAAGTTATCTCAGTTTGGAGTGTAGACAGTTTTTCTTGTTTGTTATTTTGGCCTTGGCTCATTCTGACATTGATTTGTACTCCTGAATTTGTGAAACTACTATGTCTTCGTCTTTTGGCTGGTCCCTTTATGGGTCGTAATAGCAGATCATACGCTTCCATCTCACCCCATCCCAGCATCCTGTTCTGTCACACCAACCCTCGGCATGTCCCTCTTCACTACATTCATTCATGAATCTTCTCTGACATCCTCCTCTTTTCGTTCTGCTTAGCAGCTCCATTTTCAACATCCTTTGGCCAATATTTTCACTATGTCTAAATTATCTCAGCCTTGCCTCTCTATCTTTGGTCTCCAAAAGGCTCAACCTAAACCATTCCTCTGAAACTATTACTTAATAAATACAACACCTGTTGATTTACTCAAGTTTTTCTTGTGGCTACTTGGGATTTAAAGTAGACAGGAGTTTTTCATGTACTGCATTAGTCCCCCATAGATATTCCATTTCATTAATTGGGGGCTTGTCCGTGATTCAGACCTAGGACCTCTCGCTGATAAACTTGGGGCAAGATGAATAATTAAAAACAATTTAGAACAAACAAACAAAATGCCTCCAACAGCTTTAAATAGTGGACAAATATTTTTAACTTGAGTCAAGAGTGGAAAAAAACAAAAAAAGATGAGAAACATCTACCATGGTGGGAATTTTTTGCTTTCCTCTAACCAACATGTGTGTCACCTCTTCACCTACTCCATGTTCCTGTAAAAAAACAAAAACAAAAAAAACCCCACTGCCTCTATATTTTTGTTTAATAATTTTCTGCGACTGGGGTTCTTGAGCCATGTAAATTGGGGGGGAAGCATTCATGGATGCAGAAGGTTTGAAGAGGATAAGTCATGACTCGATAACTCGTTTATTTCTCCGTCTCTCAAAAAGACTGAACACTTGTGTGTGCTTGCCAGTGCGTGTGTGGCCTCACAGTATGGCATGTCTGTGCAACAGGCATTACCAGGCAGTCTGAGCATTTTTATTAGTTCCTAGAACACCAAACAAACCACACGGGCACGTGAAGCAGCTGCAGTAGTACTAGAGAGTTGGAGAGACTACCGCCATAAGAGAGACACACAGAGGGAGAAAGAGAAAAAGGCGACTAATTTACAGTATGGGAGTGAATGTAAGTGGGTCAAAGTGCATGCCTGTACACATCTGCCTACCAGCTTGATGTTGTGTGTGTGTGTGTGTGTGTGTGTGTGTGTGTGTGTGTGTGTGTGTGTGTGTTTACGGATGAATGAACTGAAGCACAGAAAGCTAAAGCGTCTCACTTTATACCTTTGTAGATTTCCGTGTGCAGGAGTGAGTGTACATATTTTCCATTTCAAATGTATTGCTAATTAGTGTAATTGCAGGAAATGTAATTATGTAAAGGCTTCCCACACCTGTTATTACACTTTAATTACCCCCCCCCCAAAAAAAAAAAAAAAAAAAAAAAAAAAAAATTGCCCTTTGTTTGTTATTTTTAATCATTCCAGCAAAAGCTCTTTGGAACTTCAGGCATCTCGTCTGCTCGTTTAGCCACATTTACAAGAGCTTATCAAAATTACCTTAGCAAATTTAATTTTCACAGTTGTATGAACTTTGCAACAAAATCTACAATCTAACAATATTCCAAAAAGAAAAAAGAAAAACAATTAGTCATGCCAAACAAAAGTTCAAATGCAAAACTTTTCCAAGATCTCTTTAAAGGCAGCAACTTCATGTCCCCATTGGCAGCTGTTAGTGCTTACAAGAGCAATGCAGATTAAATCTGCCTTTCAGGCTTTAATGAAATGGAGAACAAAAGAAAAAATACCTTTGGTACTAAATACCAAACTACTGCATGGGTTTGGGTGTTTATCGGTGTGTTCTCTGTGTATTTCCTACCTGACCACAGGCTCCGGTATGGCCTCTAGGTTGGCTGGGACCTGCACTCCCTTCTCCCACTCTTGTCTCCAAGGGTCTGAAAGCACGTAGAAGTCGTCTGGGCCGAGCTGGGCTGAGTCCGGCAGCTTCATGGCAGTGATGAAGTCAGTACGAAATACCTTTACAGAAGAAGAGAAAAAAAATGCAAGAAGGTCGTGTGATTGGCTAGATTTTACCAAGGTGGGACTTGGCCCAACTGAAAAGGGATTTTTGGATCCAGAATCATTCTTTAATATTGTGAGTTACTGCAAAATGGCACATGTTTACATGTACACAACAGAACATCAATAAGAAAAACTGGGAAGCATCCAGAGTCAGATATCTTTCTGAACCAGTGACCCATATTATGCATGGTTTGTGATTTTAACACAGTCTCGCCCTGCTTTGTTATTTTCTTCAATCTTCTAATTTCTGCCTGTGTCTTTCAGCAAAAACAAATCTTATAAATCTTTATATTGATATGAGTTTACAAATCTAAATATTATACAGCACCTCAAAGTAGACTGTATTTAACACTTACTATTGACTCTCTTGCACAATTCTTGAATATATCATTTTTAGCACAGTGTTGAGAGAGACAAAGTCAGGGTAGAAAAAAGGTTAGAACACAGAGCAAAAGCCCCAGCTGGGAATGAAACTGTAGACCAGTTTGGTCACAGCATGTGCAACCATTAGGCCCACAGAAAACCCCACAATAACAACACATTTTTAAACTACCCAGTTCATCTGAAAGCTGGTCCTACGAATAATATCTTCAACAGCTCTTGGGTTTTACTTAAACAGAAAGCCAGCATGTAACTCCAAAACTGCAACTAATGCACAGGAAAACAATGCTCGTGGCCAGAGATAACCTGTGACACAAAAAAACCCCCAAAAACATGGAAGCCTGGTGCGGTTCCAAAGGCAGACCGTTTTCACAATGACTGATGCCATGTTATGCAATCTATTTTCCCTCAGTAGCCTCCAGTCAGTCAAGCCCCGTCTCAGGGCCTAAGTGATCCTCAATGATCCTCACAGCCTGTAGGCTCAGACTGCTCATGATAAAGCCGTTACTTACAACAACAAAATGTCAGGCTTGTGTTTGACTTCCCAGCTCAGATTTACCATAAATCTCTTGCGGCCTCAAAATTATGCATCTTTTGCATTTCTTTTGCTGACGGCTGCCTGACACTAAACACTGGTGTAACATTTGATCAGGCAACACAACACTGAGAACAGATGTGCAACGGCACTGAGATGCATTTGTCTAGTAAAGTATAAATCCCAGATTTTGTTGCACTTAATGTCTTTGGCTCTCTTGGGTACTCGGTCATAGACTCTGGAGTCCTTTTAAAGTTTTACTGGATGACAGGGACGGGATTTGCTGCTCCAGTATTCCAGCAGCGCACCACACAGTCGGTGCTTCTTCCCTCTGCAATTAAAAATAATTGCAGTGCATTACGTTTTAGTGCAAATACAAACTTGAAGGTGAACCATATGTGACACCATCAACTGATGTTACTTCAGATGACACAGAGAGGGAAGGGACGTGTCATTTCACTACAACCGTGCATCCTAGCATCTCTCACTCAGCGGGTTTCGTGTATTTTAAGCGTCTCCTGGTTTCTCTCATCTTTTCATTCAGCCTCTTTCTCACATCTTGAATGGGACAGACTGAGATGTAAGGAATGGTTGCAAGCAAGGGGAATAAAACATTTTGAAACACACGGACAGATGAAAGAAGAAGTAAAAGGTAAGGAGGAAGAAGCAAGTGGAACACTGATAAACTCAAGTGGTGGTAAATTATTGATATTAACCAATATGAAATCATTAAAAGTACAATTCTTGGGAGGATTTTACAAAAACAAACTAGGTGTGCCTGAGTGTGATGCGGCATTTGAGGACACGAGGGAGTGGATGCATTCAAGCAGACACGATCGTTCTTGCACATAATGCGAACGCACACACATAAATTCTCCGTCTGCTTTACCAGGGACCTGAAGCAGCGATATTATCAGTCATATAGTCAAGGACATCAGTCAAGAACACACAGGCATAAACACACAAAGCCACACACACATAAAAAAAACAAGCAACACTCCCTCGCAGTGGTGCCAAATCAACCGTATGACTTCACTCTGCATTTTATCATTACTTTCTAAGCCTCCTTATCCCTGCTATATTAGCTCCTCTTCTCCATCTGTCTCTCTATTAACCTCCCCATCTCCCTCCCCTCCCTCCATCCCTCCTTCCTCTCCATCTCTCCATCCCCAATGTGTGTTTTTATCTTCTCTATTTTGACCTAAGAGACACGATGAAGAAAAACAGACTTGTAAGACGAAAAATGGAGTTAAAAGAGAGATAACAGAAGCAAAACTGGGTGGAGATAAAAATGAGCAAAAAAGCGACGGATGGAGATGGAGTTTAAGTCTCCCAGTGGACCACGAGAAAGCCCGCAGATGAATTCATTCGCTTGTACAATGTGAATGGAATTTTTACTTTAAGACGTAGCAGTCACCTCCTGCATCTGCAATGTGGCTATCCAATGTTGACCATCCTCTAAATGCCAGTCTAACAAAACCAAGGGTGCCCACTTCTGCTCATCCACTGCTCTGTTTTGAGGACAGTGAGGCCCACTACGACTTCACCTGCCCATGATCTCCTCTGCGTGCTCTGCAAGCGGCCACGCTCAGCAACCTTCCAACTGCAGCCATGCAAGAGCCTGCAGAAGATTGCCAGTTTGCCATAACCACTACTGACCAGCAGTTTACTTTACAAAAGCAACAACGGCAGCGCAAAGTGCTGACTCTGCTGACAAAGATAACAATAGAAGCCACTCTTCTTTGGACCTGGACCTGAAAAGGGACAGCTAAACTGGACTTCAAGGCTTTTTTAGCTTGGATCTGATCTACAATAACCTCCTCTAGCAACATCCAAAAAGTCTGGTAACAAACCACCGAGGCACAGCATAGCTTCCCATAGCACATGGTTAACAATATGGACATTTAATATAAAATGTTTTTTTTTTTTTTATATAGCGCATTTTGAAACAACAGATGTCGAAAGAAAATTAAAAAAGCAAAAACTGGTAGCTCTTTAGAGTTTATTTAAAATTCTCAATTGTTGAGCAGGTTCTTTTGTCGGAAGGAAAAGTTTTCCAGAGCCTGGGGCCAATAACAGCAAAGGCCCAGCTGCCTGGGCGAGAGGAGGGCACTGAGAGAAGTTGTTGGGATGATGGACTCTTTGACCTGGAGGCAAAATACTGAGTTTAAGATCTGCAATGCACTGTGGAGATAATCCATGGAGGACTCTATAAAAAAAAAAAAATACAACTTTAAAGTCTATTCTAAACTTCACTGGTAGCCAGTGCAGCTGTGTGAAAACAGGAGTGATGTGCTCTCTTTTCTTTGCACCGGTTAAGCGTTGAGCAGCTGCAGTTTGAACCATCTCCAATCAAGGTGGAAACTGTCAATCCTACACACAGGGAGCTGCAGCAGTCAAGCCAAGAGGTGCCAAGTCGTCGATAACTGTTTCTACATCACTGGCTTTGACTTAGTGATGATTCTCCGCTGATAAAATAATAATAATAATAATACATTTTATTTAAATAGCGCCTTTCAAAGCACCCAAGGACACTGTACAACAGATAAAAACTGGAAATATACACAATAATAAAAATAGAAGATAAAAGTTAAAGCATACAGAAATTTAAGGATAGGCAATTTTAAACAGATGAGTTTTGAGGGTGGACTTAAAAAGAGAGAATGAACTAATATTTCTGAGGTCCGGGGGTAGGGAATTCCAAAGTCGAGGGGCAGAGCAGCTAAAAGCCCTCCCTCCCATTGTAATCAGACGAGCAGAGGGAACAGAGAGAGAAAGAGAAGATGAAGATCTGAGGCAGCGGGATGGGAGCTTCATCTGTAATAAGTCAGAGAGGTACGGTGGAGAGAGAGAATGAATAGCCTTGAATGTATACAGAATTATTTTAAAATGGATGCGAAGTTTAACCGGGAGCCAGTGAAGTTGCTTCAGGATTGGGGAGATGTGGTGGGTAGAAGAAGTCCTAGTAATAATACGGGCAGCAGAGTTCTGGACACGTTGGAGCTTGTTGATAGATTTTTGTGTAAGGCCAAATAATAATGAGCTGACCTTCACAACATTCCTGGTTTGATTGTTAAAAGTCAAGGAGCTACCCATAAAAAACACCAAGATTTTTAACAGTAAATTGGACGCGGCTGGATAAAAGACCAATATCGATGCCTCGGTGAGAATGTTTGTAGAGCTTGAAAGGGTCATTCAGTGAAAGCACTTTTTTTTTGCCATCCAGGATTTCAGATGACTCAAACAGTCAAAGGGACTCTTTGTGGAGTGGTCACCATCTGGTGCGACAGGTAGATGAACATTTCATTTCTGTTCATCCATTCAAACGTGATCACTGTAATGGTTCGATGCTAGTTATCCTGTACACAGAAAAGACAGCTTGCATGCCAACTAATGATCTTCCTTATTAACCTACCACCATTATTCCCTATGATCATACTTTCATACATTCAATTAGCTTAAGCATCACAAGACAAAGTCAAAACTCCCCAGGCATCCTCTTCCTCTCTGGCCCAGCACATGTGGGACGGAACAAAGAGACACATAATCTGACGACACACATCCACCAGTGTGCACAGACACACAAGCTTTTTTAACACCTACATTAATGCCGGTGCTGCCTGTATGAGGCATGGCTGTATTAACAGCCAGTCATAACCCGTACACTGATATTAAAAACACTTGTGCCAGCTGTTCAGTGTGCAGCATTATTATCAAGGCTCAGTTTCAGTGAACAGCAATAAAAACTGTAACCTTAAAGTAGCTCACTCTGTACCTGGACTGGCAGTATAACTGTGTGGGGAAGCCTCTCTTTACTATCTCTGAGGTGCAACACATCAAAATCCCTGAAAAAAACAATAAAACAATCTAAACCCGCCAGAGTCTCCCAATTTAATCAGGAGTTATCTTATCAAAATCCGATCAAAGGATAAGTAAATAAGAAGACTACAGATCTACTTTGAGGCTGTACTCAGGCACGGTAGTGCTTGGAGCTAAGTGAGTGATCACTGTGACATGTTTACCACCTTAGGTTTTCATCTCAGAGTGCTAACATTTGTTAAGTAGCAGTAACTACAGTTCACTAAATGAAGTGCAGCTAAGGGTGACTGGATTCCCATTAGTTCTTCAGCAATTCGGTCAATTTCCAGAGTTATTATGAATTTCAGTTTTCACTTAATGATGGAAAATGCAAGATTACTCAAATTCATCCCTAGGAGAGCGCAAATTTGTTTATTTTCATTTCAATGCACACACATCCATGGTCGTCGAGGTATTTTCACTCACAAGCTAGCAATTTCTGGAGTTTGTCAGGGATCACGCTATTAGGGTTCAGCATCACCAAATCCTGACTTTCTCCACAACATTTTGTGACATATATCAGTAATAGAGGACAGCGTGTAGGAAGAGGACAGAGGGAGAAGAGGAAGAGCAAAAATTATGTTATGTGAAGAGAGGACAGGGCCAAGCAGCGAGAGGGAGAGAAACAGAGAAAAGGAAGTGAAATTAATTTCAGTCAGTGGAAAGAGAGACGAAAGACAGGGATGAGGTCTGTGTGTGTGTGTGTGTGTGTGTGTGTGTGTGTGTGCGTGCGTGCGTGCGTGCGTGCGTGCGTGTGAGTGTGTGAGAGAGAGAGAGAGAGAAAGTGCAGTATATTAAAAGGCCATATGTAAAAAGCAGCATCCTTGCTTCTACTGCTTGGCTGCTTCTGCCGTCTGCCAGCCAGCACAAATAAATAATGCAATGGAGCAAGGATGTTTGCGCCTGTGCGCATGTGTGCGTGCAAGTTCAAACTGTACTGTAACTGTGTGTTCGTCTGTGTGTGGGTAAGTGTGTGTTGACAGTGAGTCAAGGCCATCATGAATCTTGTCTTCCCCTTCAGCAATACCAGAGGAGGAAAGACAGAGACTAAGGGCAATCCACTCCTCCTTAATCTTTCTCTTTTTACTTCTTCCATCATTTCTCTTGCTCTGTTTTCATGCTCCTCATCAGCTGAAGAACATGGTAGTGGAAAAGAAAGAGGATGACAAAAAGATGAAAAAAGAGCGGGGGGTTGGGGGGGTAATAAAAATGCATGATTGGGGAAAAAAAAAGGGGGAAATAATAGAGAGCCAAATAAAAGGACTGAGATACAAAGGGAAGAGAGGATAACCAAGAAAAGAGGGGAAAGTTAGGGATGAAAAGAGAAGAAGCCAGAGGTAAGGAGAGGAGACAGGAGGGGAAAAGAGGAGAGGAGAGGATCAGTTTTATTACTGTGTGTTTGTACAGGAATGACTTCGGCTAATTAATGTCTAGGAAACACTATTACAAGCTCCCGCAGTTTTATGTTCTACCTCGCGTCTCTCTCTCTCTCTGCCTCTCCAGCTCAACACCATCCTGCTCTTCCTCTATTCCACTGCCCACCCTCTTCATCTTTTTACGCTTTCTCTGAC
Source organism: Mchenga conophoros (assembly GCF_057382185.1). Lineage (NCBI taxonomy): Eukaryota > Metazoa > Chordata > Actinopteri > Cichliformes > Cichlidae > Mchenga > Mchenga conophoros. Next base: position 26,696,191 of record NC_140535.1, on the reverse strand, counting down.
AGACAGTTGGGAGTCGCCCGTACTCAGTGACGGATGACAGTCAGATAGATGGAAGAGGAGAGCGATAAGAAGATGAGAGGTCCCAGGAGACGGGCTGTAAAAGTCAAGCAGGTAGAGGGGCAGGAAAGCAGTCCCTGCTTCCAAACTGTCTGCCAATTTTTTTTTATTTTTTTACACAAAATATAACATATGAGTTGGGGGTGGGGGGGTGGGGGGGTGTTCTCCTCCCTTTAGCTTTCACAGAGCAACAAAACAAATCCAGCAGAAAAATGGAAAAACAGAGACCTTCGAGCACTGATTAGATTTGAGTAACTAGTTTATCCTTTACAGAGTCAGTTAGTGCCGGCTGTATTTCATGCAAAGACCAAAACAAAGAAATCCATTTGGCTGCATTGTAACTGAGCAACTAATGAAGAGTTATGTACAGGAGTGACAGTACCAATGTCAAATCTCTGGCTGCTTTTGGAAGAGAGAGCCTGTTGTGCAATGAGCCTGAAGCAGCAATGGAAACTCTGTCAGTAATTACTCAAAAAGTGCATTTCTTTTTCCATTTATCACATGATTTATTTATTGCTGGAGAGATTTTCCACATCCATCAACCATAATAACTTTGTTCTGAGGAGAGCATGTGATTGAATTTTGCCATTTCCACTCAGCTTTCCAAATTTGATAAATCACAATTCGCAAATGAAAATACTGAGTGCAAGCCCAACTTCTACAAAAGGAGGAATGCTAAAGTAGATTTCCAATAGGAAGAAAATCCCCTTTAGAAGGTAATTAATATACGTCTTCATAGTAATCCCGCTGTTAGTGGTCATTTCAGTCAGTTGCTCATCAAATTTGTTGACATTTTCCTCGATGTTTCTGCTGCAACAAAGTATGAGCTTAATTCAGCCTTTTTACACTTTTCTATACGCAACACTCATTTTTGTACAGCTGCAGTGCATCTGAAAAGTTATGTCATTCATTTAAACCATCCGGTTATATTATTTCTGTCTGTAGTGTCCTTTTCTCTAGATTTTCCCCAAATGTAAAAGGCGGTCATGTTGCAAAGACCACACCGGAGTTCGGCAAAGTCTGCCAAAATACCAAATAGTAATGGCTACAGTGAAACATAATGATTGAAGAAGACATCAGGGAAGGAGTTTAGAAGTGTGTTCAGAGTATTGTAGGATACTCCTACCTTTACATTTTATTTGATTCCTTTTTGTTGCCAGACTTAAGTGTAATCACATTAGGACTGGGCAGTTAATCAAAAACAAAACTGACATTCAAAACCTCTAATTGCCCATGTCATTTATCTCCTTTTTTTTGTTTTGTTTTCATGTTCCAGTAATACTCCCCTGGTATGAACTGTGTCTTTGAAAACACACAAAATGTGTGTAGACTTGTGAATCTGCAACATGGCAACGTCACGGAGGAAAACTCAAACTTCGTAAGTTGAGCAGCTTGTGCCAAATAGAAATGCCGTATCCGTTATTTGAACATTTTTGGCTTCAGCAAACAGACGTCAAGCAAAAAGAAGAAAACGTTGCGAAAAATTGTTTCAGCAATTGAATTTTTTCAATTGAATTGAATTTATTTAGTGCTATCACGACAATGACAAGTTGCATCGAGGGGTTTTATATTGTAAGGTAAAGGTAATACAGAAACAAACAGCTTTCAGGATGCACTTGGTGACAGTGGGAAGGAAAAACGCTCTTTTAACAGGAAGAAACCTCCAACAGAACCAGGCTCAGGGAGGAGCAGCCATGTGCCGTGACTGGTTGAAGGTAATACCACCAATCTGTTACAACACACGCTGTCTCCATCTTGAATAACAAGATTTCTCTTCTGCAAGGTTTCCACAGTTACCCCTTTGCACCACTGTCTGTTTTTAAAGCCTCTTTCTTTTTGTTTACACGATCAGCCTTCATTTACTCCCATATTCTGCACATGTTAAAAGGCAGAACATTTAAACTTTTAAATTTAAAACAATAAAAGCCATTGCATTGCGCTAATACTGTTTGCACAATAACGATAATTTAAAGCAAACCTGTTGATTTAAACTCTTCTATTATCGGTTAAGTTTGCATCACAATCTAATCAGACAGTGCGGCATGATCGATGGTCTCTCCATAAAACTGATTAGATTCAGCTGCTCGGTTAAGGCTCCACAAAACCTCAAGTTCAGCATTACTGTGAGGTGAGTAGTAACACACACACTCACACACATTCCTCTGTCCAATCAGTCAGTAGGTCAGTGTGCTGTGATGAGTTATGGGCTGTTAGCATGCAGGGGTCTCATTAAGTCCAATCTAGGTCTGAACTGATGACATTACCAGGGGATGTGAAGTGTGTGTGTGTGTGTGTGTGTGTGTGTGTGTGTGTGTGTGTGTGTGTGTGTGTGTGTGTGTGTACACGACGGTAAAAAGTCTGACAGCCTCAGAATTTTTTCCCTATTAAAGAATTCCTGTTTATCGAGCCACACCGCTACCAACACTGTAACTGCTATATTAATAGAGACTAAACCATACTGACATTTAACATTTTTCATTTGCATCGCGTCACATTATGCATACATTATTTTACAAGCTTTTGTGAAGCGACTGTTTACGAAGCACCCTTAGCAACAGTGACATGTAAACAGCAACATTGGTAGCTCACCTTTTCTAACATTATTAGCCTATAAAGCACTTTTGCTTGTCGTGAATCATAAGAGAGGTCTTGCTCTCTCTCTACAGCACCCAAAGAGCGAGATCGTGCTTTTAGTAATAAGTTTGGAAAGAGCTAAATGTCCTAAAGTCGGACTATCCTTCACAAGGCAAAGCTGCCACTGCCTGTTACTACAACAATTACAACAAGCCTTGTGCAGTACAGAAAAAAAATGTGCCTTTCTCAATCACTGTCACGGGCATGTTTTAACATACAAGTGACCGTGCCACTTTAGTCACCTGAAGCTGTAATAGTGTATTATACTCATGTTCAGAACAGAAAAGGTTTATGACAGCTGCTGCTAACACTATGATGCTGCGTTTACAGCTATTATCACCATTACCTCGTTCCACTTTAGCCAAGACTATTACGGTTGATGCGTCTAATTCTACTCTCCAGTCCAAAATATGACGATCACCGTGAGCGCTGCTACTACACTTGTTGCTTCAGCTGCTGTGAATAGAACCAAACTTATGTGAGCCACCACTACCTCGAGCGGTAACAACTACCGAATCAATAATCAAATGATTAAGTCAGGTTTTAAGCTAAAAAAGAAAGTAATCCAAACCTTACTTTACGCTTCGATGAGAATTTACAACTTCTTTTTTCCAGTGTTTGGCTATTTGATGAGATTATCTTGAGTTGGGAAAGATTGAGAGAAATCGTTAACCAGATTATTTGATAATGAAACTGGGGATAATACTAATTTTTTAAAAAGAAATGTGTTTTTCAGGAACAGTGTCAACTATGAGCTTAAGGCAGCTCTGATTCAGCTCGTCTATGTGTCGTAAGTCTACCTGTCAGTCTCATTTCGCGGCCGGGCTTAAATCTCTGACCATCTGCGGAGAAGTGATAGATTAACGCTGCCTGCTTCCTTCTGAGCGCAACAGAACAGAAACCACATAGTGTGGCCGTTGAAAGCGGACATTTCACTCCAGGAAACGTGCGCTCGGAGAGGCAGATAGGGATACACACAAAAAATTTTCTGGTTAACACCAAAACTCCTGTAAATAAAGGACCAACACACACCAATTCGCAGCAGCCGAACATAGCTGAACACACCCCCTCGCAGATGAGGAAACCCAGGCGTAAACACAGGCGAGCATATGGGTCATAGAAAAATGCATTTAGGCACTGCAGTGACACACACACACACACACACACAGTACACCTCGTTATTATGTTGCTCCGGAGCCAGTTTCCTTGAAGCACAGCGACAAAGTGCTTTAAGTGCTGTTAAAGGCCAGCTGACATAACACAGCATCATTTGACTCGCTGGTTATCTTGAAAAACAATCATCCTTGTTCATGTGTGACTTTGAAAGGGATGAGAGCACTGACAGATAGAGAAAGAGGATGGTATGCCCTTCATCCCTCATGTTATTATTAGACTGCTCAAGTCTGGCATGGCCTTCTTACAGTGAAAATACAGATGGATTTATCTAATAGTGATAAGCCTGTGAATACGGATGAGACTGTTTATTCTAAGAAAGGGCATTTAAACTAAGTATTTGTGTATTATCACAGGCTCAGATGACGCTTTGGATGACGCACACACCAAAGTGAGAATTCTCCAATGCTAGACCCTTCAATAAAAACACAATGCAAGCAGGCATTAACAACAAAGTATGTTTTTGTCTTAATAGACGAGCCAGTCTGCGATTGTGCAGCACAGCACCTGCTAGCTCTGCTCATTTTAGGCCACGGTTTAAAAATTCTGGCTGAAATAGGTACAAAAAAGTTCCTAAAATGATTGGATTTTCATTGGTGAACCTATCTGCCTGATGATAACAGCACAGAGTACAGAGGAGGCGATGGATCACTCTTTCCCTGTGCGAGTATGCGCTTGTTACAAAGACAGTGAAGATTAAAGTGATCTAGATTGTAAGGTAAATGTAATACAGAAACAATCCCAGCAATCAACTGCTTTGAGGAAGCTCTTGGTGACACTGGGAAGGAAAAACGCCCTTTTAACAGGAAGAAACTGGTGTTTTTATCGATACCTGATTAGACTCTCTGAAGCAGCTGCTACAACAACAGCAACAATATCATTTAATGTCTCCAAAGTGATTCCAAACTGAATCTAGAATTTTAAAAAGAGCATTGCTGGGTCAAGAGTAAACCTTGGCCACGTGTTGTTGAAGTACGCTCGCTGTTGAAGCCAAGAGACTTAAAGCACTCACCAAGTTTGCACTCATCCATTCTTATCTTTTCTCCTTGAGAACAAGTCAATCAAATGTGTGACTGTGTGATAAAGCCACTGAATTAAATAATAAATCACTAAATTATGACTTAATAAAAGAAAAATATAATAATAATGATGATAATAGGGGGATGAGAGTGGAGAGAAGTACAAAAAATGCAACTTTTCGGATTAAATTAATAAATTTATGAGGAAAAATGGCAAATTGAGAAGAAAAATGCAAATTTATTGGGGGAAAATTGATTTATGTGAAAAACTTTCAAAATTAGGAGACAAAAATCTGCAAAACTTTGAAGTCATAAATTTATAAGAAAAAAACTGAACAGATATGAGAAAAAATGCAAATGTATGAAAAAAGGTGGCAAATCTAAGAAAGATTTGAGCTTTATGTGAAAACAGTGGGAAATTTAGAAGAAAGAATTTGCAAATTTGCACACGAGAAACTCTGAAAAGGAGTTTGGGGTTTTTTTGGTTTAGTAAAGAAGCAATACTGTTTCATTTTTGAGGTTATTTGAACTCCTGGAATCAAAACCTGTTATTAGAAGACCAATAACACCTCATTTAAATATAAAATATTAAGGCAGTCAGGCAACTATAAGATCGTTTTCACCAAAACAACTTGCTCTCCGTCCTCCGCCATGATGGTCTCTATGTGCGGCTGGTTGTAACACGAGTGTGCAAAGACCATCTTTAAAGTGCAACACTAAAAAAATGATAACCGTGAAAGTCTTGACTTTATCAGACCGTACAGCTCAAATTTGTGCCATGTCACTCTCTGGAGTGAGAAGGTGCACATCTACATAGAACTGAAGACAAGAGAATAAAATAAGAGTTTCTTTTCAAATAAAGAAAAGGGAAAAAAAGTTGTTTTTCTCCTCTGGGCATCATGGCTACCTGGTTCTCCACAGTGCGTCACAGCAGATGTCGACTAACAGAGAGAGAAGGATAATTTTAGCAGCCACATCACAGCGAGGGCTCTAATGATTGGCTGCCTGGAAGGTCCACAGGACTCAAGAAGTGTGTGCATGCGTGTGTGTGCTGAGTGGGTGATTAAGAGTGAGAAAACGACAGAGAAGGAGAGAAAGGGGTTGATGAGAGAGTAGCAGAACGAAGGAGAGGAGAGAGCGTGTGCATGTGTGCGTATGTGTGTGTGTGTGTGACAGAGAAAGAGATCAGTGCATTAGTGGAGTGACTCAGTGATTTCAGGCTGATCCACACACTCAAACACAGTCTCTAGGATGCATCAAGATAGGACTGCATCTCAGTGCCAGCAATGTGTATTGAATTCAGCAAATTAGAGCCTATATCTTTAAGACGATGTGACCTCCAGCTTGCAATGGGGCGGCTAGAGTGTGAAGTGGCAGGGATGACATTTAACACCTCCAACTCTGGGCTCTCAGTCAGTTCTCAGCTAGAAAAGTTTGTATTTCCTGCTCTGTGTTGGGGATGAATTGCATCCTCAAGTGGAGAAGCACACATTGGGGGTCTGCAATGATGAGGAACGATGTACTGGTCTGCAGTGGTAAAGAGAGCACTAATCCCACAGGCAAAGTGGTCGATTTTCTGGCCAATCTATGTCCTTGCCCTCACCTGTGGCCACGAGCGACAGGAAGTGGAGTGTCTGGGCTCCACTGGAGCTCAGTTATTTGGAAGCAGCTCAAAGTAGAGCTGCTGCTCGTCCAAACCAAAAGAAGACGAGTGGGTTGGAGTTGGGTTGCAGATGGGTTATAGATGCCTCCTGAATGAGGCACGTTAAACCAAGTAGAGGCCCCATAACAGAACCAGTACTAGTACTTGTAACAAAGACACAGAGATATTCAGAGGTGTGGACTCGAGTCACATGACTTGGACTCGAGTCAGACTCGAGTCATTAATTTTATGACTTTAGACTTGACTTGAAAAAATGTTGTAAGACTTGTGACTTGACTTGGACTTTTACACCAATGACTTGGGACTTGAATTGGACTTGAACCGGTTTACTTGAAAAGACTTGATATTTTACCCCAAATATAAAATTTAACATGCATATTATATAGAGATTGAAAATGTGACGTCATTCACGGGTAGAACCGCAAAGGATTCTGGGAACTCGTGGCAAGTGGTACTAGCGCACGCAGGCTTTCAATTAAAATCAGTTATACAGCGATAAAAAGAAACACAAAAATGTCAAGAAGCTGTTGTATTATTAACTGCAATGACGCATGACAGCCACGGGAAGCCGACGGGTAAAGAGATCGGTTGTTATCGGATTAGTCGTTGAAGAGAAATTGTTCGAGCCATGTTTCCGAAGTAACAAAGACGCGACTGGATTGCAGCCATTCAAAGATCAAATATAACGTCCCAGAACCCTCCAGCTCACAGGTTAGTCTGCTCCAAGCATTTACACGAAGGTCAGTGTTTTTTAGTAGTTAATACGTCATTTTCATAACATAATTAGTGATATAGGTTACAAGCAAGTCTGGCGCTGAACAGAAATTGTCGCGCTATGCTCCTTTGTTTATTGTGCATAAATAGTGAATTGTCCTGACACAATATTGCGTTTCGCTTCTGTTATTATGGTACATTGACAAAAACATATACTTTTATTCACAGGATAAAACAGGTTTTTTGTATCACTAATTGCCCAGTACGATTACAGCATACAGTATTATTGTCACTGCTACATTTCTGTGATGGGTACCAGAAATTATTTCCACTACTAATTAATTACCGTTGAGCTCAAAGGTCCTATTAATAAACTGTTAACGAATCTGTATTTATGACGACAATTTGTGAGACTGGTAAATTTATGATACGTACGATGGTCTTTCGTTCTACACGGTGCATTTCAAGGTCCTGCACCCATCCGTCGGTAAACTGTACCTGGGCTTGTTGCAGTGACCTGAAGTTACTAAACTTCATGAGTGTATGCACTCACTCCAAGAAGCGTATGATTATAAATATGCATATAAATATGCTAAGATGAGATAGCTGACTTCATCTAACTAGCAAATGTTGTCCAGGCTACGTTGGTGATACAGTTTTTTTTTAATGTGTATGATATTTTTGTCATGCGATTTTAAAGCCGGTCCTACAACCGCATCCAAGAATAACATGCAGCTTATCTCAGAACTGTCGGTGAAAATTATTCTTGGAGCTAGGTTTAATTGAGCTGCATTTTAAAGAGGTGCAATTTCACAATTTGTGTATATTTTCTAAGTTCACTATTTTGTCATGTGTTGAGAAAAACACAGATTTTAAAATTACATGGTCTAATATTTACATTTAGCATAACTGCAACATTCTTTTTTCTTTTTTTTCTTTTTTTTTAAAGACTCGAAAGGACTTGAAATTCAAAGTTTCAGACTTGTGACTTGACTCGGACTTTTACACCAGTGACTTGAGACTCGACTCTGACTTGCCTGACATTACTTGAGACTTGACTTGAGACTTGAGGATAAAGACTTGAGACTTACTTGAGACTTGCAAAACAATGACTTGGTCCCACCTCTGAAGATATTTACTTGATAACTTGCATGTCAAACCAGGAGAAGACCCCAGGGAAAAGCCAGGCCGTTTATAAGAGATCACCTTGTTGCAGAATCTGTATCCCGTGCACTGAAAGAAGGCTCAAACTCTTGCCAAAGAATACCGCACATCACTGTGAAGTACATGTACCCCAATTCTGGGGTTGTCGGGTAGTTGTTGGATAAGAAGCTGAAGAAATGGATGGATGGAATAAATTTGAACTTCAACAGCAGGGAGAGAACAGGTGGCAATAATTTACAACTGTGTTCCATTAAGACTCCCAGTAATCCATGACAGTAAACCAGAGCGCAGAAAACAGGACTTCTCCTAGTGGAACAGAGTTATAATTAAACACACGTGTAGTTTCCCTACTATGAGAAGTTAAGATGCTTAGATTCAGATACTAATGTCATCAGCCAACCAGTGAAATTCCAGAAATCAGAGATATTCAAGTTTATTTATGCAGTGCCAAATCACAACAACAGTTGCCATACTGTGTTTTTATATTATAAGGTAAAGACCCTATAATAATAATACAAAGAAAACAGAGAAAACCCCCAAAAATCATATGACCACATATGAGCAGTCACTTTGGCGACGGTGAGAAGGAAAAACTTCCTTTCACCAGGAAGAAACCTCCAGCAGAAACAGGCTCAGGGAGCGGCAGCCGTCTGCCACGACTGGTTGGGATGTGGGGAGGGAAACAGGACAAAGATACGCTGTGGAAGACAGCCAGAGATAATAAGAACTAATAATTAAATGAAGAGAGCTGTATAAACACATAGTGAGTGAAGAAGGACTCAATGCATCATGGGAATCCCCCAGAGCCCTTGACCTATTGCAGCGTTTCTAAGGGAGGGTTCACCTGATCCAACCTTAATTATATGCTTTATCAAAAAGGAAAGTTTGAAGCGTAGTCTTAAAAGTAGAGATACTCTCCCGGATTCAAACTGGAAGCTGGTTCCAGAGAAGAGGGGCCTGAAAGCTGAAGACTCTGCCTCCCATTCTACTTTTGAATATTTTCGAAGTATTAGGGGATTTGGGAGGAGGTAAGAGTTTTACCATCCACCAAATATTATTAGGGTGCATGTGAAACATGAAAAATAACACAAAAAAGAACAAAAGCTTGCCTTAAAGCAAACACATACAAGGGACAGTGAGCACGAAGACCAACCAACAGGCTACAAAACAAACAATAAAGCACCAAATGGGGGATGTCAGAGATGATTTAGCAAGTTTTTCATGGATGCAACCCAACTCATCTCTGCTACTCAACCCACAAATGCCTTTTCCTTACAAATGTGGCACTATTTAACGGGAAGTAAACATGCTTTCCAACAGTGTAAGATTTATTGGCAAGAAGGATTGTTGCAACAAAGAAACAACTGACCAAACACATTTCTTTGCTCTTTGTCTTACGTTAATATGGAGCATATTCAAAGGGCTGCAGAAACCACAGATTTGCAGGTATTGACTGGTATTTTGTTACTACACTGTGATGTGAACCTAACTCTGCTTTCACATCCACGTTGTGCTACATTACACCTCTACACCTGACACCTCTACAGGACAGCCAGAGAATAAAAGTGAAAGAACCAGGGGACAAACAAAAGAAAAGAACCAAAGTGCATCTTTTCCTGATGTTCCTCTTCAAATAGGCTTTCACTTTGCATCTTCGATTTTTCAATTTTAGGTTTTCTGGTTTTCCACGTGCAACAAGAAGCAAACTAACAGTGGACAAAAAGGTTGGAGGAAAAACAAATCAACAATTAAAGAGATTAAGTAGTAAGACAGGCTATCAAGCAGGCGATATGGAGTGAAAAACAATCCCAAATCAGCCAATAAACTACACAGAAGTATCATCATGGCTGGATTAGAAGACTACTTTAGACTTTTAAGCATCTATATTTGCTGCTCATAATATCTATTATTGATTAATCTAAACATTTTTCAGTACAGTTAGTATTTCAGGCAGCAGGTGAATGTTTAATCTCTACAATTTTATAATGTTATTGTGTGCATCACGTTGCTTAAGTGATCAGAATATAAAACAAGAAGTGTTACGTCAAAAATAAAGAGTATGCAGAGGCTACATGAAAAATATATCTACAGCACCTTTTCAAGTCACAAATGGATATATATATATATACATATATATATATAAAAAACACCCAGCACGCCCCTGCGGGCGGTTTATCCTTCAAGCTCGGGTCCTCTACCAGAGGCCTGGGAGCTTGAGGGTCCTGCGCAGTAAGTATCTTAGCTGTTCCCAGGACTGCGCTCTTCTGGACAGAGATCTCCGATGTTGTTCCCGGGATCTGCTGGAGCCACTCGCCTAGCTTGGGAGTCACCGCACCTAGTGCTCCGATTACCACGGGGACCACCGTTACCTTCACCCTCCACATCCTCTCGAGCTCTTCTCTGAGCCCTTGGTATTTCTCCAGCTTCTCGTGTTCCTTCTTCCTGATATTGCTGTCATTCGGAACCGCTACATCGATCACTACGGCCGTCTTCTTCTGTTTGTCTACCACCACTATGTCCGGTTGGTTAGCCACCACCATTTTGTCCGTCTGTATCTGGAAGTCCCACAGGATCTTAGCTCGGTCATTCTCCACCACCCTTGGGGGCATCTCCCATTTTGACCTCGGGACTTCCAGGTTATACTCGGCTTGTTCTTGTGCTGCCATGATTAGTGCCTCTGTGCTGTCTTTCAGTCCAGCTTTGTCCAGCCACTGGTAGGATTTCTGGATATCAGCCACCTCCTCTATCTGCCGGTGGTACATACCGTGCAGGGGCCTGTCCTTCCATGATGGTTCCTCGTCTCCCTCCTCTTTCTTGGGTTTCTTGGGTTTCTGCTGCCTGAGGTATTCACTGAGCACTCGGTCAGTTGGGTCTATATATATATATATATATATATATATATATATATATATATATATATATATATTTATTAGGGGTGCAACGATATTCGTATCGATATTGAACCGTTCGATACAGTGCTTTCGGTTCGGTACGCATATGTATCGAACAATACAAAATTTGTAATTTATTTGATCAACTTTCCTTCTGACGATGCTGTCTGTGTTGAGCGCTCAGTGAATCTGCGTTCGACTACTCTGCCTAGGGTCGACAGTGCAGCCTAGGCGGAGTAGTCCGAACGCAGATTCACTGAGCGCTCAAACAGACAGCATCGTCAGAAGGAAGAGCGCAGGGCAAGCTAGCGAGACAGAAGTTAAGGTCTCCTTACAACATGGACCTCCCCCACTCTCATTCAGATCTGGCGTTGGAATTATTTTGGTTTTCATGTGACGTATGACCCTGAAGGTAAGCGAGTCATGGACTAAAGTAAAACAGTATGTTGGATGTGCCATGCAATGCTCAATTACATGGGTGGGAGCTAGTGTGTTAGCGCAGTTAGCTCGTTAACGTGTTGGCCGTCTAGCCCCATGCACGGGGCGATCGGCGGTAGCTCGTTAACGGAGATTTGCCGTGTTGTGGCGTTAAGGTCATTTCAACGAGATTAACCTGAAAGCACTAGTGGGAACACAACGAATATGACTGCACATTTACGCCGACATCATCCTAGTGCAAAGACAAGTGGAAGCAGAAAAAAAACAAGCAAGCATGCTACTAACTTTAGCCGAGTCATTTAGACAGCTGTTTAATATGCTGCTGAGAATATAGCCCAGAAGAAGCGGATAGTATAGCTTTTATTTTGGAAAGAGACATTTCTCTGTAATAAACTCTCTTTTCCAAAGATGAGTGATTCCTCAATCAGATACAGGGCTCGCAATATCGCTAGCCCGACGTCCCGGGGCTAGCGATTTTTTTCAGTCGGGGTACCAAAATCTATCTCTGCCCTGCCCATCGGGCTATTGTAGGAAGGAAAAATATATGTCAATGCTTTTGCATTCTTTCAGAAATGTAGCTGGGTAATTATGTCATTGGCATCGGTGAGCCACTGTCAATATGTGACATATTGAAATCGCGTTTGAATTTGCGCTTGTTTTTTTGCTTTCACTTTGCAATCGTGTGAACTGTGTATAGAGAGCGACAGCACTGATCTGTGAGTGATGATAATTTGTGCACCAATTCCTCTGACATCGTCTTATCAATCGTTAGCTTACTATGCAAACATGACAAGTGAAATCTCCCGCAGCTTAAACATGTGAGAGGTTGATCGCGCAGAGAATCGCTGAGCTTATGTGAGTGCGTGTGTAAAAGCAGCAGGATTTATATTTGACTACGATGACCTGGATGACTGAGAACCTTCACAGACAGATATATATTTCAGTTCTGCTGAGCCAAATAAGACAGGTCAGGGTGAAGAAGTGACAGCCAAAGAAAAGCTTACCACAAAACGGAGAAGTTATGACAAATCAGACTATAAGGCAAAAAGAAAGTGCAGCTTTATGGTTTCATGGACAAAAGAATTTCTGTGGCTGCAATATGACGAGCTAAATAACCAGGGCTGCACATAAGTGGTCCGCAGGTGCGCATTCGCTGTCAAAATAAAAAACGCGCACAAGGGTTAGGGTTAAATTTAAAAACTGTACTTTTGAGTTAAAATATATATTTATAATTTTAATAAATGACAAATTAAAAAAGGCATGAAAATTTTTTTTGTATCGAAAAAATATCGAACCGTGACACCAAACTATCGAACCGAACCGAACCGTGAATTTTGTGTATCGTTGCACCCCTAATATATATATATATATATATATATATATATATATATATATATACATATATATATATATATATATATACACACACACACACAAACTCTTTGATATCCCACCTGTGATTTTTTACTACTGAGTCCTGAGGTGCCGTTCAAAACATATTTTTTTCACTTCTTCTCAGTATATGGCATCAGACACGGTTCGGATGGCAGCTTGTTCTTTGTGTGAGCGCTACAGAGCAGGCACCATGCAGGGCACAGAGAGCACAGGCCTGAAGAAACCTTTCAGTGCGCTCGCTACACACTGCTTCAACTCAGGATGGATGGCAAGGAGGAAAAAGGCGTAAAAAGCAACAGGGAAGGGAGTCGCCGCTATTATGCAGAAACATTTCTCACTAACATAAATCACTCGCATCAACAGCCTTTACCGGCTTGACACTTTTCAAAAGACACATAAAGGACATGATAGGAATGTGAAAAGGATTTCCTCCTGCTCTTTCTATAGTCCCCTCTCCCTTCTTAGATCTGAAATGTCACATCCGTAGCTATTAGCCTAGCTCCGTAGTGCTGAACTCTGAAAAGACACTCAGTCTACAATTTATGCCCCTCATTAGCGTGAGACAAGACAGTGAACAAGTCCTTTTGAGATTTCTCTGAGCGCCAGCTCCTCATCACAAGCCCCTGGCCTGAATGATGCGTGGAGCGACGGCGCTCCCCTCCACGCCAAGGGCAGGCTGATTGCCAAGGCTTCACTCAAAGGTCATGCAATTAAGCTTTGTTCCCGCTTCAATAAGGCTTTGACTGACTTACTGTGCTCCTCCGTCTGAACAGATGTGATTTTTGGCCTCAAGCGAGCTAAAATTCTGCCCTCCATTCATGTCCACAATCACGTATTCAAAGAAACGAGTCAGAGATAGAAGAATCATCACAAAAAAATTAACATATGTGTAGCTTGTCCACAAATTTAAATTCTAATATTGATATTCAGGGATGAGGAGGCAGTGTGGTAGAGGTTAAGTAAGTTGGATTTGGAGCCAGGAACTGCTTGAATGAGAGTCTTATCAGCGATAAGCTCTTCTCCCCAAATGTCCTTGGGCAAGGCATTTAACCTCTAAAGTGCTTCAAAGGAGCTACTAAACAGCCTTTCAGTGTTGTGGAAAAGTCTTGAGCCACCTCTTATTCTTTATATTATTGAAATTCACAAAAACATACATGGAAATACAGTAAATAAGGTACAAAATGTTTTTCCAATTCTAACAAGCCTGAATGTCAGCAGTGATTAGACCTGGTATGTCTTAGACCAGTGGTCCCCAACCCCCGGGCCATGTAAGTCGTTTGGTACTGGGTCGTGAGAGTTGAGGCCTGATGTGAAATTTATGGTTTTCAGGGTTTTTATTGTTATTTTTTTATTGTTTGTATCGTTATCTCAGTATCCCTGGGTCTTCTCCTGTGTGTTATGAATAAATCTTCTATTTTTGGTACTGTTACTGGTTTATTTTGTTGTATTTATCCGCGACACCTTAAAGGCCGGTCCGTGAAAATATTGTTGGACATAAACCGGTCCGTGGCGCAAAAAAGGTTGGGGACCACTGACTTAGACACGAATAGCTGTCCAGGCTTCTTAAAGGACATTCAAAGCTCTTCGTTGGACGCTGGCTGGCTGCTTTTTGTTCTGTTCTCTCCCAAACTGCTTCAACGCTGAGGTCCGGGCTCTGGGGAGGCCAGTCCACGACTGACGGTGTTCCATTGTGTGTTTTTCTATCGAGACCTCCAACACTGCTGACTGAAGTGCAGCCACATGACAGAGCCTGCACCATGTTTTACAGATGGCTGTAGACACTCACACCTCAATAAATAATGACAACAATTTAAACAAAAAATTAGTCCTGTTGCAACTAACTGCCAACTAACTGTTGGTACAAAAGTATCATTTTATCCTTGTCAAACTGTCTTCCCTTTAGCAATTTTCACACATTCAAATAAAGAAATGGACACAAATGTTCTGTTTTTGTGACAGACTGCTAGCATAAAGCGCATAAAGATACAATTTGAAACTGTTTTTTGGTTCTTGCCAAGTTGTCTACTATGTATAGACACAGCACTGGTTTTCCTTGAAGTATTCTTTGTGCTTGAATTAGTAAAAGATTGGAATTAAGTGACTTAAGATAAAAAGACTTCTTTGAAAATGGTCAGATATGAGGTCGGGACTGAAAATAAGTGAAAAAGCAGTCCTTCAGAAAGTCTGGAAAACTATTGCTCAAGACCATTTTAAAAGACTAGTTTGGCTTCTTGGGAGCAAGATTTAAAGAAATTAATGGTGGCTAGGGCTGGGCGATAAAATCCACATCGTGGTATAATTTGAAGCACGTGCGGTAACGATATATATCGCGATATATTCTTTTCTTCTGTATAACGTATTTTCCACACTATAAGGCACACTTAAAATCCTTTAATTTTCTCAAAAATCAAGAGTGTGCCTTATGTATGAATTCTGGTTGTGCTTAATGACCTCGAATCGATTTTGGCGTGCAGAAATCTGTTAAAAAGTGTTTTAGTACAACTTTGGTAAGCCGCACTGCTTGATGGATTGTCAGAGCATTACGGCTGCCGTAGTGAGGAGCTTCGCGGAGTAATCTGGGTCCAAAACTCCGTCCGCTTCAGATCCCAAAGTCAAACGAACACTGAGAGTTAAAAACGGTCTAAATTCTTTCATCTTTAATAAAATCATCAGCGTTGCTGCTTTACCAGGTGTAACAGTTAAGTTTAACATCCAGAGTTAGAAGTTAACAGGAAGTTAGCTCGCTAGTTTCCACCTAAACATGACACCATGTTCTGACTGAGAGATTTTTGAAACTAATTAAAACGTACAGCTCTGCTACCACTTCCAACATAAATTAAGACAGAAAACTAAACAGCAGGGTTACTGAAGTTGGACTACCTGGTATATAATGTTGTGCTACGTGATTGCTAGCGACACAGCTATGTTAGCATAACATTAGCACAGTGAAGCTGGAGGATGAATGCCAACTTTTTTTCCACTCGATAAAAGTTAACGTGAGGGATTCTGGTGGTCAGGGACAAATGCAATCGCATAGCTGGATGCTATACACAGGCCAAACTTCAGTCAGGAGAACAACTAAGATTATTCATCCACAATACGAGGTTAGTTATTAATATACTGCAACAACATGGGAATAGAACAGCTGCGAGAGAATTCAACATTAATGAATCAATGTTACGGAAGTGGAGGAAGCGCAGTTTTTGGATTTCCCCATATTTCAAAAGTGCTTCATCTCTTTGCTATGACTGTCGGCATAATTTGCAGATGATAATGGTTGTAGCCGCTGCGATGCTTTTGATCAAAACAGGCGCAGCTTGATGACATCATCAACATCCGCTATCGCGGTAGAGCGGTATAGTCAAAATCTCTGAGCCCCTAATGGTGGCTCAACATTTTTGGACAGCACTGTGAATTGTATTGGGGCAGCTTGGATGCCTAAATATGACAGAAAAAAATAAGTGAACAAATTAGAGCAGAATTGTTATAATAAATGTAATATCTGCTAAGTTTTTTTAAGTTATAATTTTAAAAAAATCCAAAAAACTAACTTCCTGTTTAAAAACAGAGATTTCCGCACAATAACTGACTAAACCAAGGCATGCAGCCCCCAAACCCACTCCAGTGGATCAGATCAGTGGAGGCTGTGCTTGTACTCTGCAGCTCCCAGGTGTGAACATGTGTACAGTCATGAATATGAAGCAAGATTTTTTAGAGAGAGCAAAAGAAAGAGGGCGAACAGGCATCGAAACACTTCCTCCAATAAATAAAGTTTTTTAAAAAACTGGGTCACTGACAAGAAAGAGTGAAGGCGACTTAAGAGGCAGAAGCGATAAGCCAATTTCCCCCTGCAGAGTCCAATGTAAAACATCATTCTTGGTACGGCAGCTACGGCAGGCGATCTGGTGAAATGGCAAGCAAAGGCTGGGGAGAGAGATGTGACCTAGTTTTGGAGGAGATGTGTGGCTGAAACAACCAAACAACTGCATGATTAATGCTGCTTTGCATGTCTGCATCGACTGCAACTTGAGTCGGTTGTTGTGCTTTTTAGAAGCAAAATTTACTAACAGGGAACAACACAGTGGATCAAATGAAAGCCAATCTGTGTCTGCTCGCCAAGAGCTCCAGGAGATTTACCTTAAATGCAGCTTTCTAAAACAAATATTTTTAAAAAAGACATAAAAAGTCAAGCTTTTTTCCCCCATTTTTTAAAATAGCACATCAGGGGTGGTATTTGACCCAAAGAACAATTTCCCTCTGTCATGGCGGCTACATCAGCTCCCTCAGCGCCGCTCCTCGCTTCCCCTACACTACAACTTTGAAGACCTGCCATTATCCACCAGATCCGCTAAAACTTTCCCACTGAGTCTGGTCCCAACTCACACAGTCACCGATGCCAGCTTGTCACTGAACTCTTGCCATCCCGGTCCCATCTCTGCCTGTCCTGTTAACCAATCCAAGCCATCTTTTTTGACACCCCTTCTTGCCCCCTTGGTTCTGTTTGCTGGTTTGGATCACCTTTTTGTGCTCACTGTAAGCCTTTCTTATTTCAGCACTCGCTTGGTAAGCTTCATTTTCACGCCTCTCCTGTCTCAGTCTCTGCCATTGGCTTTGAGTTCTCCTTTTAACATCTGATGCATTAAAGTCCACCCATCTGGTGTTGTGTGCCGGCCAAAGTAAATGCGACGAGAGTGGGCCCGCAGGGTCCTAGAACAGTACATCAACTTCTCAAGTGGCTTCATATTAACGCCCACTCTGATGCTAGATCTATTTTTAAAGCAGGAGAGATCCGCTGACAGACACGTTTGCCTTGTGTCGTCGATATGAGGCGTTCAACGAGATGCAGGAATCTCCTTATTTTCAACTTTCATACCATTTTGTCCTTCAGTCTGCTTTATCTGCTTCTGGTTCACACAATGCATAGGAGGCAGAAAATGAGCATGATCATTTTGCATTTAATGAGAGATTTTCTGCTAGTTGAGAAAAGTGAGAGACGGATGGTGTGTTGTGGATGGACCGCCTGCTGAGTTTGTCAAGTTTTAATTTTCTCGGTTTCACTGTTGAATGTCAGCGCAGCGCGAGCTTTCCAGGAAGGCATTTTCACTGTTTCTGAGCGACTGGAAGCAAAACCTGACGTTTAGCAACTGACAATAAAACCATCAGTTATCAGAAGGAATCTGAAAGAAGAAGCGGACAGCTGTGACTTGGGAGGTAAAGCAGGTCCTAAGCCACAACTGGGTGTGCAAGTGTGCAAGTGTGCAAATGTGTAAATGCTTAATGCGGTTTGAGTGCTCAGACTAGACCAGGAAAGCTCTACATAAATTTATGCCTCCCATTCAGTACTTTCTTTCCAAACTCATCTCTCTCCCTCTCTCTCTCTGTAGACTTTTCCACCCCATCAGGTGCAGTTAGTGTCCAGCCCTTTGATGTTCTGCCATGAAACCATCAGACATGACCGAAAGTACAAATATGGGCCATGAAAGGCAAGCGCAGACACACACCGACTGCTGATGGCTAACTAGAAATAAAACAAATGCACATGAGTGCACAAATATTAACTTTCCGCACCAGACAAAATACACACCCGCTGATTATTGTTTATATTTCCCCAAAGAAGTTCTCTGGCCAACGCTGCTAAGTTTATGTGTCAACAACAAACTTTAGAGCTCTGAGATGGAAGCACAACAAGTGAAAATATCTACAAAAGCAATGTCCAAAATAACAGTTTTTCAGCCCTCACTGAGGTCGGCGCAGGCTACACCTAGTACTGTCTACACCTCAGGACAACTCATTTTGAACTGAGCACTGTACTGTGCAAAACTACCGAGCCACCCCTCATTTCTTTATGTTTTCCTTCTGATGGGCCTGACTTTTTGGTATTTTTTTGTTTTTAAAGTGATCTTGAGTAAAAATGTTTGCAGGCTTGCTGAAGGTCTTTCAAGGTGCATTTCAGTCATTTTCAGTCTGGACCGTGTACCTGATTAAGAAATGGGGGGGAAAAAAATCTGGTCCTTCAGTTGATGTTCACTGAAGAAATGGTCTCAGTGGGAGGGTGGCTATTAGGAAACAGGGAGAAAAGGCGGAAGTATGCTGAATTATACAAGAACCTGCCTTAACAACAGTGGTAACAGGTCTGATGGAGCGATTAACTTAAATTAGAAACAGCTTCAATTTTCACCATGACAATGATACCAAACATATTGCCAATGCAGTAAAAACATAACTAGATAGAAAAACACACAGTGGAACACTATGGGCTTCTCCCCACACTCCAGAGCAATGTGGGATCATCTTGAGAGCAGAACAGAAGGCAGCCAACATCCAAAGAAGAGCTTCAAATGTCCTACAAGAACCCTGGAGAACTAGTCCTGTTGCTAATCGGACACGTTTTCTTTTCTCTTACCAATAAGTGCAAACAATGTGTTTCTATTTAACTTTTCAACACCTGGCAGGTGAGCGAGGGGGGAGCAATGCTGACAGTTTAATACGATGGTTCGGCGCTATGTTGGCTCGCGGCGTGTGAATGTGTGAGCGTGTCCGCATTCGTTTATTTGCACTCATCTCCCGGCTGGTATGTGTCGACATGCAAAACTCTCCGCCATCCATCCAGCCTGCTCATCCATTCACTAGGCTTGGCACGTGTGTGTGTGTGTGTGTGTGTGTGTGTGTGTGTGTGTGTGTGTGTGAGAGAGAGAGAGAAAGAGACAAACTGTAACATCAACTTCGAGCTGTTTGCATCTGGTTGCCATGGAGTTTCACAGCTGTTTCCACCAGACCCTAATGAGCTTCAGCAGCTGTTAGCTTAGAGGACACACACACGTAAAAATACACTAACATGTATACATACAGTACACATTAGTTAGTTTGTATCGTTACCTGTGATTGTTTACTTGCCTTATTGTTCACATATACAAGATTGCAGAGCATCTGAGCCAGCAGTAAGGCTGATCTAAATAACAATATATCACAATCACGACTCTTGACAGGGATCCATCTATAACATCTGCCTTGGAACAATAACCCTAATCTTGACACACAAGCTGTTAAAAATGCTTTGGTTCACACAGTCTGTCAATACCCCGAGGACAGATTTCAATTTCCCTTTTATTCTCTTCTACTGGAACATGACTTTAACAAGTATTAAAGTATAAGGCTTGATATGTGTGAAAAGCACACTATAACATAGTGCATTAGATTAAAGGATGGAACAAATAGCTTATTTCACAATTTTAAAAAAAAATGTAAATGTAATGTAAACAAAACAGATTCCTCCTCTGTTTAAAAATGAGTTTTTGCACAGTCTTACTTATAAATGGGCAGATGATCATATACCTCCACCTCAGGAAAAATGGATCTACAGTTCACTGTAAAAAATCTTATTGTATTAATTTCATCAAGCATTACAGCTTCTGCTCTCAAACAGATAACAGTATGAAGATTATTAAATCCAGCATCTGAAGTTCTTCAGCGGACAGAACAGGTAGCTGTGGTACTCCTAATGTTAATGCTAAAGCCAACGAGCATGACCTAAATATTGGAAAAGGTGGACCCAGCTGTTCTACTCAGACAGGGCTTGGATGTGGATTTAGTAAGTAAGGAGTATCTCTCTGTTATTTTACTGCAAATTAAAAGGACACCGGAAACAGCTCCTACTTTCTTATCAATGCTATAGATGAGAAAGACACCTGTAGCCGTGATAACTATAAATAACAAAGAGCCAAAAACTATAACGTCAAAACACTTTGAAGACATTAAAAGGACTACATCAAACTGACAAAGGTAAACTTTAAGTTTTTAAGTTTTTCACTAGAAAAGGGGGGGGGGGGAAATCAGATATTAAAAATTTAAGAAACCAAGCAGACTAAAAAATTAAAGCTCATGCAAAAATACCAAAAACTGAGGCCACCTATTGTCTATAGGGAATATTACACATTTTAGCTAGTGTGTGTGCAGTTTCACATTTCATCACATCTCTCATTTCTCAAAAGCGCAAGATGGTGACAATGAAAACGCTCATCTATCTGTAGAATCCCATACAATTCGCTGCTACCAAATTTCCACTTCATATTAACTGTACGGACAATGCTTTATTTTTTTTTACCTTTTTGTTACCTTTTATAGATAACAACTTACCTATGTTTGCATTTTTGTTTTGTTAAGGCTTACAATTAAAGGTGCGTATTGGTCAAAGCACCGTTAGCCATTCACTGTCTGCGCTAATTCCAATCGCTGCCATGTCAAGTGTATTTGTGGTAGAAATGCAATTATCTAATTAATACTACAAGTTTTCTGTGCAGTTAACTGTCCTAATTTCCCTTACATTTTTGTAAATAAAACTCTTATCCATTTATCTATTACTTAGCACTAATTAGCATGTGCCTGTGTCTAACGTATAGATAAAGCTTGCTAACATGCTAGCATTAGCATTAGCCGATAACTTAGCACTCCACATTCTCCTCCAAATACAGACACATGTAGACCTCACAGCAACATGACTGTGGTCAAAATGCTAACTTGAGACTATAAAAAATGGCTTCACAGACTAATGGGTAATGTCAAAGTGGTTATGTCTATGTTTCATACACACAGTCTATGACTAACATGAATAGACATGTTAGTCAAACCCCAAACACTTTCCACTGCAAAACCCACTCATTTTTGCTTTGTAATCATATCATCACTCAATATATGATTTCAAAAAATGAATAAATTACATATAAGCAAAATAAACTTCTCATCCTATAAAGCTGTCTTTAGATTACTAACATTAAATCATGCTCACTAAAAGGAAAATCGAGGCAGTATTAATTAAAATCTTGGAAGTATTACATATCAAACACCTTAAACAATAAAACAATCTATATTAATCTCATTTTACTTTGGTTTACTTTCACTGAACAAGTGCTGATATATTGTATACCACCCCTGCTGATGTAAAATCCATATACAGCATCTACAGCTGACTTCTGTCTCCACACACACACACACACACACACACACACACACACACACACACACAGTTAAACAACAATGCTATCGAAAGTGCTTCACACCTGCTCATCATCTTTTTCGGCAATCCCCCCGCTGATACCACTTCCTTCCTCCCATGTTGCACCAGAAGTGGCTGATATTATCATTTCTAGTTCAAAGCCTTCTTGCTGTAAATTGCCTGTAAAGCCTACTCAGGTAACATTTATCTTACCCTTCTCGCCTCCACGGGGCTGCTGGATATTTGTTATTGAAAATACTGTGACAAGTTGAAAGGTGTGAAACTAGTGCTTCCGATCATGCCATCCCGCTTTGGTAGGCCCAGAAAATAAAGCAATCATAATTTGCGACTACATATTATATATTGCCATATTGTTTTGATGATGATGACGGCTTAAGATGCATTAATCTGGATTAATAAGCAGATTACAGTACTTTGACTGAGTGTAGGTATTCTATTTGTTTTAATCAAGACTACCCACATGATATAGCATTAAATTTTTTTTTAAATTAATCGCTTTTAACTTCATGCCTTTGGTGGGTACACAATATTTAACTGTTCCCCTTCCCAGTTGTAAATAGCTGATTAACTGCATCACTGATTGCAGGTCACAGCTTTTGCTAAATGCCCAGCTGCAGACTGTATACAGCTTATTTCTGTTCTGTTTATACAATATAAACCTCATTTTGTTTGTTGAGATTTGTTAAACCCTAAAATACCATCTGGGTCACTCCTGTCCCAAATAGCTTTATTTTTTTGTATTACAGCATTAAATATACTTTTGATGAATTTTACATGCCTAATTAAATGCGGTACAAAAGTCCTCATTTCAAAGGCAGCAATCTGCTCAATAACAGATCATCCTCGTTAAATTGTGTGCAACTCACAGAGTAAGTTATCAAAATATCAAGGTCACAGAGACCAGTTGCTATTCATTTTATTCTCTAATGTTAACTATGCATATTTAATATTCTGCAGCTTTGCTCTCCCTATGCATACACTATGCATAAAGGAAAAAACACCAACAGACATCATAAACATAAACCCTTGCTGTGTCTGCTCACATCTCCCAATAGAGACCATGACGAATGGATTGATTTTTCCCTCAAAAAAGATTTTTGTAAACTAAGCTTCTTTTTCTGTGTAAGCTGCATGTAAGCAGTAGCAGACAGTTTTCATCTCTTCACACCTGCAGCCTTGAACTATTCCCAACAATGCCAATCTCATGTTTTCTATGTTTATGCATCTAGCAACCATTGAAATTCTCCATCTCCACCCTCATCTAAAACAAGATAAAAAAAAAAACTAGGGAAAAAAAGGAAGCATTTGACTGTGTCCTCCTTCCGCCGAGAAAAAAACATCTAAACCACTTCTAAGAAAAGGCAAAGCTGGAGTACGACTCGCAAAGGCGCAAATAAAGATGGCTCATTTTTAGAAAAGCACTACGTTGTCATTACAAAGTCCATAGTGTTTAACATTTGCCACACCTCCCTCCGACCAAGAGTATGCATCAACCCATAAACTTTTAAACCCAGAAACCCACATTTGGAGCTACTGTTCAATTTTCTCACCAGTGGGGATGCAAATCGTGAGGATTCTTCACTACCTAAAAATAATGTTTTTGTTGACATGTTTTTAAAAAAAGCATGTAGTTCCAACCACTGGACTAACTACAAAACACGCCATGTACAGTAGTTGACAGAACCAGGCTTTTCATGGAAGGATGAAGGGGAGGGAGGTTAAAAACTAGAAGAAATCTTTGATAGAGCACACTTAAGCATCATAGCCTAGAAGTCTATTTCACCCAGTGAACCATTTCGAGAACAAAAACCACATGGAAATGTGACATTTGTTGTTTCGCTCGTCTATATTAGCCACATTTATCTACCACTTACATGCTTCCTTTCATCCTTTGTCATTAGCTAGGTGAAAAAAGTGAAATAGTCATGCTCACTCGTAACAACAATCCAGAAGGAAACTACAAACTCTCATTTAAAAGCTGCTGAGTCTACAGCTTTGCAGAGCGTCTGTTTTCGGTTTGTGTCCAGGCTGGTGCTCACCACACTTGGCAAGCAAAGGAAACCTCACTCCTGACCCTGGAGAGTAGTTAACTGCCTATCAAGTAAAAACAAGGAACTAATGTTAGCATTATCAGCAAGGGAGGAAGGCCTTTTTTCTTAGGCATGTGACGTTTGAACTATAAAACACACAGCAAGGTGTTGCTATCGCCTCAGGACGATTCACACTCTGACAGCAGTTGCAGCCACCTCTGGTTGAAGTGCTGACAGGCAACCAGTTAGTACTCAAAGATGGGTTAGTCCTGTATTCTGGCTTAAGGACAGTGTCTTTGTTAGCTCCTCAAAATGCTGTCAAAGGATGACTTCCCTTTGAAACATTTAGTCATGAGCCCAATTAACAGGCTAGAAGGAATAACTACACATGTAATCAAGGAGTTTTTTGAGTCATGTGTGGGTTTTCCGTATTCATCAATGCCATTTTTCATTGCAACCCACTGCCTCCTCATTAGCTTTGTATGAATTCTGAAGATGACACTGAGCAATTTCAGAAGAACAGTCTTCCCTTGATTTTGCAGGGTAATTGCTTATAATAAAAAAAACTAGGTCAAAAATTAAAGAGACTTTGAGAATTAGATCCAACTTTTACACCTGGTAAATTACCGTGCAAAGAGATCCTGATTTTTGGATTGGCTGTCAGAAAACAATCAGATACAAACAAAGTCCTCTAAAGTTGAAAAAGTAGGTCAGACACTGATAATCAACCTCTTGATTTAAACGTGAAATAACGAATCTGAAGTTGTCCTCCAGCCTTTCCGGAAGAGAATTTAAAAAAATGACTGTAACAGATATAAGTGAGTTATAAGTGATTTACAAGTGAGCACTTTTATACCAGCAATAATGTTGTTGAATTATACAATTCCTGATTGAAACCATCCATCCATTTTCTTCACTGTTTAAATCGCATGGCTGATTTAAATGGTCTCTACTTATCTACACTAAACTCAATTATGGATATTTCTAGAGGGTTAACAATCAAAAGCTTAAAGAACCTAGCCTTCTGATGGTTGCAGTAGGTGGACATTGTCAGTTAGCAAAGCAACATCACTTTGAATGTTTGCAATATTAACAGGTAAACTCAAAACGTTACAAATAATGTAAAGATTCACCGTTTAAGTAAAACAAACAGAGATCTAGCAACCAGCTTTTGCACCTGTAATCATAGAACCTAGGGTTACAGTAAGTAACCAATCCCACAAATCCCTTCCTTTCGCATGTTTGCGAAATGATATCACAAAATTGTAACATTACCTTGTCAATGCGATGGACACTACGCCAAAGTGGAAACAGAAAGGCTCAAAGACCCAAACAAACTAAAGTGGAAAAACAGCCGTGATATTTCTATCAGCACCAAGAGAGCAAAAAGCACCAGATTTTTTACATTAAATGAGTTAAGCTGTCTTGACACCAGTTCAAATGCACTCACAACTCTTTTTGAAAACTTTGCACTGAACCTTTGTCAGCTGCCACCCGCTTTTTTTTTGTTTGTTCAACCTTTCTTGTCACTCACTGCTTCGGAAAAAGCAGAAACATTACTTCAAAACACCATCCTTTATGAAAGAGCAGCGTGCCCCGGAGCGAGGAGGCAGCATTATGAAAGGGAACATGGCCCCTGGCTCTTCAGCTGAGGCCCGGGTCAGAGCAGAGAGCTAAAGTAGTAATTACTGAGAGACTGATTGCTGACAGGACCTTCCAACAGCCTGTGGTTAACTGGATGGAGCTGAGGGGGAGGAAGCATCAAATGCACAGGCCTGACAGATGCTCTGCTGATGACTCGTACTTCAGGGTGGTTCGGGGCATGCATGCCATTTTGCTTTATTCATTCATCTTTTAAAAGTCACTGAAAAACAGAATATTTGAGCTTCTTCACTTTTGCTAGTTTTTGACATTTCTTTTGAGCCACGATGCAGAGATACAGATAAGGTGGGAGCAAATTAACTTAAAGTATATGAATTCATTTTGTTAAAGAACTTTGTCATTGAACATCCTTAGAAGCCCAGATCTGCCGTCAGAGGCAGTTACCTCCTCTGCGTTATTTAAAAATTCCCCCCCTGCTAATTTTTTAAGAGTAAATGCAATTTCTTCCAAATGGCAGATTTATTTTTGAAGTGAAACTCTTCAAAAAGCAAGAGATCAGAGCCCACTTCACTGAGAGTGGGAGCAATGTGTGATTGTGGCAGGCAACACATTGCCACAACTGGTAGAGTGCACCATTTTCCAACTGGATTATGCCAGTTTCTTGCTCAGGGTGGTCATTTGAGAGCCCGTGGCTCATTCATCATGACCATATGGATGTTACAACCTGGTATTTTAGCCAACCAATTTATGCCATCAGTGCGCCTGGTTGATTTTGCTGCGGTGACGGAGATGGCTGTATTTACATTGGACAGAAGCGACCGTTTCACTGATTCACTGACTCTCAAATGCCTTTTGTGTGAATTTATTTGATTTCCACTGATTGTGTACGCTTGGACAGTGGAATAAGCATGTTTTGACATATGTTTTTATCAAATACTCTGTGGTCTCTTACAGATCTGCAGTGGCAACTAGCTCTGAAACATGAGACGGTAGCAACAATGCCCACATTACATGCAACCAAGCAAACAAAGGATGTGACTGGGTATTTGAATATCATTCTACTGTTCAAAAACATGGACAAGCTGACCAAAAATGTTTGAATGTGACCATTTCTGCCAATTTTGCAAACCAAAAACAAATTTCTTTCATTGAAGTGGAGCAAAATTGTGAGCTTGTCACGGTCAAACAGAGACTGGGTTTCATTAAACACATGCTGGTGTACTCTATGGGTCTGAGTCACTAAACCCAGCTGCCAAACTAACTTACCTCTGATGGTTTCTTGTGCTGGTGGCGGACCCATGTGCTGCTGGTGCCCGTATTCTTGGATGACCTGGACCACGACGTCACTTGACCTGCAGGAATAACAAAGACAGCAATGATACCACAGTCAGTGTAAGTATGTGAATTCTTTTTAGAGTTTCTAGTTTTGCTCTTCTCCTCTGCTCTCAGTTTAACACCTTATCTCACCATGTGCTCTACTCCAGAGCCGAACGAAGTTAATTTGGGAAAAAAACAAACAAAAAACAAAGTTGCCATACTATTTTAGAACCTGAAAT
This sequence comes from Mchenga conophoros, assembly GCF_057382185.1. Classification (NCBI taxonomy): domain Eukaryota; kingdom Metazoa; phylum Chordata; class Actinopteri; order Cichliformes; family Cichlidae; genus Mchenga; species Mchenga conophoros. The sequence continues at coordinate 26,668,845 of NC_140535.1, read as the reverse complement.
TACCAGAACTGGTTATAATGGAGGAGTTTAAGTCCCTTTCAAAGGAATGAAAAAATAGCACACTTGGCAAACACTCTTGAAACACATTTGGGCACCTTTTTGGGCGTTTATCTTGAAGCATTATCTAAACAGACTTTAGTTTCCACTTGCATCTATATAATCAGCAGTGAAATGTCATCAAAACGAGAGCGTGAGCTCATCCAGCTCACAACCCATCATAATTCCCAGGTTGTTGTAATGTGTGATGCACAGAAAGACGTTTTCTTCGAAAGCCCCAATCACACCTTCTCAATGTTATTGTCAATCAACAGAAGTACTTC